>NC_058064.1:3423750-4110000 GCF_020085105.1 Siniperca chuatsi
TTTTAATATGTGTACATATTATGACCCAGAGGATACTGGATTTTTGATGCAGACAATGATATTGATAATTGACAGTTTAAAAAATCTGATTTCGATTTATTGGCTGATATTCACATTTTTTTACATAAACATATATAAAAAATATTTTTGATGAGGATCCCTTTAAAAGAATAGTTTAACATTTTTGGAAATATTCTTATGTGTTTTCTGACTGAGAGTTAGATGAGAAGATTGATACCACTCGCATGTCTGTAGCTACTGCCAGCAGCCAGTTAGCTTAGCTTAGTAGGTGTGGAAGGCGGCTTTTGTTATCTTTGGACAGAGCCAGGCTAGCTGTTTTCCCCCCCGTTTCCAGTCTTTATGCAAAGCTAAGCTTGTTTCCCAAAATGTTGAACCTTTGCTTTAAATTAGTTTTTTAAAGAATTGTGACCACGATATATACTGAGCATGACATTTTTACAGTTGAAAAGTGAACTTGTCAGTTGTCTATGGTGGACAAACTATGTAATGGCGACGCTGTTTGTAAATGACGTCAAACATATTTCTTTGACAAATTTGTACTGACATTTTGTTGTTACAGTACTTCTCAGCCGACATGAACGCTGACAGCCGATATATCAATAAATCGGCAAGTACATACAGATATGTTTCCTTTAACTGTACTTTATATGATAATATGTTTATACACAGTGCATGGTAGAATCATGCCTTGTACGTTGCTGTTCAAAGATTTTCTCCTTAGAATATCATAAATATATAAATACATATATAAATACTGTATTTGACCAATAATAACAATATTTTGCAGTGTCTATTAGAAATTGCAGGACAGAAAGTTCTGTCAGTCAAAATGTATCGCTATAATTTCTTAGATTTATCTTCTCAGATTAATCAACACAGTGACAAATACCTTGATTTTGCCATCAAAACTGGACTCTAAAACTTTTGAATCTGAATGTAAAGAAGAAATATTGAAATAGGTGTATTCCTCAGTAGGACTGAAGTGAAAAGATGACAGAAATTAATATATTTACATATTATCCACTAGATTTTGGACATAATTTATGCTTACATTCAGTGATTAAAACACAGATATGCACTTGTTGATGAACCAGCCAGTGGTCCTGTTGAATCTGTAGATGGGAGAGACGACAGATGTGATGCAAGTTCCTGTTGTGGTGGTGAAATGATTAATCAGTTTGTCTATACTGTGTGCAACCTTTTAAGAAGAACTACATGTTCATATATTTTAAAGTTGAAAGTCTCTCAAGTGTGTATGCTTTGTTGTAGGAGACATATTTCGGTGTGTACTTCATGTCCTCCACTGAACTGCTGCAGAACACTTCAGTCTTGGCTGTGCTTCTCTTCCTGGCTTTAGTCCTGCAGAGGACCTTTCTGCAGGCCTCGTACTACGTCACCATAGAAACAGGCATCAACCTGCGGGGAGCCCTGCTGGTGAGTGAATAATCATGGATATTTAAACTTAGAAGTTTTGTTTCCAAACTGAGGTGTTGCTTTGAAAAGGTCTACATGAGTGATCTCCCTAATGTTTCAGAGGCCAAGACTGTTTGCTGATACAAATAAATGTTCTCCTCATACAAACATCAACCTGATTTGACAGCAGATGATTTAAATGCTGAGGGAACAGCCAGTTTCCAGCTCCATAGAGGTTTTATAGCGCATCATGTTGTGCAGTATGAAACTTACAAACCATCCAACTGATTTTTGAAGTCAGTTTTGAAGACAAACAGGGCAACATGACAGGGTTCCCCAGGGTTGAAGTAAATAACGGGTGAAATGTTATCAAAACATGGAGTACATATTTCTGCATAAATCAGTTGTGTCAGTCATAAATTTATTTAAATGAATCACTCAGTGGGGTAGAAAAGCCTCTGGCATTTAAACCATGGGACTTAAACTATCCACTAAACCCCAGGATACTGCTGCTGCTACTACTGACTTTATTAATAGAAACTGGCACGTAATCTGCTGCATTAGGCCGCGTTCAGGCAGACAACTGGACTGTGTGAAAAAACGCAGACCTTTCATTAATTTGAATGGGACGGCTGCGTTGGCTCAGCAGCAAAAAAGTTGAACCTGGATATCCATCATGACAGATATATTTCCCTAATATTAAGTGTAATTGTACATGTTTACATGTCTGTTTCATTAACTAGGCTATGATTTACAACAAAATCCTGCGTCTGTCCACCTCTAACATGTCTATGGGGGAGATGACGCTGGGGCAGATCAACAACCTGGTGGCTATAGAGACCAACCAGCTGATGTGGTTTCTCTTCCTCTGTCCCAACCTGTGGGCCATGCCTGTACAGGTAGGTTGAATGGGACCTCCATACATTTCTGGCTATACTTAATCTTATGTAATGACGTTTCAGTGATGACTTTTTTTCTTACCGTCTCTTTTTGTGTTTTTATTTCTTTCTTTGCAGATTGTGATGGGAGTGATCCTGCTCTACTATTTGTTGGGCTGGAGTGCCTTGGTTGGAGCATCTGTCATAGTTCTGCTGGCTCCAGTCCAGTACCTCATAGCTACAAAGCTGGCAGACACACAAAAAAGCTCACTAGTAAGCAGTATACTTACTATAATTGTTTTGTTTTGAAATACATATTTCCTGCAAATTCTTTGCAGATTTTTGATAATTTTTTTTAAACTGAACTTCATGAAAGAAATCTATTATTTTACAGCAGTTGGTAACTATGTTGTCTTGTAATGCTAGCTGAATATGGAATAGATTAACACATCATTTTTATCGTCTGTTGTCTCTTTCAGGAACACTCTACTGATCGTCTGAAAAAGACCACAGAGATCTTAAAGGGCATCAAGTTGTTGAAGCTGTATGCCTGGGAGAATATCTTCTGTGACAGCGTAGAGGAGACCAGAGGCAAAGAGCTCACCAGCCTCAAGACCTTCGCTTTCTACACGTCCATGTCCAGTAAGATGAAAGCAGAATCTATGACCCAAGTTGTTGTTATGTTGATTGCATTTGTGAATGATTGCAGAAAATAGATTCCTTAGTCTTTATCAGGATTGGTAAAAAGACATGACTTATCCTGGTGAACAATTTTTCCTTCATGTATCCTGACTTGCTTTCCAGTCACATTTATTATTATTTCCATAATGTACAGTAATATGTAAAGCACTTAAAGTCGGTTGTTCCAAGGTTACTCACTTTTAGCTCATATGACTGTTTTCTGCTTTGCTTAGCACAGTGCAATAAAACCTGTGTTCTCTCTGTGTGCAGTTTTCATGAATGCTGCTATTCCCATTGCTGCCGTTCTTGCGGTAAGACAATTTTACCACACTTGTATTGATATACCTCTGTAGAAGGAAGACAATAATTTATGAATTTGTGCTGTTTTTTCCTACTTTCTTCAAACATAATATGATTTGTCAATATCAGCAAGGGTTACTGAACATGAGCGAGGGATGGTAAATTTAAAATCTTGTCTTGTAGACGTTTGTGATGCATCACTTCATCAATAAAACCGGTCCTAGTCCTTCAGAGGCCTTCGCCGCTCTAGCGTTGTTCCACATCCTGGTCACCCCTCTCTTCCTGCTTTCCACTGTTGTCAGATTTGCTGTCAAGGCTCTGGTCAGGTGAGTGTCTGCGATAGCGTACAACTAAAAATATATTCTTCCTACTGTGCTTTATGTTGTATTCATTCTCAATGTAAAGAGACTGACTGTTACTGGTGAGGCAAACTGGTAATGCTGTTTCGGCTGAGAGAGAAGGGGATATGGACACGACTAAACAAGGAAGACAAACTGGAGATGATATGTCAAAAACTGGATGTGGTTCTAGTGGTAAATCTAATTAAAGGAACATGGAGGAAACCTGACAGCAGTGAAGAGAAACTCTAAACTCCGGAGAGATTACTGGTATTGGTATCGTCACAATCACACGTATTCATGGACTGAATGTGTGTGTGTGTGTGTGTGTGTGTGTGTGTGTTTTCACAGTGTCCAGAAGCTTAGTGAGTTTCTTCAGAGTGACGAAATTGGAGACGACAGCTGGAGAAATGGAGACATGCCTGTTTCCTTCGAAGCTGGAAAAAAACACGTGGGGGTGGTGAGTATTGATGAAACCAGATCAATCAACGAAACTGAGCATCGACAGGGAAAATGTAACATCGGTTATTTTAAAGCTAGGCAGGAATTTTGCAGGAAAACCGGGTTTTTTTTTCTTACAGTCTGGATTGTATTTTGCTTTAGTTTTAGCCTCTGATTTCAGTGCTGATAGTGATGATAGTAGATGTAGCAACAATGCTGAACACAACTTTAAAACAGCAGTCAGCAATTTTGTAACCAAATTATTTAAACCCCCCGTTTTGTTGTTTAGATAGATTGTGGACCAGGTAGCAGGTCAAAATGAAGGTGAAGCCACCATAAAAATTTCTGTTATGATCCTTGATTGCTTTGTAAAATTATGTGGACAAGAAATCAAACTTTCTTTCAAAAAGCAGCAAACATATTATACTCTGTGTCAACACAATTGCACCTGATGTCAATGGTTGAACCTGCTGCAAAGATTTTTTTCTCACTGTCCTCAGTTTAGGTCTGAGGCACATGCAGTTTACAGATATCACATTAAATGACTTCTGAGTAATGAAGACCTTCAAACTGTAAAAAAATCCAAACATTTATCCTGTATTTAAAACAGATGATGTTAATAAAGCACACTGCGGGTGCCAAGAAATCGCTTTAATGTGCTGAGTTCAACAGCCTGAGTTTCCTCATGGACAGGATTTGGATCAATGAGGTATGCCAGATGACAAGGCACATTCCTTCCATATTACTCCAGGTAACTTGTGTCCTTTCCATTTTGGCGACAGGTTGCTTTAACAGGATGTTGAGGGACATCAGCCCTGACTCCAGATCCTAATTAAGCAATGAGCAGATCCTCCAAGGAATGTATGCACGATTATTGTGGCTAGCAGCAGGTCATCAAGTTCATATAAATGAATTTTGAGAAATAAGAAAAAGGAAACCCAATCAGCATTATTTAAAATTTCTTGAGAGTGGCTTATCTATATTTGATTAATAGAAAACAAAGCTTTTTATAGAAAAGGATGGTGCAGTGTTTAAAGACATTAACAGAGACATGAAAGAAATCAAGAAATGACCAGAAAAGTATATGGCCTAAATACAAGCTGTTAACAAACTGAGAACCGTCCAATTCCTTCAAACCGCAAGTCAAAGCGTTCAAATGTCACTAAATTTCACCTGCATTTCAAAAACAACATGCAGTTTTGGTTCAGGGTGGGCTGTGATTGGCTAGTCGCATTGCTGCACCATAAAACAAAAGAACACGATTCTATTTTCCAGCCGCAAACACCAATACAAGTAAACGTAGCTCAGCAAAGTGGCTGAATAGTTAAAACATCCACATATTCATATGGTAAGGACATTTGGCAGAATTCATTCATCATTACAAATGTTATTTCTACCAGCTACAGCTATTCATGTATGTAGTCCTTGAGTTGTGAGCATAGAGTATATGGTGTGATATGGAGTGATACTGACATTAATTTACTTTACTCATATGTTATTTCCTGAGGACTAATTGTTATGTATTTGAGGCTGCGGGAGGACTTACAGAACATCACCCAGTGAACTGCAGTCCAGACTTTAATCTTGTGGCTGTCTGAGGTTTCAGGTGACTGAGTCACATGGTGACTACTATGTTGCAGTGGGATTAACACCATTTGTGTCTAAAATGGACTGTCAGACCACAGAGCCAAGGGACTCACAGAACTCTTCAGTGATTTAATGGTTTTCAAATAGGTTTGTGAGGTATAATGGCAAAACACAACATATCCATTTTTATAATGGAACTGAATTCAACAGTGTTAGTATCAGGGCAATATAAGCTACTTAAATGCAAACAGTAATATTGAGCTCAAGCAAGTTTTTCAGTCTTTCTGGTTGTCATTTTCATTACTTTACTTCTACTTAATGTGAAAGCCCCATTTGCAGCCATTTTGTAGCAGCTGCATTATGTCCCTTTTATGAAGCCATTACAAACTCAAAGTGGTAATTGCTAGACTCTTATTTTTTATTTTTATTTTTGCCAGGATATCTGGGAGCTAAGTGGCCACTGCTGTGGTGTTATTGGACTGTACTTTCCATAAAATTACAAAATCAATCAAACAGTGTAGCAAGTAATGTGACTTCTTTGAGTTTCTGTAACCTAATGTATCCTTTGCTCAGCTATCAGTACTTTTACTACCCAATTCATCAATTTATCACAAAATCAAGTGAAAATGTAAAAGCACCACTTCCTGTATGCTAGAAGACTTTTCCAAGGAAAGAGCCATTACGGACGGGGTGTTCTGAACAGCAATGTAGAAGATTTCATGTACAGGATATACTGCAGGTTGAATCACTGTTGTGTTTAAAAAATTAGATTATTGCCTCTCTGGTAGTGAGGCCTAGTGATGGCCTGCAGTCTGTCGTTCCATCCAACACATTGGCCCAGAGCAAATTACAGCTTGACAACTTACTGGCCAGATTATCATGAATTTTGATATCAGTATTCATGGTCTCCAGAGGATGACTCATGTTGATTTTGTTGACTCGCTGCGCTTTCACCTAGCTCTCCTGTCAGATGAAAATTTCCCCATGACCAGCAAATTGGTCATTGACAAGGTATCTTGAAAAGTAAATGGACAGATTTTTATTAAATTTGTTATAGATCTTCGTGGTCTTTAGGGGATGAATCCAAATGTCTTTAGTTACCCCCTGATCGTTCCTTTTACAGTAGTTGCACCATCAGGCCATATTTTCCACTTGCACACAAGAAATATCAATATCTAATATGCAGATTGACACAAATTTTTAAAAGAATATTTATGCTCCCCAGTGGATGAATGTTTTATATTTTATTTATTTATATTTTTAGCCCTACAAATGGTTATACTTTAGCCACAGTAAAATCGTTAGCATGCATTCAATGTGCATCATGACACCAGTGCCTATTGTTTTCTATGCAAACCCACACAATGACTTGCATCACTGCAAGTTAGTGTGTGGCGCCTCGTCAGGATACTCCACTGTCCTATTTTTCAGCATTAACATGCATCACTGCTCCAGAAAAGCATCAATTTTATTACATTTGCAGTGTACCGTACCCTGACTACTTCCTCAGATGTATGCTTCAGGCGTCAGATGACTTGTGGCAAGTGACACGATGCTACATGACATGGCCAGTGTGACCTTGCTACTTATTCTACAAAAGTACAGCGATTCTTGGTGATGTTGGTGCAAATATCTATAATATTGTGGTCTGAAGTTAGTTGTACAAAGATAACAGGACTTCACATGAAGTACAAAGACAGACAAGTGTGTCTAGATAAGAACAGGGTAATGTGCTAGCAGTGGGATGAAACCCTTTGGGGCAACGTCATCAGGGCTTATATCAGAGGGATGCCTGCACTTCTTCTTCACCCAAAGGAACTAAAGCGGATGCAGGAAAGTCTTAAGTTTATTAGTTAATGCTAACTTCAAATCTTTCTCTCTTAATATCCCCTCAAGACCAAAGCCATCAACAGGAAGCAGCCAATGCGCTACCAGATGGACAACTACGAGCAGCCGACCAGACGACAGATGAGACCCACAGAGACAGAGGATGTGGCTGTAAAGGTCAGGGTCAAAGTTCACATGTTGGGGAATGGTTGAAGGGGGGTAAGGACAGAAAAAGAGTATGAACTCTCAAAGATACCAAGGACATAACTACCAGTGTCCAAGGTTAATGGTTCAAAAGTTATAAGGTATAAGTATTTTGTTAAGGATTAAGAAAATAAACTGGCAGTGGAATTGCCTTGTCTGTGGTCTTGTCAGTCGCAATGAAGAGGTCTTACAGAAAGAAGGACTTTCCAGAAAAAAGTGTATTTCTTTATGGCATGATACAGCATGATATATGCTGTTTCTTCCAGAAGTTTTGGAAGTAAAATCAGGTGGTCGATGGTGTCAGAGGTAGCTAAGTCTTTATGGACAAGGACTTGAGAGGCAGAACCAGGTGTATAAAAGTAACGTGTTTCAGTAGAAAACTTTGCCTTGATGTCGGACTAACGTCCAAGAGGCTTTTCTGTGTGAGACGCTGAGAGATATTGTTAGAGGCAGCACATTCAGGAGCGATGAGCTCAGCTTTCCAGACTGCTGCCTGGCACTTTTACGGTCCCCTCTTAGTGATAAAATGTAACAAGACCTTGGGGAATAGACAAGTTTAGGTACAGATGGATGGGTTACCAGTTTGATAGACAGATAGATACCAGAGGAGGCAGTTAACAGAAATAGATTTTTTATTTGTTTCATTTTTAACAAAGAATACCAGATTTTTTAAAAGGAGCAGGTTGGTGTAAATTGATTTTCACAGAGATTTTATGTTCCCACTAAAAGTTGCTATGTAAGAAGACAATGATAGCTGTGGTTTTCAGTAAATATTGTCAGCGAATAGAAAGTAAAAAGGGTAGAAAACACAGTTTTATTTTTGCACCATAGTCCCCCAAAATTAGTTTAAAAAACTAACTATGTAGTGGTTGCATTCAATTTAAAAAAAAAAAAAAAAAAGATTTAAGAATTTATATTATATTTTATAATCTTTTTTGTTGACAGTAAAAAACTAAAACCATGGCACCCAGACAGGCTTTCCTTGACAAACTGTACACTCCTAGAGTGTAGACAATATAATCAAAACACCTTATGATGAAAAGCATTACCTTTGATGCAACTAAATCATAATTAAAAGGCAACTACTGGTACACAGGCGAAGTCAAGTTGACAAGAAAACCTGCTATATGGCAGCGTTAAAAGAAGTCTGACAATCGCACTTTTTTGGATGTGTTTTGAACGAGACTTAATAAGAGATACGTTGATAAGTCTCACTAAACAATGTGGATTGGTATTGATATGATGATATTTCTGTATTTATTACAAAAACACCTCTTGCATCAAGTGTTTCATTCATATCAGGATGTCATTAGCACTCACACACAGACATGTAGGATCTACTCCCTAATACCATCAGTAATTTAACTCTATCGACAGCTGTTTCATATCTTCACTGTTTGTACATCCATGGGTCTTTTTCGGGTGTGTGGAATCATACATGTGACCTGTTTGTGTTGTATCTGTGTGTGTGTGTACTCTGTCTTCTCAGGAAGTGTAGGATTCACACGAGAATTCGTTGCCCCTTAAAGGGCCTTGTGAATGTGTCCAACATTTTCTCAGCCCCTCTGTGAAGGCTGCTCTTCCTGTTTCATCCCTGCGGGAGTGACGCTACTGACCAGACAGTGGTCCGCTAATTAGAGAGAGAGAGAGAGAGAGAGATAGAGAGAGAGCAGTTTCCATACTAAGCACAGTCTTTGTTGACTTGTCAGTGTAGGTGTTATCAGCGAGTCAATTTAAGTATTTAATGAAAGATAATCACTTTTCTTATACATTACATGGGCAAAAGTATGGGGACACTCAATCATTACACCCATATGTGACAGCTGAACATGTGATTCTGAAATCATGGGCATTAATATGCTGCTATTACAGCCGCCACCCTTCTGAGACAGCTTTCCAACGGCATTCCAGTTCATCCCAGAGATGTTGGATGGATTTGGGGTCAGAGCTGTGTGCAGGCCGCTCAAGTTCTTCCACACCAAACTGGGAAAAACATTTCTTTATGGACCTGGCTTTGTGCATGTGGGCATCATTTAGTTGAAACAGGAAAGGTCCTTCCCTAAACTATTGACACAAAGTTGCTGGCACTCGACTGTCTAAAATACTGCTGTATGCTGTAGCATTAAGATTTTGCCCAAACCAGGAAAAACAGCCCAGATCCAAACGTACACAAAAGTGTGTGGATATGTGTGACAACGTACTGTACTTTTGCGATATAGCGCACCATACAAATAAAAGCAATCGTGCAACCTCATGTGGCCATTATGTACAGGTTTTTTCAGTGGTCATGGAATTTCAAGGTACTAAATTTCTCCCTACAGGTATTTGTGTGAACTCTTGCATTCAATGCAGGTTTAGATAATGGGTCAGGTTTTAAAAATAGTTTTTATGTTGTATTTTCCAAGTGAGAAATCCGCAGAGAAATAGGATTAGACTTGTTTTTATTTTGTGGTTGTTTCATATGTGAAAGTGAACTCAGTTTTTCATCCTATGTGGTATTAAAAGTAGCTTGTGAACTGTTCAGGACCACTTCCTGGAGCTTCTTACATTTTGTATTAAATAACCGTTCTTTGATTATACAGCAGTGACCCCACATGTAATCCCATATTTCCTTATTTTCATGTTTCACTCCCCATTTTACATATCTCCTCTCCACTTTCGTTCTCCTGCCCTCCCCTGTCTTCTTTTTGATTGTATCTGAACTTGTTTTCCCTTTTTGTACCTCATTGTGCTTTTGACAAACTTTACTATTTTTCTTAGTAGCCATGACACCAATCTGTGATTTCTGTTTGTTTATCCCAATCAGTTGATTTAAGTATGATGCTGATGATTGGCTATTGTGTGTATTGCAGAGGTTTAGCTGTTATTTAATCACACAGCATAAGAAAATCTGACAAAATAACCACCACACATCTGATAGGATACTTAACTCATTTTAGTGTTATGTCAACTCCTCTCAGCACCAATGTCTAAACCACTAAAAACAAATTGAAATATGAGTTTTAAGTAAGTTCCTATTGAATATTTGCTTACAAAGGAACAAAGATGCCTTTTGGGATCTGTGTCATGGGGAGAAAGGAACAGTTGAGGAAAGGCTGGAGGGATTGTTAGATAAAATAAACATAAAATAAACAAATAAATGCAACAGATGGGAGGAATGTAAACAGAGTCCTAGCAGGAAGCAGGGTAATAGATCACTGAACAGGGATCAGATATGAAGCCCTTTTACATGTGTCTCTGCTGTTGGACAGAGATCTCTTTTCCTGGGGCATTTAATGCAGTGAAAGACTCATAAAGATGGTTCACACTGTCATCTGTAACTTACACATTGACCATATGCGTTGTACATTGTAAGTGGAGCTGGAATTTCTGACTTTATCCTTACGATCTTACGTTGCAACCATCTAATAAAGAAACTCACCAAAAACACAACTTTTATTTGCACAAACAATGGAGGCTAAAGATCTCCATTTTTTTGTCATTAACTATTTTACTTACTTTTTTCAATTAGAAAATTACATAATGCAGGAAAATACCAAGCTATTGTCCATGTTTGAGACAGAATATTTACTAGGAATTGTCATCATGATTGTATGAGAAAAAGTTGGCACAAATATCTGATCTGATGTTGATGGTCAGTAATCAAAGTTTAGATTTGTTTACCTCCGCTTGGCTGTCAAACGAGCCGACTAAGTTGATTCATTCCTTCCTTAAATTGACTTTTTTTATTGATTTGACTGCAGTGTGGTTGCACCGTTATACTTGCAGAAATCAAACGCCTAAATGTTAATACAGCCATTATTAATGTTATTAGTTACATCCGCGTTTGCATCACAATACGTCTCAATACACTGGATGGAAATATAAATCTGTGTGTCATCGGTGTAAAAATGGAAATTTACATTCTATTAACAGTTGTGCCCCTGAACCCCCAAATGTTCTCCTATCTCATTGTTTTGAACCTAATTCAGTGAGTTTCAAAACAAAAACAATGACTTGGAAAGGAATTTGGGGGATTTGGGGACTTTATATCAGAGGGAGTAAATAAAGTTAATAAAACAGAAAAAAAGGTAATTGAAGATTTTATTCTGTCAAAATTGACTTGACTGAATTGGACTCTAGTGATTATTCTAGCATGGACTACAGCGCATGTCTCTTTGTGTAATGGTGTTTTATTTGTCAGCGTACATTCAAATGAACTCTCCAGAACCTGAGAAATGCATCACAGGATGACTTTTGTCATCAGTCTCGCATACCATGAGCACAATATGTGTCCTTCATTGTGTAATACAGTTATCTCAGCAGCGTTCACACCAATGAACTCACAGCTGGGGTTTCTTAAACTCTGGGTCAGTACATAAAATTGGTCATGTGCTTTACTCTGGTGGGTCTACACACAACAAGAAAACAGCACGTAGTCATGTGTTGCACAATGGCAATTTACTGTGAGAAATCCACTGCAAAGAATAAATTAATGCACAACATTAGTTGTTATACTTTTTTTTTTTATCTTTCCTAAATTTAATCTTGTGACAAATTCACAAATTCTCTTCATCTTTCTCTCTGTTTTTGTTTAGGTGAGCAATGGATTCTTCACCTGGGGAAGCAACCTGTCCACGCTGTCAGACATCAATATCCGCATCCCCACAGGTAGGACTAACCATTCCACCAGGCAATAAATCACTTATAGCCAAGCTTAGATTCAGTATTCCATCATAATTTTAATTAACATTTAGTAATACTACCTAATCCAGTAAAACTGCCATGAGATCCAGAGAATGTGATATAAATGAATGCAAATAATGCCTAAATGCAGTCCAGAAAAGAAAAAAAATTGTGAAAATGTTCTGTTGCTAATGTTGTAAGCAGATGTGAATAGCCTGTTAAAGTAGATTTGTTTCTGAATGCTGGTAATTGTGACACTGTAAATGTCCTACAGTCTGTAGTCCAGTCATCTTGGCTAATCTGAACTAACTGTTCAATTTAGGCCTAATTAGAGGTATAGGTACAGTTTAGATTAGATTAGACTTTTCTTTTTTTTTTTTTTTACAGTAGTTTATGAGCAAATTTAAAAAGTATTCAGTGTTAATGTTAACTTATGACTATGTGATACCTTTGATGCCAATGCTGTGTGAATCAAAATTTGCACAATAGCCAGAATGTAAAGAACATAATGAAATTACTGTTGAATTAAGAATAATGACAATAGTTGGATTAGAGCAGTAAACATAATCACTGCTCTGTCAGTGATCAATACCCAAACACATACAGGAACAAACTGTTATTTGTTCTGTTCAGACAACCATATGTTGTAATTTTAGAAGCACAATCAGCTGTTCTCTTCTGGTATTTCCCAAAAGTTAAGGACCTCCAGTAGAAAGACTCCCGCTGCCTATGAATTTGTTATGAGCAAATTCATAGGCATGTTCTCTGTAATATTTTTATTTCAGTTTTGAAAACTAGTTTTATAGGTTAGAAGTCACTGTGGATTTGGAGGTAATTTTCTTTATTTTATTACACACACTTGCATCTTCCCTTGTGTGTGTGTTTCTGTGCTTGTATCTCTGTGTGATTCACTCTTTCAGAGTAAGGACATTTTTCAAAGTGAGGACATTTTGGCTGGCCATGTCTTCAAGGGACTATTTTAGTGTTAGGCCTTGGGTTAAGAGTAGGTTAGAGTAAGAGTAGGGTTAGATTTCGGGTAAACTTTAGGCATGCAGTGCTGATGGTTAAATTTAGGGAATAAGGAAGGAGTGAACTCATAGGAGGGATAGAATTTCAAGTGTGTCAAGAGTGTATGTGTGTGTTCGGTTTTTAAGAACCAACATCAGGGCTCTGTTTAAGCTTAGCTTGTGTGTGTGACGTGGAAGAAGGACTTTTTTCACCTCAAAGTTTCCTTTTTTTATCAGAGATTAGTATGTAGCAGGATCACTCTGTAGCAGGATTACTCAACATCATCTGACCTGTGACCCCGCTTTTAGGTAGCAAAATTCTCACGACCCCAATGTGCATTTGTCAAGTTATCATGTGAATTTGAGTATGACATTGTTGTGTATTCTGTTTTCAAAAGCATACATGCAATATTTACAACTTACTCTATAATTAGACTGATGTTGATAGGTGTTCAGTTTGAGTGGGTCCCAGGGAAATTGAGTGGGTCCCCAATTAAATGTTAATAAACGCTCAGATAAGATCAGGATAAGCATTCTGATAAATGTGCGTTTTGAGAAGAGACTCAAAAGAAGACACTGACTCACTGACTTTTTGTCAAAATGTTGTTTACCTCGTGTTTGATGTTATATGGTTATATTCATGTTAGGTGTGTAACGGTACACAAAATTCCCAGTTCGGTGCGTACCTCGGTTTTAGGGTTTTAAATAACCTTCGTGTCATTTATTTTGAAAAAATGTAAACATTCAATAGTGGCTCATTGTCCATAATTCTTACTGTAACAGTTAAGGTACTCAAATACTGGCATATTGTCAATAAGAAAAAATAAATAACACACACACAAATAACAAACAAATAATAAGTAAGTAATAAATAAGTAATGCTCCAGCGTAAAACTCTGACCTGTTGATAATTCCTTAACTTGTGCTTGTTTATACAGAGCTGCACAACGGACTGATTAACATGCACATGTGAAGGCACATTGTAGCAGGGCACTTTCAAAGCATTTTGACCATTAAATCCTTAAATCCTGTATTCTCTACATGAGTACGGTCACATATCTGCAGAGAAACACTCTATGGCATTAGTTATTGCTTTGGCACGGTCCGAATCTGCAGTGAGAGGCTGCCTGAACGCTGTGGGGAGAACGACTGGCCCTTTTTATGTAGACACATTCAGGTGATGCTGTCGTAACTGACATGATTGAAGTTTTTCCACAGACTTCAGTTGAACAATGTCAGCATACAGTTTGAACTTTATCTGTGTCCATGTTCACTATAACTAACCGGGAAACCATAATAATAATAATAATAATAATAATAATAAACTTTATTTATCGAGCACTTATCAAAACAAAGTACAAAGTGCTTCACAGAGAGAGAAATAAAATACCACAGTGAATGATAAAATACATGAAGGGCAAAAATAAAATAAGAAATAATAACAATAAATTAAAAACCAATAAAATAAACAGACAGCTCAGATAAGATCAGGATACGCTTTCCGATAAAAGTGCGTATTAAGAAGAGACTTAAAAGAAGACACTGACTGGTTCAGAAAGAGACAGAAGACCCCTGCCTGGAGATCTCAAATTACGTGAAGGTTAATAAGGGATTAAAAGGTCTAAAATGTAATCTGGAGCCAGGTCATGAAGAGCCTTAAAAGTAACCAATAAGATCTTAAAATCAATCCTAAAACCAACAGGGAGCCAATGTAAAGAAGCTAAAACAGGTGTGATGTGATCTAGTTGGAATTATGTCAAGAGTGCTGGTGGATACTCTCATAAGAGACAGGATTTCTGTAATGCTCCCATGCAGTGGAGCAGCGATACTACATGAGCTTGACTAATTGGCTAACCAAGTTGACTAGTATGCTACAGCTGATACACAACAACTGGTGCACTGCCGAAACGTTCCGGGTAAAACTCGTGTTCTAAAAGCGAGTTGTTTTTTTTTGTTTCTTTCTATGATTTCAACACAGATTTGCTGTTCACAATGTAGCGTTATCAGGGGAAAAAATAGGGTGCATCCCCTGAACGTATCGATAGTGAGTTTACTGTGTCCTTTCGGATTTTAATGCGTCAGAGACGCAGGACGCGTACCTAGCAACATCACTGATTAGATTTTAAAATGAATTAAAATGTAGAATTTTCAAATTTGAATATGCTGTACTAGGCTTAGATATCTGCGACCCCATCTGCCTATCAAGTGACCCCACGTGGGATCACAACCAGAACGTTGGGAAACAATAACATTCTCGACCTTTTCTATGTGTTCAGGCCAGCTGACAATGATTGTGGGCCAGGTGGGTTGTGGGAAATCCTCCCTGCTGCTGGCCATGCTTGGCGAGATGCAGACCATCGATGGAAGAGTCTACTGGAGCAAGTAAGACATTAGAACAATGCTTAATAGAACACAGTCTCATATCATATGCAAGTAAAGTATACAATATACTAGTAAAGTGTATCTTTAAGGTTTGGGTAACTTTTATCCAGTTAAATTTCTAAGCTCTTTTGAAACTGTCTATTTTAAAAAGTATTGACATTTGCCATTTGCAGTTACATCCCTACGTCAAAATAAGTGGGAATACGCTGTGTACAACTACTGAGACACTTTCAACCCTTCTCTGAGACCATCTTGTACTGCTCAAAAAAATTGTCTGTAGCTATTCTAATCCAAGTTTACATTACTATATAATGTTGGCCAAGGCCTGTCCTTTTTCCTGAATATAAACATAAACACATTGCTTCTCCTGTTCAGTATTCCATTAAGCTATTTGTGTTTTCAGTGATCTTTTCATGTCTTTCTATTCTTCTTTGTACCATTTTGTCAATTCTGTTCTTTTTCTTTCTTTCAAATGTTACTATCAAGATCTCTACAGGTCCCTGCAAAATATATATATTTTCTTTAAATAAAGTTTTTAGCCAAGCAATAAAAGATTTCCAGTTGTAAATAAAAATAGAATAGAGTGAATGACAGACCATTACAGCATACAAATATTTTTTTTTTTTTTTTTTTTTTTTTTGGTGTTTACAAGAATACACTTTATTACGTGCATCACACATTTGATTACATACAGTACATCTTTTATATTTTGAAGTAACAGCTAGATAGAGGACAAAGCTTAGTAATAACTATATGTTATGATACTACTTAGATGTAAATTAATCTTGTTTGTGTACAGAGAGAAAGATTTGAGAGATACTGACAGGAACAAATTATTTGTCCATTAGTGTCAATGAGCAGTTTTCAGTATGATTTAATTTGCTGCTCTGATGGTTATAATGGGTTATTGAATGTATTAGCTTCCTCACAAAATACTTTTCATTTATAAAATGAATGATGGAAAACTCAGTCATGGTTACATTTCATGACATTTTAAAGCAATTATGTTCTCAGCTGAATGTAACTGCTGTTCAGTTCCCACATAATGTGTGGGGATATTGAATTATACTAAGGAGGCTTTTATTATGAAATTACCATATCAGTGTCATTATCGGTATCATTATTTTTTTTTTAACATTAGTCTGTTTCCGTGCCCACAGCCAATTTTACTGTCAAATTACCGACAGTCTCACACAACAGCACAACATGTTTGTTAGAGTCACTAAATCAATACTCTGGAGAATATTACCTTAGCAATAATGAGAAGATATGTCAATATGCTCTCAATGATTTCTCCTGAAGGTCATTTTATTCTGATGGAAAGCAATGAGCCATCTAAAATGACTGCTACTATCACTTTGAATCAGCATACAGTAATATCTACATTATTGAATTTGACTTATTAGTAGGCATTTATTTACCATGACATTGACTTGTCTTTTATGACAAGCCAACCTCTCTCTTCCTCCTACTTAACTGAAGTAAGATTCAGCTGTAACCATCATAGATGCTCCTCTTCAGTACCATTTTACCAACTTTTCTGTCAAATGATTTGGTCATTTTTATAGGACTTCTATGATGGTTTTCACTGGATCTTGTCTAACTAATAAAACAGACTTCTTATGATAACAATGAAGCATCTAAAATTACTTCTGCTGCCGGTTTTGATGAATAAAAAACCCTTTAGTTACCTGCATAACGCTGGTTCTCTGAGTAACATAAGTGAGTAATCCTAATACTCACTATGTCTCACTAAGGGGGCATATACAGTACCACCATCAAAACTTGTCGGTTACTTGCATAATCCTGGGTCCGTGAGTACCATAAGTAAGATGTCTCACTATGGGATTCACCCCCTTAGTGAGACAGCAAAAGCAGGACATTTTTAGTGTATTAAGATTACTTCTGCGTGAGAAATCTTTAGTAGAAATTCCCAGGTTCTGGTCATACAACCTTGGTTTGTGTTTTAGATGTTAGAGCAAGGAAAAACGTTTGTTTGACGCATATGAACATTCAACAGATGGGAATTAACCCATTTTCATGAAAATATTAGCTAATACAGTCATAGCTAATATTATGTTAATTATAAAGTTAACTAGCTACTTAGCAGATAGTGCAACTTAGTTTTCAATTTTAGGTTTACCCATTTACCTCAGCTTTTTTCATGCAAATTTTGAGGATTGAGAAGTTGTTACTGTAAAGGTAGTATACGGTGTTCTGATGTGTATGCCTTCTATTTGTGCATATAACTGCTTCTCAGAAACCTCTAGGCTAAGACATTTTGCCCAAGTTTCTTTCTTGGAATTCCAGCTTCTGTTGCATTTTTTTTTCTTACAGGAAGTTTAAATTTCTATCAGACAAATATATCAAAATTCTTAGATCACAATACCTGTAGATTATAGATGCACATCTGTATCATAAGAGAATCTGTAGCCTCCAGGGCTGCACACTAACCTTTGCAGTGTGTGTGTGTGTGTGTGTGTGTGTGTGTGTGTGTGTGTGTGTGTGTGTGTGTGTGTGTGTGTGTGTGTGTGTGTGTGTGTGTGTGTGTGCTTGATATCTCTTTACCTCCTGCCTTCTTGCCATGTCAGGCTCCCTGATTGTGAGATGGCCCACGAAGGGAACATAAGGTACTTTCTCTCTGGTCTCGTCTTTCTAAAAACATAATAATTTACACAAACTGTAGACATTCACATTTACTCTTTATCCATTTAGCTGATTTGTCTAATGTACAGTGATTTATATCATGTTTAACTAGCTTAAACCACCTGTATTGCCAGCTGTGAAATGCAGCATAGTAGCCCAGAACAGATGAAGAGGGTCAGAAACTGACATCAACAAATTCACCTGTGGTTCTCTACAACTACTGGTGAACTAAAAGCATTAAGTAGTGCGACAAAACATTCGTCATGCATCAGCACAAAATTTAGCTCAGTTTAGTTTCAGAACCTCAAACCATTTGCTGTAGTGACACTTTCTATCTGTCGAGGGCTTAATAGTCAACCAGACATTTTAATAGTCAGGAATACACCCGGACGTTTACACTAGTTCTGACGCATTGACCTGGTGGTCATTGTAGCCAGTAAGTGATGACAACATAGGCATCTACAGTATGTCATATATAGTTCACTAGCTACATATCTGTAATAATACTTTATGCAAACAAGCAAGCATGCATAGATATTTAAGAAAGAAGATACCTTAGGACTTACGCTACAATATACAGTGACCAGAAAGATAGAACCCCATTTGCGTCTGATAACAGCCGCTACATTTTGGCAGTGACTGGATGGATGCAGCATTTAATTTCATCCTAATGTCCCAGTGTTCATCTACCAAAGGCTGATTCCCAACCAGCAAACATGAGAGGATGAGGTGTTCAACCCAGGTTAGCACTGATTTGGTGATCTGCTGCTCAAAACTTGACTAAATCTGATTAAAAGTATTTTAGACATCTGGGTTAAGTGTTGTCTCACCAGCATTTCAGTGACTCTATTTCAAAGTGTAGTCGGGACCTACTTTATACTTAAATATAGTTATTTAAATACTGTTGAAACAACAAATATATGTAACGTTGAAAAACCTGGACGTCAAGATGTCTTTTGACCTGCAAATCACCAAGTCAACGCGTACTAGGACTCCAAAGGCAATTGAAAAGACAGATCCCACTTCTTCTGTAAGGGCAGGGTTGATATTTTTCTGGTCACTGAAAGAATCATTTGCCAGAAGCTCCCAGAGCTGCTCACCATAGACACATACTGTATGTTTGTAATTTCAACTAAAATATACAGGTTAGGTGTTATCTCCAAAGTCTATAGGATCTCATTCTGTAAAGGCCGACTGAATATACTTAATCCTTTAACCCAGGGCATAGTTATCACACACACACACACACCCTCATGCTCATAAAATATGAGACATTGTCAAAGAAGCCACAAAACCTAATTATCACAGACAGACAATGACTGCATCACTTACATGGCTCTTCTTTTTTGGGTGGGAAGGTTAATTCGATTAAGAGGCAGGCTAACATCATGTCTTCATTATCTGGAGTTTGGCATTAAAACAGTCTGTCCCCATTTTTTTTCTTTCTGTCTTTCTTCCTCCCTCTGTTTTCTCTTTTTCTCTGTTTCCTGTGTCTCTTTAAACAGAAAAGAAGTTTGTCACTCTTAGCTGTCTCTCTCTCTCTCTCTCTCTCTCTCTCGCCGTTTGCCCTCTTGTCTTTTATTGCATATTTCCACTCACAGACACAAATATACACACAGTTGTTTGCAGTAGGCTCATTCTAACACAATGACATGACTTTGACAGTTGGTCAGAGACAGAGGAGACTGACGAAGACATCAGGAGGTATACGTTCTTCCTGCCTCCTGCTTCCTGTTTCAGAAGTGAACCTTTGACCCCTCATTCACCTCTCCTTGTTTTGCTCTCATCTGATTTAACTCCATTTTTCATCTTTACTCTATCTCTCTCAGGAGAAAGTACTGTTTTCCACTGCATTTGAAATCATTTCTTGCAGTATATCAGGCTGTGTTGTTCGTGGACACATACATATGGGCTGCATCTGTTTTTATTAGTTTATTAGTTGTTTCCATATTCATACATTTTATGTGCAGTATACTGCATTGTTATATTACAGTCTTAAGTTTTTCTGATCTTTTTTATTATACATAGTGTTTTTTTTTACCTTTTTTAATAGATTTTTTAGCTTTATGATGATGATAATATGTATATGTATATATTTATATGTAATATAATAAACTTTATTTATATAGCACCTTTCATACACAAAATGCAGCTCAGAGTGCTTTACAAAACAAAAAAGAAAAGAGCAGACAATTTAAGCAACAGTTAAAATCTAAAAATAACAAATAACAGTAAAACAAACATTTTTTTAGACATGACTTTATACAGAATGTTTGTTTAGCTATGGATTTGTAAGCATTTTAATTTTTTTCTAACTCTGTTCTGCTTCACAGTCACACCTTGAAGCTGCAAAGTTCAACTAGTCTTAGTATTTTGGTCACTGAGAAACTCCAGTTTGAGTTTGAGTCAAAGATCTACTCTTCAAAGTCCTGCTTGTGTAATTTTTCTGCTAATGTTATGTTAATATGTGTGTGTTCAGGAACAATTTCATCAGCCTTTAGAGTGTACTATCTCCTGCACATCGAGTTGCTTTTCGCCCATTGAGTTGATCATTTGTTTTGTGCCATCTGATCCTGGTGTGGTTTGTGCTTTTAATGCTGGGAGTCATTGCCCTAACTCTCTGATAGAGATATTTTATTTATGCACACTCAGTACATGTTCACAGTTAGGCCTTTAAGTTAGTTCCTTTAATCATTCATGACCCCTCACATAAGTGCTTTCATTCTTTAAGGCTTTAATACATTTGGCAAATTTGTATAGCACATTTCAACAACGAGGTAATTCAAAGTGCTTTACATAAAACTTAAAATCAACATAGGGCAATATAAAAAGACATTTAAAAACACTTGAGTAAAAGTTACAGTGCAGTGCAGTGCAAAGCGAAAAGTCTTCAGGCTTGATTTAAAAGAACTGAGAGTTGCAGCAGACCTACAGTTTTCTGGGAGTTTGTTCCAGATATATGATGCATAAAAGCTGAACGCTGCTTCTCCATGTTTAGTTTTGAGTCTGGGGGCTGAAAGCAGACCTGTCCCAGGCGACCTGAGAGGTCTGGATGGTTCATAACGTAGCAGAAGATCAGAAATGTACTTTGGCCCTAAACCATTCAGCGCTTTATAAACCAACAGCAGAAATGAATTCTTTGACAGACAGGAAGCCAGTGTAAAGACCTCAGAACTGGGATATTTGAGACAATACAGTTGTAATTGAGTTTATGCTTTGTATTGTATGCTCCACATTCGTATTACATATTTCTGTATGTTTGTAATAGCTCAAAAAACATACAACAATCCTTTAATGATAATGTTAACTAGTTGTATGACATGTTTCTTATGTAAGTGACAATGGATCAGACAAGTCATTCTGGATTAAAGGGAAATGTCCTTGTCAAATGTCAATATGTTCTAACAGAATACAAAATATATAAAGTTTGCATAACGATCAAATTTTACATATTAGAATACTTTCAGAGGCAAAATTTCAAACACTGTCACTACCAAACTATTTTATTGATGCTATCTTGAATTATTCTCTGTTTTTGAGTGGTGGAGCTAGAAATCTGAACAGGGCCGCTCTCAGATCAGACTCCCAGCAAAGTGCTACAGTTGTTGTTGTTGTCCGTGTTGATGTTTTTATTTCTGTTTCTGTTGCTGTAGCTGATGTTATTGTTGATTTTGTTGTTGCTGTTGTTGATAATTTGCAGCTCATCATTAACCTGATCCATGATTCATCTTTTTCTCTCATATCTGACAAAATATTTTTCATTTTTTGCGGTGGAGTTTGACAGCTTCCAAAACATAATCCTCCCTCTCATCCTCCTTTTTTATGTTTGGGTGTTGCATTTATAAAGCTGGTTAGAACCGGAGTACTGATCTGATATTAGCTTTACTAAACAGTTTATAGGCAAAATTTTCAGCAATACTAATAAAGCAAGAGAAGTAAGTAGTAATCATGAGCAGAAATTGCAATTGGGATTTGTAAAAGGTATAGTGTGACTGAAATATTTAGGGATGGGGATGATGGGTGGAAATGCTGAAAGGTAAAATAGATGTGGTGAAAACATATTAAAGGTATTCACTTGGGTAAAGAGCACACAGATACAACACATAAAAATTGCTAACAATAATATAGATCGCCAGTTTAACAAAATATATGTGGTGGTAGACAGTAGGTGATTTGTTAATTTTTAACGGGGGACGGGTTTCCTGGTTCGCTTCATTCACCTGCGACTAGCGAACCAACTCATGAAGACCCCGCCACCCCCTCCATGGGGCCATAGATTCTAACTTGCACAAACCTCAGTCCGATAAAGGATCAATGAGTGAGCAGACTAGACTAATATATAGACTAAACAACCCCTCTGCCCCTGCACTCTCTCCGCTACTAGGGGATGGCAGGTTAACAAGGGGGATGCATTTTGGTCATTTTGCTAACAAGGGGGATGGGATCCCCCTTCATCCTCCCCATTTTCTAGAAACAATTATTCTTTGTAACTTCAGCATGCAGTGTCTTGATATCTCATTCTAATCTTGTTATCCTATTTGAAACTTGTTTAATGAATGCCTTATCTAGTAGATCTTATGAAAAATAAATGCTAATTATGTATTTACAAAAAGGATGAATTGTGAACACCTGAAATTAAACCTACGTTTCATAATTAAAGGATTATTCAAATTTCAATAAAGAAAGCATATTTATTAAATGAGCTACCTTAAACAAAGTTAATATCACTGGAAGGAATCATCTGTAATGATCATGAAACTGACCAGTGACAGCAGACCAGTACTCCTGCTCTTTAAAGCTTTATGAATACAGGACTTGTAGTTCTTACCTGTCTGTTTGCCTCTGTTTCCCATGATGCACCCAGCAAGAACAGATACTCTGTGGCCTACGCTACCCAGAAGTCCTGGCTGCTCAATGCGACAGTGGAGGAAAACATTACCTTTGGCAGCCATTTCAATAAACAGAGGTGAATACCCCACAGAACACAATTTCAGGAGTGCTTTTGTATTCATTTATTTGCTGTTTGGCTTGTTTTATCACTTTGTAATGTGGAAGTGAGTAAAAATTCTAAGTATTACCGCTGCAGTTTCAAGAAACTCCCCTTCCAAGCTAGTTTACAATGTCAACCTGTACCTCCTCCTACAGGATTGTAGGTTGGTTCTGTAGGGTGATAGGGTGGTAGGGTGGTAGGAAGACACTGAGACCTTTTCTGATCTGAAGTTCATCTGTGATGATGGTGTTTATGTTGTGTTTTTCAGGTACAAGACAGTGATTGACGCCTGCTCTCTTCAGCCAGACATTGACCTGCTCCCTTTTGGAGACCAAACTGAGATTGGAGAGCGGGTATGCACATGTTTAATTTATTGCCAAATAGATATTTATGATTATTTATCATTATTACATGGTTAGGGTTAATACATTAATTTGCAGTATCTTTTAGATCAACCCTGAGGTGTTAGTGTCTTTGAATATTCTGCAAAGAAGGGATCTTTCATTGACATTTTGACTTCTTTTTGGTACTGAAACTACTGTTTCTCATCATGTGTTGCTGTGATTCAGGGCATCAACCTGAGTGGAGGTCAGAGACAGAGAATCTGTGTGGCCAGAGCTCTCTATCAGAACACCAACATCGTCTTCTTGGTGAGCTAAACCTAAACCTTAAACATGTACAATGGATTGGAGATACTGGTGGCTTTCTCTCGCTAATGTGTGTGCAATAACACATATTCTGTTTTTTCATTTCACATTCGAAGGAAGGAGTCTTCAGTAATAATAAGAGTGTTTATATTGAGGGCAATTTTCTGATATCTATCACCCATTAATTATACACAGTGTATATACATTTTTATGTAAAATACTTTCTGTATTACTCCAGTTTTGTTGTGTGTAGCTGAATTAGATGAATGTACACCAGAAAGTAATGCCCTCTCTTTACTGGATTAGTTTCAGTCATATCCTAACCCTACATTTCTTTATGATTGATTGTATGATACAACACATAGTACATGTAGGCCTTTGGGATGAGGAGGTGTCCGTTTCTCTCTCCGCTGTGCTGTCATGTGTTTATCTTTCCGAGTAGTTGCATAATTTCCTGTTGCCATCGCAAGCTTTAATTGGTTATCAAGCATACATTCCACATTAAAAGCTATCAGTGGCATTCTTTTATACACTCATCACTCTTTGTAATGTCTACAGTGGTAAAAAATAAAGTGTCATTTGTAAAAACTGTAATGTATAATAAGGAGGGGATGTTTTCTTTAATTAACATTATTTCACTATGAAAGTGCAGCTGCTTGGACTTTTCATATCTGATCTCTAGATTGAAATATGCGTCGTCATACATACTCATCAAAAAAGACATCAAATAATCATAACCAGAGCTCCATTACCACACTATAGCACACATTCTCTATAGCACCAACCCACCCAGCAAGATAGACGCTAATGGAACAAACCAGAGATTTATGTGTTCACGAGTAAGTCAACATCATAGGATCAAGTAAGCATTTAGAGGGAATAAAATGATCCCAGTGATAAACAGAGGAGGTAACAGGATATTTTTTACTTAATAGTCAGGGTTCACTTCATGGCCCTGGTGGAAACGTCCATGGATTTTCTCTGATTTTCTAGATTTAAAAATGTTGTTCCTCCACTTTTTAAAATAAAACTGCCTGATTTTTTTTATTCCTGCTGACCTGTAAACCATCTAGTATAATGAGTATGTACAAAACCTGTTAAATACATTTTACAATATTTCTGCACAGTGACAAATGTGTCCCTAAAGGTTCCTGACATCCCTAAAAAATCTGAAGAAGAGTTTACAGTTTGCTCTTGATGGTCCTGGCAGTTAAGTAACAATTAACATTGACCCCAGAAAAAGTAGCTGTAGCAACAAATGGGGATCCAAATGGACAACAAAAAATAGACAATGTCTTGATCAACTTCCAAGTTGTCATCATCATTTGAAGATTAACCTGTTGGTTACTGTCAGGAGTTCACCTCACATTTTTGGTAATAGTCCAGGAATTTAGTAACTAGTGGAAAATCTGGCAGTGTTCAGGACAACAACAACACAAAAAGAGATCATTGCGTTGCAATAAAGGTTTGGCATTTTTGAGAGTTTGAACAACATTTTCAATCACACATTCTTTATCTTTGCGAGGATCTATCCCAGCTTAGTCCAAAATTGTGGTGGGGTTGATTCAAAGTAAGTTGAATCAAAACCCTCAGTATGATAACACACATATACCTGTACATCACCACTTACACAGGATTCACCTTATGAGTGGTCATTTCTGTAACTCAATGGAATAATTCAGAGAGATGCATTTCAGACTGAGAAAATCAGTTTTTTCTGTCACGAATCCTCTGTTGTTGTTTTTTTTACAGGATGACTTATTATAATTGTTGTACACCTGCATGATTCACCCCCTGAAACTTGCCTTATTTCTTGTCTCCCTTATATCCCTCTATGTCTTGTGTCTCACAGGACGATCCCTTCTCAGCGCTGGACATCCACCTCAGTGATCACCTGATGCAGGAAGGAATCCTCAAGTTTCTGCAGGATGATAAACGGACTGTAGTCCTGGTCACCCATAAACTGCAGTATCTCATCCATGCAGACTGGGTAAGAATCCTAAACTGAACAATACCCAAAATAAATTACTATATTACTCTATGGAACATATACAGTAGTTTAAATACATTCAGTATGCAATATTTATTTCAGTTTTAATGTTTTGTGTGTGTTTTCTGTGTCTTGTTCAGATCATAGCAATGAAGGACGGCTCTGTGCTGAGAGAGGGAACTCTGAAGGACATTCAGACTCATGATGTTGAGCTTTATGATCACTGGAAGACCCTGATGAACAGGCAAGACCAGGAGCTGGAGAAGGTAGTGTGACGTGGTTTCAATTTAGGATACAAATAACAGCATCTCCACCAAATCTGTACTGTAGACAACCAACATTACCCACATATAAACACCAGCAGTTTCCATTTACATCCAAGCTCCGACCCATGTTTTAACCACACAGTACTAGTCTATTCAATGACGCAAACAGCCTGGCAGTAAAAGCTTTATTCTGTTTCTAATGTAATGTTTCTATTGTAATCCACTGTGTCTCTGTATGTAGGACATACAGCAGGACAGTCAAACGACACTAGAGAGGAAAACACTGAGGAGAGCTTTCTACTCCAGAGAGGCCAAGAACCAGATAGACGATGAGGACGAAGGTAATGGATTCCCCCACTTTTTTAAAGTCAATCCTTGAGGCTAACAAACTCTTCATTTTAGTCATCGGTTGTTAATTTTTCCACCTCATATACAAAAGACATGAAATCAGAAATAACTGAGAAGATAAAACCTGAAATGTAAATGTTGGATCTGGCAGAAAGGGTCCAGAGGGAACCACTGGTACATTAGGTCCTTTTTCATGATTTGACTTTTTTTTTTTTTGCCTTCATTACAAAGGATTAAATGAAAGGATTCAAGGCTTTATAATTCGGTGGTGGTTAATGCCACTTCAGACCCTGGGCTCCTTTTTACAGCATCTCATTTTTTATCTTGCTTTTTAGTAGTTGGTAGATCATATGTCATATCTATTACCTGATCTTCATCCTACCAGAGGAAGAAGAAGAGGAGGAAGATGATGACAACATGTCCACAACCACTAACAGGAGATCTAAGATCCCATGGAAGGTAATCCATCTGTACAGCTTCACACATCTTTTTGGCACATATAGAACTGTTCTAAGTTAGTTGAAATAAGTTGAACTCTTATTGGAATCATCATTCGATATAACAAAGGAAACTACTAGCTCTTCAGTTACTTACCTAGCTAGTTAACTTAGTAGCAAGACTAATATCAGGTACCCATGTTATGTCTTGAATTTGCTTGTTTGTTTGTTTTTAACAAAACGCCAGAAGAAATTCAAATGATAAAGGATAAACAATGGGAAAAGCAAGCACACTGATTAATCAACTAATCAGCAATACCAATGACATTACTTCTGTATCCAGAACAGCAAAACTTTGAATCTGCCATTCATCCATCTGTTGTAATGACTGCTCCTTCATCTCCTCAGGTATGCTGGTGTTACATGTCTTCTGGTGGGTTCTTCATGGTCTTCCTGATGGTGTCCTCTAAACTTCTCAAACACTCTGTCATTGTTGCCATTGACTACTGGTTGGCTATCTGGACTTCCTCCAAATCCAATCAGAGCGCTGGAGCAGGAACAGACGGGTCTAATGGAACCAGCTTGGCTGACAGAGCCGGCAGCAACACCACACTGCCCACGCCTGGTAGTCCGGAGGCTGAGGTATAATATTTCTGACAAGGGTTTTTTTTAGTGTTTAGGCCAATATTTGTAGATTGAATATACTTAGTTTTTTTGTGGAATTTTAATGGGTTAATTAAAAAAAAAAGGATTCCAAGAGGAATCAATTTACATACATTACCTGCTCTAAACATTTCTACATGGGTACTCACCCAAAATAGGCAAAACAGAGTTGCATTATATTCTACATATTGTAAAATTAAAAGATACTTAAAACATAATTATCTACATTTTATTACTATCCTGTTGTGTCACCTATTGAACTATTAAGTTCAAATATTATTGATCCCTTTTGCAAAATTGGATATAAAGCAAAAAAACCCAGCAAAGAAACATATAAATAGTATTGAAAATGGGAAACATAAATGACAATTCCAACACCCTATGAGCAACTGAATAAATACATTTGCATGAGTATAAATTAAGCTCTTCTTTCAAAGACATTACTATTTTCCCTTTATTTAGCAATAATTACTTCTTCTTTTTTCAGGAAGCTTCTTGGCAATTAATAGGAAATGATTAGGAAATTACAGACCTGTAAATTTAAGCGTTACACTATTGAAATATATACAAAGACAAATATTTGACAAGTACAAAGTAATAATCAGATTTTAAACAATTAATGATATATAGATGTGCATTCCTGAAACATTGTTCTTGTTTTTACATGGTGTGTTTTTTTGACTGTGTGTGTGACCCCCAGAACGATGACTACTATCTGCCAGTGTTTATCATCCTGTGTGCGGCTGGAATAACGTTATGCCTCATCACCTCTCTCACTGTGGAGTTTCTGGGTCTTTCTGCAGCCACCAACCTGCACCACAACCTGCTCAACAAGATCATCCACGCTCCCATCAGGTACACAAACACACACAACTGTAACAAGTCCAGACTTAAAGTGCAAAAGTAGCTAGGAGCTCTGCATTTGATCACATTTATGTTTTGCTAAAACTTGTCAGAAGCTGCTTTTGCATTTTCACAAATGCTGAATCTGCCTGCTGTCACTTTAATTAAAATTGGTCAAGAGCACCACAAAAGATACAACAGTGATTTGCAAATAATTATGAATTCTAGAAGACCTCAGGATTTTTATGTCTCATTGGGCAGCTGTTCATCTTCCTCTATGTATTCACTCATTTGTTTTAGTTCCTGATAGTCTGATTGGCTCAGTATCAATAGTATGTTTGGTGCAGTACCTGCACAATATGGATTAGGTTTTTTAATACATTTAAATTTCTGACATAGGTAGACTTGACTTTAAAAAGGGATCAAAGACAGGAAAATAGCACTTCACACGAGTCCTGTCTCCTCTAAGCGATTGCTTTTACTGCTTTAGTAAGTAACCACAGTGAGCTAAGTACAAAAGCTCAGTGTGGTCTCTCTCTGTCTGTCTCGCCTCCTTTCATTTTTGGGGGGAGGAAAGATCAGAAAGTGGGTAACATAACCTTTGTTGCTGGGAAAACAAAGTGTGCTTTAGGTATTATTTGATGCATTTACTACCTCTCTCCTCAGGTTCTTTGACATCACTCCCCTGGGGCAGATCCTCAACAGATTCTCTGCTGATACCAACATTATAGACCAGGTAAGTAGATGATTTCAGGATCATTAGCGTGACAGGCTGTGGAACAGAGATCTGTGACACTGTGTAGAGGACTACCCACATTATTGTCTTATTTTGTTGTTGCACAGAAAAGTCAACATATTATAAATATTTCCTACATATTTGCATCGGTGTAGTTTTTATACTGTTATCTGTTAACTGAACGAAGAGCTCAAACATCAACCAAATCTGAATTCACTCTCACTTCATTGTCTCTTTTTCTCTCAGCACATTCCTCCAACACTAGAGTCTTTGACGAGATCCACGTTGCTCTGTTTGTCAGCCATCGGGGTCATATCCTCCATCACTCCAGCTTTTCTGATCGCCTTGATCCCCCTGGCAGTGGCCTTCTACTTCATCCAGAAGTACTTCCGGGTGGCCTCCAAGTGAGTCCACAGTGTATTTGTTGTAGATAGAGTGAATTATTTTTGATTTTTGCATTTAAACAAATCTGGGAATTTAGTTAGATGTAGTGAACAGAATCTTCTTGCTGCAGGGAACAGGAAACATCTACTTATGGGCACATCAGTTTAGTTACATTTAGTTTCTGTGTATTATTCTTTAGTATAAACCAAAAATAATTAACCTTATTTGTAGGCTAGGGTTTGACTGAGAGGATTTAATGTTGCAATTCCTAAGGTCCCAGTTCTCCATTCGTACAGAAAATCATTAAGTTATCGTTAAGTGTGTAATACATGTACATACATACATAAGTACATACAGTGTATATACATGTATTGATAAGAAATTGCTTATATACTCACATACATATTCTCTCTCTCTCTCTCTCTCTCTCTCTCTCTCTCTCTCTCTCTCTCTCTCTCTCTCTCTCTCTCTCTCCCTCTCTCTCACAGAGACCTCCAGGACCTTGATGACTCCACACAGCTTCCTCTGCTCTGCCACTTCTCTGAGACCGCTGAAGGTCTCACCACTATAAGAGCATTCAGGTACAACACGAACACACACACACACACTAACTTGTTTTTGTCACTCGTCTGTACTGGACGTATTTCAGCTGTAGACACTTGTGTTTTTTGCGTTTAACTGCCACACAAAGCATATTTTAATGCTTTGTGTCTATTTTCTTCCTTACACATGGCAAGGTGTTACATTCAGTCCCTGATGGCTTCTCGTTCACAAGCATGGCCTCTGCATGCCTAACCCCAACCCTTACCCCAAATTTAATTTAAGCTTAATTTTTACTGTAACCAAAAACTAAGTCTTAACCCTAAAATAAACCTTATGCCAGCTGTCTCTACTATCCCCAGACGGGGGATCATTCCCCACAATGTGACTGTGTAAAGACATCTGTATAGCCAAAACACAGTCATGAATTGCGTCCATTAATTGCAGGTTTGGTGGTTCAATCCCTAGCTGCTCCTGTCCACATTTCAAAGTGTCCTTGAGCAAGACACTGAACTACATCTGCTCCTGATGGCCAACGTCTTACATGGCTCCTTGAGTGTGTGGGTGATTGAGAGGTACAATGTGAAGCACTTTGGACGAATGCAGTCCAAAATAAGAATAATAATACATTATATGCATATGTGTAAGCTTTAATAGCAGTAGTAGTCAGTGTCATGACTACACTGATAGTAGTAGTAATAGGTAAGCATTATTATGATGTTAGCAGTACTTCTCTCAGTAGCTGTTGTAATAGCAACTGTTCTAGAGCCAGTTGCAGTGATATTAGCGTTAGTAGTTGTGGTTTTACTTATAACTGTAGTGACAGAAGCATTAGTTCAAGCTCGTGTTGTAGTTACAGTTATATTGGTAGAAGCAGCAGCAGTATCTTCCTGTATTTCTGTCTGCACCCTCTTTCCCATCGTTGGTATAATCCAACATTAAACAGCTCTCACGCTTTTTTTCTCCTCTCCTCCCTGAGGACTTCCTCTTCCTCACACACACACACACACAAATATACACAAATATACAAACACTGAGAGACTCACACACACATACGCAAGCACATATCATGCTCACACACACACAGAATGAAGTGAATATGGTGTTGAGACAGATTCTTGGCAATCATTGGATAGTTCCCGTTATCATTATCCCCTGGTCTCCCTCCAAACCAAGTCTGGTTTAGATGGCAGTGATATACTACTGAAACTGAACACAGATGATGACTATTTTATTCTTTTAACTGAAAATGTGTTTGTCGTCATCTTTTCTTTTTTCCTGTTTGCACTTTTATTTACCATTATATTTATTATGTGTACTTATAACTCCATTTCATACAGTGCTTCATTTGTGATTATTGTTTTAAAATTTCTGTTTTGTATTGAGTAGAGAGAGTTTTGAACCCTGTCGACATCCAGAGTGATGCTGTCAGTTAGGGATCAGAGGCCAAAAACGGGGGAAAGGACAGCCGAACGCAAACGGCAACAACATAGTATTTTGGTGAAGAGATTCATTGAAGAATGGAGGGATGTATTGCGTATCTTATGTATGCTTAAATGTTTGTTTCAGACACGAGGCTCGTTTTAAACAGCGAATGCTGGAGCTGACAGACACCAATAACACAGCCTACCTGTTTCTGTCTGCTGCCAACCGCTGGCTGGAGGTCCGAACGGTGAGAAACTATTTTATGAGTATTGTCTCACATGGTTGGTTACTGATTTTCTCACAGATACTGTAGAAGCATGTCCGCGTATACAGTGAGTCACTACATATTTTAGTTTGGATGGACAAATATATGGTCATTCATGCTTAAATGTTATGTTGTTCTCTCTTACACTTGGTTTGTTGGTGGATCTGTGTTCAAAACACACACAAAATTTTGATTTTGAATGATTATATTCTGTGAGTAAACATTTCTTCTTCTTTTCTCCTTCTCTGTGCAGGACTACCTTGGAGCAGTGATAGTGCTGACAGCAGCAGGAGCCTCCATATGGAGTTTACACTATGGTCTGCTTTCTGGAGGCCTGGTGGGCCTCGGACTCACATACGCCCTCACTGTGAGTTTTCTCTTTTAGGGTTCTCTGGTCTTATGTTCTATCACACTGTTTCTGTTTCTTTTCAATCTGCCTACCTACTAAAGTACCTGGCCACCTTCAGTCTTTGCTGTAAGTTTACTACACATAACTTCAGTTATTCCTACGCCTACATCTACATTTTCTACATCTCAAGGCATTATATCTCATTAATTGTACCTCTCCATTGATTCTTGTCTTTCTGTCTTTTTTTAAACTTTTGTCAGGACATTTTAGTCATACATTCAAGGTAAATTTAAATGAAAAAAAATTACATATTTAACACAGGTAGTATCAGCAAAGGACTACTGGCTGGTTTCTAGGTAAAATACTATACATTTTAAGCTGATGTGTGTGCTTGATGGGGACAGTATATGGCCACTCTCAGTGGAACTGAGTGGAAGAAAGGGAAGTTTATTGGGGCACCCAGTTCGTTTTGTCCCTTAGGGGTTTATGTCAACTGACTGTAGATATAATCATTATCTTAATAATGGAAAAATGATCCAGTCTCTTTGCATGTCACTGTGTAGGTCACCAACTACCTGAACTGGGTTGTGAGGAACCTGGCAGACCTGGAGGTCCAGATGGCAGCAGTGAAGAAGGTCAACAGCTTCCTCAGCACTGAGTCAGAGAACTACGAGGGATCTATGGGTAACTGAGTTCTTGTTATCAAGCTGTCATACACCAACATCAATCCAGTCTTACAAATTACATTCACATTTAACTAGTCTTAAATCCTGATGACATCTCAGACAAACCCGATCCAAAACTTGTGACATTATGCATCTCACTGTGTTTTGACATTTTCATAAAGACCCAGATAAGCCCAAGAGGAGAACCACATATTTGGCGCTTATTTATTCACATTTCAGATTCGATATCTCAGACAGCAAAACGGGGAAGTGTCTCTTTGCTGCTTTTTAGCAATAGCCTTCCACTAGCATCAATAACAAACAAGAGCGAAAAACAGGATAAGTATAACAGGATAAAGTAAGAAAATGAGCTAAAAGTCACCTTGCACACACATTTAGACATTCAATTTCACAAATGATTCACACAGCAGACCTCAATGTGATTTTGTTTTCCAAGTACAAGAGATGAAGATGTGTTGATGGCTCCTAATTTATAGAATGGAACAGAATGATCTGATCTAATGGTAAACCAGCTCTTGTTGTAACTGTGCAGTGCAATGTGTGTGTGCTTAAGAGTCCAGAAGCTGTGTTTTGGGTTTATGGGATGTGCTGTTGCTATGGTGAAATACAAATGCTGCTGGAATTTCTTCCTGGCAGGACAGATAACAAAACATAGAGACTTTAATTTTTTTAATTGTTATTTAATAAGGGTTGTGCCATTGAGATTACTAATATCTAACCAAGCCAAAGCAAATCTAACCAAACCAAACCTTTTCAAATATTGAACAAAAAAGGAAAACTTCTCCTTCAGTGGATCTGCCAAAGGAGCTTTCACCAAGACAGAGCAGCTTTTTCTGGGAACATAACAAGAACAATTCCTGAGGTTGAAGGATGGCTGAAGGTGAAGGAGTGAAAAGAAAACAAGAAAGATTTTCTTCCAGACTCCATTAAAGTATTAGAAAAGGAGGAAAGCGGAGTTACGATTAGGGTTTCCATCTTAGTGTTTCATATAAGGGTAATTTGTCTCATTGACTTTTCCTCTGAAATTTGTGTTTTACAGTAAATGACCCATGAAACCATAAAACAATCCCAAAACCCCTGAGTGACAGAGAACAGATAGATTCTTCCTCTCTGACATCATGGAAGCTTCCAGCGAATTGATAAAAGTTGAAAATTCTCCAAAGTTAGGGAGGAACAAACTAAAGGAAGCCTGCAGCCTGCAAGGCTGAAATTCTTATCTTGTCAGTGTCGTAATATGAGTAATGTGGCACATAGGCACCACTGTTTCTACTACTCAGCCTTGAAAACAGTTGTCTGCTGTGGCTGTGGAGGGAGCTTTGTTATAGTAAGTCTGAGAAAATTACTTAAGTGACATCACTTGAGTTTGGAGATAACACATTTTTAATGGAGTTTGAAAGACGTTGGCATTTTTACATTCATGGGGGGGTCTAACAAAAGATGGTATCCAGTTGCATTATAGCAAGTGTACTATAGCATCCAGAGTAAAATATCTCAAAAAATATGGATTGACTGTTGACATTCACGTCCCCCTCAGCATGAATTGTAATAACTTTGATGATCCCCTAACTTTATCGTAGAAAAGGCTTCAGTCGTAGTCATCTGGACACTGTTTTCAGAATCAAGACGTTTCGGCTCCCACCCGGAAGTCATTCTCAATTCACAATTGGTTTCAATTGGTTCAATGGGAGCCGAAACGTCTTGATTCTGTGTCCAGATGACTACGACTGAAACCTTTTCTACGATAGAACACTCCTGGACGAATGAGGGACTACACCGTCTTATCCCTTAACTTTTCATGTAGTTTTAATTTCTATCTTTTTACCAGTGTTTGCACAGGATCAGCACACAGCAATGCGGAGCAGTAGCACGTTAGATTATGTCCAAAATGACCACCACTTTCTAATGGGATGTGGGTACTCATGGTGTGGTTAAGTGTAAGGACTCAAACAAGCTGCAAGTGGAGGCAAAAATGTGCATCAGTGAGGTACAGTACTGTATGTGGTCTAGATCAGGCGAAAAGCTGTTGGATAAAAGCTTTCTGAAAGTGCTTACAAAATCCCCCATCCATAAATGGTTGTACAGAGCCAGGCAAGTAATTGGGGGTAATTTTTTGATAATTTGTGCACATGAATTACTATCAGTACTTCATATCACAAATTAGTAATTTATGCCCTACAACCCGTCGTTCTTGTGCACAATTAGTGCTCCATATGCTGCATATGCAAGCTGGCTGCTCGGTTCGAATACTGGACACAATTTTAAAATGTATATTCAAGCAGAGTATTTAAGTAACCTTAAATGATACAAAGCAGAATCTGGTAGTTTAGTGCCAGTTTGGTCAAATTTACACAAAATAATGAAAATGCAAATGGTGAACACTGCTTGGTGCCACCAAAGTTGGGGTCTAGTTCCTTTTGTTCCCACATAGATTAAAAAAAGGATGTTAAGAATCTTTTAATTCTTTCAATTAATAGTCTGAATCCCATATAATTAAACTGAGAAGAGCTACAACATCCATTGACATCCAGTCAGAGGTTCAACTAATCAATGAAGCCAAATCCAGCCACAAAGTCCAGAATCTTAAACTGGTCATAGTGTAAATAATCAGGACAAACATATACAAGTAAACTACTATTAGAAAAACAGATATCATGCCCTGATATATTAATAAAAACAGTTTTTGTGACATTTGTTGTTATCAAAGTAAATGTGCCTGTTAATTGTAGGATAGCTTTTAAGTTGTCCAGTGTTGTCCACTGTGTGGTGGCAAAATAGATTTAAATATCACAGTTTTAAAACTATAACTGTGGTTGTGGTGTCAGTGGGAAATCTCAACAACACTTTAATAGGAAAAACTGTGTATAACTGCAGTGTTATGACTTGGTCCATACGGTCTATATGCTCCTGTTTACACCAGCCGGGGCTGTAACATAGACAACTGGCAAAGCAGTAAGTGGTCTGTTTTATTGCTGTAGTGGTCTTATACTACAGACAGCATTTTCCAGTGTTGTCTGGTCCAGTGTCCTTCAGGGTAAGTGAGAGTTAAAATCAGAGAGAAATAAACCCTCCTGTGTTTCTGCCCATCTAGACACCTCTCAGGTGCCTGAGAACTGGCCCCAGAATGGTGAGATAAAGATCCAGGACCTGTGTGTACGCTACGATCCCGTGCTCAAACCAGTGCTCAAACACGTCAACGCGTACATCGAACCAGGCCAGAAGGTAATTAACATGAAGCTGTGAAGAGAGCGGGGCAGGGTTGGGTAGAGTGGTAGACTTACACCTATAGTGGCTTAAAAAGGCCAATATTGATAATTTCTGATGATATTAAATATTAATTTCTTCAGATATCTATTTGTTCTCTTATTTGTTAATTTTGAGACTAAAACCTTTCATTGAAACATAGGATAATGATAATATCAGCTACCTCATCTAATACCTTTAATGGTAACACTTTTCTTTAGCATTCATAAGCACCATAGAAACATTAAATAAATGGGTTATAATGCACTATAATGTAGTTCTAGCATATGTAGGGACAATTTAAAGTGTTTCTTAATGTGCAGTATTTGTCGACAATTATAACCTCTCCTATGGGGGGTTAAAGTAAAGTGTTACCCTTTTACTACTGCTACTCCCACTACTAGTACTCATTACTACATACTTGAATGGTGACCAATTAAAATGTTGCTGTTCAGGTAAAGAACAAGTTATGGGGATTTGTTCAGGTATAAAATATGTGAGTAATGTAGTCGAACTACTGCTTATACTGGAAGTGTTTGACACTAACTTTCCAATTTGTAAAAAACAAAACAAAATAATTGCCTAATTGAATCGGTCTTTCATTGGCAGAAAAGTATAGAACACATCCAACACATTAATCTACTATTTCACACAAATGTTCCAGAAATTTCTCTTTAAGGGACTCAGAGAAAATATTCCCTCAGAATTTGCTGTGTCATGACCAAGCTGAAGTTAAACTAGCAGAATTGTATTAGTCCATGTATCGAAGCAACTATAAATGGCAGGTAATTCACACACTGTTGCTGGGAAAGAAGGCCCTCACATCACACTGAAATAACAGGTGGTTGACGTGTCTATAGGCACACGGTAATGTTTGAGATCCAGGAGAGAGGGACGGGAGCAGCACAGGAGAAGGATGTTTTATATACATTTAAATATAACTTTTTAAATGATTGAAAGTTTTGATAATTTGATTTGCTACAAATTGATTATTTGATTTGTTTGTGTAACCACATGGTAAAAGATGTGTTGCATTTTGCTGGACAAATTGAAGGACTAAGGCTTCCTCAAAAAAATCGAGTCTAAGATGGGGTTTGTCAAAGTCCTTGCTCTCCTAAAATCCTCTACCATGTACTTGGTTTGTTTTGTGATTATTGAATTCAAAGACATTAGAGATCTGAAGATACAATCAACAATTATTTTTTCTCATCTTTATGTCTATTTTATATCAAAATTCAAAATAATCTCTATTAGTAAAGGTTATATCACTGCCACTTTGCTCCAGAATCATTACAAACTGTAGATGGGGAGCGTATGAATACAAAATGTTCCCAAAATCAAATATAAACATCATTGTGGAGTGTGCAGTGTTTATTTTTAATACAAAGCATCTCACACATCCAAAAAGTAATTCAAACGTGCACCCAGGTGTCCCACTGGGGTCTTGAATGTAATATTGTTATAATGTTTAAATTAACAAGTACAGTCTGGAATGTCAAAGATTAATAAGAAGATTGTGGATTTTGTTTAAATATGGACTTTTCCTTTGAAGTCACAGCCATGTGCCTCCAGTAAACTGTGAAGTGACACTTGGTGACCAAACTCCATCCACACTCAGCATGTACCTGCCACACTGTTATCACTCAGGTGTCTGATGTCTCACAGCAGTGTCACGGTGAAGCTTATTGACTGTCTCCTCTTCCTGTTAGGTGGGAATCTGTGGTCGCACAGGCAGCGGGAAGTCTTCTCTGTCGTTGGCCTTTTTCAACATGGTGGATATTTTCGAAGGTGGGTCTGTCTCCTGTCACACTGTTGACAGAGAGAGAGTTTTTTCCACTTCTTTCATCTTTGTTTCAGCTTTGGTTTCTATTCCTGCAGTCTCTCTCATCTGTCTTTGTCTTGCGGTCTTTCACCAGTTGAGTATGTTTGTCTCATTAAAGGGAGTGATTCTTAAGATAATCGCTTCTCTGTTTGGGAACATTGCTGAAGGATTTCCCACAGAGTTGTTGGCTTGAGTAGCCTTTTGTCTTTCAGTTGTCATGTTCCTTCTTGGCCATTTCCTCTGATCCACTTATGAGATGTACTTCAAAATAAATTGCTGTTAGACAGGAGGGTACTTCTACAATGATTTAATAGATCATAACATAAAAACCTTTACAGACCAACTGGTGGACAAGTAGTTTTCACTACTTTTAAATGTTTCATTTTTTTCTGCAGACATGCATAGCTGTTCAGTTTTAAAGAGTAACATTGAGCTATTATTTGGGGTTTTATTACATTTGCAAAGATGTTCACACCTAGCACATGGAACCCTGTGGAGTTTCTGACAACGCTATGGAGCAATATTCTTATGTTATATGCGCGATTACAAATGCAACGCAGTACACATCCCTGCTGTTGGTTTCATGCTATTCCGCTGATGGACAGTTGGTGTCAGCTAAATAAAATCAGATTTAAACAATCAAGATGACCCCTTACCATGGTCTCTGGCAACTATAGGGTGCAGGTTCTTAACCCAACAGAGGAGTACACTAACTTAACTGACTTTTCTCACAAAACATTGAGTTTTTTCTCTTGGTTAGTATAAGTTACGTTGACCTTAAATTTCATCCTGTCCAAACGAACAAAACAAAGGAAAATGTATTAAAGCACCTGATTAAGCCATATTCTGCAATGCTCTCGGCTTCCAAATAGCCCCCGGTCGGTGCACCTTCAGTTTCGAGTTGCTTGAATTTGTGGGTGTGCTGGTTGTACAGTAGTCAAAGTTGCATACCATATAACTGCAGTGGCCCTGTTAGAATGTGCTGTCTCGTAAAGGCAGGAAATGTAATACAAAAAAGGATAATTTGGCAGAAATTTGACTGTTTTGCAACACTAAATGCTTTTCAGTCTTTTTCACAGTGGCAGAAAGAGTGAGAGAAAGATGTAAAAATTACTTCCCCAATGTTTAACCTCTTCAGGGAGGTGGATGGGAGCGCAAAAATCAGCAAGTTTTCTGGGGAATCTGTTCTTATATTTAGTTACACTAGAACTAACAGCATCAATTGGATGAAAAATATTGATAGTAATTATACCCTGGTGTCATGATGGATCTAACCTGCTACATGTAGCCCTTTCAACTTAGAACATAATCACTCTTTTAGTTTACAGTTCCTTTCTAAAGTGGTAATCATAAACCTTTTCAGCTGTCTGATCCCTCTCAGTTCCTCTTACTCACTATAGCACATTACGAATGTGGCCCATTCATCACAAAATGTTTAGTCTCACTTAAATATTAAGAAACATTAGACTGAAATGTGTATTCCACAGTGGTGACTCTGTGATTAAGCTTAAGTGGAGGCATTAGCGGCTTGTTTTCTCGAAAGACTTTGATTATCAGCCTTTTAAATGATTCACACTCACTAAACTAGTCCACAGGCTGCAAATCCTTTTGGCATTTTTTATTAGCAAAGGGGGAATAAAGGCAGCACAAGCCCTCAATCGTTAGGTGATCCGATTAGATGATACAAAAGACCAGAACAGTAAAATCTACTTGATTCTACTATGGTTCCCATTTTAGGGGTTAGGACACTCCAAGTGGTCACAAGATAAATCTGTGGAATCACAAGATTATTAATATAAAATAAGAACAAAACATATTTCTGTATACATATGGAAAATGTGACAATGGTTCACAGGTTTTCTTATTGTCAACAAATCCCATGACAAGACTAAAACTAACAATTATTTTATCCTACTAACAAATGTTGTGTGTGTATCTTCTTCCTCTGAGCCATAGAGCGCCACTGTTGTCCAGAAACTATTAAAACACATCACTGAGCCGCACTGGGTGACATGTTCCTTCATCACCAAGAACACACACACTGTAGTTTATTCTGACTCAGTCCCACACACACCGTCCTGCTGCCCCAAACACTCACTAGAGCACCAAATGTGGATTAATTAATTAATTTCCCTCCGTTTGAGTAATATTTGCTAAAAACTACAGTGACCAGCTGTTAAAGTAAATTACTGGACCTTAAAAAAAACCAAAAACAAACTATATTTGTGGCCTGTTTTTAAAGATTTACGTCTTTAGTAGGAACCAACGGGCTGAGAGCCACAGACAGGAAGTCATAAAGTATTGTGAGGCAGACCAACACATTGTTAGTTTTGGTCTTTTCATGAGATTTGTTGATGATAAGAAAAATATAGAATAACACCAGACTTATCTTTAAGGGATTGCAGAGAGAATCTGATCTAAAGTTTATCTACTGACGCAAACCATTAAATTACATTTAAGCTCAATTGCAGACAAACATGTGACATTGCCTAAACTCAAACACAGTCAGAGACAAAATAAATATAGATATCGTAGTGGGTTTTGATAAAACTAAAGCACTACTGGAGGTAAATTATTAGGTAAGTCATTTAGATTGCCTTCAAAAGATGTCCTGTGCCAGCTCTAAACGTCCCTGTTGTATAGTAGTGTATATTTATGTTAGAGAAAATGTTTATTTAGCCACCCCTCCTTGCATTTCATCTCTTTTTAAACACTTGTGCAGGTCTTTCTAAGTGAGAATCCGAAGGTCTCTTTGTTCTTTGTGTGTCTTTAAAATCCAGACAAGAGGACCTGAAGTAGACTCTTCTATCACAGGATTAAAATAAGGACATAACAAAAGACGTGGTCATTTCCAGGCTATGGGACATATTTCTTCAAGACAGCAGTCATAAAGTCTTTAAACTTTCTTTTTTATTTATTGGATTTTGAAATTGTATTATTCTGTTTTTAGACTGGATGAAGATGACAGCTTCTAGATGAGATTACACAGTCACTTTTTCCATATACACACACACACACACACACAGCTGGGCAGACATTTCATTTAACAGTAAATTAAGATGTGTCAGCAGCATGTCCTTATAAAGCAGTGAAATAAAACCAGAGCAGCGTCCTGGTGACAGCTCTCCTGACAGAACTGTACAGAACAGTCTTGATTTCATTACCCCAAAAATATAACATTGTATTCGACAGAACAAAAACATTTATTCACTGGGAATAATTAAAGGAGTTTAAGTTTTAAGGGGATCATTTTTCAGTTTAAAAATGGAAAGGAGCAGTAAGTTTCGTTTTTTCAACCATGTTGGCCAAAATGACCATAACATTCTGTTTGCAGGGTTTTGTTGATCAGTAATAATCAAGTCAATTATTACTTGACCAGATGATGACATTTTTGAACCTCACAAACCTTCACACACACACACGCACACACAGCTGTGAAGGCAATAAAGTGTAAATCTCAAGCCAAAAGAACTAATGCCAAAACAGTGTTAGCCTGGAGATGTATTACCTCTGCACAGGGAACCTTTATGGGTTATAGATATGGAATAATCCTTAATGTTCTGAATAAAATTGTAATAAATAATTTTAACTGATGTTGCTTTTCCTGTTTATGTGTATTGTGACTTTTAGATTTGAGATGTGAGCATATGTTTGCATACTTGCAGGGAAGATTGTCATTGATGGGTTCGACATCTGTAAGCTTCCTCTTCAAACGCTCAGGTCGCGACTCTCCATCATCCTCCAGGATCCTGTGTTATTTAGTGGATCGATAAGGTACACAAACACACACTCAAACAGTGCTTCAGTATATTTTATTTAATAATCCCAACCTTAATGAAATATCATCATGGAAAGTCTGGTTGCTCTTAATGCCTTCATCCTCACTGACTTTTCACCATTACTGCGAACAACTTCCTGTTTATATGTGTCACCAACCATCACTCATAAAAATCCAGAAGAGTTCAACTTTCGATATCAAGTGCAGTATTAGGGCCTTTTCACACCTGAAAGTCCGAACCAAGGTTTGCGTTTTTGTTTTTGTTATGCGAGCACAATAAAGAACTACGTGACATACCTACATCCTGTCATCGTGACCTACATGAGCTGTGTCTCCTATACTTGTAATTCATTGGTTTGTAGACGGGCGTGCGTCTGTTGTTGGCGTGTTGTCATTTCAGCGGGTAGCCTTCTATCACAGTTTGGATGAATGGAGAAAAATTAATGAACAGATTCATTTCATTGCTGTTGTGAGTCTGCCAGAACTTCCTGTAATTGAACCGAAAGTCCGAAACATCCCAAAAAAAAAAAAAAAATCACATTAGAAACTAACTGAGCCATGGTTCAATTTGAGACCACCTCTTTCCATCGGACCAAGGTTCGGCTGGACCGTGGTCCCGGGGAGGTTTCACACCTGTAATTTTGGTTCCCATCAAACTGAAAAGTCAGAAAATCCAGACCAAACAAGGTAGCTGTGAAAGGGCCCTAAGATGCTCATTTATCTTAGAATATGGATAGTAAACTCCAGAAATGTGTTTTTATTTTTTCAATGAGCGATTGCATTGAGCCACAAACGCTAGTGGAACAATGGCAAGAAAGGAAGTGACATCAGCACTTTGGCGTCACACTGTTGAATTAACCATAGCTCATCTTTGGATGATATAGTGCAGAAACATCACATTATGAGCTCTTAGCCAGAAAGACAAATACAAAGTTGTTTTTTTTTTAAAAAACACACACTCAGTAGTAACATTTCATATCAAGCAAAACCCGAACTGCAGCAACAAGTGAATAAATAACTAATGGAAAAATAAATTGTAGTCTGAGTGTTTTGTCCTGAAAGACATTTGTCACATGACGACACAAAGTCCCAGCTGTGGGGTTAGTGGTTGAAAACACAGCGGGAACTCTGGCTTGGACCTAATCTGACTTTTGTCACAGACGTCACGGACTGAGGAGGTCGTTTGAGGATGAAGGATCCTGCGTCGTTTTCTGTCTCCTTCTACTTCTCTGTCATACACACTCTCAACCTCTGTGTGTTTGTATTACTAGAAGACACAGTGACTCTGTGTTTGTTATAAAAGACAAAGAGCATGTGCTATTTGTTTGGACAGATATGCCCCTCTAGATAACTGTGTGTGTGAGATGCAGAGAAGTGTGTGTGTCTTGGCATTTCCACTGGCGTTTGTTTATGTGAATGTAAGCCTGGGGTGAATGGTCGACAGTAACTGTTTCACATTGTTATCTTAGATGTTCTGACACCGTTTGACTCACTCTTGACTCTGCCACACACAGATTCGGTAAAACCATGCAGCAGATTTGTCACGTCGTGATTATGTCTCCAGTTATCCCTCAAAATCTTAGGGAGGGAGCCAGAATTAGAGAAGTTTAATGTTGGAAAATAAGCAAGCAATTAATTAAGTGCTACATTGGCCCTTAACAACAATAACATTAATAACGTCTCTGTATGATAAAGAGATACTCGGAGAAAACTATGCAGGGTCCTTTTTTTAATTTCTTATTTTAATATTTCATCTATTTTTGCTACATTTTCTCAATTGTCTCCCAATTTAAAATGTCAAGCAGGTAATTAGCATAATTTAATGTCTTATCTAGGGAGACATAAATAAGCAGCTTTACCTGAAGTTAGCTTTGTTTTGAAAATTTCACTCATCTCCAACTCCCTCTGTATGCTTTACATTCCTACACGCTTCTCCATCCGGGATCTCAACCAACCGCTGTGCTTTTTTTCTCCTTTTTTGGCCTTTTCAGCGCAATTTGCATTGTATATAAACAGTGCAAGCTCCGGACTTTCAAAGACTAAAAACATCTGTGCAAGTTGGTGGAAGCAATCTTTATGTGTGGTTTGTCCAGTCTTTGTAGGTTTCCGTAGGTTTGTCCCAAGCTTTAGCGCTCTCACCGGGTGGTGCATTAAATTAAAAGTAATGAATAACTTAAAGGTAGATGCAAGCTCTGTTGCCTTCCTCTATCAATGTACAATAACTCTAACCAACCATAACTCATACTTGAGACATCATTAACTTTATTTCTATTGTACAAAAATAGTTTGTACTATAGAAATAAACCCTCTGATTTCTGACATTACAAACACGTAAACCCAGTGTAAATTGTGTGCTCTTGTTGCAGGTTTAATCTTGATCCAGAGAGGACGTGCACTGATGATCGACTCTGGGAGGCGCTAGAGATCGCTCAGTTGAAGAACATGGTGAAAGCGCTGCCTGGGGGACTAGGTACTCAGATAAATGTCCTCATCTCAAGATAAAATTAGTTTTATTGCGGCAAAAGTCAGTTTTGAAGTCCTGCGGGATGCATTGATTAGCATGAAGAATCAACGAGTAATTTAATACTTCTGTTTAGTTGAATGTGTACTGTTTTGTGTCCAGACGCGATTGTGACAGAAGGTGGAGAGAACTTCAGCGTCGGACAGAGGCAGCTCTTCTGTTTGGCCAGAGCTTTTGTGAGAAAGAGCAGCATCCTCATCATGGATGAAGCCACAGCGTCTATAGACATGGCCACGGTGTGTGTTTTTGTGAGCGTGTGATATCAGATAATGTACAATTCTCAGTGACATGAGACCGTAAACCACACTTACAGAAGCGTCTTGCTTAATAGATCCATATGTTTGTGTATTCTCATCCAGTTTACTAATTCATTTTTTTACTCATTTCAGTTATAGACATCTGTGGAATGTAACTAAGTACATTTACTCACGTATTATACTTCAGTATAAATTTGAGGTACTTGTACTTTACTTGAATATTTCCATTTTATGCTACTTTATGCACTCCACTACAATTTAGAGTACAATATTGTTCCTTTTACTCCTTTTACTACATTTATCTGACAGCTTTAGTTTTACCTACAAAACTGATGATAACAATGCATCATGTTTTATAAGTTCATCATATGTTTTGTATGTAAAATATATTAAATTACCCAGCTACATATAAAAAATAGTTGAAATCAGCTCCACCTTGACAAACTACAACAGTAAAATGTGAATTACACATGAATGAATCAGTAGTAATAATCCAATAATACTATAAATGATAGTAAAACACTAACAGGGGTCATTTTGCATTTCATTATGAGTACTTTTACTTTTGATACTTTGAGTACATTTTGCTGATAATACTTATGTACTTGTACTTAAGTAATATTTTCAATGCAGGACTTGTACTTGTAGAGGAGTATTTTCACAGTGTGGTATTGGTACTTTTACTTAAGTAAAGGATCTGAATACTTCTTCCACCACTGGTTATAGAATTTAATTTAAATAAATATAAACTGTCAAATAGAAAGTTTATTATTTTTAAAGAACATTACACATCTAAAAAAACACATGGAAAGTGCTTGTAACAAATAGAAACAGAAAAAAAAAGTTTAAACATAGTCTCTTTCTTTCTGTGACAAACAAGATACAGCAGACAGTTTGCACTTAAATACTATTTAATATAACATAACACTTTAAACATGGCTTGACCCAAAGCAAAATACTGTATATTTCTGCCATTGAACTCATTGGGAACCATACATGTACCTGAAATCAATGTCATTATTGTTAAACAGTACCTCACCTACTGAGCCCTACAGCACCACAGATGACACCATTTATGTTCTTTTGAATTTTTTTCAAATAATAACTCTAACATCTCTTTTCTTCCTCGCAGGAGAACATCTTACAAAAAGTTGTGATGACTGCATTTGCAGACAGAACAGTCGTCACAATCGCAGTAAGACCTTCAATCTGTTGTTTTGTTGATTTTGTTGTTGAAAATTAAGCAAAGGGGACACAAACACAAGCTTTATTTGGACTAGACGATCAACAAAGTCCAGTCCTACAGTTAGCTGAGGTTCTAGGTTTGTTCAGTGCTGATAGATGCAGATATATGGCTCTTTTTCTTTGAGCTTCATGTGCATCTATTACGTTATGTTTTCCTTAAGGATGCTTTATGCATCCTTTTTCTGTATCACACTAACTGTTTTTCCATACTGTATCTAATATAGTTAATATTCCAAATGCAGTTAGAGTCTTTAATGTAAAGTCAGTCCTCTTCTTTCACTTACCTGCTTTCCTTTTCTAATTTTTTTTCTCTCTGTGTGATACTGTCTTGTCCTCTGTTTACTCTTTCTCCCTCCTTTTCTACTCCTCTTCTTTCATCCACCCTTCTTCCTTCAACCATTTCCCTTTCCCTTCCTCTTTTTCCATATATTTCATGTTTTTTTCTCATCTTCGCTTTTCTTTTATTTCTATACTTCCCATTTTCTCTTTTCATTTTCCTTGCACATCCTTTCTCTTTCATCCTTAATTCCTCCCTTTCTTCCTCTCCCCTTTCATTCACCTTTTTCTGTTTCTGTCCTTCTACACTTTTCTTTCTCTCCCATCCTTACTCCCTCTATCCCTCCCATTTCCCCCTCCATTATTTTTTCCATCCTTTCCCCTGCCCTCCTCTCTGTCCCTTCGTCCTGCCACCAGCATCGCGTGTCCTCTATCTTGGACGCTGAGCAGGTGTTGGTCTTCTCCTCAGGAATCTTGGTGGAAAGTGACTCGGGTCCCAACCTGCTAGCACAGGAGGGGAGCCTCTTCAGTGTGCTAGTGAGGGCTCACAAGTAGACCCGGATCAGCACAGACCACTTTATCTCTGCCTGAGTCTCTTCCATCTTTTCTCTTCCTTCCATTTTTCAACCTGTTTCTGTTTTTTCCTACTTTTCCTGGCTGAGCCTGGGTCTGCTGAAGCCTTGCTGCCACTGACAGCCTGGTTGGTATAAAATATAAAAAAACTACTGCATGCTCTTTTGTAGAGAGTTCATGTGCATACAGTACAATTTGGCCACAACCTGCAGTGTGAAGTGTTATTAAGATTTATAACATCCTTCAGTGCTTTCAGTATTCAGTTAGAGCATGTACAATTACCCTTACATCCACCTTCATGCCACTTGTTTAGGTGTCATTTTCTTCAACTACTTCTATTAGCTTTTTATGTGGGTATCCCAGGTGGTCCCTGTTATACTAGGAGATTTAGACCTGCAGTTCACTCAAGAAAATCCTCCCAGTTGGTCAGTTGGCTAAACTACACATGAGGATAAAATAATAATATATATATATATATATATATATATATATATATATATATATATATATATATATACATACATACAAATATTAGCTGATAAATCAAGAGCGTTGTTTTGCGTCTTAGACCCTTTTGAACTGCTAAGGTCCAATATCCAACATTACTGCATGTATATATATATATATATATATATATATATATACATACATACAAATATTAGCTGATAAATCAAGAGCGTTGTTTTGCGTCTTAGACCCTTTTGAACTGCTAAGGTCCAATATCCAACATTACTGCATTCAACAGTGTGTCAACCTATGTTATACTTCATTAATAACCCTGTTGTATCTGAATCTGACACTTGGGGTGAATGTCCGTTTCCCTTCAAAATGGGTTATTCTTTCTTCTGAAGGGAACCATGTTTTGAGTTGCTGATCCTTATCTCAGCAGTGTCAAACTTAGCGTCAAATCACAAGTCTCATGAAGCAGAAAGGGCAACATCATCTGCAAACAAACGGAGATCCCATCCCATCCCGTAGATGTTTTGAAACCAATAAGGTGATGGTTGAAATTTACATACAGAAGACAACAAGATGCCATAAAGACAGCCACAAAATAAGCATTCTCAAGACAGTGCACAAACCATGCAGAGCATTCGGTACATGTAGCCATGAGAACAACACGAAGACTCTGAGTAGACTCTGGCAACACTGTTGTGACTGAGGTTCTCCCCGATCTCTGATCTCACCGACTGGCTTTTTGGCATATTCTATCTCGAGACAGAGTGACATTGCCAACTGATCCACTGTGGCCTCCTAACGGCCTTGTTCTGTAACTTTTTTGTTAAAGTCATCCACTTTAAACCTGTTTTCCTTGAGTGCCCCTACAAAGAGCACAAGTCTCTTTGTAACACACAAATACCTAGACATTGCTCCTAGGAGGGAAATGTCAGGTCAGAGGGCACTGTCTAGAAAGTAATTAAATCTGATAATTTGTTGTTTGTTTTTTAACTGTAAAAAATCCTAGAAATTACTACTGACGACCATCAACTTATCAGTCTCCAAGACTGTAATAGTTGACGGCTCAATCATATGACCATAAATTTGTGTGCTGAAATGCATTTATTTTATTGACATTACCCCTCTTCCAGAACTTAATTGTCGCTTTTGCTTCGTTTCCAGCACCGTGTCCACACCATCCTAACAGCTGATCTGGTCATTGTGATGAAGCGAGGGAACATTTTGGAGTACGACAAACCTGAGACACTGTTGGAGCAGGAGGACGGGATGTTTGCCTCATTCGTCAAGGCTGACATGTAGACACACAGTCAACTGACAGACTGATCAGTTGGTTGCTCTACTTCTTTTGTGTGTTCTTAATGAGGCAGACAGACGTCTGTGACACTACAACACTCCAGTGAAGCCAATAATACACTGTGCTTCTCTGTGTATTCAATGGAAGAGAAAACCAGATCCAGATACACCATCAATCACCAGTTGATATATTTGAAATTTTGTACTTGAATCATTCAGTCAGTCAGCCAAATAATATTGCCTTTTTTAGAACTGACATTTAGAAGCACTGTATACAGAGTTTTTACGTTAAACAATGGAGAAATTCTTGGATCACTGACCTTTTAAGCAAACAGTATTAAGAGTAGAAAGTTTGAATAGAAATATGAAAGAAAAATAAATACACCAATGGCTAGATAATTTGGGCTAACTATGGCTGGAAGATAGTAGACAAATATATCTTTCTTTTGATCTGGGACTGAGCATAAAGATAACGCTGGCATTATTCTGTATATTTCTTATTGTCAACGAATCTCATGAAAAGACCAAAACTAACAATGTGTCTCTCAATTCTTTCTCACTTCCTGTCTGTGGCTGGCTTTCAGCTCCAAGCCCATTGGTTCCTGCAGTACTGAAGACGTAAATCTTTAAAAACACCTCACAAATATATAGCTTAATTTTTAAAAAGGCTCAGTAATTTATTAAAACAGCTGGCCAATGTAGTTTTTATCAATTGTCACTCAAACAGGAGGATATAGTGCATTTGTTGGGGACTATTTTCAGTGGCGGATGAATCCACATGTGGTACTCTAGTGAGTGTTTGGGGCAGCAGGACAGTGTGTGTGGGACTGAGTCAGAATAAACTACAGTGTGTGTGTTCATGGTGATGAAGGAACATGTCACCCAGTGCAACAGTGCGGCTCACTGATGTGTTTTAATAGTTTCTGGACAACAATGAAGCTCTATGGCTCAGAGGAAGAAGATACATCAGGCTGTGATACTCACACAACACTTGTTAGTAGATACATTCATTGTTGGTTTTGATCTTTTCATGGGATTTGTTGAAAAATATAGAATATAAGCAGATTTATGTTTTATGTTCTGTCCCTGGCCAGGACTTCCACTGATAAGCATATCATTTGGAAATCAATCACAGGTCAATTAAGTGATTGAGCTTTAACTTTCAACTTTCTGTTTCCGAGGCTGTGAAAACTGCAGAATTTTAAATGATGTGTAGAGACTTTTGACGCTTACTGTATCTATGGACTTGGTCACTTATGCTGCGGAGTTGTTTATTGTATAGTTTTAGATTGAGCTGAACTTTAAGCTCCTGTAAGGATCATTTTAAAATTGATAGAATTTCAAAAGTCTAATTATCTTGTTAAAAATGTTTGTTACATTTATTTTAAACTTATGCACAACACGTATCGGTTTTATTACTCTTTAGCACTTGTATTACACAATAATATGTAAGGGAGAAACTTGTATTTAAAATCCTTTTTAAAATAACTGAATATTGGCTTTGGCCAGTGTTCTGTGCTCTGCATACGTCAATGCATTGTGCAGCTTCTCGCTGTAAAGGATTTAAAATCCTAATATTTTAGACCCTGGTGTACAGTGGTATGTGCTACATTTTTATGTTCTGCCATAGAAAGAATACTGATAGAACTGACTCTGCTTTTGCAGTCAATAAGCAGTTTTTCTAAACCCTTTGTTACATCAAACCAAACTGTACAAACAGCTTTGTACCTACTTGAGGCTGCGTTCACATCATGTCAGAAGTTGGAGAACAGGACAACTTGAAGCTACGGCTTGACGCTCTCATTCCCAAATCCAAGACGAGGGTTGTAGAGTGAACTGTTGTGGCGATTCTTCTCCTGAACAAGTGTGACAAAGGAAATCAACAGCGAAGGATTTGCTGCTATTTTAGATGTCTGTTTTGAAACACTTCTGCAACTTGTGACATCAAAAAAAGGAGACATCAGACCTTAAATTGTCCTCGTCCTACTTGCAGTTTCCACCAGGAGGTCGACCTGTATGTTTTTTCCAAGTTTTCAATGCTGTATGATGTCAGCATGGCAAACATTTTCTTGGGACAAGATCAGCAGATATCTTTTGATGCAAGTGCAAAACTGCCACGATCAGAGAACAAAGGGAGCATTGTGAGTGTGCGGAGCCAGTTGGCAACCAACTTTGGTGTAAAGAAGGTGGAGATATACCAGAAACAAATCCAAAATTAGCTTTTTCACACAGGCAAAAAGCTTTGTACTTCCCAAAGATTTACAACTCTGTAGAATGGTTTAACTTTATGACATTCATCTTCATCAGATACAGAGCTATCAAACAAACCATCACAGCCATGTTTTGTAATGGTTTCAATCGTTTGTTTTAACTGTTTTACTTCTGCTCATTATCATGGTTTACTTCCACCTTTATTCTGTTCTATCAGTAGTATTTCTACGCCTACACTAGTGCAAACACTGTAGGGTGTCATGGCTCAGGCTGAAGCCGGTGAACCCGCTGTCTGTCTGTGGTCATGCTTTGCTGAATTTGTTATCCTCTGGGACAATAGACACCCAACATGAGCTCCCATTAACTCCAGAGATGTTTAATGGTTTGTTGTGGACTGGTAGTGATTTAAGATACTGAAGAGTTCCAGTGGAAAATACTTTGATCCAGAATCCAAACATGAATCAGTTGAAAGGATGCAAGGATTTCTTCAGAGCTCAAACGTAAAGCTTGTAACTTGTATCTGCATTAATTACTAATAGTTTTTATATTGACATTGAATCAAAGGGCTAAATGTAACGTAGAAGGTATCCACAGAGAATTATCGCCAACTCTGCAGTTTCATTTATTTGGGGTTTTCCAGCCCACAAACTCTGCTCTAATCAATTTCGTCTCCGGACAGACAAAAATTAGCAACTAGCTGGTGAAGAAATTGGAGCATTTGGCAGCTAAAGAGCCAGATATTTGTCTCTGGAGTTAGTCCAGACAAAAACAGATCTAAAAGAAGAGTGAATAATGGACTTAACATTCATCAGATGGACACAAACACGACTCCACAGTCACTATAACAACTTTATTACACAATAACGTGTCAGATGTTGTCTTTCCAGCTTGTTCTGCTGCCCCCAAGTGGCCAAAAAATCAAGTAATGCAGCTTTAACACGTCGTCAGTGATGCCAGCAACAGGTGTTAAAGCTCACTGATTGGATGATTCTTACTGCAGTGTTCCCTTGGGACTTGTAGTGATACAGGAGACTCCTAAAGACGTATTACAGAAACAGTCTTGAACCTTTGACTTCTTTCAGTTAACTAGACTGTTTGTTTCAGTGCAGCTGAACATTGATTGTACTGATGATTTAACCAAGTGTTGGGAATGCTGTTCGGGGCAGTCACATTGTCTGTGCAAACAGTTAACAGCATTTTTACTTCCATAACTCACATGAACATCGAAGTAATTATTCCTTTAAAGCAATAGCCGGACATTTTGGGCAATACGCTTATTCGCTTTCTGGTGGAGAGTTAAATGAGAAGATTGAGACCGCTCTCATATCTGTACAGTAAATATGAAGATATAGCAGCTGATTAGCTTAGCTTAGCACAAAGACTGGATACAGGGGGAAACAGCTAGCCTGGCTCTGTCCAAAGGTAGCAAAATCCACCTGTCAGCACCACTAAAGCTCACTGATTAAAACTTATATCTTGTTTGTTTAACCCGTACAAAGAAAATGTAAAAACAACGATGCTGTTAGTTTTACGGGAGCTAATGTGCCAGACTATTATGTAATAATGTTATATTCCCAGTTATTAGTCATGTTTTTATAGAGTCGACCAGACTCTGCCAAATCGATCATGTTAGCGTTGAAGATATTAGTTTACAATCCTCTTTTTATTTTCCATTAGCAGCCAGTGTGCTGCTTTAAACAAAGTTTGTGCTTCTGAACAAAATAACGAGAAAGCAAACTGCTAATTAGCAAATATTTTATTTACATTTATAGAGTCACAAAGCTGTCTCAATAAGTTTTTCAGCTTTTCTAGAATCACTCGTCCCATCTCTGTAGAAGTGGTGCTATTGTCCCTTTGTGTTATTGTGATCAGTTATACTTATGATATGCTTTTAAATGAGATTTTAAAATGACTTTGTACTGTAGACTAAATGCCAAATAGATTCTTTTGCAAGAATTTCAGCATTTTATTTTTTAAATGTACTCGCAGATGTTTCATCTCAAGAAGTTGCCTCGGTGTGTTTTTCCCTGTTACACAACTCGTTCTGTGATATCTGCCCCATGTCCATGATTATAGCAACACCTGTGCCACGTGTTGATCACAAGCATGGAAGCACACTTACAGTTTATTCTCCTTTTTTTACATTCAAACTAAAATCTTTAATCTCCATTTACTTCCTTTATTTATTCACTCGTACATCTTTTGTCTCTGCAGTTACTCCTCCTCCTCCTCCTCCATCTTCCCCTCTCTTAATGACAGAGTGTTCTTCCTGTTCTTTGATCCTGATTCAGCCTGGCCAGAAGTACGTTTCATAAATCTTTTGTGTTTAGTTTTACTGCATGTGAGTGTCTGGGCTCGTGTTTCCATGCAGCTTCTGTGCTTGCGTCTGCACTCGCCAGCCAGAATCTGCAGACTGCTGCCTTGTAAATTCTTCGCTTCGCACCACAAACCATATTTGTCTTTGAGACGATGTCAGTGCAAAAACAGACAAAAGATAGAAAGACACATTATTTTCTTTTATACTGTGTTAGGACACGGAAGATGGATTTAACTTAACTTACTTTAACTTTAGTTTTGGGCAACAAACAAATAAAAAGACTTAATGTTTCATATATTAAACACAGCACAAAGGTGGAAATGTGGGTTAAATTTAGGGTTTACATTGACAGTCTGTATACCTGCATGTAACACAAAGTGAACATTACACACACGTTATCTACGCAGACAGTTTTCTTTACTCTCATGAATGCACATTTGACTGTTAAAGAATGCAACTTAAATGCCAGATGTCATTTTTACAAGTACAGGTTAATGATTTTTTAAAATTCTAAATGTATGTAAGTGTACATTCTGTATATCCAAGAATTTTTAAACCTATATAGCAAAGTATTATTATGTGTGCCTAATTTTTTTACACTTGAAATGATAATAAAATGGTTTTGAGTGAAGTGAATCTTTTCTTTCTGCAGTGCATGACCCTCAACATGTCGGCTTATATATAATATATATTGCTAAATAGCGCCCCCTGGTGACAGTCTCAAATATTTAGATGGTAATTCTACTCTGCTTTGAAAGCACAGCTGCTATTAGAACAATGTAGTATTTAAAACCAGGTAATAAAGAATAAATAGACTTATGACAGTCAAACACTGCAGTGTATACCAAGAAATGTGTCAAAAAATCACATTCTTTAGGCTATTTAATAAACATTGCATCATAAACAAATGAAATTGTGTTGTTAACTTTTCAAAGATGTGGTTTATTTTTCTAGTAACAGTAGAACTGCAAGTCAACAATTATTCTGATGCAAAACAGTCAGCAGCATAAACAAGTAAAATTGAGGGTCTTATTTTACCTAACAATTCATTCTACATTTATACATGTATAAAATAGTGATGTATTTGTTTTACACCACTATTGCGCTAATGTTTAGCTTGCCTAGAGACTATTTCTATAGCTTATCTTGTCTAATTTATAAATGGTTGAAGTCCCTTTCTGCATTAACTGTCAGACACTTAGAGGAAGAACAGACTTAAAATCATATTTAAAGTCTGTCTGTCCTATATCACTAGCTGCGAATTAAAAATTTTAATTAATTCATATTTCATTGGCCATAAAAACGTGTTGTAGGTCCATTTGCTCCTTTATGGGACCATTAATTAAGTAAGGATATAAAGACTTTGAAATTAAAACTATGAACATCCATTTTCCACCCTGAATGCTAAAATAAATAGAAAAAATAGCCTGTTAAACTAAAATATACCAAATAACAAGCCATGCCAGAAACCCAATGTGACCTAATGGCTGAAACAGAGAACAGGGCTCTTTTAAGTTTTACACCTTAAAACCCATTTGAAGTTAGTGAGTAAGATTAATGTGGAAATGTGTATGAAATGAGTCATTCAAAGTCTAAAAGAAGTGAATGTGATCATCTTACATTCATAATTAAGGGGTTTAACCAATGATTGAACTCAGGACACTTCATTTCAAACAAGACTTTAAGCGGATGCGGATTGGTTGAGACATGAAAACGTTATTTCAAAGATTTTTAAGTTTTGACTTGTGGTTCGTTTGACTTGTGTTTTCCGACGTTCCCTGAACAGTCCTTGGAGGCAGCGGCGCCCTGGTCTGAGCGGGTCTGGACTCTGGAAGTTGGACTACGTCAACAGGAGAGTGGAGACCGTCCCAGCCCTCAGAGGAGCTGAGCAGAGGCGGCGCGCAGCGGTCGCTCCAAACATCTCCAAATGTCGACAGAAGGAAAAGAGTTTGTGCGTCTGTGAGCGTTTTCCTGCAGGTGGACATGTTTGCTCCGCGCGTAAAGACGCACTGAAGGCGGACTAAAACGAAGCTTTGGCGCTTTTTCGTGACCACCAAGAGCAGCAGCAGAAGATGTTGGCGAGAAAAAGCATAATCCCGGAGGAATTCAGTGTGCCGGGGCTCGCCTCCCGGATGCCCCGCAAGCCGGTGTTCAGGGACCGCGTGAACAAAGCGCGCTTCATCGCCAAAAACGGCTCGTGCAACTTGGCGCACAAGAACATCCGCGAGCAGGGCAGATTCCTGCAGGACGTCTTCACCACGCTGGTCGACCTTAAATGGCGCTTCACGCTGGTCATCTTCACCACGACGTTTGTGAGCAGTTGGCTTCTGTTCGCCATGAGCTGGTGGCTGGTGGCGTTTGCGCACGGAGACCTGGACCCGGAGCGGCAGAACGGGACCCACTGCGTCACCGATGTCAAGTAAGAAAGACACAGACCAGTGTGAATGTTATAAAAGTGAAAATTAAAAGTGCAGTTTAGATTGTTCAAGTGTGTTTGTTGAGACTCGAAGCATGTTTTTTTGCGGTCACTAAAATTCTTCCCATCCATCCTTACTTGATCCAAACATCCCACTTCCCACCCTCCTCTTCATCTTCTCTTCCTCTTCCTCTTTCTCCATTTTTAAATTCGATAGTGGAAGAGGAGGAAAGGGACAGAAAGATATTAATTATGACAAGAAGTTAGGGAGCTTTTGCTCTCATTAGTTCAGGGGAAATAAAGTAAAGCTTGTAGGAGGGGGAGGGAGAGTTTGGCACCTCCCTCTTACTGCAGCTCACCACACTTTTCCCTTTCCTTCCTTCCTTCCTTCCTTCCTTCCTTCCTCCCTTCCTTTCTTCCTTCCTTCCTTCCTCTATCTCTCCCTTCCATTTGTTGTCAGCCACCTCTCCTTCAGGTTACCTTTCTTCGTTTTCCACTCCTCAACCGTGGTGGAAAGTAACTAAATACATTTACTCAACTACATTATGTAAGTACAATTTTGAGGTACTTGTACCTCAGTAGTAGTAGAACTTTATACTTCTCCTTCATTACATTTCAGAGAGAAATACTGCACTTTTTACTCCACTACATTTATTTAACAGCTATAGTTTTTGTTGAAGCTTAAACCTGTGGTTCCCAGCCTTTTTGCCTTGTGACTTCTTATATAAAATCAGCGTCTGATTGGAGCCCCTCGTCATGTTTCAGATGTCTCTGAGTTGTTAGCAGTTTTACCAAAGACTCATTTCCCCTCTAAAAACCCCCCAAAGATTAGAGAAAACAGATTTCTTTATCAGAACTTTGTTTCTTCTTCTTTCCTCTCCCATTAATCATCTCACGACCCCTCAGATTTATCTTGTGAGTCACAAGGGCCCGACCCCTAGGTTGGGAACCACTGGACTAACCTAGCTAACTGTATACAAAGCAGTTAAAACCAGCTCCACCCCGAGCAGCTGCAACAGTAAAATGCTGCTCTAACATTGAAGCATCAGTATTAATGATTATTCAGTCACAGGGGACATTTTTCTGCAGAACGAGTAATTTTACTTTTAGTAGGACATTTAGCTCATGATACTTTTGTACTTTTACTTGTGTGGGATTTTGAATGCAGGACTTTTTCATGTAATGGAGTATTCTTACATTGTTGTATTGGTACTTGGATCTGAATACTTCTTGCCTTAAATGGGAGCGAATGTCCTTGAGAAAAAGGGCCAGACTGATTTAAAATGAATTCACTAAACATCCGAAAAATTCAGAGCTGCAGGTGGAGATATTTTTCTTTTCTAAAAATATACCCAACATATCTGCCAAAATCTCAGTGGACCCCAAGACACTGAGGAGTGACTTGGCAGAATGAAACTGTTTTGATAAGTGTGTACATGAAACTTTAAGGATCCTGGTTTAAAAAAAATCCAATTTTAGTCCTCTAAATTTCAAGTTCAACAAGCCACGACTGAAGAACTCTCTTAATCTCTCTCCTCAGATCGTTCACGTCAGCCTTCCTGTTCTCCATCGAGGTTCAGGTGACCATCGGCTTCGGAGGACGTATGATAACAGAGCAGTGTCCGACTGCAATCACCGTCCTCATCATGCAGAACATAGTGGGACTCATCATCAATGCCGTCATGCTGGGTGAGACTTCGAAACTGTTTCCCCGCTCAGGGGCCACATGCTCAAAAAGACGCGGCCCTCAAAGGTGTTTCGTTCAGATGACACGAAGGTCGGGCTGAAACTGCTCCTCCTGCCCAAGAGACCAAAACTAATAACTTAGACAACCAACACATGACTGACATATCAACAAAGCATACATAAATCCACATGGCAAGGATAGATTGCTGATATTTAGTGTCTTTTTTCTCAGGTTGTATCTTCATGAAGACGGCTCAGTCAAACCGTCGAGCAGAGACTCTGATCTTCAGCCGTCACGCTGTGATCGCTGTCAGAAACAACCGCCTGTGTTTCATGATTCGTATCGGGGATCTGAGGAAGAGCATGATCATAGGAGCGACCGCCAGGTTACAGGTGTTTGTCTCGTTTATTCTCTCTTTTTAACTGCTGCACTGTAGTTTCACAGAGGAAAGTAGCAAATGTCCACATATCTGCTGTTCATTGAACAGCATAGTATTTATATTGTTGGATATTTTGGTATTTCTTCTCGATGAAAAAGATTTAATTTTTTTGCATAGTAGTCTTTAGATTTTCTCTTTGTATGTAAAATCCATGCATTTTGTAGATTATTTCCAAAAGAGAAGGAACCTTTTTAAGTGCAAAGTTCATTTTTGTCTGTAAAACAAAGGTCTGAACACACCTTAGCTGCAAACTTCGATCTCCCACAATCCTTTATGTTTGCAATGAGTTCTTCTGTAAACTCCAAAGAAGTTAAGCCATCTCTTCAAAAAGGGAACCTAAGGTGCACAAATAAGATTTAAATTAACTGATTATTAATTAGGACTTTACATCATCTGCAGGTGGTGAGGAAGACAACCACACCAGAGGGGGAGGTGATCCCCATCCATCAAATCGACGTCCAGACGGAGAGCGCTGTGGCCAGCAACAGCCTGTTCCTCCTCGCCCCGCTCATCATCTGCCACATCATCGACAAAAACAGGTACAAAGACGCAGGACCTGCTGTGGTGATGTGGATATAGTTAATCCAGACTAAACCGAGTTAAACGGTGAAGAGTTTACATGTTCTGTCTGCTCCCGATTTCTCCAAACTGGAGATATCCTGCTTCTCACCCAGTGTATGCCAACCCTAACCCTCCGGCACCCCTGTGACCCTTAAGAATAAGATACATTTAAACCACCCAAAATTATATTTCCTTTTTCAGATTCGTCTCTAATCTTTGCGTTCTCATACTCAAACATTTGGCCTCTTTGGGCCTCTGAAAAGTATTCTCACTACCTCCATCTGCTGGTCAAACACAAAGTTACAGGACTAAAGACAAAACTTTCAAATCCACACAACAAACTAATTCTACGTACTATGTTTGTGTGTTAACTATACTCCGACAGTTATTATGCATGCAAAAAAACACTTTATATTTGAGTGTGCTGTTGACTATTTACCCAGTTTGAACACTAACATACTCAAAATCTGCTGAAAATTAATATATAGTATGAAATTTTCAATTCAATTCAATCCAGTTTCATTTATATAGCGCCAATTCATAACAGAAGTTGTCTCATTGCACTTTTCCTATGGAGCAGGTCTAGATTGTACTCTTTATAATATTATTTAGACCCAACAAATCCAACAACAAAACTGGGACACAGCTACAGAAACAGAAGAAGACGTAGAAGGAGAAAGTGCAGCAGCAGCTGAGAAAGCAAGGATGGATGTTGCGGTAACACTTTATAATACAGCCCAAGATTTACATGTATGTGTAATTTCGGTGTATGAATCAGGTACCAATAAATGACTTAAAAACAAGACTATGGGGAACAAGGGAGTAACAACTGGGCATTTTGGAGGAAAAGATGAATAAATTACACTTGAAGTATTTTTGTAAATACTGTTTATTTACAGGGAACAGCACTGGAGTTTGGGGGAAATGGTGTTAACAACTGATTAAGTAATTATGTGCAGTTATAATATGTTACCAAAATTGTGGGGGGGGTACAGTAAGGTAACTGTTTTGTTTCTCAGTATTGTACCCCAAAGGTACCCAGTACAAAAAAGCACAAAAATAAATAATAAATGTTTCTGCTGTCAGCCCGCTGTACGACCTGTCGGCCATGGAGCTGCAGTGCAGCGACCTGGAGGTGATCGTCATCTTGGAGGGGGTTGTGGAGACGACGGGGATCACCACACAGGCCCGGACCTCCTACATCTCCGAGGAGATCCAGTGGGGTCACCGCTTCGTTCCCATAGTAACGGAGGAGGAGGGCGTGTACTCGGTGGACTACTCCAAGTTTGGTAACACAGTCAAGGTAAGAGTTTCAAATATTAGAACAAAGTCTTCCTAAAAATACTGATGCTTTTGTTTTTTTAAATACTTACTTTGCCTACTAACATTATCAAGCCATCGCAATATTTTGAAAAATTGATGCTTCTTTCTATTGGTGACTGTTACCTGTATCCGTATGATAATCACTTACTTACTAATCATTGTATTGTACATCCTCCATTTTATTTACCTTTCCATCAAAACAGAAGCAATAGGAGGAACTAGAATTCAATTATAAAAAAGAGACCCAACAAATCCTGGTCCCCTGGTATTCTGCCAAATAGGCTGAATCAGCATTGTGTGAACTCGTTTGGCAACAAGGGCTTGAATGTAACGGACGTTAATTTATATGCAAAAGTCCTGCACTCCAGCTTTAAGTCTTTTAAATGTTAAATATTATCAAGAGTTTTATATTTCCTATCTTCAATTCCCAATTTACCCATTTACTGTAAGCTTTAATTTGATTGTTTTAACTCTTTAAACCCCTTTCTGTTTCTCATTTTATTGTTATATTTCTTTAGTTTTCTTTTGCTTTTCCCTTACTTGAATTTGTAGCCATGCTAGCGGCGTGGCTCTCGGCTTAGGCTCTAATTAGCAAATGTTAGCATGCTAACACTCTAAATTAAGATGGTGAATATAAATATTACACCTGCTACAGGTGTTACACATTATACCTGCTAAACATCAACATGTTAGCATGCTGACATTAGCATTTAGCTCAACGCACTGAAGGGTAAGGGTAATTTATAATACTCAATGATTGTACATTTCTGTTACAAAAAAGAAGAAAGCAAGAAAGAAAGCTGGAAAGTCATTTTTAAAAGCCAAACGTGATGCGGATTATTGCTCAACCTGAACCTCCTGCTGACATGTGGTCATAAGTTGCTAAGGGGCAGAAAAACTACATATTTATTGCACGTAATGTTCTGTTGTCGCTCTTGAAGGTAACGACGCCGCCCTGCAGCGCCAGAGAACTGGACGAGAAGCCGTCCATCTTAATCCAGACTCTCCAGAAGAGCGAGCTGTCCCACCAGAACTCGCTGAGGAAGCGTAACTCCATGCGACGCAACAACTCCATGCGTAAAAGCGCAGCAAGCAGCGGAAACCTGCGCAGGAACAACTCTGGGCTCGTACCGCCTAAAGTCCAGTTCTTCACCCCGACCGAAGGAGGCCAGGCCCTGAACGCCGTCACCTGACATGAGGCCTGCCTCCTGCTGGCTGCCCTGCTCCTCCTGGTGGGAAGGAGGATTGTGGGTGATGGTGTATCTCCTGCTCTGATGGGACCCGTTCTTTTTCTGTTCCCGGCCTTGTCTAGACTTGTCTCCTAACACTTTACACTGCTCATGTTACTCCATGTTTGTGTGCTTGGAGTAATCTAGTTCTTATTTTAGAATTAGCTGTTAAACCTGTCCAGAAAACATTTCTCCGCACTGACAGAGCTGCCACAAACCAAAAGCAAAACATTTCTTCTCTTCATTATCATTAAAGCAATAATTACAAACACTGGGGCCTTTATGCCTATTTTACCGTTTTGGGGGAGATATATTTTCTTATTGATTAAAGTCACAGTTTAACTACTAGTAGTGGTTACTAGTAGCAACCAATCACTGTACTGTACATGTGTATTTTTCACTTTATTTTGTAGTTTGTGTTGTTTGAGAATAAATGCACTCACTTCATCTGAATATGGTTTCAGTATCTTAAGTGCTCAAATGATCCCGGTGAGTTAGTTCATTTAGTAGTTAATACAACCAAACAAATGCATCATTACATATCTAGAAAATGTCTAAAAAAGAATTCTGTGTAAATCAACAGATCTACAGCACATAATTTTTGTTTTTAATTGATGGAGCTATATGTATAAAAATGCATTCAGAGAAATGCTATGCAAAGGAATCTGCAGAGTATACATTGTAAAAGGTGGTGTGTTGAATAGAGCACAGTGATATGAAAAGTGAAGAGATTTATTATTATTAATAAAGAAGGTCACTTGCTTACATGCACTGGTTTCTCAAAGAGATTTGGTATTCTAGCACCTGCACCAGAATATGTAAAGATAAAAGATATGAAGGATAGAAAATGTATTAACATACATCAGACTTATAATCCAAAGCCCTGCAACCCCTCATAGTAAGAACTATTAAATACTCACTTTGAAAATATTAATTTGAAATTAAGGCTTCATTTGGTCCTTAATAACAAATATTTTTTCACCAACAAAGTTAGAAGTATATTTTTAAATTGTACATTGAATTTTTTCCAATAACCCAATTTCTAAAAAAAAAAAATAGAAATGCTTGAATTTCTGACTCCTTTGCGTTTTGTGATATTGGCTCGGTTTATTCTGACGTTGCACTACGTGTCGTTGACGTCGTCGCACCCGGAAGTGAGAGTGGGAAGGGGACGCGGCGAAGGTAAACATGGCTCGTAGTTTACTGTGCAGAGCTGTCGGCGTGTTTCAGCTCAGCAGGACAGCAACACTCCTGACAGGGACTCGTTTTTACTGTCAGACTGAACCGGAGCCGCCGACAGTGAGACAACAGAACAACGGAATAAGGTGCAGTAACAAAATGTGTCCGTCGTCCTGGAACTGTTATTCGCAGGTGCTCTCAGGTAGATACAGTATATTTATGGAGAGAATATAGACTTTAACGACAACAGCGTGTTACAGTGGTACATTCAGTACTTCACTGCACATGCCAAGGTCTTAGGGTAAATTCGGCATACATATTCTGTGAAAAGCATATTTTTGTAATAAGCTGCACCACCACAACAATGAGAAAATACTGCATATCCATTAAAAGTTCTGCATAAGAAATGCTTAAGTTGAAGTACTGAAGAGTTTCTCTCTCATGGTCTGGTGGTGCCACTGATAAATTACTTCACATACTATTGAGTACTTTAATCTATAGAAAGACATAAATAATACAATGGTGGAAAGAAATTAAGTAAGTAATTTACTCAAGTACTGTACTTCAATTTTGAGGTACTTTCGGCTTCTTTACACTTAAACTCCACCATATGTCATATATATAATATTGCACTTTTTTGGGCTGTTTATAAATGACTAAAGGAAATTACTACTTTAAATGACTACATTTTTAAATGGATTTTGGATTAAATGAATGTTACATACAAGGAAGTGGAAATAATCTCTCTGGTAAAACAGGTGATACAAGTTTTAACGTTGTGTTAAATCTTTTGACTAAACCTGGTATGATTATAATATTCCTACGGTAGGGATTTATTAGTGTCTGTAGTATCTGATGCTTTAGTAGAGTTTAAAGTGACTGAACTGCAGTTCATTCTTATTTGTTTTATCTCATACACTTGTGTACAGTGTCATAATGATACGATATTACAGAATCACAAATCTGTTGTTTTCGTCTTTATAAGGAAACGCAGCAAAGTTTGGTGCCTCTTTGGCTGCATGAAAGAGGATAAACCAGATCCCTGAACTACAAAATCAGTTTAATAGTTTCTGTAACAAGCTGTAGTGAAACTTGTGCTCAAATACACAAAACGCCACTGTAAAATTTTAATTTCTTCTTCTTCTTTTATAACCAGGAGAATAATATTGAACAACCCCAAGAAGAGGAATGCTCTGTCTTTGTCCATGCTGGAATCCCTCAGACAAAACATCCTAACTGATGTCGACAGTGATGATCTCAGAGTTATTATCATATCAGGTAGGTATTTATTGAGTGTGTGTGTGTGTGTGATAGAGAGAGAAAGCTACTGTTCTAACCTTGTGTGTGTGTGTGTGTGTGTGTGTGTGTGTGTGTGTGTGTGTCAGCCAAAGGTCCAGTGTTTTCCTCTGGACACGACCTGAAGGAGCTGACGTCAGCTCAGGGCAGAGAATATCACACAAAGGTGTTTCTCACCTGTGCAGAGGTTAGTTTCTTTGTTTGTTCGTCATATCATGTCATCACAAAATCAGCCTCTTGTTTACTATTTATAAAAAATCTGATCTGCTCTACTGAGTGTTGTTCACCTCTGATGTGATGCAGTTTGATTACATATTTCAAAGTCAAAGGTGACATCTTCAGATTAAAATGACATGGAACAGAGAAAAAGTAAAATCAACAAGTAAATCCTCACATTTAAGAAGCTGGAACCAAGAAATGTTTGTTAATTTTCACTGGATACATAAATGACTTAAACAGTTATAAAGTGTCATTCATCGTTTGACCAATATTCGACCAATCATCAGTTGCAATGAGCTTCAATACAAAACAAATGGTGCTGGCTTTAAATGGGCTAAATCCTAGCCTGTTAATGTGACAGAATTGCCATTTTCTTCCACTTTATTTGTTTATTCTAATTTTATATTTTATAGCTGATCAAACTGGACATGTTGGTGGCTATTCACTAGGCTAGCTTAAATCACTCACTGGCTCCTGTGCTTCAGGTAATGACTCTCATCCAAGACATACCTGTTCCAGTGATCGCCATGGTGAACGGTGTTGCCACGGCGGCTGGTTGCCAGCTCGTTGCCAGCTGTGACGTTGCCGTGGCGACGGAGAAGTCCACCTTCGCAACTCCTGGCGTCAACGTGGGTCTATTCTGCTCGACGCCGGCGGTGGCCATCGGCAGAGCTGTGCCGAGGAAGGTAAGCGCTGAACGCTGTGAGGACTTCATTAGAAAGGCACTTGTCTACTTTAGGTATGTTTGATTTCTTTACTGTTGAAGAAAAACTTGTACTGAAGAGATGGTCCTCAATAAACGAATAACTCAAAGAGCCTCAGTAGTGCTTACATGAATATATGGATTTATTACAAACACAGATCTGTTGACAGAGAAGTGTTGGGGCAGCATGTACACATGGAGCCAACACAATACTTAGTTTACATCCTAAAAAGGTACACTTCTTATAGCAGAACGGTGGGTGGTGGTTTACAGGTTACATCATGTATCATAAATCAGTAGAAAGATGAGACAAAGAAAGAGACTGTCTCCGTCCCAAGTTATCAGTATAAGAAGAACAGAGACTTCTGGGACACTTCTGTCTTATGGTAGGAACATCTAGTGCCCCATGACCCAAAACAACATAATCACAGGGCCTGAGGCCTCCTTTGTGAAACCATGCTTACCATATAGTCAAAGTGTCATAAATTATATTACACCCATATAACTACTCAGAGGACCCCAAATTTCTCCAACATTTCCGTTTTATATTTTCACGCAATAAAAACTTTGAATATTTTATTCTTGTCAGGATCAAAAACTGAACACTAAAACTCTGTTGATAATGTATAATAATATTATTTATATATATATATATATATATATATATATATATATATATATATATATATATACATATATTATATATATATTAATAATATATATATATACATATATTATATATATATATTAATATTATATATATATATACATATATTAATATTATATATATATATATATTTATATATATATATATATATATATATATAAATATATATATATATATAAATATATATATATAAATATATATATATATATATATATATATATATATATATATATATATATTATGTTAATATTATATATATATAATAATAAAACGTGTATATTACGATAATACCTGTTGTGATAATTATATTGTTGAATCTGATCATGAATTTAACATCAGAATCAGTTCATGTTATGGTCTTCCAATACAGTAGTATGTGATCAGCTCTACAATAATTGTGTAATCTGTCAAACTGTATTATATCCATTATCCATATCAGGGTGATATTTAGGCTACTTCAGTAATAGTCAAGAAAATGACACTTGATTATTAATTATTTAGAAATAGGAGAAATAGTCTTGATTTTATCAGGCGACATTGCCTTATTACAAATAATATTAATTAACTTTATTTATACAGCACTTTTTTGTGGTTTTGTTATCACTTTTTTTTTTTTACTATTATTGATATTGGCTACAGCCTACAAAAATCCAGTATCAAGTCCTAATTGATATACACCTTTGCATGCTCCTATTTTCCCAGGTTGCCATGGAGATGCTGTTCACAGGAACTCCCATCTCCGCCCATGATGCTTTGCTACACGGTCTGGTCAGTAAGGTGGTGCCAGAAGAACGACTGGAGGAGGAGACATTAGCCATCGCCCAGCGGGTGTGTCAGGCTAGCCGACCTGTTGTGGCTCTCGGCAAGGCCACTTTCCAAAGGTGAGAGTTTTCGGAGTACAGACAGACCCCTTTTCACCTTTTCCCTGTGGTTATCACTGTTTTTTAAAGTCCATGGGCGCTTAAGATGCTTCAAGCGGGGTCCCCCAAAAATAAGGTTGAAACCGGATAATCAGTATGTAGCATCTTACCATCAGTAAAACATTATCCTCATTTATTAGTCACATCGTTTTTTCAAACAAATGTTCTATCAGTGGAAAGATTGGGAGCCTCTAGTAGCATCCACGTGCTACATAAATGGAGCTAAAGCTTTCAGAGCTTTTATGACCGCACCAAAAACAGTTTGGTGGCAGATAGTGGAAGCAGTAGAAAGACGATGGGAGAAATCAAAATTGATAAGCTGATGTTTAAAAATGCTGCACTTTGCATCTTTAGTTAGCTGGAATAATTAGAGAATGTTGTAAGGCAAATATTGTGTTACCATTGTCAAATGCATTACTCAATCAACAACTGAATGTCAATATGGGGCACTGACAAATATAACATTGTCAAAAAACTATACATTTTCCATAATAATCAGGATTCCTAACGTGAAAACATTTGAAACATTGTGATTAATACATATACATTTCCCTTCACATGTTGCGTCCTCCCCTCCTTTGTTTCCTCCAAAGACAAATGGCTCAAGGTCGAGATGCAGCGTATGCCACCGCCTCCAAGGTGATGGTTGACAACCTGGCTCTAAGAGACGGACAGGAGGGGATCCAGGCCTTCATAGAGAAACGCAAGCCAGTGTGGAGCCATAAAGCAGAAAAAGCCCATGATTGACGGACTGTTGGATAGGCCTTTATCACACAAGATAACTGCAGTGAACTAGTGATTATCCTGACTGGTACGCATGGTTTTCAGTCACTGATGTGGAATAACTAGCACCAGTCCCAAGCCAATGTATGGGCTACTAGTAAAATGTGTAATTTGCAAGATCACAATGATTGAAGTCTAAATTGTTGACTTATGGATTTCCTCCTTTTTGCTGAGACTAAAGACAAGTAGCTGAACCATTGTGTGCTTTAAAAGCTGCAGGGTGGAGATGAGAAGATGAGAAGAATACACTGTTACCACCCAGAGGACTCAAGATATCCTCAGAACATTGAGGATGTTAAAATAAAACTTTGTGAATTTTTTTAATGCCTAAAAATACTTTCAATTGAGGCTAAAAAATAAATTAAATTCACAATAAAAAACTTACCACAAAGTACAAGAAAATGAGCATTTTTGTTTTTTTTGTTAGCCCTTATATTAGCTGATTGGCTACTAGCTGACAAGTACATAGTCATAGGTAAACATGGGCCATAACAAAATATTTTTTTTAAATTATTTTATAATCATGTACATTTGTCTATATTATTGTTATTTTCTGTTATTTTAAATTTTCATATTTAATAACGCATTTAGGTTTTATCCGGTTTTATCTTATATTTATATAGCGAGGAGATATGTCACATCCGGCCGCCATCTTTGTTTTAATGGTAAAGCGAGTTAAATTATTTTTTTTCGGACTAATAACTTTTATACCAGCTAGACTTTGGAGTGAGTGAGGCCTCCCTAAATACTTCCACAACATCGGAAAGTGTTGTTTCAAGACCTGCTGGGTTTATAAGAGATCGCCAGTGATTTTTATTTCAGAAAAAATGAGAAGCTAGCGCGTGTTCGACCGTTTGTCACGATAAAGTTAGCCGTTAGCCGTTAGCCCAAACACCATTTTATGGCGAGTTTTCCTGTCTGTGCTGTCGGACCGCGGCAATTTAAGCGCGTTTCACCGGTTTTCAACTTGCCATACTGCCGACCGGGGATCCAAGCTAAGTATCTGCTTCTTGTGCATCCATGTTTAATGTCTTGCCTCAGTCCTGCATTATGTTTTTTTCTCGTCACATGTCAGTAGGCTTCTGCTGCTGTTGCTTTTGTTGTTGGTGGCTTGTTGCTTGCATACAGTAACAGTTACACTTAATCTGTTATCATAATTGTTGCTACTCTTCTCTTTATAATATCTTTTTTTTTTATATTTATAATCTCTTCTCTGGTAGTGGATGATTGATGTCTTTGGTTGCTAAATTTTCTTTATATTGCTCCTGGCTGCATCCTTGGGGTTTATATACGTGCTTTGGTAACGTTATTGATTGTAAAATAATGTTATGTAATGTTAGCAGATAAGCTAATTTCATGATAATGAAAGCCTAGCCCATATGCATGTTTTCATTTTTAGTTATATTTTGTAATCAAGTTAGTTGCAGCCCTGCTACAGTCTATTATTTTCATTATTAATTAGTCTATTGATTTATTTTTTTTGGATTAATCATTTGGTCTATTATAAAGTGACAAAATTACACATTACAGTTTCCTAAAGCCAAATTTGATCTCTTCAAATAGCTTTTTTTGTCCAAGCATTAGTCCAAACCCCCCAAATTATCAATTTACTATCACATAAGACTTAGCAAAGCTGAAAACCCTCACAATTGAGAAGCTGCAACTAGGAAATATTTGTTATTTTTGCTTTTAAAAATATTTAAACAAATAGTATTTTTCGGTTAATCAACTAATTGATTAATCCACCAATTATTTCAGCTCTAGATTCTAATTTAATCCCATTAAAATTGATTGATTGATTGATTGATTTAGATGAAAGCCAGTAGCTAATCTAAATATCACTTTGAAATCAAATATATCAGATATAATACATCAGACTTTCTTGTCTGACAAGTCTTGTTTTACTGGGAAAAATGACTAAGTGGTTTTAAGATATGGCTGCAAATTAATCATTGTCTGTCAATAATTTGAGCGTCCATGTTAATGAATATGAATACTCATGGTTATATTGGGTTGAAAATTGGTTGTTGTTTTTTGGGGTGGTCTATTGATTACTGATGGTAATATTTAACACTAGAGGTGAAATGATTAGTCAGTTAATTGATTGACAGAAAATAAATTGGCATTTATTTAACTCTGGTGCTCTGATGACTCTGGTGCTTGATTGTAAATTGATTATCTTTTATATTTTCTTTCTCTTTTTGGGCATTTGGTTGAACAAAACAAACTATTTGAAGATGTCACCTCGGGCTTAAGGAAATTTTGATGGGCATTTTTCACTGTTTTTTCACATTTTATAACTAAACGGTCAATCAAGTTCATTTTTGACAGAATTATTTTCATTATCAAGAGAATTGATAGTAGAAATGGAAACATGTTTGTTGGATGGCAACAGCTCTGTTGCTTTGGGTCTGCCACACCATCGGATATTAAATAATGAGTTGGGAGAAACCGTTTTGGGGGATATTTTCTCCCATTTTTTAAAGATCTCCCTCAAAGAACAAATCTGTTTTAACCGTTTGCAAAAAAGGGTCCGTTTTAGTGCTGAAACTGTTCCTCCATTAATTGGCAACAATTTTAATAAGTTTTAATATTCAGTTAATTATTCATCATTTATCAAGAAAAAAATAAATGCCAGATATGTGAGGATTTGCTACTTTTCTCTGTTTTGCATCACTGTAAATTTAATGTTTTTGGACTGTTGATTTCATAATTTCTTTTGACATTTCATTGACTAAATGATTAATCCATAAAATATTCAGCAGATTAATCAAAAATGAATTTATAATTTTTTTTTAGTTAGCGCTAATCAACAGAACCTGGGTTTAGGGATTAACACTAGAATCTCCAGGAGTCGCTGTATACCTAAAACCGCCAACAGGTAAAATTTATCCGCTATTACTGATTTTGTGATTATTTCTGCTACGTGTTGCTCAAACCCACTCGGCACCTTGGGTGTGCACTTTCCACAAACAGCATCCCAGGTCACTTTCTCCTGCGCTCTTCTGCACCTGTGAAGGGCACATCCACACGCAGTGGCTCTCTTGATGCCATCCTCTCCGCGCTGTTGCAGTTATATTCTAAACACAGTCTGAATTTAAATGCAGCACACATTTTAGAACAAACAATCGACTATTGCAGTGTTTTTATAGACCTACGTGATGATGATGATGATGTAGAATAAGAATCAAGGGCGTTCTTCCTGCTTGTTTGTTTCGGACTGGCGTGCATCTAAACAATTACGCATATAAAAATATTTATTGAAAAGAAAACCATTCGAATCAATTCCAAAATTGTAGGGGGGTGCTACATAACACACTTTTAGGAAAAGTCAAAGACTGGGGGACTTGAATATTGTATTGAAACAAAGTGACATATAATCGGAAAAACAGCAGCAGGTAAATTTTACCCGTTGCTGGTTGTAGTGATAATTTTTTACAGGCACATTATCTTTTAATGTATGTGCAAGATATGTGAATGATCCATAATTTGGTTAGTTTTTATTTTTAGGGTGCTGCTATAAAGAGGAATGTTTTTTTATTTTTATTTGAAGAAATCTTAGAAGTTTAATTTTATGTTAGAGACAGGTTGTTAATCTCTGAGGTGATGGGAATAAGACACAGTTCAGTGCACAATGTGACTTTGACACTGATGTATCAGGTTGTAGTTTTACTGAATGGCCATTTGATGGTGTGATTGTGTTAATCTGAAGCAAGTTCAACATATGGATCTCTCTTCGTTATCTGGCTTCACTAACCCTTACAACCGCAGTCGGGATAAGCAGTCATGAGCACGTTCACACAAAAGGGGCGGTGTTTGCAGCGTGGGACCACTACTCGCAGCAGAGCGGCATATTTTACAAATTAAGAGAAAAATATAATATTAGAGAAATACGAAGAAGTTAAACACATAATCCAGCTGAAAGCAACGCAGCAGCCAAACAACCGCAGACTGTGTGAATGAGTAAATTAATTAATAGGCTTATAATATCACTGCCCCATCATTAGAGCATGAGATCTGACTATAATAATAAAGATTATTTGTATAGCACTTATCAAAACCAAAGTGCTTTACACATAAAACACAACAATAAAATACACAGTAATATATAAACAGGGAATAAAATTTAAACACAATGGATGATTTAAAAACTGTAAATAAAACACCAAGGATAAAATGGAAAGACAATGGGTGAATTCAGACTTAAAATAGAGCAGTGCAGCCTCAAGAATAAAGTATAATGTAACTCAGTAGTTAAGAATTAAAATAAACCTAAAAATTGTAAGAAAAAATTATAGGAAGGTAGGTTGATTTGATTATACCATTAAATTAATGTGTTGCTTAGATGTATTCTCGTGGCTGTATGGTTATTTTAGCCTTATTCTTTGAGCTGCATCCTGAGCGGTGTGAAATGGACTTGGGAGGAAACAAAAGATAAATATAAAAACACAATTTAAAGCAGTAAGTAGGTTCACTTTCATATAAGTACAACAAGTACACAGCTTTAGTGCTTCAATCAGTCTCTGTTATAGGATGATAGCGGTAAAGTACAAGGGTTTCGTCAGTCTCTGAACACTCTTGCCCTCCTAAGAGATCCTCTTACGATCCGCGCACCAAGCTTTTATTTTTTTATTCTTTTTTTATTCCGCGCACCGAGCTCCATAGGATCTGCTATGTCGTAGGACTGAAAACCCAGGGTTAAACCTGAACTCACCTCACTCAACCTGAACCCCAAATCCTGCTTCGTAGTACAGGCCCCAGGAGGCTGTACAAATACTGTTGTCCAAATAAGTGATGGAAGGCTTTGTCAGTGTAAACATTTGGTACAGGCACACTGACTGCAGACAATATGGATGCATTTATTCTTGCACAAGAAACAAATACTCTTTGCTGTCCAAGCAGATAGGCTGAACAAGTTATTTTTTTTAAGCCTCACTAAGGGAAAGCAGAGTGAAGTTGTGATCAGTGGGTCACTGCCAGTTCCTCATAGATGTTTAAAGGTTGTTGGAAAAACTGTAGTTGAGTACTATCAAAAATTTTTAGAACATGTCACAGGAACAGAAGTGTAACCTTCGATCTTTATATTCAAGTAATTTAAATCTATTTCTTTGGAGGAAAACAGTGTAGAGCTGCAACTAACTAATTATTTTCATCTGGTATCAGTGAAAAGTGAAAGTGCCTGTCACAGTTTTCCAGACGGCAAGGTCATTAGCCTTTAGATTGTTTGTCGGACAAAATAAGCAATTTCAAAGATATTCAATTTACAAAGACATAACAAGGAAGCAGCAAATTATCACTTGATAACTAATTATCAAAATTGTTGCAGATCAGTTTTCTGTCAACTGATCAGAAAAAAACTTTTATTATAGCATATACTTTTCTACCAACAATAACTAAAAATATTAAAGTATTTAAGTAAGTGAAATTTCCATTAGGGCTGCAACTAATAACTATTTTTGTTATTGATTAATCTATGAATATTTTTCTCTATTAATTTAGTCTATGAAATTTTAGGAAATGGTGAAAAACATTTTCCCAGAGCTGAAGGTGACGTCTTGAAATGGCTTGTTTTGACTGACGAGCAGTTAAAACATTAACAATGATCATTTACAATGATATAAAAACAGAAAAGCAGCAAATCCTCACATATGAGAAGATGTAATAAGCAAATGTTTCGTATTTTTGCTTGACAAATGACCTAAATTACTATGCTGACTATCAAAATTGTTGCACATTAATTTTCTTTTAATTGAGTAGTCGATTTAATCCTTTCAGCTCTTATTTCCAGTTTCACAAAACATAATCTTCGGCTGTGCATGGCAGTAGTGCCAGCATGTATTTGGCAGCTGATAGTATTTTGTAGTAAGTTTGTTTCAATCGCGTACCAAACCTTCCCCACAGTCTCAGATGTCGTTGGATCAATCAACAACTTATTCCAGTGAGGTATTCTGAGCTTTCCTCTAATATTTGTCTTCTAATTTATGCAAGTTGTTTCCCACTGTGTACCAAAATAACTTGACTGGGCTGAAGATGTTTGGGTTCAAAGCAGCATCCCGCTGCATCACGAGCATCTCTTTCCACGGATTTGTCATCCTATTTACACAAGTCTTCACACCACCGACAACAAACATCCTTTGCAGGCATCAGAGGCAGGATTGTGTTGTTCCCCAGAGTTTGCTCATCCGGCAAAGCTCTTGACATTACATTCCTCTGAAGCCGCCTTAAACATATTTATCCAGAAAGATACAATAACAGTATGTGAGCAGGCAGCTGAATGATGCTATTAGGCTTCCTACAGGCTCTTATTATAATGTCTTTAGCAGCACAATATTTATTTCAGTATAACTCACTTAAATTTACAAACTGTTTCTGTATATTTTTAAATGTTTTGATTAATCATTTGGTCTAGAAAATGTCAGAAAATAGTGAAAAATACACATTACAGTTTTCCAAAGCCACATTTTATTTCTTCAAATGGCTTTTTTGTCCAAGCAATACTCCCAATTATCAATTTACTATCACATAAGACACAGGAAAGCTGGAAATTCTCACACTTGAGAAGCTAAGGAACTAAGAAATATTTGGTATTTTTGCTTAAAAAATATTTTAATGATTAATCGATCAAAATAGTATTTTCTGTTGCTCGACTAATCCACAAATTATTTCAGCTCTAGATAAGATGAAAGTCAGTAACTAATCTAAATCTAAAACACTTTAAAATCAAATATATCAGCCTTTCTTGTCTGAGTCTTACTTTACTGGGGAAAAATGGTTTTAAGAAATGGCTGCAACTTAATGGTTTTCAGTCTGAATTAGTCTGTCAATAATTTGATTGTTTAGAATATAAAATGTCAGAAAATAGTGAAAAATGCCCATCACAATTTCAATTTGTCCGACCAACAGTCCAAAACCCAAAGATATTTAATGTACAATGATATAAAACAGAGAAAAGCAGCATATTCTCACATTTGAGGAGCTGACATTTTAGCTTGACTTAAATGATTAGTATGTTATAAGATTATTGATTTAAATTAATGGATATTATTGTTTTGTCGATTGATTCATTATTTTAGCACTAGAGCAAGGCATACTCGGTTTTTCCTTGTTATCTGGAAGAGTATCAACTAAAAAATGAGCGGAAATAAAATGGTAGGATATGCATGCCTATAATACGACCTCTGATTTACAGCAAGTCAAAGACAGAGCCAAAGATTCATTTTCACCCCACTTCATTTTATTAAGCAAAGTATCAGAATGGCCTGCAATTAGTTGTGTAACAAAAAGATAACTTAGGGAATGTAATGAACAGTATGGCAATACTGTTTGAGAGTAACTGCTTCAAAACCCAGTATGAGGAATAAGGAGTGTGACTGATTAAATGTTGAATTGTGTGCCAGATGACTCTGTATGCCAGTGGAAGTGCCAGCAGCTGAACAGTAGTTGATATGACAGTGTTGAGAATAATAAGACATAATGAAATAAAGCAAACTTGTACTGAAACTAGTTCACATCCGTCTCTGGCTGCATGTGCTCAAGATGTGGTAACAACAGTACAGCAGTTTTAAAAAATGTGTTACCTATGGTTACATAGCAAATCAGATAGCTTAAAGCCATCAAACAAAAACAAATATATGATTAGCCCTCACAAATTAGCGCGCTATTCCTCGAGTCTCTAATCAGGGTTGGAATTTTATCAAAAACTACACTGGCCTCAAATACATGTAAATACCCAATGTACTGTACTTCACATATGAAAGAAAATTAATTGCACATCAGTTAATCTGGAAGGAACATTGTCACTGAAAAGGAAAAACTAAAAAGGAAATCAAAACTTAGTGACCCGTTCATCAATTCTCTTTAATTCTATCATTGGACATAGTATTATTTCTTCTCTTTTTTTGAAAAATAACATTCACAAGCATATAGAGTAAATCGACCTCTAATGTAAATATTTGGAAGTAACATATAAAAAAATAAAGATGGAAAATAAGAGTTTTGCTCTCTCAGGAGAATGTTCCCCTAACAACTCAGCATATTAACAAAAGAATCCACTGTACATATCAGACTCTAAAAGATATATACTGTCACCTCTCGTTAATGATTTACATCCAAAAATAAAATTAAATCTTCAGTCAGTTTTGTTTTTCTTCTTTTTTCTCTTTTTAAAGTGATCAGTAAAAACGTCAAGAGGCTGGTGTGTCCTGCAACTTTACGATGCAGCGTGACAGTCAGAAGGTCAGTACTTCACACAAAGAACAGAGCAGAAACAAAACCAGGTTCCTAACAAAGCTAGGACTACTGCTCGTCTTTACCACAGTGTCAGTGACTAATCCTCAGTTTTTTACAGTGTCTTTTCTCTATCACAGCAGCATGGACTCCTGCATAGCAAATGCCTCCTGTGCATGCCTGTAGTGTGGTCCTCCAAACAGCTGGGGGAGCTGTTGCCTTATGACGGGCTGCTGCTCCTGGAACTGTGTCCTGTAGTGAAGCAGGCCGTCTGGGTTGGCGGGAAAAGTGAACTCCTGAACGGGAGACATTTGGGCTCGCTGGAAGCTGGGCGAGCGCGGCATCCCACCTGGGGATTGAGGGGGCAGCTCACCCTCCAGCGCCCACGGGAGCCCGTCTACAGGCCGCCGAGGCCCGCCCTCTGGGAGGTAGTGCGGGTTCACCTCGCCCCTCCGATGCCCCTCAAACCTGTAGTCCACTGGAGCGTAGACCTGTGCGGTGGAGGTGAGCTGTTGCAGGTAGATAGGGGTGGAGCTCCCCTGGGTTTCCAGCTGCAAGGAGTGCTCCGGGGGAGGCCTGGCGTTTCGGGGGTTGTGGGTGGAGCTAGATGGTGGCTGCCTGCGGTAGGTGGCGAAGGAGTTGTTCATGAGAGCCTTCTCTGGGGAGAGGCTGTTGGTCTGCCGCTGAGTGGTGGCGTACGCTCGTTCCCCATACGCCACGGTAGAGGGTGGGGTAAATCGGGAGGGCGGAGCATAGAGTTTGTCTTCTCCTCTGTTGTCCAGGCTTACGCTGTAAGCAGGATGGAAGATGGGGACCTCAGTAGTAGTTCTGCCCGGGGAATGCTGCTGCGGAGGAGTGTGGTACTGGCTCTGGCTGCCAGGGTAGCTGGCCTGGACACCTGCTGGACTGTTGTGGGAAAAGGGAGGAGGAGGGAGTTTGGCCATCCTGGGCCCTGATGCGACGGAGACAACGCTCCCAGCCAGGCTGGGTCCGCGGCTGGGGCTGCCCTGATGGAGGGATGATACACTGAAAGGTGTCTCACTGCGAGGGGTCCTCATTCTGGACGGAGGTCCGTCAAGCTCCAGGATCTCGAAATCCTGCTCCGGCAGCCCTGGTACGTTGTCGTACTGGGAGGCGTTGGAGCCTCGGTCGGAGCCAGGGACGAAGCCCTTGGAGCGTGGCCGGCGGTGGGGCAGAGCAGTGTCTTCTGGGCTGGAAGGGGCCGGCGATGCCCCTCGGCTCCGATGAACCTCCCGGGCTGCTGCCGCTTTGGCTGCTTCCAGCTTTGTCTCGGAGGGTTTGAACCAGCGGGGAGTGATGTCTCTGTGAGAGCTGGAGGCTGCGTTGGAGTTATGGTTGGCGGTGGCGTGGCTCTGAGGCTTCCGTCTATCCACCGTGCTGAATTGTGGTTTAGGGGTGGGGGCTGAGGGTGGTGTTGCTCTCCTCTCAGGCGTGGTGGAGTTGGACTGCTTTTGATGCTCATTGGGAATCTCCCCTGATCCCCTGGAGCGGCCATCCCTCTTGTCAGCTTTGTGGTGGCGGATCGGCTTCTCCAGCGAGTCTCGGCGTGACTGGCTGTGGGGTCGACTGTCCCGCTGGCGCTCTGGTACAGGACTCGGGTCCCTGGGAGGCTCTGCTGGCTCGGCATGACTTTGACCGTTGGCCACATGGTTCACCCCTGCTGCTGCCAGCTCAGGAGGAAGCTGCCCTAGAGGCTTCTTGGGAAACTCTTCCTCTTTACCTGCAAGAGCAAAACAGTGGAAACATATTAGAACACCATCAGGAAGCAAAACTGAACGATGATGTTTAACACACTGTGTGGCGCAGATTCACATCAGATGAGGAGTCACAACAGGGACATGGATTCATGCAACACCACTGCCATAGAGAGGTAAAAATAAAGGAGAATTACATTCATGATGACACATAATCACATCTCAACAGGCAAAGAGCAAAAGACAGAAAAAAACATCAGAAATAGTGTTTGATATTAATTCCCAGCTTGCTGGAGGGGCTCAATTAGGAAGTGACACTCAATTGAGTGGTCTCTGAAATTATGGGTTTCACTCAATTTCATTAAACTGTACTTAGCTGCGGCAGTAGCCCTGGACTTGAAAGGTCATACAGAAATAGTTCTTGATTAATGAACCTTGTTAAATGTACCGAGACTTGTAAGTACAAGCATTAAAGCCACAGCAATATTTCTCAACTTACTACTCAGCTACCAAAGTTACTATTCTACAACCAGTACATGTGACAAGTTATGCCATTAATACTTAAAACTAATGCTTTATGTCAGAAAAAAAATAAAGTACAGTTGACAAGAACATATACAGTGTGCAGACAGTGATGGTGACGCCGGGTGTTGTTGGGGACTGTAAGGAAAAGTGTGATCACCAGAGTCAGGACAGCAGCTGGAGGAAGATGGAGTGATCCAGGAAGTGAACTTATTGGCACTGAAGCCACAAATTAAAGTGTCTGTCTATGTCGAGTTTATCCACTGCCCGAGTACGAACTAACCTCGTCATTGTTGATCTGAACTGGATTAGTGTTGCAAAGTGCTTTTTCTAGCACCAAATTAATACAGTTTTGTCTTCCTTCAGGAATCTATTCACTGGAGACTATCCTGGCAACAATACAGGTAACAACAGTTCCTCTACGTATTTTTAGATACAGTACAGGCAGGATGATGGTTTACACTTCCTCTGAATCTTGAAAAAAATTGTAATTTTTTAGTTTTAAGTAAATGCTCAAAACCTTTTTAGCCACAATCTCTCTCTCTCTCTCTCTCTCTCTCTCTCTCTCTCTCTCTCTCTCTCTCTCTCTCTCTCTCTCTCTCTCTCTCTCTCTCTCTCTCTCTCTCTCTCTCTATATATATATATATATATATATATATATATATATATATATAAATATGCAGCATGACAGTTTGATCAAAAATGTATGTCTGACCGTGGGATGTACAGACGTTTCATTATCAGCTTTTTCACAAAATTTTTTGCTTCATCTTGTAGCTTAAACAATCAAAAACATACATTTTTTAAAAACTCGTGTGGAAATGATTTCACTGTTTATCAAACTAAATTAACTTTTAAGACCATTGTAACGTCAATACATTCGCTAAGTTAAAATTCTAAGATGGGTTTTTTCTTCATATTTTAATGGCTCAAATTACAACAATTTTTAATGGAAATTTGTTAAAAACCTGAATGTAAGAGCTATGCAGCATGACATATGAAATATGTTTGATCAAATATTTATCACTGACGTAATTAACCTGTGGGATGTATATACTTTTCCTACAGTGTATATTTCACTTATTGAATGACTCAACAATAGGAACTAAAGACTTTCCTATAGTGTAGTACAGTTGTTTTTATTTTAAACTCAAAGTGTGTACAAATGGTTTCAAATCTAATTCTGTGGTTTAAGGGATCTTCCTTTAAAGTATATGAGCATTGTTTGAGCCGAAAAGATTTTATTGTCCTCCATCTTCCTTCATAACTAAGCTGTTCGAGGCCACCATATTGCTGGCCGCTAGCAGGTATCGGTATTGTTTTTATTTCACACATCCAGAAAGAGGAAGTGATTTCAGTGTCTATAAAACAATGAAACCTGCCTAACCTCGCCTTAAGGAGCTCCATTTACAACGTGATAGTATAAATGCTTTTGTAGAGGCTTTTTCCTCCCTTACAAAGGTCTGAGGACAATAAAAGCATAGTGATGTTCTTGGATTTTGAGGGTCATAAAATCAGATTCTTCCTTTTGTATGAAAGTCTACAGTCAACAGTAAAAAAAGATAAGAAATGTTTGGTTTGACAAGAATGTTCCCTCCAAACAGTTGTCTGTCTGCTCATAATTTTGTAGTTTCAGGCTTTGGACAGTGTGCAGCACTTTTCTTATCTTTTGTCCTGAAGGGACAAAATTAAACTCAATATCAGCACAAATGAACAGCTCAGTTTTTGCAGGGGTTAGTGACAGAAAGCCACTCTAGATCAGAGATTCATCCAGCTGGTGTTTGCAGAGTAAATTATACTGCAGTGGTGATGGTGGTTAGGAAAAGGAGGAGACCATCTCTTAACTCAAACTACAGAACCATAAAACCACTGTCATTTCTCACAGTTCAGCCAATTCAGATACAAAAATGCAGATTAAAAAATATCCTGCACAGCAGCAAATGTGGTAGCAGATGGTTGTTAAAAGAAAAGTTAAACAAAAGCCTCCAGTGTTGGAAAAGTGGCTCATTATCTTGTCAGCGGGCAGGGAAACGAACAGACAGCTACTGTTATAGTTGTGTGGGCTCTGGAAGAAAGGAAAGTTCTGGTTCCTTCTTCAGCTACAGTATTAAAGTCAAATATCTTAAAAAGCAAGTGGCTCCTGCTGTTATAGAGGACTAACTGGCTAATGACTAAATACAGGAGGAAGATGACATAGGAACCTGAAAAAGATTGAGGACAGGTGTAGATCCATTCAGTAAATGTATAAATTTTAAAGTATATTTCTTTGACATAGAGCTCCAGGTTGTACCCTGAGAAAAGCCAGGTTAATTTAGGAGAGTAGCCATTTTTTTATAATAATAATAATAAACTGCAGGTTTAAATAGTCAATGTACATCAGCTGTTGATTAAAAACAGTCATGCAGTGCCTTTAGATGGCCACCAGAGGGCACATTGTCACCTGAAAGACCTTTAAGGACAGAGGTGCAACCACTTTGGAATCAAAACATGGGAGTAAAAAAGCTGAAGATAGAAAGACAAGAGGAGAGCCAGCCACTGCAGGACTCCAAATAAGCACTGAAGCAATGCATCGGAACTTAGTTAAAAATATTATGTGGGGGATTAAAAACTGCTGGAAGACTAGTTTGTGAAGAAAAAACTGTTGGACAGACAGGAGACAGACAGGACAAACAAGACTGACTGAGGGACAGATGGACAGAGACATGGAGAGGGAAGACCAGTCAGGATAGCCCACCGGTTACTGTTGTAGGAGGGAATGTGGCCCCCACTCACGGCCACACTTTTGTTGTTGTTGGCTAACATCGTTTGAAAGAAGAGGGAGAGAAGGCAGATTAATGAGGAGACACACTACTACTATTGCAAATACAGCTGTAAGCTAAAGCGCAGCAGGAAGCCACAGTACACATGCACTGCCACGTCGAAGCCATAATATCTGAAGGGGCATTTGTTTCACTGTCAAGTCGACTCTGGGTGTTGTTTGACCGATTTGGTGTCTTTTTAAGGGACCACATCAGTATAGATTGCAGCTATTTTTTTAAATGTGGACATATTTATGTAACTTTTTCGAATAATAGTTGAGTTTATAAAATCTCAAAGTAGTGAAAAAGCTTTGTTTGTCTGACCAACAGCCAAACCCCCAAAAAGATTCAGTTTTATAAAAAGTGTTATCATTGTTAATTGTTTCTCAGACTAATTAAGGGTGCTGAAAACCTAATAATAATAATGACTACTACTTACTCATGCATACTTGTGTATATTGTATTGGTTTAGGTAAAGGGCTTCAGCATACTATTAATTAGTTCTGCATAAAAATGCGAATAAGAACAGAGCAGTGTATCAGTTTATAGTTGTCTCTCTCTGGTTCTCTTGCACCTGTTGCAGCCACATCACCACTGGACCAAAAATCACAGTCAAAAATGTCCCTTTCCGTATTATAGCTGGTTATACTTTGTCTGTGTGCTTCGTGCTGTAGCAGTACCTGGTGCGGGCAGATCCAGCTTTGCCCTCCTGAGCTCCATCATGGACGCCTGTAGCTGCTCAATCACAAAGTCGTCCTCGAAGAAGAAATCTTTGGACAACGTCGCCTGCAGAAACTCCACCAGCTCTTCCATGGACAACTTCAACAGGTGCTCTGTAAATCACACACACACACACACACTCACAAATAAGACACTTTCAGTCTTTGAGAGGTAGACACCAGCGGGTACCACTGTGTAAACAGTCTTACTCTTGTGCAGTTTGAGGATAGTGTAGGACATGGCGGGCAGCAGTCTTTCACCCTCAAAGATGTAGATGTCCCAGATCCTGAGGGTGAGGGTGAAGGGAGTCTGGACACAAACAGAACAAATGCTCAGAGGATCTTCTTATTGTTTTCCCTGTACGCTTCTTGTAGAATGATTGATATATTTCTTTGTCTCACATTGGCCATAAAGGATAAGGCTGGCTATGTGTCGGCATTTTTGTTGTTGTCAACAAATCCCACAATATTTTAGTCCGTCTGTCAATACTTTCTGACTTTTCTACCCTGTTAGTTTTGGTCTTTTCATGGGATTTGATGACAACAACAAAAATACAGAATATCTCCAGACTTATCCTTTTAAAAGGCTGATGTTATCGCATATCATTTAGTGTGGATTTGAAGTTGCTTTTATTTTAACATCAATTAGCTGACCAGAGAACATTATTATTAACAGTATGGTGAAGGGGGATCACTTAAACGTGAAACAAAGAAATGTTCCCATTGGCGTGGAAAAAACAACCTATAGCAGCAGTTTTGTTACATTTTCATATATGGGGTGAGCTTGCTGTTAATGTACTCACTCTGTCCAGGAAGCACTGGAAGAACCACTTCATGGTGTAGAGGCTAGTTAACACCTCTTGGTTGTCCTGCAGCAGCACAAACAAACCCAAAACGTATTCAGTGCATTGAGCAGGGAGGTTACTGTTGAGTATGATAATGTAATATCATCTATATAATTTGTCACTTGTCAGAATATATATATAAAAAAATTCCTTCTAAATGTCCAGGAAACATAAATATGACCAGTATATTCACCACAAGTTACAGTGTATCAAGTAATAATAATAAAACTTTATTTATAGAGCACTTATCAAAACAAAGTACAAAGTGCTTCACAACAAGAAAAATAAAATAACAGTGAATGACGAAATATAAAGAAATAAAACACATGAAATACAGAAAAGCAATAAAATAAACAGTAAAATAAACAGCCAGTTCACGTAAAATCAGGATATGCTTTCAGATAAAAATGTGTTTTGAGACGAGATTTAAACGAAGACACTGACTCAGACAACCTAATTTCTTGGGCAAGTTGTTCCAGAGCCTCGGGGCCCTGATAGCAAAAGCTCTGTCCCCTTTAGTTTTCATCCTGGACTCAGGAACAGACAGGAGACCCCTGCCCGAAGATCTCAAACTACGTGAAGGTTCATAAGGGATTACAAGGTCTAAAATATAATCTGGGGCCAGGCCATGAAGAGCCTTAAAGTAATCAACAAGATCTTAAAATCAATCCTAAAACCAACAGGGAGCCAGTGTAAAGAGGCTAAAACAGGTGTTATGTGGTCATACTTCTTGGTCCTGGTTAACAGCCTAGCAGCTGAGTTTTGTACAGTCTGCAGTCGTGTCAGAGCTTTTGATTAAGACAAGTGAACAGGCTGTTACAATAATCAAGGCGTGAGGAGATAAAAGCATGCACAACAGTTTCTGCATCACTAAGATTTAAAATAGATCGTATTTTTGCAATGTTTCTGAGGTGATAGAAACATGATTGGACAAGCTTAGTGATATGTTGCTCAAAACATAAATTGCTATCAAACAGGACACCAAGATTTCGTGCAACAGGCTTGATATGTTGTGACAGGTTACCAGTGGATGGCAGTATTTGTTTAGTGATGTGTTGGGGCCCAATAACAAGGATTTCAGTTTTATTTGAGTTGAGCTGAAGAAAATTTATCGACATCCAATTTTTATGTCAGACAGGCAGTCCTGCAGAGAACTCAGCGTACTAAGGTCAGTGGGCTTGACAGGGAGGTACAACTGTGTGTCATCCGCATAACAATGAAAAGAAATACCATGTCTGCGGATTACATCACCCAAGGGAAGCATGTATAAGGAGAACAATATTGGTCCCAGAATTGAACCTTGAGGCACACCATACTTGATATGGGAAAAGGATGACTTGAAGTTATTAATGCTAACACAGAATTTCCTATTGGACAGATAAGATGCGAACCAGTCTAGTGCAGTTCCAGATATGCCCACCCAGTGCCTCAGTCTGTCTAAAAGAATGCCATGATCAATTGTATCAAAGGCAGCACTTATGTCCAACAGCACAAGAATTGAACACATGCCTGCGTCTGCATTCATTAAAAGGTCATTAGTGACTTTGAGAAGGGCTGTCTCAGTGCTGTGGTGTTGACGAAAGCCAGATTGGAACTTTTCAAAGGTATTATTGTTTTCCACAGCAGCAAGGAGCTGCTTAGATACAAGTTTTTCGAGAATCTTCTAAATAAAAGGCAATTTGGATATTGGGCGGTAGTTATCCAGGAGGGTGGGATCAAGCCCAGGTTTTTTTAAGACTGGCTGGACACAAGCTGTTGTAATGCTACTGCAAATACAGGAAGTGTTCTAATACAATAACATTATGCAGTTGTTATATTATTCAGCACTTGTTGCATTATTTATCGCTCCAGCAGTGTTGCGTGTCTCACCAGGTGTTGTTTCAGTTTGGGCATCATCTTCTTGAGGATGCGGTCGTGGTGCTCCTGGAAACGCATCAGCTTCGGGAAGCCGGGGACAAAAAACCCTAAAGGTGAGGACAGAAGAAGGGATGATCAGGTTAACTGGGCTGACTTAATTTTCAGCTGTCTCTTATTCTCTTGGCCTGCCATTAAACAAAAACCTTCATCTTTTCCAGTTGAGCTTCATGATGGCAACAGAAAGCAGCTGTAAAAGCTCAACTGTAAGTCCACATCTTCTCTTTAGTTGGTTGTACATATTCCTGGCTTTCAGGGCCAATTGGTGATAATCCCTTAAAACGTGTATGTATATAGTATATAATGCATATTCCTTAGTGTAGTGATCTTGGCCTTTTATGGAGGTTTTAGTGTCAGTTGCTAGAGATTTATGAGCTCCTTGCTGCAGCATGCCTGCTTGCTAATTTGTCCTGAGTTCCTCCTCACTGATGTCTTTCTGTTGATAATTTTATCAAGACCAGCAAAGGTCCTGAGGCACAAGTCTCACAAGGTTTCAATGAAAAAAAAAAAACAGGGGACAGTTTAATACCTTTTTAGTCAGGGTCTTGTTTTGAATAAATGTCAAATTAGCACTTGATAATCATGGTCAGAAGACTGTGTCCCTACCAGCCACTTCAGTGTTTTTAACACATTAACACCACCGATGTCCACTGGATGCGGCTGTTTTGTGTTTTACAAGCATGTTAAATACAGCAACATTTTCATTTCTACCCACACTGTTGAGTATTTGTGTTTCCTAAATGGTGTATATTACCAGCAGGAAAACTATTGCTGTCTCCCTCCCTCTCCAAGAAAATCTAGTTGACAAAAAACCTCCCCACAAGGTTCATTAGTAGCTGTTCTGCAGTTTTTAATGTTCAAATTTTCTTCAAAGAAATTTAAACATCTACTTTCAACTGGGCATACGCCATCTGCTGAGGAATATCATGTGATATTCTACAGGAACAGCTAGTAATAGACCTTGTGGTGAGATTTTTTTTTACCAGCTGCTGTTTCCAAGTCAAGAATGAACTTTTAATCTGAAGAAAAAATAGTTTTGTTTGTGTGCTGAGACAAAGTCAGAAACTCAAATGTATATGAATTTCACGTTGCATTCTCCTCCAGCAGAAATAGACCCAATGCATTAAGATATCGGAGCGAAAGCAAAGAGCAACAAGTGAGACGCTCCTTTCACATCAGCTGAAAGGCAGCAGATGGTCTCCGGCAGCCGCATCCTGTGGACTTCGGCTGTTAAAGTAGAATATGCTGCAGGAGATAACCAAACTTTTTCTCTTTTTCCCCTTTACCCATAAAAGTGTGTTTATATGTGTTACCATGCATGGCATGCTTCTGCCCAGACAGTAGTTTGACCAGAGCCCAGAAGGCGTCCTCTTCATTCATGTAGATCAGCAGCAGAGCTGTGATCTGACTCATGCCCTGGCAGTAGCCCACCTCCTGCAAACACACACAGTCGGGTAATGGTGATGAGTTGATTCCTTACTGCTTGTGTCCATGTGCCATGAACTGTATTTTCTTCTTTGCTAATGTGAGGCAACATGAATGAAGTGAATAATGTAACTTCTAAAATGAAGTGTAGGATTACTTACATTCTTTGCATTTAAATTAATTAAAATGCATTAGTCCTCATTCATTTGAACTTGATTTTTTTTTTATCTGCACAATTTACGTTTGTAAATCTTATTTATGTGCAGCTAGTATTATACAGGGACCTCATGTAATTAATTATTACCTCTGAGATCTGCATTTAGTGGGAAACATTAAAAGTTGTGGAAATGATTTGTTGTTGATTAATCTGTCACTTGTGAAAATGCATCCAAAACCTGAAGTGACAGCTTGGAAATCCAGAAACACAAACGCTGCCACCTGAAAAGATAGTAAAAGTATAGTAACCTCTGCAGTCAGTGTGAATGACTCACCGTGTTGTACATGGAGTAGGCTGTGAGGACGTGGAACAGAGCCTGCTGCCTGAGGACACAAACAATCCAGAGTTTAGTACCACAATCATCATTCATAGTTTTGGTTCTGTATTCTAACAGCTTTTAACTTCCAGTTCAAATGCATGTGTTCGGCCTAGAAGCCTCTCAGGTGTAAAATAAATAAATGTGAAGTAAAACATTCCCTTCGCACGTGGGAATGAAAGTGCAAGACTGAGTTGTGTTGCTGCGAGGGCCAATATGTTTCTTAATTTCAGAGCAGTAGCATGAAAAAAAATCATTAAAATGGTGTTAAAACAGGTGTCGTTGCTGTATAGAGTATACGAGAGCTGCAGCTGGTTGCTGATTCTCTTTGGCTTAAAATTCATGAGAAACTGTTGTCAAATCTACATAACAAAGCAGAAGTCCAAACAGAAAAAGGGGACATGAGCCGTCTCACTTCCATATTAGGAAAGCTTTGGGGCTTCACATTTTAGGAATTGGTTAGGGCAGATTTACCACCTTCTTTTGATTATTTACATTTTCTATATGTAATTAATTAAACCACAAAAACATATTGCTCTAGCCTGACAGTATACTTATGTAAAGTGTGAAAATACATTTATAGCAGTTAGCAGCAAAAATAGAGGCAAAGATATGCAGGACTAAGATAATGAAGATAAGTGCATGTCTGACAGATACAAAACAGAATCAATACAATGGTAAAACAGTGTGGAGTTACAGTATATAAATACTGACACCTGTGAGTGTTTTTAAACCTTTTAACCAATCAAATTGCTGCTTTACAATTTTCAAGGTCTCACTATCCCCCTCACTTTTATGACAAGATTTTTGACCTATGTTAGCTACAGTCAGCTATGTAAGATAATGTGCATGCTAATGGCTGAGTTCTGCTATTTAGTCCACAACAGGACTGCTTCATTTCCTATGAAGGAAATAACATTTTGCATTTCAACTAAATTAAGGTTTAGTAAGTACTGGCCCGATTTTCATGAAACTTGGTGGAAGGGCGTAGCATGGGCCAAGGAAGAACCCGTTACAGTTTGGAGCAGATCCAAATCACAGGGCACATACATGAATTATTTTTTTACTTTGTTAATGCTGCGAGAAAGGTCAGTTGTGAGATGATGAGGCTTCAGCTAGCCCCAGCCACATTCTGACATGCTGTAATTCTAATAGTTTGATTTGCATATCATAGAAGACTGGACTGTTGGCCTTGGCGGAGGCCTGCGCTCTCAGTGCCCTTCTAGCTGAGCATTATTATTGCTAAAGGAAAGTAAAGGTTGGTTGTTAATGCAGCAGTGTATTCTGGAGATACCCACTTGACATCGTAGCGATGCATGAACATGATGTGGTCCCTGTAGGTGCGGTTCACATCCAAGTCAATCTGGCGGATGTCGGGGGAGACTCCTCTGGCTCTGGCCTTTAATTTCTGTAGACAAACCAGAAAATGAAGAATAAACGACAGAACATACTATCCTCAAACACTACTACAGACTAAAAAGTCTGGAAAACATCTCGTAAAAATTGATTGAGTCTGGAACAAACTACAAAGATTGTTAATGATGAAAATGAGCAGTACTGCATCTCAAGTTTCATGAAAGCAAAGTTCCGGCTAATTGCATCTCTACTTGGTGAACAACTACTTCAACTAGCCTGTAGGGCTGAAACTAAACATACTTCAGCAATTTAACAGCATGTACCTCTGAATTTATTCAGAAAGTATTTGAGTGAATAGTTTCAATGAAATTTAACATTTCAGAACAGTACTTTCCAGTTTGAAAAATGCAAAATGCACTGTGGTAAACTGCATTTATCTCAACTGGTTAAAAGAGGATCCAGTTTACTTGTAAATGAAAATGTAGCGACCCATATATTCATGAACCTTACATGTTCCCTTATGCTTGTATGATGTTAATTTGGGCTAAAAAGTTTAAAAACTCATATAGTTGATATTTATAATTTGTTTATAATTTGACAAAAGATAAAATGGATTATTATCGACACAGCTCCCCTGCTCACAAGACAGAAAATTACTCTTCCCCAGTTTCTATTTTCCACTTTCTTGCTCGTTTACTGTTTGTGCCCTCAACTCATAATTACAACACTTCCACACAGCAACTGAAGGCAGCGATATATTGATCCTGCCAGATAAACTTTCTAATGAGATCCAAAGTTTCTCATTGCAGAAGGTTCTTTACAGTGTGCAGCTTCACACAGACACAATTAAGCCTCCAAACCCACATCTCGCCCACAATAACTCTGGAGCTTACTGAAATCAAATAAAGCTAAGGTGCGTGCTGGCTGGCTTATGAATCTTTATGAGGCTTGTGCAGTATTGAAGGCTGCTGTGCTGATTTTATAAACTGGTGTGGGAGAGCAGGACTGTAAAGTGCCGGCAGGGAGAGCGGGTGCTTGGCGGTGAGATCCTGGCTCCATACCTCGTAGAAGTCTTTCTTCTCCTCCTTTATTTTGGGAACGTCGAGCAGCAGACACCACACCTCCCCTCGGAGCTGCAGGGGAATTCCCTTATAGATCCTCCTGACCAGCTGGAAGGAAACAAACAGCAGGAGGTCATTGTTAGAAAGGCCTTCAAAGAGGAACAGCTTCTTTCACCTCAGAACACCCTCGACATTTAGACCAGAGCAGAGTAGAAGTTTTTAAACAGGTTTTAGCCTGACAAAACATCAGGCCTTTCATTAAACATCAGTGTTATGATGGCTATTTCCTGACCACAGCTAATGTTCTGTTTTAACCCTGAAAACTTTTCCAGAAGTGTCCCATAATGCTGTAAATGCTGCTTTGCTCTGATTTTATATCATTGCACATTAAATGTCTTTGGGTTTGGACTGTTGGTTGGACAAAACAAGCCTTTGACTCTAGAGAAACTGTAATCTGTATTTTTCACTATTTTATGACATTTTATAGATGCAATAATTGGGGGAAAATTGATAGAGAATAATTATTAGTTGCAGCCTGAATTTGTGAAACCTTCCAAACCCCAGTAACAAGTGAACACTGCTCTGAAAGACAAGATGAATGTCAGGCCCCCGCTTGTTTACTCGATATGGGAATATTTGTTGATTACTATCTTTCTATTCTTCCGTCCAGCCAGCATTGAGTCACGTCTACTTTGAAAAGTGTTATATACATACAGCTTACTTACTTATTAATAATGTATTTTTTTTTACATTATTCATACTGAAGAATTTATTTGTACAGCAGTATATCATCCCTCATTATGTTGGTTTTCTGCAAACTGAAAAGTACATTAAGTTGTTTTACATTTAGTAAAATTTATTTGGTTTGTTATTGTTTCTATACAGTTGTTCCCATCAGTATCCAATTATTACTGCTGTCATGGTGTATTCTGCAAGTAACTTTCTACTAAGATAATTATAGTTAACTTAATATTAACTTATATTCTTGTTTTCAAATAATTTGATCCATAGAATGTGGCTCCACTGATCCTGGTTGTTATCTAATGTTAATTAATGAGATTAATAACTTATATAGAACCTTTTAAAAAACACCAAATGTGTGCTTAGAAGTTACAGTGTATAAAAAGACAAAAGATAAGTCATCACAATAATATGATTCCAGGAACAGTGAAACAAGCAAAATGAAAAATACACATTTTTAACTGTTCAAAAGGTAGTTGCTGCAGACCTCAGAGATGCAATCGGAGCCTCTGGCAGTTGCCAAACATTATTCAGAATAGAGAAACCCATCAACCGAGCTGCTCTCAGCGTGTCAAAGATACAAACGGTGTATGCATGAATGTACTCTGCACTCTCCCCGAGCAAAAGCTAAGGGCTTTGGAAGGTGAACCGCGGCCATCTGGCTGGACGAGCTCCAGGAGAGATTGTGGGCAGAGAGAGGGAGTTAGAGAGACTGCTATGCATGCAGAACAGTCCAAAGTAATTCAGTATCTACAAAGAGATGGAAAATCAGTTGGACTCCGGGTGAGGAAGATTAAGTCTTAAAACCCAAACTGCTGGAACAGCAAAGCTAATCGGAGCAGTGAATTCTCCGTCTACAGCTATTAAAACCCAACCAGCCGAAACAGTTATACAGCAGATATGGGAACTGTTGTGACTGTAAAAGTGTGTGTGCACCTGCTGTACAGGGGACTGACGGGGGACACGATGAAAAGGACAGGTCTTTCTATAAGGGGGCTGTATTCACAAAACAGGCTAAGGCTAAAAGTAGCTAAAAGACTCATCCCCCCAAAATGCACCACAGGAAGTCATTCCTGCCTGTGGCCATCAAACTCTTTAACTCCTCCCTCTAAGTGTCAGTCTGTATGACTCTAAGTCATTAAACTGGACATTGATCATTAACATCACTGTTATACTTGAAATAATTGTGTAATATTCTCTGTTTAATACTCTGTTTTCAGTTTAAAATTCCCTATTGATATTCATTCATACTTCTATTACTGCTGTACAATATCCACCGTCTCATAATCATCTTAATAAGCTACACTTAACTTGACAGTACTCATTATTGCACTATTATTTATATTATTACATTGTATTATTATACCATACATACATATCAACCTCTAAATCCACTTTGGTGCTTACACTTATTTTAGCTTTTATACTTATATCCACTTTGTACTTAATTTATCTTCCCTGTATTATAGTGTATTATATTTGATTTGCTTAGTACTTCTCTTCCTGTGAGCGCTGACGTGACAGTGAGCTGCTGTAACAAAAGAGTTTCCCCTCTGGGATCAATAAAGTATTTCTGATTCTGATTCTGACTGGCGGAGTGAAAATAAGAGGTGTGTCAGTGCTAACTTTAGGATTTTGGTCTGAGAGTATTCCACACGGCATTTCAGCAAGTAAACAGGATCCAACAAAACTTTATTGTCTCCGCGGCTCGAACTTACACCGCTCTGTCTCCCACACACATCACTCAGCGACTGAACTGTTCAGGGATCAGATAAACGCTACAGCAGCTCAGTGCGCCTTGTATTTGATCGTATGTGTAGAAATCGCTGGAGCAACATCTGCTGTTCTCTGTCATACATGACAGTAGACTGAATGTTTGTAGGTTTTGGACTGTTGGTCAGACAAAACAAGACGTCATCTTAGGGAAAAAATAACAGGCATTTTTCGCTATTTTCTTAACTTTATAGACAAAACAATTAAGCGTTTAATTTAGAAAATAATATGCAGATTAATCGATAACGAAAATAACCGTTAGTTGCAGCTCCAGTTCGCTCATCTTAGGAAAAAGAAAATATCGCAGATTGAACATGCAGATGATGTTTTTGTGCTTAAGTTCATTCATAAAACATGATGTCATCCATAGCAACAGGTCGTCTTAGCTTAGGAGTTCTCTCAGCCGCTTCGTGAATACGTCTTTAGAGGAAACTATGAGCTTTTAGCATCATTTACAAGGACTCCTCGTGGTGAATATGGCCTTTAGAACTGGAAAGTATATTATTAAAATGTTCCTGTAACATTTGTATAACTCAGACCTCAAACTGTATTTTATTGTATATTTTATTTCTAACCTGAAATGTTTTGTTGCTTTAAAACGGTCACGTGGGAAAGAGAAAACTAGTGGAGGGAGTCAGAGAGCTGATTTACAGAGCTGTGTGAGGACGAGCTGAGAGCTGATGAAGAGTCACGAATCAGCTCTTGTCTCTCGTCTCTCCTGGTGTATGTACACAGGGTATGTGATGCACATGATGTAGGCGTGTGGCTGGTGTGTTTCCCTGTTAGAAGGCAGATTGTTGTGTGTGTCATCTCAAAATTAATGACATTTGCTTGTGTGTGTGGAGTATCCAAAGCCTACACTCCATCATCCTCTACCACCACACTTGGGACTCACTAGTTTCTAGTGCAACAGCCTTGTAATTAGGCTCTGATGAGCGAGTCAATGAGAGCATCTGTTAGACTAATCATCCTTTGAATGTGTGTGTGTGTACACTTAGACACGTGTGTTAGAGACAACATTTACATTTCTGTGAATCCGTGCAGTTCTAGTCTTTCTTTGCATTTACTGTGTACATACATCCAGCTCTTTGTTTTTACAGATTTTAACTAAAAATATATATATATATATATTTTTTTAAAGGAACAGATGAAACTGATTTTCACCTGGAGTTTGTCCTCAAATATCTAAAATGTGTTGTTTCCTGCTACAAGAAGACAAGTTTACAACAAACAAGCTCCTCTAACATGGCTTAGAAAGAGGCTTTCCTATTCATATCAATGTTACCACAACCAACAGCAGCCACTGAACAGCATCGCCAAGCTTCCAGCAGCACAAGAACACAATTACTTTGGCTGTCCCACTTTCTGGTGTGACCTGGCAGTTATTATTATGAAGAATGGCACTGGGATACAGCTTTATTCTCACTCCGGGGGCCCACCTCCCTAACACCATAACCCCCTTCAAGGTTTCAAATGGTACAACATTATTACTGTTATGGTAAACACTACAACCTCAAGCTGAATTCGTCGTGTGTGGTGTGAGGAGGGAGAAAAAAAAGAAATGGCTGCTTTACATCTGCTCAGCTCTCTTGTACATTCCTACTGCGGGCTAAATGTTCTCAGAATCTGGCAAGTGAGGGGGGAAAAAAAATAGACGTATCAAGCGTGACCTGTTTCCTCGCTGAGCTGACTGACAAAAAGAGGAAAAGAAACATCCCTGAAGCTTTAAAGAAGAAAGAAACAGAAGAAGAGGGAGGAGGAGGAGGAGATGGGGAGTGATGTGATGGAGTGAAGGTCTAAACACTCCTCACTGTCCTTGGTTGTTATTCGCTCTGAACATTTCTTTGAAACAAAGTGGAGGCGATGCCAAAGAGTCTCACTGTGCTCTCAGTGCCAGCCAGGAGTGTATTACACATTTCAAAGCCCCGACACACAACATACCCATACACACAGCCACACACCGAATCCCTGCTGAAAGCAAACAGACAAATGAAGGACACCGCGAAGCGCTCCAGGCAACACCACAACACAACCTGGACCCAAAAAGTCACTAATGAAGGCAGCCATAACTGATACCTGCCCCCCCCTAATGGTCCTTGTGGGAGGCCAACTGAGAGAGACACTCCCCTGCATCTGCTGCTGACAGGACGACTGCAGCAGAGGGCAGAAGCAGACCGATGTGGACTCTCTAAGTCCGGTATGTTAGGGTTGGGCGATTAATACTATCATTTATTGATTTTCATTGGATTTAAGGCAAGAAAATAATCAGCAGATTTATTGATAATGAAAATAATCAGCAGCCCTAGTCTAAACAGCTAATTGTTTGCTAACACGTGTCACCAAAACATCTTTATTATGTTGTTCCGCTGCCCCCGAGTGGCCAAGAAGATAATGCAGCTTTAATCTCTCCAAGGGAAATATTCAGTAATTGAAAACTAACAAATTTGTTTTTTTACACGTGACGGGTGTATTGACGTCTCCGGCCCAAAATGATTACAATACTTTTGTCACGTTTAGTTCTGTGATAGTTGTCACAGCATTATCACTTTTTGACGTGATTGATATTTACTAAAGTCGCATGTTAGCAAGTTAAACTCCTCTTCATCCCATTGAGTCAAATGCTTTTTCCGAGAACAAAATACTGTACTGTGACAAATTGTGGCCAAATTAAACTTCATAAAGACATGACAGGTGTTAAGCATGGTATCTTGATATGAGACATTTTTAACAATATGACTATAAAGTATTTATTTATCAACAACAAATCATAGTACTGACTCATCGGGAAGCCTAGCAATACTCACTTTTGTTATATTTGACTATTTTTACCCGAACGGTGAAGGACAGATGGAGGCGAGTGTGAAAAGGTAAAGAGAGGAGAATGAGATGTAACAGGAAAACAGAAGATCACCTTCTCACTGTTCTTGTATTTGTCCCAGCTATTCATCATCTTCAGCCATTTGGTGGTCCTCTCCACCTCCATGTGTTTTTGCTGCGTGGAAATGAGAAGTGACACATTAACACTTCCTCTCATCAGTTTTCCTGTGGCTGCGTTCGCGTCTGATGGGAATCACTGTCAACAACTTGACAGTTAAAAGTGCGGAGCGACTTGCAAGTGATCGTGCTGTATGTTCATAGTCGTCAAGATGCTCTAATTAAAGCCTTCTGCTTCTCCTGATCAGCTTTTCCACATGTGCACTTCTGCGTGAGCTCGTGTTTACATCCGAACAAAGCACATTTGTCATTTGCAAAGAAAAATTCAGTAATGAGTCGTGTGCTTCTTTGGGATTATGAATTGGATTTTAATATCACAAATACATCACTTTTGTTTGTTTTAGTGTTTTAATTAAGTAATTTGTTTCCAAATGTTGGGGGGGGGATTAAATAATAAATAAATATAAAATGGTAAAACTGATTTCTTTTGGAATTAGTTGGTCTATTCCCACACCCTGTATGTACGGGCTGAGAACAGCGTGTAAAAGCTCCTATTTCCCATGGTAGATAAATGCAACATGTGACAACACACCTGCATGGAAGGTAATATCACAAGTTGTAAAAAATAAATAAATAAAACATTTCTAACATACAACAGACAATGAGACATTTTGAAAATACTCTGAGGTGTTGGAACAGACTGAAAAAAGCTCAATACAACGTGATAAAAATAAAAACATGGCTGCGTCTACTTTTAGTCAAAAGCCAAAAGAAGAATCCAAAGACTTCCATAATCAATGTGATGATGTACATTGATTTTTAAATTATTTAATTAGCTGCATTAGTCAAGGACAGAAATTCCTGTCAAGTTATTTTATCCATGAACTGTTTCTCAATTGACTGTCCATAAAATGTACTATATCACAATGGATATCAATATGACAACGTAGAATTACATATACCATGATAGTTAATTGGATCCATATTGCCCACTCCGACCAGGAACTATCCAGATCATTGCTACTTTGGAGGCTTTCAGGCTAAATGTGTTTCTGTCTGCACAAATCTCAATCAAAGCAGTCTATTTTTAACCAGTCCCCAGTCTAATTTATCTAATCCTCACAGTTTTCCAGATGCAGGAGAAATGCAAACAGGAATGTGCAAAAGGGACTTTTTCCTGATTTACATAGTTGCAAAGTTTAGTTCCTGGAACTATTTTGTAAAAAAAAAAAAAGGGGGACCATAAGCTACACAAGAGAAGTAACAAAGTAGCTCACCTTCTCCTCCACGGAGTCGTAGGATGGAAGTTCATTTTCACTGAGGAGAAGAAAGAGAAGGAATGAATAAGAGAAGAGGGAAGAATGGAGAGATAAACAGTCTACGACTCATCTCTTAACCTCCAGGTTATTTTTAGTTATGTCCTTGCTGTCATATGTGCAGTGGAAGAATCGTAGTTTAGTCAACCCTGCCAGAAACCCTGAAAACACTGCTTGATGAAACAACTGAGTGACATCCGGGTCAGTGCTCGTCTCACTCTCCCTGACAGGAACATCAAACATGTCAGCGGTCACACAAACAGGAAATAACTGATTAGACATTCCTCAATTTCTGCTCTGCTTATCAGTGTTTCAAAGTCCCTGCAGGAGTTACTCAGTGGAACGTTTTTCTTTTATATTCAGGTTTAATCTCCACTGAATCCCACCGGCAACACTGCTCTGAGTACTACTTGCCATTTAGCAGAATAAACAGTAAACAGAGAATGCACCGCTTTTAATGAGGCCAGCTGAAAGTCCATGTATGTTCGACCACTGTAGACAAATGTTTTTCTCTCTTTTCTTCTTATTTCCCTCTTGGCTTTAACACACAACAACGTGGCCTAAAATCAAGCTGAAAAGTGAAAGTTGAGCTATTTCCATTGACCCAACATGTCTAAGATCTTCCAAATTTTAGGATTATTGAAAAAAAAAAACAAGAAATATAATATATATGCTTGATCTGGCAAATTACAGGCAAGCGTACCATTCTCTTCTTATCTATAATTAGTACTAAATGGCAGTTCTTTCCAGGAAATAATTGGGAAGTTATTAAGGAATAAGAGACCCTTGAAATAAACTGTTACCCTTCTGCCAGTGAAAGCATCCATGCCACGAAGGTGAGCAATTAGTCCAGATGAGGTGTTTTTTTGAAATCATGCTGTTGCATGTTAATTGCAATTATGCAAATTATGGTAAACGAATGAAGTACTGTACGTGAGGACTCTACGGGACAGCATAAGAGCTTCTTTCAAAGCAAACCCCAGACCACCATTTTGTGGCTGACTTGAAACCGGTTGTCTGGTCCACAGTGGAGCATGATACCAGCTTTCACACATCGCTGAACAAACCCAACTTTTTGGGGAAACCGTGAGTGTGAAAACGCCATTTAAGTTAACGTCTATTCTTGTTCTGCTCTTTCCGTCCACACAGCTTCTGAAGCCTAAAAAGTACATGGAGATCACGGGTCCTCTTGGCTCTTCTCTGCTGCCAGTCTGCCCAGTCTACAGCATCATTCCTGGGCTTCATATTCTTCTTTTTCTGCCCAGTTAGTGACCTTCACCTCAGGCTACTTCTGTCCCTGTCTTAAACAATCATATAACCCAGAGGTTTCCTCCTCCCACCATCCTACAGTCTCTCCCTCAGTGTTACACTGCCTATGGTCTGGATCGTACCACTCTATCCTAACACTGATGCCCTGTGATTGTGGCTAACCAGGCTGTTTCCTGCCTGCATGTGCCAGCCTATATATAACAGTCCAGCACAGTGCTGTTTAAGAGCCTCGCAGCCTCCCGACCGGCCCGGCCAAAGCCACAAACACACTCTTCCCTCAGCAACACTCGCCTGTACAGCCTCTCATTTTCTCCCTTTTCCCTTCAATGTGGTGCTACTGTTCAAACTGGGCTTTGGAGGGTTTTCATTAGGAATAATTATAGGTTGTGATGTTTTTCTGTGTGCGTCCTTACTGTACGAAGCCAAAGCGGTCGATGACTTTGTACAGGTGGAAGTTGGTGTCCTCCCAGGGCTCCACGGTGGCCTCTTTTCCCTGGAATCAAGAAGAAGAGAGAAGAAACACCATGAATAACACTGAAAACTAAAACATATGTGCACTTTGGGGTATGGCCTGTACATATCAAATAAAGATTGACAGAAAGTTCACTGACAACAATATCTGACTGTCCTCAGATCTGTTTCGGGCTAAGTCTCCTTTTTGGAAAATTTATTTAAGCACATCGGTTTCACAAAGGTTTTAAGAGTCCATGAAGACCTCTGATGTGTACCAACGAGCAAGTGATGCTAGTAAATGCAAGTTGAACACATAATAAAGTCAGTCTCATCATCATTCTTTGTAATGGATACTGTATTAACTGCTTGCATTGTACACTTCCTATTATACATACAAAAGTTGAATAGTAACCACTGGCTAAAACCAGCTCATTTACAATAACGCTGAAAATGAACAATAAATAAAAAGGTACAATAAGCCAAGGACTTAAACTAGTGTACGTGTGTGAGTGTAAAGCAGAGCTGAAACGATTGACTGATTAGGCGATTCACAGAAAATTAAATGGCAACTCTTATGATAACGGATTCATTACTTCATCCTTTAAAGGAAAATTGCCAAACATCTCCTGGTTCCAGCTTCTCAAATGTGAGGATTTGTCTATTTAGTTGGTCATATATGATCTTTCACTATTTTCTGACATTTTATAGAAAAAGCAATGAATTGCTTAAAGAATTGTCTACTTAAATCGCAACAGAAATAATGAGTATTTGCAGCCCCGGTGTGAAGTAAGCGTGTGTAACACAAGCTTGACTTGACAAATGATAAAAATAGTGTTTAATACTGGACTGCCATCTGAATTTGTCTGTTATTATTTTTCAGTTTTCCAGTTTTCAGTCAAAGAGTACAAAAGGTATAAAACTGAAAATGATACCAAAAATCTTAATTTTATATCGATTTGCTGAACGAAGAACGCTATTTCAAAAAAACTGATGAAGCAACTCTGTATGAGGCAACATTATATAAAACATGCAAACAACAACGTTTTGGTTAAAGTAAGTATTTAAAATAAATCAGGTCAAAAAACAGAAAGAAAAAGATGAGAGAAGGGAAAAAACTATAAAAATAAAACTACAAAAGTAGATTAAACAAGATCAGTTTTACGGGCTGGACTGGGTTTGGGTTCTGGGATGTGGGTCAGCACCTTGAACTCAGGAAAGATGTGACGGTTATTTTTTAAAAATGTTTGTAAAATGCAGTTTGTCTGACGCTGGGTGAGCACTGAAATAAACTGAACAGTGACTTCTGATTGAGTTCCAAATTACATGCCACCCACGTTCTTCGGGGGCAGAGAATCATGTTTTGATTGGCTGCTAGATTACGAGGAGAGCCAAGCCGGTGCCCTTGGGAAAGTGTGTCGGCGGTAGTGTGTGTTTATGAGACACAGAGAAACCATGTGTGTGTGTGTGTGTGTGAGCAGCGATTAACAGGTGTGAAATGAACAGCCAGACGCCCACCTGCGTCACCGTCTGACTCCAGGCCTCCGAAAAACTGGTTCTAGTTCATTCATGGACATCATGGACCAATGAAATAGAAAACCCACAATGAGGAAGGATTATGTAGAGAGACGAGCAGGGAGAGAATATCAGAGAGTCCGAGTGAGTGAGAAAAAGAGTAGGAAGAATAGAGGACGAAAAGGTGAAAAAGAGTTAGTAAATGCAGCGTTTCGAGTTCCGTCTAGCTGATTTGAGGCATGAGCTGCAGTTTCAAGCAGGATGAAGCTGTCTTTCCTTTTTCATCTCAATCTCACATCCTTTAAGACTCAGCCATTTTACCTTCATGGGGAGTTAAAGGGTCGACTCACCCAAAATCATTATACGTACACTAGGCACTATTTCTTTGGTAGAAAGTAGTCCAAGCGAAAACTGTCGACAGCGACGTCTGTGAACTGCCCGGAATAACCAGGATACTGACTCTGGAAAGAGATGTTGCTGAATTTATAAATGTAGTTTTTCAATGCTGTGAGCAACACAACCAGATTCCAATTCATGTCCATTACAGGAATCATCTCAGTTTCTAAATTCCCATAATGCTTTGGGGGACGTTATTTTTTTTGCCTATATTTATTTACATTTTTGCAAATTGGCACTACTAAAAGTATGCCGAATTAGCTATTAGCAGTTCCTGTTTGCAGCGTACCCATGGATGTACAGACAACTATCACTGGATTACTTTGATGCTGAAGAAAACTTAAAAATGTGATGATTCTCAGGCAAGTTCTGGACCGTTTTTTTTTATTTCTCTGATTCCTGAGCGGATTTATGGACGTTTATTTATGATAAACATCAGAGATGTTCAGATTTGACTGAGTTATGACTCAGAAGAAGGAGGAGTGCAACTGCTGCAGCTCCAACTGCTGACCGTGTTGGTAAGCAGCCAAATTGGCGGGCCAAACTAGAATAACATACTTCCTGTTGTTTTAACAACACCAGCATTAAGTGAGAAAATGTTTTTTTTTAGTAATTTGGGTGAACTGACCCTTTAAAAACACATGCTCAGTATGACCTACCATGCCAAGCAAGCTGGGTCTCGCCATTCGTATCTGCATACAGAGCTTTATTTCCTGATACAACTGTGATTCCAAGTGCTACTTAATTAGACAGCAATTTATGTGTCATTGTGCTGAACAATTGGCGATTACAGACAATTGCATTTCTAGTGTTTATTCCTTTTATCAAATTATGTGCAGAGTGATCCATTTATTTTGGCACTGGAAAACTCATGTGTTTGTAAATGTTATTTGTAAACAAAAAGTCAACGTGTTAACAATTCATATAGAACAGATAACATAATATCTTTTGTGACCTGTGAGCCCATTTTAAAGTCACAAAAATTCTCATGACTCCATCAGTTTGTCGAACTCTCATGAACATGAGGATGGGATCCTTTAGTATTTTCAAGTGCATGGAGGACACTGCAAACAAACTTCATAGAAATGGACAAATTTTAAATAAATCATTCTATCCTGTCAACGTAGCAATGGATGCCTCACTGGGTCCCGGCGCCATGGTTGGGTAACGCTGGGTTATGATATATAAGTTTTAAACTGCACAAAAGCACATGTTCCTAAAATATGGACATGAGGGAAGCTTTACCTGACAATCTGAGTACTTTGAAGACACAAAGACGTCAAACTTACCACTACAGAAACAATTATTGAACCTCTAACCACGACTTTCCTACCGCTCTCCACTGTTTACGACCAAAATATCTTAAAATATTCGTGATTCAGTACAGTAACAGAGCCAGAAGGCCTGTCTGTGGTTTCACAGGGCAGTCTGACGACCAGATGTTGAGGTGAATTTGTAAATTCATTATCTCCTCCCTCTGTTCTCACCCAGCGTCTGCACCGCTCCCTCAGCAGAAACACACCAGTTAAATAAATAACTCCAACACACACATCTCTGAAAGATCAAAAGACCTCTGTGTTTTATCCCACCTTACACCAAGCGTGTGTTCACACGCTCAAATAAGAGTCAGGGACACTGCATCATCATGGCTGACACATTTATCATTTCTCTCCGGCTTAAAATCAATTTCGGGGTCAAATTAAAGCCGGACTCTGACTGCTCAGCGCTTCTATGACTGTGTGTCACCAGCACTCTGTGATCGACTGCACAATTCAGTCCCGTGTGCTTTCTTTCAGTGCCACTGTTCAGGATTTCTACAGTTTATTAACTGATTCCAATAAATCAGTGGTTCCACACCTGGTCAAATGGTCAGAAAGATGAGTGTGGAACACTGGAGACTTCTCACCCTGATTGGTCGCCATCTTGGCTATGTAGCAGAAGGTGGGGGGAGCTGCAGCGGTTGGGGTTGCTCCCAGTTATACATGTGTTTTTTTCCCCAATAAGCACCACTGTACTGTTGTCAGATAGAAGTCATCAGTGTGTTTATTGGGTTAATTTTGGCGGTAATGCTCTGTCCGCTTGCAGTTCGCCATTAAAGAGAAGAAGACGAAGTGGTCAAATGTTGCGATCGTCATTTCCGGTGAGTACAGACAGCCGTGTTCGACTGGAGACGACACTACACTGTTGAAATTCACGCCCTACGCAAGTACATAGTGTACACAGTGTACTACATGGAAGTGTACTAACGGAAGTATTGACTGAATTGAGACACAGCTGAGGCTCATGGGAATGTCATTAGTTTTGCAGGTCAAAAACCAAAGTATTGGACAAATAAAAAATTTGACCGGATGATGGCGCTAGAGGATAAGTTTAGAGATCACCAAAGTCAGTCACTATTCATCCTGTGAGGAACATGAATGTCTGAAATTTCATGGCAATCCTTCCAATAGTTGTTGAGGCATTTCACTCAAAAACCACTCATGGCGGCACTAGATGAAAAGTCAAGGAATCACCAAAGTGAGCAGGATTGACCCTCTGGGGACCATGAACGTCGAAAGTTTCATGGCAATCCCTCCAATAGTTGTTGAGATATTTCAGTTTGGATCAAAATGGTGGACTGACTGACTGACATTGCCATCCCTGGAGCCATGCTGCTAACGTGGCTTAGAAAATACAATAGCACAATTTAGCAACGAATTGCCAGATTTTTAATTAGGTTTCTGTGAGAAAACTTGAACTGAGTCAAATGTGACATTTTTGATCTGATCTCAACCAAGCATGAAGATGTTGTAAATTAAATATTGGCTCCAAATATCTACAATCAGTGGCCTCGATCCAAAAATATCAGCATCAGTGCCAGGCGTGAAAAAACAGACAGCAGTCAGACATGAGTGGATATGTCATTTGGAAACAAAACACTTCATTTCTGCACATTCTGCAAAGACAAGAAATCAATTTAATATTCCCAAATGAACACTGGCTGATGTGAAGCTACGAGCAGAGTGTGTGTGGTCGGCGTGATAACCGACTCCATTAAACTCCTCCCATCCCCGACAGCGACAATGACACTGATTTAGCTCTGATTGTGCCTCATTCTGCTTCGCCAAATGCTGAAACCCACACACACACACACACACACACACATACATACATACACGCCCCCATCATCTCCTCTCTCCATGGTCTCTTCACTCTTAATGAGGCAGCTTGATTATGCAGCCTGCTGGACTAAATTAAAAAGACTAATTTACAAACCAAGCGTGGTGGGCTGGTCTGACTGATACTGCCGGGCTGTGAAATAGAGGTGTCACTCAGGAAACATCCACATACATACAGGACAACCACACACACACACACACACAGCAGAGAAACTATGGAGAGTATCACTGTACAGGGGTTAATGTAAATGTACAGATAGATTCCTTCCTCTTATCTTAAACCACAATTTTGCAGGAGATGTTTATCTTCCGCTGGCCTTCTGACACAGTGTTAGTCCACTGAACATGCACACAGTGTGGACCACCAAGATGGCTGTTAAATGCTTAGTTTATAAGTTCATTTTCATTGGCCATTTATGAGCTGTGGCTGAGGATACTCCATCTGAAATGTGGCTCTTACATGGTAATCACAGCCTTGCCAAATTTATGAAAATGTTTAAAATACAGGGTGGCGCGTTCTGCACACAGCTTGCTGTTATTATTGTGTTTCACGGGCAATAAGGCGGAGAGTTATAGAGGGATTTCACCACAGTGTTATGAAGTTTAGTAGAGCCTCAGCATGAGTGAGTGACTGGAATTTGGATGTGGATTACCACAAGAAAAACCTAAGTTATAACTTCACCAAAACCTTTTCAGAGTAAAGTATGCTTACTGCTGGAGTTCTTAACATACCTTGTCATATTTGGCGACTATCTCCGCCCGCTCCTGGTCAAGTTTCACCGCCGCATCCTGCTCGGTATCAGACGCTGGAGAGCAAACAGAGGAGGGAGAGAGAGAAAGAGAAGAGAAGGGAAGATGAACGAGTGTCGACAAGTTTCAATACAAACTTTAACAGCTGTGTCGCTGTGCCCAACGAGCTGCAAGCAAACAGTGATCACACTCGTTGTGTTTGTGGCAATGTTTTCAGGCTTTCACACAAAGTCAAGAGAAGATTAAGTTTGTTATCCCTGAAAGCTGATGTCAACACAGCGAGTGTGTGGTGGTTGTGATTGTTGACATCCACCAGCAGCGTTTACAGCACAGACGCAGCAGCAAAAAAACAGTTTGTTAATTTTTTGGTTTTACTTAAATCACAGGGAAGCTACACGTCATGCTGATGGTTTTTTGTGTCTCACCCATAAGCGTTTTTTCATTTTAATCAGTAGTTTCCAACATGAAACTAAACTCTTTCAAAAATAAAAATGTTGCAGGCTGACAGGACAGACAACAAACTAGGCTACAGAGCAAGTTGTAATAAAAATTTCATTAGCTTCAATCAAGAAGCAGTACATAAAAAGACATGACTAACAAGTCGAAGTTAACATGCTGATGTTTATATTAGCATGCCAGCATATTAACGTGCTATGTAACATTTGGCATGTCGGTGTAACATGCTAACTTTAAGCCTGTAATATTTAGCATGTTAGTTGCTACCTAGTTCACTATGTTTACTGGTCAAAATGTGATTTGAATGTTGGTATTCTAAGTTTAAAGTTTACGCACAATGTACAGTTGTGTCCTCAGATAGAAAGTAAAATATCTGGAAATTAATGTTATGTGATACTACCCCGTACACTACGCAACAAATTATTATAGTTCATTCAGTGTCTGAAAACTCAGAGGTGCTCTTTATAGAGGAAACAACCAAGTCTTTATTATGTACGAAGGTAATAGTAAAAGAGTGTGTTTTTAGACAAAGCTATACTAACATCTAAAAAGGTAGCCCGTTAGCATGCTATGTTAGCATTAACCTGAAATCTGAAATCTCATTCATTCATCTCAATCAGTCATTACTTTTAGAGTCTCCTGTCGTGAATTCAAGTGTTGGACAAGTGGAAATTTTTAACAGTTGGAGTCACCAAAATCACTGGATTTATATTATAAATGTCATGGCAATCAATCCGACAAGTGAGGGTATATTTCCCATTGGACCAAAGTGTTGGGCTGACATTTTGACAGACATTGCTTGAGTCACGCTGCTAGCGTTAGCATGAGTAAAAAACAAAACAAATAAAACCTCAATAACTTTAACACAGAATATACTAGCTTTACTTCCTCTCAACCTAAACTGAACTACTCATTATAGGTATTTAGTGTTGAAGTTTGGTAAAAATTATCCAAAAATTTTTTTTATAAAAAAAAGTCTTTAAAAGACTTCCTATAAGTTTTCTGAGGTGTTAAAGCTGTCTTTGCTTCTTGCTGCATAACCATCAGATTATTCTGTTATCACAGACATGCTTTGTGTAACTCCAAGTCTTGCTCAGTGTGCCAGGGCCAAGAGCTGACGTGGAGAACACACACACACACACACACACACACACACACACACACACACACTTCTGAACACACACTCTTCAAACCAGTCAGAGAAAGCTTGGTGAGGCCAGCAGGAGCATGGTCAGCGTGTCAGCCTGACCTCAGCCTGGGAGAATAATGTGTGTGTTTCTGTGTGTGTGTGTGTGTGTGTGTGTGTGTCTATATGAAGCAGGCTGACGACAGGAGCGCCTCTAAACTGACAGCCGTTGTGTCAGAGAAAGGTTTTCTGTGTTTGCTAAGCCTATGCACCACACTGCGTGAGTGTAAATGTGTTTATCATTGTTGCTACACACACTGATAACATGCAAACACACACATTTCCTGATTCTGCGAACCATGAGAGGCTCCAAACATCGGATGTGTGTTAACAAAGCTCGCACACACACTCTATTAAGTGGGGTCATGTTATGTTTATGTTGAATATAGTGTTCGGCACGTAGTAATGGAAGCGTATAATGAATCATACCTACAAACACTAAGAGGAGACGCAGCCGGCTGAAGGAGACACTACACGGTAAAAACCTTCATAATAAACACACTGAGGAGGAGGAGGAAATATCTACATGGTACTTTTATTAAACAGATACTGATGGAAGTGTTATTATTATGTTTGATGACTGAAGTCGTTTTATTCCTTTTTTCTTACATGCTGTATTGTAAAACGTTTTGCTGGTTATCCATTTACTCATTCACACAGTTGGCATGAATGCCATCCCTAGAGCCACGCCGCTACCTAAAAACAAAAACTGGCTAAAATTCATTCCACACTTTGGCATGACATGTTCCTACTGACTGCAAGAATTTCAGTAATCAGGACAAAATCCAGTTACATGAAAACATCTTGAAATTCAGTCTCTAAAAACACCACTTTTTAACAACAGATTTATTAACATTATCAACATTTATCAACATTCATTGCTCATACAGAATGTATGTTAATGTAAAGAATGCTTTCTAATGCTACTCCACTGAACTATAAACAGCTTTAAACTACTGGCTTTGACCTTCAAAACCCCCACATGGTTCGAGTCCCAATTCCTCTCTTTCTGACAGTTTTTCAGCCCTTCGCAGGAAGTATTTGACTCCAGTCATTCTCCAACTTCCTCTCTGGGTCTCTGGGGTTCGACGGGGGGGAAAGGCCTGACTGGAATTCCAAAATGCTCCGAACAAACACGCTCCTTATTGAGCCGGCTGGCATTTTTATGACAGGATGGTGTGTGTCAGTGAAAGGCATGTTGCTGTGGGCTGCCAAGAGCACACACACAGCAGGAGAAGACGCTGGGGTCCATACACAACAAGGCTGGGGCAAATAAACAAATACAGTAAAGCCTTTTTCTGCTGGGAGTTCCACCCCAGGAGGCCCTATGGTTCCCATAGTGAGAGGGAGAGGAATTGGGGAGGAAATGGGATTCAGTCTTTTCTTTGCACTAAAGCTTAGCCTTAATTCTGAACCCCTTACAGCCATATTAGTATTCCACAGTGGCCTGACTTAAACTAAATGCAATTAGACCCCTTTTCATGCTTCAAGGATCACATTGGCATCCGTGACGGAGATTGTGTGTATGTTTTTATTTGTGGCCGAGGAGCTGTAGTGGGTCCAGGGAGTTTATAGCCAATTGTAGAAGACCCCTTGTGACTGAAGGTTTACAGGGTGTTTAATCTTAACGGCTCTGAAACGCGTTTAACATCACGTGCCCCCAAAAAGGACTTGGCTACACTGGACACGAGAGGTTAACAGTAGTGGCAATTTCAATTAAAAGACAAATTTTTCTCAGTAAATGGGATATTTTCTCTTGAATTAAATTTCAGTGGAATTAAACTTACTTAATTCCACAATGTCATGTGTCCTTGCATGTGCCCTGATCCCAGTTTAAGAAACACTGTTTTGTAGCAAAATATTCCTCAAAACAAGGTATTGAAAAAGGTTGTGGTTTCAGTGCCAAAACTCAGGGTTGGTATTGGCAATAGTATCAAATAGCTTCAAAACGAACCCAGCCCAAGTTGTTTTCAATGTGAGCCCTTAAGTTCTTTTGTCTATTTTGCAACCAATTTCTCTGCTAAAATAAAATAACCAGAATGGTAATTCTTATTTTTTTTGAGAAACACAGGACATCACTTAGACATCACTTGAGGTAGATATACAGTAGATTAAACAGGCTGAACAAACATGGATTAACCTTAAAAACCACAATTATAAGTGACAAAATCTAACAGTTAAACAGATCTGAGGGTGGATTATTCCTTTAAAAGACAACTTCTCTCCCCCCCCCCACCGAGCTGACCTTCCACCTCCTCCTCTCTGAGTTACCAGTCAGTCCCCAGCGGTGAGGCCGATGTCCGCTCCAGCTAACTGTCCCTGTCCTGCTGTGATTAAAATGTCCCCGCCCGGCCAGCTGGCTGCTGCCCTGTCCCCCGCTCTGCCCTTCACTGCTGTTCTTCATGCTGCATTCAGGTCACATGGGAATTCACTGTCAGCGCTCATTGCTAAAAGAGTCAGAAGTGTTCATGCACGACAACTCATCGGAAACCATCACGATATGTCAAGAATTCGGGAAGTTAGGTGCAACTTCCCCAGCGGGGTTTACCACTTAACAAGTGCTGTGAATGCTGTTGCTAATGCTAAACATCATGTTTTATTTTAATCTAGCAGCCTTAAAGCCAGCTGTGAGGCCCGTTCTCACTTGTCTCACTTATCTCACAACGGCAAAGTGAAAACCTGTTATCGCACATTCAAAGTGTTAATGGAAAAATGTTTCAAAAGCATGAAGAGAAAATATTTTTTTCATCTCTTTATCTTGTAATTATCTACATCTTACATCGACTACAGGGCTAAATAAAGTGAAATGAATATAAACAAAAGTTACTATAGTATTATATAGTATGACTGGTTATTATTTCTACCTATTTAATACATTTTTTTTTAAAGAACCTGGGTAACTGATCAATTGGTTTGTATTATATTTTATATTTAATTTAGTTGAATATTGAACATTTCCAAGTATATATGTAACATAGTAGATGTCTAATGTTTGTTGCATTTAGCGCTGAAATGATTAGTCAATTAATCAAATCTGTCGATGAACAGGAAAGTAATCGGCAACGGCAAAATTTTGATAAACGCTTAATCATCTAAGACGTATTTTAAAGAGTAACTCAAAGCTAAATCCACTTTTTTGAGGTAGTAAATTACATGTACAGTCACTTTTTTACACTACCTATTGATCCAGATTTCATTTTACACAGAGTTGCAGTAGTAGAAGTACTACCTCTACTACTTGTAACCTAGTAGTTTATTACTAGAAGTTAGCTTGATAGTGAATTGAATATCTTTGGCTTTTGGACTGCCGGTCAGACCAAACAAGCAATTTGAAGACATCAACTTAATCGAGAAAATAATCTGCAGAATTGTGATGATTTTCTGTGTTACATACAAAGACAAGGCTCTTCATTTTCATGGAAACTATCTCAAAGCCTCTTCATCTCTTGGTTTTTGCAGGTAAAAGATTTTTTAAAAATTGAAAATTCTGGAGGAAACGTGTGGCTGAAGTGAAATCTAATTCTGCTGGCAACCACTGCACTGCAGGTCATGTGACAGGAAGCATTGTGGCGTGTATTTGTGTGTTTGTTCCTCATTATCATTACTGTTAACGACTAGCACTGACAATGAACAACATGCCAAGCATAATCACAGCCTCTCTCGTTTCCTCTGCTCTCCTGAAGCCCTCGTTTGGCTGCTGTAACGAGCCCTCTTTGTTCTTTATGTTAAAGGAGTCGTCGCTGGTTACAGCTCTTTGCTCCCCTCCAACCACTTGTATTCTGCATCTCTCGCCCTCTCATAGATGCTATCTGCGCAGAAAGAGGAATAATAACAATAACAGTAATGATAGTGGAGAGGCTTCACGTAGTTCAGCTGTTCAGGGCCCTAAAGCCCACACACACATTCAGAGCACCTTAGTGTCCAATTATCCACCGTGTGGTCACTAAACATGCAATTAAACCCACAAGTTAACATGGACAAATAATCGATAAAGTGATATGTGACTTCTTAATATGCTGGAACCAACGTCGCAGTCACACATGTTGACACAATGATAAAACTCTGCAAGCGCACTCGCGCACACACACACACTCACACCAAATGATGTCACCCACTTAACAACAAACAACCGATGGTGCAGCTGCAGACACTTTACAGTACACTATTATGTGTTATTACTGTGCCTCCAAAACAATCATCTGTCTCTCCCCGTCTGTATTTCCAACCTGAACTCGACCACATGAACATGACGTGACGCCAAGTGACAACCAACCAAGACTTTAGCCATCCTGATCCCAAATGTGGTTTACAGACAAATAATTTACTTCCACGGCGTCTGTACTCTGCACCACTTTTCCAACGCATTTAATCCTGCATTCAAACTATATTACTATTGGGTTTTTTTTTTTTTAATCAAATGTTACTGCAGATTACAGTGGAACAAAGTCAGATCAGGCTACTGTTACCACGAGGCTGTTTGTTTTTGTTACAATTGTTGAATGGATGAAAAATAAAGACAAAACTTTGCTATTCTAAGATCGTTAACACTATGGGGCAAAAAAAAGTCAAGTCTGTCCTGAGGACGTCACCAGAGGAGCGGCCATGTTGCTTCCTTTCTGTACGGTGATCGGTTGGTCTGACTCAGCTCCACACTGTCAGATGTGGATCAGCTTTGATCAGGCTGTACTTTTCATTAGCCTCCATTATACTGAGGCTCAGCTGCGCTTTAAGCTAAATGCTAATGTTAGCATGCTAACATGTAGTACCCTCAAGTAAGAAGGGTCACCCATTTAACAAGTGATGAGGCAGCTGCAGACATTTCACAGTACATCATTATCTGCATGCTTGTGTCAGCATATAATATTAGTATTCTAATATTAGGGCATTATATTTGGAAGCAGAGTGTTAGCACATAACAGTTACTGAGTGGCTGCACTTGCCTCATTCACTTGTCTGCTGATCAATTACACTGGCCTGTGTAACAAAACATCACAGTCACTTCTAACCTGTTGCATGTTAATGTTAGCATGTGTACACTCATCACAGTGACTATACAGATGGTAAAATGATAAAGTGTAGCATTTTAACATGCTAAAGTTAGCATTTAACCCTGCATCCAAACTGTGTTACTACTGATTTTTTATTTATTTTTTAATTATGGCCTGTTGGTGGCGCTAGAATAAAAACTCAGGGGATCATCAAAGTTATCTGGATTCATCCTCGGGGCAACATAAACGTTTGTACCACATTTTCTCAAAGACATACAGACTGAAAGGGAAATTCACCACATTCTTGGAAACCGAGCGTCATTTTGGTCATTTTTGGAATCAGTCCTGTACAACTTCTTCCCTAGCTACACTGCATTAAACCCACAGGGGACAGGGCATTGCAACACAAACCATCACACAGGTTTTACACTTCAACAAACCCATTTAAATCAAATTGTATAAACTAGTTAAAACACTCTCGGGTGTACATGGAATCGAAAATCTGAACCAGAATCAAGTCAGTTATTAATTCATGAACCACATACCAGTGTATTAAGTAAATATGTACACAAACAAACTGTATCGCCTGAATCGTCAAAGTAATCTTTTCATCTTTTACCTCTTTTAAAGCCATCCGGTGGACCCTCCAAGCGAGTCAGAGACTTAGTCCGCATCGGTCACAGTTCAACCGGGTCCAAAACACCAAGAGACAACCTGAACTACCTCATCCCATCGCTGTCACTAACCACTGCTACACACCATCAGGCAGAGAGGAAATATGAGCGAGAGGCAAAGAGAAGTGAGATCAGAGACTGAGGTCACAATGCCACTGCTTGTTACTGTAGCTTCAATACAGAGAGACAGAGACAGACAGACAGAAATCTGACTTCAGGAGCGCGTCAGTCCCACACACAACATTCCCCACCCAAACACAACAACAAGCTCTATTCAACACATCAGAGAGAGGGAGAGAGAAAGGACAGAGGGAATGACTGTTTCCAGCCAACTGACGAGAGTTTCAGGGAAGCTTTTCAAAATGCCACAAAAATAAAGTGTGACTGATTAGATGAGTTAAAGTTTGTTCATTTCAGTTTAATTCAAAAGCAAAAAATTATTTGTAAAACGTCTCTTTGGAAAGACAGTGGACCATTCATTGAGCTGATCACGCAGCGGCAATGTGATTATTTAATTAACAAATTTAGCAATTCAATTATTTCCCAACTGTCCATAAAAACTTCTTGGAAAACTTCTCTGCTGTACTTCTTTCAAGTAAAGCATATACGAGTGGATGTTGGGAAAGACAGAAGGGGGCAGATGATGACAGTTCGATGATAAACAGTTTCCATTAAAACTTCATTATGAAATGGACGTGATGTACCATGAAGGGTCTTGTGATGTGGCGTATCAGAGACAAGAGGGAGGGTGGGGTTCGGGGAGGCTGAAATAAGCAATAGGAAAAAAGAAAGAAAAAAGAAGTTCTCTTGTCATCTCGGCTCTATCTCCGTGCTCCATCGGTACAGGAAATATCTGTTTGTGAGGGGAGAGTTGGCGGATGGGACATAAGTGCTGTTATCACTTCTGAAGCTCCAGGGTCACAGCGAGGAGAGGGAGGGCAGGGGCTTACTGAGACTCAGATGTCATCTCCATTTTCTGGAAGTCCACTTAATCCACGTCTATTTGTGCTACACTACCCTAAAAAAGATGATTCAATACCCAGATTCACGAGTTCTGAGGCTTTCATCTCTTGCGAAATCTTGTCTCTCTCCTACTCTTTTTTGTTACCAAAAAGCATGATGTCGGATCAGTAAAATCCACTCATAGCAATTACAGCATTATTAAACTTTTTTATCGTTATGATTAGGCCCTCACAGCACTTGGCTATAGTATTATTACATTCGATCATGGTTATTTAGTGAAACATCATGGTCTTGGTTTAATAAAGAACTCACAATGTGTTTATTTTATTAGTATTTACCGAAACCATGATTTCTCTTTAACTTTTACCAAAGTGTTTTTTTTGCCCAAACCTAAACCCACACAGGACACAGGATGTGCGGTTTCCGTGCCCACCATCCACCCCGACCATCTTCCTGCGACTCCTGTGTGGTACATAAAACGTTGCCTGTTTGCTGTTTACTGTATGTTTCCCATCAAAACATAATGGGGAAAAGAAATTAGTAATATGTAAATGTAATTTCTAGGAGACAGGGTTGTGGCTAAAGATAATTTGTAAAGTAAAGGAAGTGCAGTTCTGTAAATCACTCTACAATTGCGAGTGAACTGTGTGTTTTTTGCAGTTCAACAAGACCAACAGAGTGCTGAGTCTTCTCTAATGAAACGATCTATCTGATCTTGCCATGTCAGTTTCAAGAGTCATAATCTCCAATGCAAACTTTTATGCATATAAAATCAATAATTCATGTATATCAACTTAATAATTCTGAACCTTCAGTATTTGGAGCAAGTAGCTCGTGAAAAATGTTCCAAAGTAAGGAAGCTGCTCCTGTTATTTCAATGTGTCAGATATGTCTTTAATCAGCACTTCATATATTCTGCTGCTCGTCTCATTGTCAGGTTGTGCTACCGGTTGTAAATTTTGATAAGGCTGCCAAAACGCTGTTTTGTTTCCTCCTCCTCAGCCAACAAATATAGATCTCAGTTGAATCTTTGAGTTTTAGTCAAGTTATTTAACTTTAGTTACTTAAAAATGTTGAAAAACAGAACCTGAATAGATTTGATAACATGCTCTTAACTCCAGCCCTGTCTAAGCGAGAAAAAGAGATTTAGACATCAGATACTGAAAACGAAGGTGACAATACAAATAAGAAAAACTATCAGATTAATCAAAAAAACTTCACTTGTCAGATTAATCACTATACCTCAACATCAATATAATCTACCTCAAGTAGAGTATATTCTTTGTCACACAGCCTGGAAGAATATGACAGTAATTTGGCAAAACTAATGTTTTAATTGACAAACATATTCTGATAATAAAATGCAGCCTGCTTGTCTTTCAGATGTACTGTCTTTTTGAGCCTCATTCTCTTTTTGACATTTGTTGGCATTTATGCAACTTAACTCCTCTGTCCGTTTCCTGTCTTCAATTCTGCATCTGAGATGCAAACAGGCCGTTTGGTGAGTGGGTGGGCGTCCTGGCACCTTCAGGCAAAACAAAAACTACTAACAAGCAGCAAATGAAAAACACCTCTGACCTGAATGTTGCTGTGAATAAATTAACAACAACAAAAAACCCACATAGCACAAGGCAAAACGCTCAGAGTGGGCAACAGGTCTCGGGCAACAGATGTTACAGATGTGTAAGTCCAACTTCAGTCATGTGGCCTCATCACAACCAAGTGACACTATCTTGATACTAATGTAGTGACCAGCCTCAATACACACTCTCGCTGAATCTAACATCTAATATTTTTGTGACACGAGGAGGGAAATAAGTTATATAATCTTCCAAAAAGCAGTTTGAGAGTTTTCCACCTGTTTAAAAGGAAACTGTTTGGAGGTCCTATTATATTTGAGGACTGTACATTTATATATTTACATATATTGTCTTAAAACTGACTACTGGCTTCTGTATGAGTGTGCTGCATTATGGGTTGTATGTAGCCTTTCTTCATGTCCATTTACAGTATGTTAGTCAACCCTAAAGGTCTTGAGGACGAGAAAATGAGTGCAAATTGTCTCCCAATGTCTCTACTGCAGAAACAGACCAGGGACAGATGAATGTAATATTAGAGGAGAGATGAGCAGAGCGCTACAGCTCCGATAAACATTCCCACAAGGCAAATATTAATCAATATCAAAGTGTCTGTCAGTGGGCGAAACAGCAGCCTGGCAGATAATTAGATGCAGGCATATTGTTCAAAGAGGCTAAATGTGGGTACAGATCAGAGAGAGAGAGAGAGCTGGATACAGGTACATCAAGTCATCCCAGGAGAGAAATAATCATCACATCATCGTTCCCTCCTTCTCTTTTTAGATGCGTTTTAAAATTGTAACTACTGTTTAAATTATCTGCTCGTTCTTTGAACTTGTTATCAGTTGTTGGCTCTTGGTGTAAAGCACTTTGAGCTGCATTTCTTGTATGACAGGAGCAAAAGAAGCGTATTGCTATCTTTAGCAGATAGTTGGAAGATGGATGAAGCTCTGCTGCTCTGACAGACATTCACAGAAAGTGAAAAAAGTCACTGTTCCTCAATGGCTACGAGTCCAACTTCCTCACTGGTTAAGGTTGGAGTCTGAATTTCCTTGTTCCTCTTGCAGGCAAACCCCACGCAACCACTACTGCCATTACACTGTTATTAAACCCAGATTGACTTCTGTACTGTATGAAGCTGGAATATTATTACTCTTTCAGCTTGACAAACTCAAGCCACACAATAAAACCTGTCTAGATAAAAGACTGAGGCTGATTTAAAGGCTATATGCCACCAAGTTGACTTAATTTAACGATCATCCTCTCACACTGAGCATGTGCAGATGACAAATGGTGGAAAAATGCCTCTGTGGTTGGACATATTCATACTGCCTTTATTTCAGAGTGCAACTCTGGATATAAAAGCTGAAGGGTTTCCTGATCATTGACAGGAAAAGTGAAAGCTGGTTTTTTTTGTTGAAGAGAAAGAAGATCGTAGAAAAGGTTTCAGTCGAAGTCATCTGGACGCTGTTTTCAGAATCAAGACGTTTCGGCTCGGCTTAGGATAGAACACTCCCGGACGAATGAGGGACTACACCGTCTTATTAAGAGAAAGAAGATTCAAATTTTAGGGCAAGACTCGAGACAACAGCTACTGTAATGAATTAATGCATCCAGGAACAATGTGTAATATATTTCTGTTTTGAGTAACCAGTCTAAAACTTGTGCAACAGACACACAGATGCATAAAGGCACACATGCACTGATAACGCTACTATCAAATATCCTACTAATCTGATGAAGCTCCAACAGGGAACAAGTTTGATCAAACACAGCTGATCGTCCTGACAACCTGTGACGCTGCAGAGAAACTGGTGCCAACATCATTACCGTCACCAGTCTGTCATTAACAAGAAAGGACAAGTCGGGGCAGGTGGCACCGAAAAACAACCACGCACATTAACAGCTTTCACCGCAAAGCCTGATGACTGAAACAATGCAGAGAAAGCAAAGAACAAGCAGTAGTTCAACTGCTTTGGGTTCTTACAAGAAGTAATGCTCAACTCATTCATATTTTTGAAGGCTGATACTGATACTTTTGGACTGATGCTGCCAAGACCTTGTTTTTGGTTTGATTTTTAAGTAACTTCACTTTTTATGTTCTGTTTGGTTTGTTATGCATTTGGGATTTTTATAAAAGGGAGGTTTTTTGTGTACCCAAGGAAGACTAGTAACCACTTGATGAACTAAGAACATAGAATTAAGATTTTGTCATGAATAGGTTCCGAGGTGCAGGCATTTTTTCTTCAGCCACAGTCAGTGAAGAACCACCATCATATCTGCATACATTTAATAAATCACCCTAAACTCAGTAATGATGTTTGAGGGGCTACAGGGAGTCATTTGATACATAATTTAATAAGACTAGGTGTGAAGCAGCAAGCAGGGATCAATACATCTAATTCTGACATGAGCAGTGAAAAATGTAAAACAAGCCCAGATGTTCAAATAAAGCTGAGGCCACTGGAGGAAACCCAGCATTCTGAGATTAAACTCTGCTCTGTTCTGCCATGAAGGCCGACAGCAGCAGTATGAAGTGTACCGCAGCTTTGCCCTTTAGGGAGGACAGACAGGCAATTAGCCCGGCTGCTACAGTGTGGATGTCAGCAGGCAGCTTCAGCCCAACACCCGCTGGGCCTGGACTGTCTGTCGGTGCCTCCTTAACTAACCAGCATGCGGTTTCCCATAAATATATAAATAATATTCCCGCATAAATATAAACACACATGTACAAGCCTACACACCCACATAATGCCAACAGATGGTTCACAAGTTGGTATGCAAAACACAAAAAGGTATCCTGGTTTGAAGCTACTGGTGCAGCATTTAAATATGAGAGTGAACCTTATTTCCTTTAGTTGAGTGTTAAGATGCCACAGGAGAAAGAGAGAGAGAGAGGAGGAGGGGGGGGCTGCTGAATAATGCAGTGAGATGCTGAGGTGCCGATGGTGCTGACCAGGACAAGCCTGCAGTTTAGCAGCTGCAGAGTCTTGCTTTAGACTTGTTATGTATCCAAACTGCTCTGCTCCACTTCCCCTCACAGAAGAAAGATACAACTGCATTGTTTCAATATTTGAAAAGATAGCCGAGTTGTAGCTAACAGAGTGGTGAGTCTATCAGTAGATTAATCATATTGATATGATTATCCAATAAACGTTTGACAATATGGTTCTATTTTCTGACAAATGTGAGCTCCAGTAAATTAAGCTGGCTTTTTAACTTGGAAGCAATATGAACTTCCAAGTAAAATACTGTTGAAATATTTGTCAGTACACCAAATATTTGTTATTTGTGATGTTAAAATATCCATAAAGTTTGTATTTCTTTAGTGTAACTGAAAAATCACACAACATATTCATCTGATATATGCTGTGTGTGTAATATGAATTCTCATATCATTATGTAGCTCTTAACCGGTGTTCACAGTATTGATTATGCTCCCCTTGGATGGAACGGTGACACCCTAGAAACATGCTAATGGGCTCATTTGACCCCCATCTCAGACAATCCTGGATCAAACCCTGCAACTCTTACATGAATAAGCATCTGAGTGGTTTGGGGTTGGATTTTTTCTCTTCACAAGGTTTTTTTCTGTGCTACTTCCTTTTTCTTCAGGGTTGAGATTTATAGAGGCTGCAGCTGAAATTATTAATGAGTGCTTTGATAGTATTTGGGGTACAAATTCAGGAGGCTCGTCAATGTTCCAGATGTATACGGAGATAAATCCTAAATCGGACTGAAACACAGGTTTTGTTTGTCCTCTATGAATGAATCGCACAAAACACGGACACATAGGGTGGATTCCTACATTATAATGTGGTCCAAGGCCAACTAGTGTGAACTGCACAAACAGCTTTAGATGCGGGCCAAGCTTGAGGCCTCGGGGCTCCTGCAGGCTACTGTAGCTGAGCCACAAGTCAATATGCTGACAGATTTTTCTTTAACTAATAAAAATATGCAACATGTTTTCCAACTATTCCCTGCCTCACATTCATACAGTGACTTGTTTCCCTTATCAGGGATTTTCCTGGTGAGCACTCCAAGGATAGATCAGAGTGTTCAGTGCATTGCTCAAAGGCCTGTACGGCAGCGATTTTGTTAAAGAGACAAAGGGGAGAGCAGTTCTTATGAATCTAGGTATTTGAACCATCAACGTTCTATTGACAAGCCATAAAAGAGACCAAGGTCAGGAAAATAATTGTTAGTTGCAGCCCTAATTGCTCCATTTTAAGGGGTCACAAGGGAAAAGGGTTGCGAACCACATGGCATATTTCTTTATTACAATGAACATGACAACTGTATTTTTTCAGGGAAGTGGTATTTACATAGCTTTGTTATATTGACAAGAGGAACAAACTGCAATTGCAATGTCCAGTGCAATGACGGAATATGTCACTTGGGCTCTTTTATGTTTTACTTATTTACTTGTTAATAAATTAATTGCTGACAATGATAAAGCCTTATCATTTATATCACACACACAAACACAACCTGCTGATTACTCACAGAGCTGAGAGTGAACTGACTCAAATGTCAGCATTTCTCTCTCTTTCTCACACACATGCCGCCATATTACTCACTCGGAGCTCCACCCTCATCATGGGACTCACACTAACAACATCTGCTAGCACGCTGCAGCTTACGCCCAGTCATCACACCTCAGCACAGCACCTTAAAGTCTGCCCAGCAATGCAGTGTGTGTGAATTTATGTATATGAGTGTGCTGTATCTGTTGGAGGCCATCTCTAAATCTGCCTGCATTGATCCAAGCTGAGAGAAGAGCCAAGGTGAATTCCTCTGCAGGGCTGATGGACGGAGATAAAGACGACAGCCAAATGGAAAGTGCGAATCGTTCCCGAGCAGTCAATAAAGCAGCCGAAATCTCTGAAACACTCTCTGTTTAAGTGTCTGTGCCTTTAGAGCTGATTACACACACTTACCTGCCTCACAATAACTTTCACGCACTTGTCATCAAGTCTAATACACACTCACAACGGTGTCTAAGAGTGTCATGTGCCATGGCTGCAGCGCAGGTTGGTCATTTTAAAGGTTCCACTAGTAGCAATTTAAAAATCAATAAATCTTTACAACATGAATTTAGCAGCATTAGAGTAGTTACTTTAAACAAACAAGACCATCGGCAACAAGACTGGCAGCATCTACACTGTATTATATTGGGTGGCCTGTTTCTAAGGCCTGTGCTAAAGCTTACTTTGTCATACCTCAGATCTACTTTTTCGCGTCGTTCTTTTTGATTTAGCACTTTTTGGTGCTTATGTGTTGTGTAAGTTCCCTATGATCATTACTAAGATCCATCACTTCATTTCTCACATAAACAAATAATTTAATTTTAAAGTGATCATCTCATAGGAATTTCATTCACAATCAGCTAACTTGCAAAAGCTATTTATGTTCAGTGACAACATTTAGTGACAATGCAGGAACAGGTGATGTTCTTATAATGCAAGTGTGAAGATTGGGGCGATGGATGGGCGTGTTCAGATTGGTGGGATATCAGCGTTGATATTTGTAATATTTAAACATGACCATGATATTTTCCTAACTTTAAATAAGTGGTTTTAGTTGCCGAACCTTAACATAAGTGAACAACTTGAGTTAACATTATTCAAGCATGTTCAATATGAATATTTCGTCTTATGTGTTGGTGATTCAAGCAGCGGTTTCCCCTAAATGATATTTTGTTGGTGCAAAATTGTTGCTTATGAATATCTTAGGACAGCATGTTTGTTTAACATGCAAATAATGGAATACATTACAGTGTTGCATAGAGGTCTTTCAAATTACACTGAGTAATGTTGTAGCCTGTTTCCTTAATTTAAATATTCTTCTGTATAAACAAAGATCAAATCCTAAAAACTGTACTTTGTGCTTACAGCCTTTGTAGGTTTTCAACGTTCATAAGAGAAATGAAAAACTTCACTGTGCACCTGTTATCATGGCTCTTTTGGTTAGTTAGATTACAGTGTGAGCAGGAGGAGACTGGAGGGTCAGAGCTGATGTCACACATGGTGGGGGCAGGTCTGATTCGTCATTAGCAGCTGATACTGCAGGAGATGTTGAGTTGTGCCATGCTAAGGCATCCCAAAAGGATGAATTGTTTGCTTCTTTTGGGCTGTGACAATTGGGGAACTTTGCTTTCCACCTTGTACCCATAAAAGTCAGTCAAACCTGTTGCCCCCCCGCCCCCCCAGGCTGGGGAAACAGAATGCTCTAAAAGGGACAAACAGAAATATCCTCGCATCAAACTCACAACACCCAGGGCCACACTCTGAGGTTGTAGGTAGAAGGTAGACAATACTTTCAAATGTCCCACAGTAGCCGAACACTTTCCCACATAACAGCACCACAAGAACTCTTCAGCAGGGCGGTGAAAGAATGTTCTCATCCTACACACTCAAATAATTGTAAAGATTGCAAAATGACTGTTCACTGTGCGAAACTAACAAAATGCTCAAGAGAGACATCTGACTTGGCATAAAGCTGTATGTCCACAGGCAGGGCTTCGACTTTCAGCCCGTAGTGGTCCCTGACCAAATAAAGAATGGCAATTGAATCTGATGATGTTAGTTCAATGATCCAAAAACAGCATTCACAAAAACAGTGTGATATGTTTATCATTACTGCTGGAAAAACAAAATTTATGCCAACTGTCACAGCACTGATAATTCAATCTTCACAATTCCTATTAAAAACACAGCATATCAGGCCAGAGTGTCGGTGACACCTCTGGGCTGAATCTATTAAAATGATCCCTGAGTAGTCTGCATATCAGTTCAGAGGCTAAGTTCTTATTTAGCAGTAACATTAAACTACTTTGATCACTGGCCCCTTGTGTAAGCTAAAGACACATCTGAGCTTATTCACTGCCTCAAAACATTATCAGTTCACTGCCCTGAATGTAACACCTGCCCCCATCTATCATTTACCAGCAATAATTCAAGACAAAAGCTATTTCTACCCAAAATATTGACTTCCAAATGGAATGCAAGCTGCACATACTTGTGTGGCTTAATTGGTCCTCCATGAGTGCACTAGTGGGGTTACTTGATAAATTAAAGCTATTATCAAAGCTTGCTGGCAGGAAACAACAAGCATTTTCTACCTGAATAAAAGCATTTCAAAGTGAATCCTTCTTGGCTTTTAAAGCAGGTACATTTGGCTTTTTACACTGGCTTCTATCACATAAATGCTTCTGAGGGCTGGGACCTGGCAGCAGATGTAATGGATTGCTTTATTACACCAACAAAATTGCTTTATGGCACAAATCAGGAAGAGGTAACTGTTTTCCAGCACAAACAGAGCTAAAATTAACATTTTTTGGCAGTGACAGAAATTGGAAACACTTGAAAACTGCTGAAAAATATCACTTGAAACAGTAAAGCCAATTCAGTTGAAATAGAGAAAATGAAAAAGCAATTTAACCCAAAACACACAGTCACAAACGTCCTATGCAAATTTAGGTACACACAGACTGTGTAATATGACAGAAAATGAAGGTACTCAGGAAAAATCACCATAAATTATCTTCAATGACCTAATTACAACACATTTTGGGAGAAATCTGCAAGAAACACCAATTTACCTGTCCATCAACCCTTCATTAAATTTGTGCAAATCATCCCTCTGGAAATACAGAGGCTCCTTTTTTATTTAAAGAGCACTGAAGCGAGAAGTCAACAAGCTGTGGCTTTCTTCCTCCTGCAGGGGCAAAAAGCTTGGATAAACTTGTGGCTATGACAATAAAAACAATAGTAGACACAGATCGAGGCTATTGCATACAAACTGATACAATCAGGATACAGGACAAGGGGTCAGGAGTCGCAGAGTGTTCCATTACCCTGGGCACCATGCTTCATTATTCATTGCACACCAGAGAAATGCAGCTGCAGGACACACACACACACACACACATACATATACACATACACACACACACACACACACACACACGTCCCACAGTAACAGAGCTATTACAGTGATGGCTCCAGTGATGGGAGCTGTGCAGTTACCCATACTTGTGAAAACATGTGTTTGGAAAATACTGAGCGTAGTTAGAACATATATACCCCAGCACTCTGGTTTCTTCAAAAGAGTTCTTGTGATTTTAGTAACATGGATGTTCTAGCTGGAAGATTTGTTGACAGAGCTCCTAGCTCTAGATAGTTAGCCAGGGACTAGAGTGACCTTTTAGGGTGCGCTCAGACTGAACGCCGCACTTCACACGCGCAACTTGACCGCAAAGGTGTTTTTGCAGTTGTTGTATATTTCCAACAAAAAACCCAATGTACCGAATGTGCAGATGTTAAATGTTGCTGCTGTTAGCAAGTAATGGTACACACTGACCATGACCAAAACTTGCCTTGCCTAATTCTACAGATCAGTCTAATAAATCTTTGTGAAACTGACCCAAGAGTGGAAAAGCCTCGGATGCAGAATTTAGACCATCGTGGAACACTAACCCTCTCCACTGAAATCTACATTAAACTAATGAAGATGTTCCAGGTCAATTAACAGCTCCTGACAGCAAAGTGAGGCAGCTTTCATGCTTGGTTTAACAGACTGACACTCATGAAAAGTACAACAGCAGACCACTGTATCAGGGTAGGACTTCATAACTGGCCAATAACCAGATTTAATAAAAGGTTTGTATCCCCCTTATATTGGTCTAACCCTACTGCAAACATTCACAAGGCTCATAGATCCTTTGGACTGCTGCCCTTTCCTCACATTGAGCTTTCCCCCCCCAGATTTTGTTTGATTCTGTGGATTGATCATGACCATGATATAGCAGGTGGACAACGCTTACTGTCTGATGTCTGATATTTCTTGTGATGCTTAGAGTCAAATCTTTGTACTGTTATCTGTCTAACTTTACAGAGACATACAAATACAATTAGTGGCTATGATAGCTGCTTAATGGGTCACTACATGCCTACACTAACAATGTGATGTACTGTACATGCACACACCTCCAAATCTGGCTGCTGCCCTGCGTCTGGACGGCGACACCAGCTCCTTGACAATCTGTAAGACCTGCATGCTCACAGGGAGGCAGCGGTAGAGGCAGCCACAGGGCAGGGTCAGCCCATTCTTGCCCTCTCACCCCCCACAACCGCATCCCTCCCTGGCTCCTTCTCAGGACTCATCCCCTAATCCACATCACGCCTTCTGGTTCCGGGGATCTTGATTTCAGCATCCCGAAGGACAGGCAAGGTACCACGTTTCTGCTCCAAGACCTGGTGCTCGTTTCTGGGTGGTGGGTGTGAGAGCTGGCTGCTTCCCAGAGAGTTCAAAAAAACAGCATTTTCTTTAAATCTTCTTATCTTCCTTTATCTTTTTGATGTCCTTTCTCCAGATTTCAACACATGCTTACAAACTGTCCGGCACTCAAATGTCCTCAGATACTCTTTGCCGACATTTCTCTATAAAACAGCTGGTCCCCAAGCACAGATGTACAGCAGCAGCCAACACACACACACTCTACCTGATAAGTGTTTCACCTGCTTTGAATGCTGCCTCTGGTCCACGTGAAACAGCCTATAAATCTCAACTCAAGTGGCAGCTGCTGAAAGTAGCGGAGGATGTTTGCTGGCAGCGCCGACTCTGCAAGCTGAATGTGTTCATCTCGCGTGTGATGTGTGTGTTGTGTCGCTCAGCTGGAGTGCTCTCACACACTCTTCATTTGGCCGTCAGCAGCAGAGAAGCACAACAGAGCAATCCTCTTTTTTTCTTCCTTTTCTGTCTTTTTCTTCTTCTGTCGCTCCAGCAGACAAACCACGCCTGGTTCTTGTGGATCAATACATGCACAGTTGACCGCTGATGCTGCTTCTCAACTGTCCAACTCTCTCATCTGCTTTTCTGACTCCCTTTTCCTCGCTCATTCATCTCTGTCTTTCCAATCACCCTCTCCTCCCTTAGTCCTGCAGGGAGGCTGGCTGCTTCGCTACTGGCTGCTTCTCTCTTCACGTCCTTAAAATTCGTATTAATGAGCGCTTCCACTCACTCACCCACAGCATCTCCTTGCCTCCCTTCCTCTCTCCTCTCTGCTTTCCTGCACTCCTCCCTCCCCCTTTTCTTCTCTTCTCATTGTGTCACTTTTTGCCTCGGTCACCCACCCCCTTTTTCTCGTGTACATTTACTGTGAAGCTGAGAACATGATCAGAATGTAAAGGGGTAAACGCAAGGCAGGAGATGTGTGTATGTGACCCAGTGACGCTGTCATCCTCAGGTTACAACCTTTCACATTTTTAACCTTTCTTTGTCTTAACCTTCAGTCCCTCAGCATGTCTGGTATCATGATGATTTAATTGCTTAATAGCTTTTTTTTTTAAAGACAAAAAAAGCTAATTAAAAAGAAAATTCAGGTTGTAACATCACATGTTGTTTTAGGATATGCCGAAAGCTATTCACACTACCAACTCTTGACACTGGAGACAGGCACTATCTGTCTTTGATACTGTAGATCATACTGTCTGAATTAATTGCCTTCGTGATGTGGTTGGTATTAATGGTACAGCTTTACACTGGTTTAAGTTTTACAGGTCTTTTTAAGTCAATTTGGATCATTTCTCCCCTCTGTAGCAGATAACTCCTGTGGGGTTCCTCAGAGATCCATCCTAGGCCCTGCTATCTTTTCCTTATACAAAACACCACTTGGACCTGTATGAGGTCCACTGCATGGTTCTTGCACCAGTTATCACAAATTTGTGCATGCACCTGCAAGCCTTTACAATTATGTAAATGTTGCTGGTACACAGACCTGAATGTCCTTCTAGAAATTTGAAACATTACGCCAACTGTGCACAACTCCTTGTTGATAATTGATTCATTGGTCTGTGGTACCCGCAATTAGTCCTCTTCCACCTCCTTCAGAAACACAGCAACCAGACAGCCACCGAATTTTGAAAGATGTAAAGAACAAGGAGGCCAGTAGAAGAAAACAACAACACATGTACTGTACAATGGTGACATGCAGCCATTGTGAACATTTCATCAAAGACACATCACAAGCAGCTTTTCCTGCTTTTCTCGACTTCAAGAGCGGCATTCCCGTGCACTTGCTCTGTCAGCAATGCCCAATACAACACCTGCAAGGACCGCCACTCGCACAAGTATGTATATAAGTATTGTTGTGGACAGGGCGCACACAGCCGCAGAGGAGATGGGGTGCAATTTTATAGTGTGTGTATTCTTTCTCTCTTCTGAGTGTGTTCTATATCTGTGTTGCTGTTTCTTACACAGGAGATTTTCAACTTTTAAATGTGCTTTTAAGTGACCTGACTTGAAAAGTGACTGTGTTACTGAGTCTAAAAGCTTTCTTAAACCACAGTGTCAACCTGTTTAAAATAAGAATCAACTTGTTTAAAAAAAACTCTAGTCATTTTTCATGATTCTAGTGCAGAGTTCTGTTTTGGATTTCTGCACCATGTCCAAATTTAGTGAGTGAGATATTCACACAAGATCAAGTGGGTAGTAGTTAAATGCTTGTGTTTTTATTACTTCTTGCGAACCAAACACGTAATTCTATATGAAATTATGCAGTCAGAAATTTGTGTTAGACAGATGAAATCCACGTCTGTTTAATTATGTTATGAGATCGAGGGCACGGCAATAGCATGAGTTTGTCTTCGTTTCTCAACCTACCTAGTCCACATCTTACTTAGTGAATTATCTGACTCATCACTACAGGCTGTGGTCACCCATAGCAACAAAGGCCATCAGATAAAGATGGATGACAGGAACAGGAGAGAGTAAATGTTTTTCTAATATGCAATATACAGACAAAGGTGATAGATAAGATGGAGATTTTTTTCGGTACACCTGAGACTCCCATCCTGTCAATAGATTAGATTATAACCAATATGTCTTAGTGTACACACACACACACACACCGCCCATAATAATGTTTGGTAGCTCTCCACTTCTCTCGTTAGCTCGTTGATCTTTCCTTCTTTCATCTCTCCATTTCTTGTCTGTCTCGTTTACTCTCTGCCCCCGTCCATTACTCCATCTCTAATCAGTCCACCTACAGTATCTCCTCCCTTTTCCTCCCTCTAACGGCATCATCTTGCTATAATCAGTCCATTTATACTTCCAATTGGTAATGTATCCCCCATGCCCGATGTTGACCTTTCACTTGACCTTTCACTCAGCTGGTGTCACTGAATTCTGACATGATGGTGCTTTGTTAACATATGTATTGAATGTAGAATTGATCAGTATTTCACGAGTTTTCCATGGGAAATATGACTCTAACCAACACAGGCCACAACCATGAATATGAGAATAATGGAGACTTTTAATGTTCTGTGATCTAAATGCTAATTAAGAAGCTTTTCCACTGCTACTGTTTGCACTATCTGGTTAGATGCTTAACGTTTCGTTGTATTGGTACTTACTGAAATGACAATAAAGTTGAAACTAATCTAATCTAAAAAAGTTTCTGGAGTAAAGGCTTAAAACTTTTTAACCCATAAAAATAATCTAATTAAAGTGTTTTATGATAGGTACAAATAAACAAATAGAAATTACAAACATAATAAAAATAAATCAATAAAACTTTTTTAAAAAAGTAATTAAATGAAAGAAAATATAAAATAATAATGAAAAAAACTTTTTGGTGGCCAACAACAAACAAAACAAACAAAAATAAAAGAAAATAAAAATGAGACTGAAAAAAACAAAAAAAAAACCCAAATCCTTGTCTCTATCACCCCTTCCTCCTCGTCCCCTTTTCTAGTTTCAAACTAGATTTCCCAGCAGCCCCTGTGGTGAGTAATGTTCTCCTATATCTGTATTCGAGCCGGTCAGAAAATGGACTGACGTTGAAGTGACCTTGAGCAGCGATGTTTCACATACCTTCAAAGCACATGAACACACCATGCCATTAGTGCTCACTGCAAAGTTGAACCATACAGTCTGTGTGTTGAACAGGAAGATATGCACACACCCACAATGAAATCATCATACATGCATGTACACACACACACACACACACACACACACACACACTGCACCTACCCGAGGACAGTGCAGCATACAGAGAGGAGCAGCAGCGGTGTAACAGTACCAACAGCCAGGTTATTTTTTTTATACTAATGGAGTCACAATAAAACACACAAATAAACTGCATGCTTTTTCTCGCTCACAAACTTGCACAGTTTCTATGGGGCTTTTTCCCATCTGTATTCAAGAGCATGGTCTTTCAATTTGAGAACATGACTCATTGATTTCATGTTCAGATTTTGTGATGCTTTCCCTCAAAACTGCCCTCACACTCACTTTCTCCTCTGCTCTCAGATTTTTCGTGCAATAACCCTGTCAAAATCCCCCAACCAACAGAATTCCAGGTGTGGCGTTGACCAATGAAATGATCCCCGCTTCATAGAGCATCCCTTATAGGCGGTTACTCTTTAGCGATCTGCTATACTCCCGCTCCTGAGTCATGAAGGTGACGTCGTTTTCCCCTCCAGCACACCGACAGGAGGCCGGTGTAGCTATTATAGTAAAAGGAAAAGTACGGGCACTGGTACATATTGTACCTGTCCTTTTATTCCAAAAGTCGTAAAGAAAGCAAGGGAAGTACATATAATAAAGCCCTGGAGGGCGGAAGTGGATGCACCCCTGTAAGGGACGCTTTAAGAAGTAAAGCAAACGCACCAGCAACAAGTTAGGGATCATTTCATTGGTGAACACTACACCTGGCATTCTACTGGTTAGGGAATTTTGACAGGGTTATTGTACAAAAAATCCGAGAGCAGAGGAGAAATGTTAGAGCAGAAGTTTTGTGAGCACACAGAAGCTGCCTGAGTGCGAGGGGAAGGGCTGAAGCTGGAGCACAGGAAATCTGTGCAAGCAACAATATATCTGAGTGCAAGCACACAGTTTGAGCAGAAGCAGAGCAAATCTAACTGCGAGGGCAGGGTTTTGAGGGAAAGCATTACAAAATCTGAGTCACGTTCTCAAATTGAAAGACCACGCTCTTGAATAAAGATAGGAAAAAAGCCCCATAAGTTTCAATCTTTCTTCCCTAATGACACACGTTCTCTCTCTCACACACACACACACACACACACACACACTCTGGGCTGTGTGCATGCGTCCTTGTGATGAAGTGTGTCTGTACTTGCTAGCGTGTCGATCCTCCGGCACTGAGTCCAAAGGTCCAATTACTGCTTTGCTGGACTGACTCTGCGGCTACTGTTGCTATGCCTCAGACCCACTGTTGCTAAGCTATTACCCCACTACATGAGGTGAAAGTGTGGCCTTTTATAAACACAATGGTGTCCACTTTTCAGTGACTACAGTCATTCCAACACCTACTTCTGATAAATTAGCCTTACAACTACAAGAATAACATACAATAATCCAAAAAAGACTGGTGGCGCATTAGATGCATCACAACAACCATGCTTATTGTTTTTATGTCAAGTCATACACAGGCTGCAGCTAGGTCCACACTGCTGCAGGTGGATGTGCTACAACAGTATATGCACCGGTCATATTTTCCATATTTGGCTTGTTGCTCCGTTGCTCCTTAAAGTTAAGGCATGTCTACTTGTGACCCCTCATGACAAGAGATGTGATCAGTTTAACCAAAGACTGATTTTCCTTCTGCTTGTTTTGATTTTTAGAGGCCTAAAGCTGTTCAAGTATTCAGTATTTTACCCGCCCAAAAAAAGAAAAACTTTGTGAAAAAAAACCCCAAATAATCTTGTGTGACAGAAATATTTTTTCTTTCATCGTCTGGTGACCCTTTAGATTACCATGAACCACTGGACTATGGAGTCTGTAGTGTTCTACCTGAATAATTATAGACAGTGTTTAACTATAATCATTTAAAGGGTAAATCTGGTTTATTATGACTTGGGTCTTTATCTGCATTTTCGTAGCTATGGTTGTCATTCTGCTCGTGTTTCTTGCTGTGTGTGTGACTTTGTCATAACGATGTCACCATGTTTCCAAATCTCAGCCATTACCAGACCCAAAATATCTTTCAATTAACTGATAAATAAAAAAAAAACAATAATAAACGGATCAACTAAATTTGCATCGCAAAAATCATAGAAAAGGTTTATTAAATCTAATAATGGATCATTTATTTCCTTAATTCCTTCATTAATTCATAATTTAATCTAAAATTTAACATTTTAATAAAAACATTTTTTCAACTGTGGACGAGGAGGAACTTATTTTTGAGGAAAAACGTCAGCATTATATAGGTAATATTAAATAAATGTTAAAAACGCATTTCGGGTTAGCTGTAGCTGGAGAAACTTCAGGTGATGAATTAACTACAACAGCAAACTTTTGAATCCAGTGCTGCACGCCATATTCACTTTATGTGCTATAATATGCTTCATACTATGCTGTGTGGTCTTGTTAAGGTGCTGTCCGATGTGCGCGATAGGCATCAAATCACACAGGTCACATGACATGCTGCTGCATTGTGAATTACCTCTTATGTTTTCCTACATTCTGCATTTCAAAAGGGATTATCAAAGGAGTCACACATGTGAGGGAATGAGTAAGGTGTGAGACATAGAAACTGTGAGGGAATAGGAGAGAGGTGTGGACACCTACAGAGATATGGATTGACCTGCTATCACTGTAGCTGAGGTGTGGGAAAGCAGGAAGATATTGATGGAGCCCATCATCCTCCCAACAGCACCCATAGGTCCTGTCATACAGGGGCCCTCTCACAAACACCAGATCAATAGGCCCTCCGCGAGTTTTCCTTCTCAAACTTGATTGAGAAGAGACGGATACTGTAAGTCTGGTCAAGTCGCTGATGCATCGTCTCTTTAATCTACAAGCCAGATAAGAACTCGGCCTGGTGGCAGCCTACTTCACTCAAACTGGCAACCGAGACGCTGTCAATGCTGCGATTGGGTCTTCGATCTTGGATGTTGGAGAGAGGAGACACTGCACACAGGCTGAAAAAACACAACGACAACTGTGGAGAACAGGGATGAGGTGAAATAGGTTGGCGTAGGTCGATACAGGTGTTTTTGTAGCTGTTAATTGGAGCTGCAACTAATGATTATTTTTACCTGCCCTTTATTTTCTCAATGAATCAATGAATTGTTTAGTCTATAAAATGTTTAAAAAAGTGTGAAAAAATAGCATTCACAATTTCTCAGAGCCCACAGTGGTTTTCAATTTGCTTGTTTTGTCCTACCAATAGTCCAAAAGCTAAAGATGTTTAACATGCTGTCACATATGACACAGAAAAGCAGCAAATCCTCACATTTGAGAAACCGAGAATATTTGGCTTTTTTGCTTGAAAAATGACTGAAACGATTAGTAGATTATCAAAATAGTTGTAGTTTACTTTTCTGTCGATCGACTAATTGATTAATCGACTAATCTCTAGCTCTACTGTTCATTGTTTGAACATTTTTCTTGCTGGTCAAAAGTCAAATTCTGATCTGGGTAGAAAAACCTATTTAGCCGACACAAAGAGCTGGAGTGAACTGACTAGAATAAAATGACCTTTGTACGGAGAATCAGCTCAAAGCACAGCTCAGCTGAAATACAACTGAGGTCTTCTCTCCATTTTTATACGTCCAACAATTTTATTTGCTCATGTGTAATGGCCATTTAAAGCCTCGGGGTTGGGAGAAATGACGTTATAATCTGTGAAACTATATAAATTTGCCAACTGCCAGAGATTGTGTCCAATCATTTACACTGTGGCAGCTCTTGTTTAATATTTCTAGGTGTAATAGTCCATTTTGGCAATGTTGTAAAAAAGAAAAAAAGAAGAAGGTGTAATTCATGGCAATATTGGAATTTATTATTTTTGTATCAATGTGAGGACGTAAGTTTTTTGGGGTATTTAATTTGCTGGATTAGTCAAGACAGACAATATTGTCTGGTTATTTGATCCATAAATGGATTTCACTTGATTTTCCAGAAAATGTACTATATCATGATATAAGTTTACATCCCAAAATAAAAAGAACACATACCGTGATACCAGATTCTACACATATATTATATATTAGGTTACATACTTTTTTGTGTTTATATTCAACATTTTTAAATTTGTCCATTCAACAAGGATTCAGTCTTTGGTTTACAATTATATTTATTTGCAGAGTGAGAAAGCCCTGATGTCCAGATCAATCGGACACCGATCGTTATCGGCCAATATCCAGTAAAAATATGTGATTGGGAGATTGGGATTAATGCTTTCTAGTCAGCGATCACGAAAAGCAATCGAGGACGCACATTGTATTTGTATACTAGCAGATCTTGACCTCTCCAATATATCGACTGCGCGGACGCATAGCAGCGACATACAACAGCCTCCTTTCCAGTCAAGATGGAGGAGAGGCTAACAAAAACTCGTATTGTGTCAAAATGTAGTGGATCATAACATATCGGGTATGGAATTAATCTGCAGATGCTCCAGTTCAAGTTGAGACCAAACGTTTCTGTGGATGTCAGTTTTTGAGCTTCGACAGAGGCCAAAATGTGGCCTGCAACAGGCTAGGTACGCCTTGTTTTTAGCCTAGCAGTTGTTGATCGCTTGCTGCCGGTTAGGAGCAGTGTGGAGTCAGCAGTTGCTATAAAACAGAGCAGTCAAAAGCAAATTGCTGTAAAGAATCAAAAAATCAATTTCCAGCCATGCGAGGTATTCCAGTACTTGATTTTTTAATACTGCTATACCAGCTGCTATAATAAAACAATAAATGATCAGTATCGGCCGATATGGCACAGAGACGATCAGAAATCAGTATAGGTAGCAAAAAATGTGATTGGGGCATCCGTAGTTCCTAATATAGAAAATCTGGGATACTTGTGATTTCAAATGTGGGTTTGTGAAGGATGTTTTTGTCGTCTGCTTGGGCAATAGTGATCTTCAGTAGTTGAAGCCCATCCTTGATGATCCCGAGCGGTTTGAGAAACACATTTAGCAGAATGAATAATCATTAAGGAATTTACAAAGAAAGAAAATGATACAAAAAGTGTCAGAAAAGACTCCGAAAGAAAACACAGACGCATTAAAGTCCTTATTGTCCCCATTGCTCAGAATTAGTCAAGAACGGTCTTAAATTATCATAACATGAATGAATGAACATCTTTGCTGCCTGCCAGAAAACAGTGTGAACGTTTTTTAAACTCGATGCCACTTCTTTGTTTCCACTTCAGCTCCCTCCAAAGAAAAATGACAATACCAACTACAATGTCATCTTTCTGGCCTCATGTCTGAACTTCGTCTCTCTTGTGCACTGCAAGAAAGTGGGAACACCAATTTTACACATTACTCTTCTCCATAATGCTCTCTATCTGCTTCCTCTTCCCACTCTGTCTCTCTGAAGGGGTTTGTTTTGGGTTGGCGGCGGCTGGCAGAGGGACTCACACACAAAAAATTCCACAGACATAACAGCGGTGTGAACACACACTCCTCTGTTGTCCTAATGGCAGCATTCTGTTGGAGAGGTGATTGAATTAGGCTGGGTGCTGATTGCTCGGCACATTGATTAATGCTGCCTGCTGCGCTTCAGTGCGTCCTGACACTCAGAGTCCTGCTGCTGAATGCCAATGAGACACCATGCACGGGAACAATATGAACATGAACAACTCACCACATTTAAGCAGATGCATGTCAGCTCGTAATTTAGCTCACACTTAAACTTAGCTTGGTGCAAACTTACATGTAGGGATAGACCAACAGCCGGATATGAAGCTAATACTGATGTTTTTAGTCAAGCTGCCAGCACGGCCTCTGAGATGAAATTTGCTAGCGACAGTCATGATCCCCAGAGGATGAATCCTGTTGGCTGTAGTGAGCCCTTAACACCACCAGGTTACAATTTCCACTTGTCCAACTCTTTAACTTAATTTTATGAGAGGACACCTTTAAAACTAATGGAAAAAATACCATCGACCTCAGCTGTATTTTGAGATTAATGCTAATATAACACACTACCATGCAAAAGTTAGCATGCTAAAATGGAAAATATTACATGTCGAATAATGCCATAATCATTCACTAGTAGTTTAATATGCATGTTAAAATACTAATACAGTACCTGAGTATAGCCTGACCGATGCTGTGTTTTTGAGGCCAATAGAATACTTGAAAAAATATTAAAAATACTACATCAATAGAAAGAGTTGGGATATAATTCTCTGTTGGTTTGGCACTACGAGCAACCCCTTTCACAAGCAGTCATGTTATCCAGTGGTAATATAAAAATATTGATTATTGCCACATTAAGTTTGTCATATTAACAAGAGTTGCATCTTTTGAATTAAATCAAGAAACTAAATTGGCTACAAAACAAGATGACAGACTCACAGAAATGATATATTATCACCGTATATAGTTCTTATAGCTAACGTGTTAGCAAACACTTTCCTACACTTACAACACTTACACTTCCAACAGACATGTAGCAACATTATCCCATTGGAGATGTTTCTGTCCACCCGATGAAAGAAGTCCAATAGCAGAGAGCTGAAGTGTCACATACTATTTTAAAGTTCTGTGTTTTCCACACTGACAACAACAAAACACTGAACGTCAAGAACTGGCAGCCTCAAAAACAGAACTATCTGAATTCAAACTCTCCTGCACATCACAACAATCCAACACTCCTTGGAGACAAGGAAGGAAGGTTGAGAGCAGTTCAGAAGAGTTTCATGTCTGTGGATGGAGCCACTGTGGTGTGGGGTGGGGGAGATTCCACAGAATGCCATCTCTCTCTCTCTCTCTGACTTTCTCACTCCTTTTCCTCTCTCCTTCCTCTCTCAGCCTGGCGCCGGGCCACAGCGAGCGAGGGAATGCGATCGTACGGGAAAGAAAACACAGTGGAACAACATTACTGCTCTGCCTCACACTTCCTGTTTGCCCTTCCCGTGTCATTTCCTGTTTGAAGTGCGCAGCTTTTTGACCAATCAGACTTTAACCAGAGTTCCAGTGTCCTTCTTGGCTAGTTACATGTCCTGCTATGAAATTTTCCAATACCACCTGTCCTGCTTTATTCACGTCATAGCCTCTAGCTTCACTGAAAACTTTATGCCAAAATGTTCTATTTAAAACTAATTCACATTTGGGCCAAGAGCAAGGGTGTCTCTTCATGGGAGAAGGCCAATACTGATATTTATTCCCACAATTAATATCATGCTAGAATTATTTTTTTAAATAATATTTTTTTAAAGTATTCAGATGTTATTAAGTGCTATTGTTGTCAAGATGTCATTTTGTCCACAAACCTGGTTGATGATAAACCTGTTTATTAAAAAATTAAATATTCAGCATATAAAATCAAATCAAAACTTGGCTTTTGAATTCCCAAACCTTTATTTCAGGTAAAGGCCCTCACATATACAACAATACATATATATAATAGACAAAATGATCAAACTAAGTGCATCATATCCATCATAGCAGGTTTGAGCCATGCTGAGTAGAAAATATTTTCCAAGTTCACTGACTTGGCTGACTATTGTGTATTTTGTCTGTTTTGAACCACAATGGTTAAGTTTAATTGTTGCATTTTTGTACGTGGTTTGTTTGGGGTTGCATTGCCTCATAAAATGCAAACCAGGATTTGTAAACACACGTCACTGACTCATAAGTGGTACTCTCATGAGGTTAGAGACAAGCCACAGCCACAATGGAATTGTTTGAGCTCTTTTTCATAGCTTACTATTTGTACTTTACTTTGACCTGATATTGTCATTCTGTTTCTAATTTTACAATTGCTACTTCTGTCTGTTCTTCCATCGTCCTGAGGTTTCTCCCCCATTTTCTCAGATTCTTGGAGTTTTTCCTTATCTGAATCGAGGGTGTAAAGATAGAGGGTGTCGTATGTGGAACAGATTGTAAAAATGTGTAATTTCAGGCTGTATAAATAAAATTGACTTGACTTGGGGCGCCATGGTGGCCTAGTGGTTCAAGGCACTGAGCTGTCCTAAGTTCGAGTCTCCTTGAGGACCTTTGCTGCATCCTGTCGTTTCCATTATCTCTCCCCCCTCATTTCCTGTCGTGTCGCTACTGTTGACTCTAATTAAGTCATAAAATGCCCCCAAAAACACTATTTCTTGTCCTACCAGTTAAGATCACATTAGCTGAATAAAGGCATCGATCCAAAGTACATTTTGCCTTCATGATGGTATGGCAATCAAATGTCAACATCCAGCACACTTCTCTTAAAAAGAGGACAGAGAATCGCATTTTCCTCATCTTGTTTAATGTGAAGTCAGATCAGTTTTATTTGTATAGGCCAAAATCACAAATTTGTCTCAGAGGCCTTTACACCATACAGCATCCTCTATCCTTAGACCCTTGACTCGGATAAGGAAAGGAGACCCTTGATCGGACAAAACAATACATTTAAATATGTCAACGAGGGCTATGGAAAACTACTTTCTGAGAGTTCATAGATCAAACAATTAATCAGTTAGTTGAGAAAATAATCAAAGAGACTAGATTCATCAATAATGAAATCAAATATGGTTTCAGTTATTTCCTTCCTTCCAAGTTATGGATGACAAGATAAACAGAAAATAAATAAAGGAGTAAATGTTCTATAGTTCAAACAAAACACTCCAAACATAGCCTTAACCAAAGACTAATATATCAGAAAACCAATAAATCAGTCTAACCCTGACTGCGCCAGGCCTCCCTCAGAGCTAACCTCTCCCAGGCCTGCATGACCCAGCCTCCCAGTAAACAGCCATGATGTTTTGTTTACCACAAAGGTGGGAGATTCAAGAGCTTCTATAGAGGGACCTCAGTAAACAGATGTGTGTGAATGCTTGAATGTGTGTGCAGTATTGTTTACAAGGCGACAGTAAAATAAACAGCTTGTAAAGCAGCAGAGCACCGGGACCGAGCAGAAGATGTACGCAGAGGCAGACAGCTGAAGATCTACGACGACACAGCCCTGGTGACTGCGGCAATGGCGTGGGAGTCAACAAATATTACCCACAATGCTCCATGCCCACCCTCACTGTCTCAATCTCTCAGCCTCTCTCTTTTGCACACATGCATTCATACATCACACAGTCGATCATGTGTATCCTACTTGACATTGGTCGATAGGGTGTGTGCCGTTTATCACACGGTGACGGGTGGTGAGATGTTTGTCACTGGCCGCTGTGTGTGTGTGTGTGTGTGTGTGTGTAGTTTCTCCCTGGTCACTGGTTTACTGTAAGACGACTGCTCATGGTGGAGGTTGAGGGCTGACAAGATATTCTGTTAGTGATTAACACTTGCTCTGAAGAAACTACAATGACATCATGCATCATGTTTTGGCAGGTTTGTGTGTTTTATGGGACAACCTGTGGTGTGTCTTATATGTGTGTCTTTCTGAAAGCACCACTAAAGCACATCTGACTCACTAACAGCATGCTGGTTGTACAATGGGAGCATATGCGTAATGGTACACGTATTTGTCCTACATTCGGTTTGGATGTACGGTATGTTTTTCAGCTTGGTATGTCCCATGAACCAAATAGTTGGTCTAATTACAGTCTACGTATGTCTTGGCACTTGTGTAACATACTGGAAGTAATAGAACAGGTTTACAAACACTCAAAACACACCTCTATGGACTTTTTGCATTTGGAAACAGTAGAACTTCCTGGAAAACAATAAAATTGTTTTTTTCCCCCCTAGAAGTAGATTTGTACTGGACACGTGTCCTCGCTTTTTCTAAAACTTTGTTACAGCAGGGTTCATGATGATAGATAATTAACGGCTCCGGCTAACGTAACACAGTAACTTCCAGAGAGAAACAATAGCTAGCTTACTCGGGTAACACCAATAAGTTACCCTTAGCAAGACAGCGCTAGAGCCACTGCTTACAGTTCAAAATAAATGAAAAGAAATTATAATTTGTGTTTCCTGTTTAACAGAAAACATAGAACTATAGCTCTGGCAGTGTTTCATTGTCATCTGTTAGCTTAACCATGATAGTGCAGGTATAGACGAGTTTTGCATTTACAATTCACAAAAAACCGAAAGCCAGGAGGCAAAAAACACATTGGTATGATGTCATGGTAGTTTCTCTAGACATTTTCAGTGCTAAGAAATAGAAGAATTTGCTTGACGATAATAAAATAACTTTTTTTTTTAAACTTTAGCATGTCACAATGATAGACAACTTACAGCTCTAGCTAACATGACCCATAAGCGTCCAGTAAGAAAGAGTAGCCAGTAACAGTCAAAGCGCTAACCCAGATTACACCAATAAATAACCATTAACAAGAACTGTGGCTAGAACTGCAACGAATAGTGGATTAACTGATTAGTTGAATGAAAGAAAGTTAGTCAGCAACTATTTTGATAATTGATTAATCATTGAATTCATTTTTCATGTTAAAACGCAAACACATTTGTAGGTTTCAGCTTCTCAAATGTGAGGTTTTGCTGCTTTTATTGGTCATATACAGAAGTAAAATAGATATCTTTGGGTTTTGGACTGTATGGTGGACAAATTAAGCTATCTGAAGACGTCTCTGAGCTCTAGGAAGTTGTGATGGTCGTTTTTCACATTTCATACACTAAATAATTAAATCGAGAAAATAATCTGCAGATTAATTGATAATGAAATTAATCATTAGTTGCAGACTTAATTCTGGCCCATGACCTACTGTTTAGTTTTAACACTTCACAAAATACATGAATAGAAATTATACCATTTCTTGCTTTACTTTTAATACAGTGATTTGTATGATTTTAGATCATCTTATCTTGAACTCTATTATTTTCAACAAGAGCAAATAACTTGATATCTAATTGAACTGGATAGCATTGAGACGAGCTAAGTGGAGCATGTAAACATGAAATCTCTGCAAAATGAAAAATCCATCTAAAGGCATAGAGGCCACAGATTCAAACGCAGCAAAGCTTTCTTCATTGTACAAGATCCTATCTGTCTTAAGTCCAGACATTAAGTATTGATGGACTCAACTTTCTGAGCGGGCGAGCCGCTGCCGACAACAGCAGCTCTGCTGGGCTCACCATGGCAACTAAATACAGAGCGGCCATGAAAAGCTTGTGACAAGGCAATGTCATAATTTGTGTGCATGCGTCTATGTCTGTGTGTGTGTCTGTGTGTGTGTGTGTGTGTATGAGGGAGAAAGCAAAAGAGAAAGAGGGAGATGTGTGTGGGTTGGTATCAAATTTTCCTGGTGCAATTATCTTGCTTAAAATATTGTTGTAGATAATATTATACAGTGCTTATCCAAAGAGTTCTTCTTTCCTACATACATGTTATGTATATACATGTTTGCAAACTGGAGTCTATAGTCAGCACAGAGCAGCTTCTGTTCTTTATAAATCTTCTGCAGTGATGTCTGATCCTCTGGAGTACTCAGTAGTTGGTAAGGCTAACAGTATTTCTTGGGTGAAACCAACTTAAAAAATGCAACAGGCTGAATATTTAAGATATAGGTACAGCGGTTCAAACTAAATTTGACCAAAGCTGCAGAGAACCACAGATCTCTGCATCCTATAAACCTGAAAAGTTAAATATCTTTATTTTATGGCATGATAATATCATAAAAAAAAGTCTCTCTACTTCCCTTATCTCTGACATTGTTGTAAGCCCAACCAGGGTTCAAGGCACAGCCCTGCTCCTCAAAGAACACAAACTTATATGAGGTCTGCTGGTATTTTGCCTTGAATATCAGGAATAAAGAGCAAATATATGCCACACCAACCCTCTATAAACCCCAAGGTCCACTTTAAGCTGTGTAATATAGCTGGAAAATTTGATAAAAGTGCAGCAGTATGGAAAGCTTGCCCAGCAGCAGTAAAATAACCAGGTGGCAGTACAAACCCTGTTATCCTTTTTCAGCTGCAGCCAGCGGCAGCACCAGCTATGAAGGAGGTATCAAAACTGCTCTTCCATGCTCCACTCACTGAGAAAAATCCATCCATCCAATCATAAATCCATTATTGAAGCCCTGCAACTACAAACTTTGCATAGAGGCACTAGTGTGTTTGAAAGGATTATTCTAAGTTTATTGAAATTCTATCTTTACAATTAAAAAAACATGAAGTGGTGACTCTACCTTCTTAAGCTGTAACTCCTGTTGAAAAGGGATTTTGGGGTGGAACATAAATAGTAGAAACCAAAGGTTTATTAGTTAAGGAGAGAAAAGCTGTTTGGTTTGATAGGATGGGCAGAAGGGGGGATAAATAAAAATGAAACGTATATAACATTTAGTCAGTCATTGTCACAGGTTCTGCTTTTGTTTTTGATTGTACTGTTCTCTGCCCGCTTTGGGCTAGGACTTGTTACTACATTTGCTACTTTTGGGCACTACTCAAGTTGCGGCAGTGCTATCAATTATAATTTGGTAGAACAGATGTGTTGTCACATCAAAACAAGAGTAACTACAACAAACAGTAGCAATCACCATCACTGTATCAACCAGGACATCCAATACTTTAAAAAGAAAAAGCAGTGGAGAACGCTTGATGGACAAACCAAGATGTCTCTGCGCTCATTAGTATACGGGGGGAAGAGGCCCTTAAGAGACAATTTTATAATAGATTAATCATTTTAGAAATTTTTGAAGCAATAATGCAAAAAGTTTACTGGTTCCAGCTTCTAAAATGTGAATATTAGCTGGTTCTCTTGGTCCTTGATGATAGTAAATTGAGTATCTCAGGGTGCTGGACGGACAAAGACATTTGATGACGTCACCTTACGCACTGGGAAACTGTAATGGGCATTTGTAGTAATTTTCTGACATTTTATGGACCAAACAATTAATCAGTTAATTGACAAAATAATCTTAAATATACTGTACAAACACTGACAAAGCATCCTATCATCCTTTCGGTTTAAGAACCAGCAAAGCAGGACGGATCACCTCTACAGTAAACATACAATCAATCAAACTGCATCTCAAACATCGAACCAGAAGAGGACGACACTGACTGGAGCAGATCTAGTTTTTAATGATGGTTCCATCTATGGAAAACCTGACAAATAAGTATTTTCCGTGCAGGTGAGGATGTGTTAAGGTATGTGATCTACCAGGGCGTGTGTCTCTCTCAGTATCATTATATTACTCATTAAATATCTTACTGGTAACTTCAGTATGTAGAGGCTGATGCCCTGAGGACATGATCTGTGGATCCATTTCCTACTGGTACCATGTTTACTGGGAGATGTAATCATATACCAGCAAGGCTTCCTTCCTGTAACCCCCCCTATAACTCAACACACACACACACAGCCTCCCTGTCACCACAAACATGACATTCGAGCATCATTCACCACTGTAAGGAAAGGACAGAAAATTCTGAGAGGGAGGAAAGGAGGAAGAACTGCATGCCAGCACACAACTGGCATCACATCACACATTTCACACACAACACACAGTTACTAACCTTCAATCGTCACACACCGGCAAGAATTGAAATTATTACAGGGGAGTTAAACGTGGTGGAGTAACAGAGAGAAAGGAGGACAGAGTAGAGTGAAAACAGGAGGAGATGGAAGTGAAAGAGATGGAGGAGACGAAGTCACTTCTAACGGCAGAAATAAGCATAAATTGCTTTCAAGTTAAATATTTCAAATAGTTCAGTACTATTCCCAGTTCGCAAAAAACTGTCCTTTTAAATGTGGCACTGTGTGATTGTACGTGCAAAAATATTTTGATCAAAGCTCCAAGAGGCCATGTTGTCTTTTTGAGAAAATATACTTGCAAAAGAGAAAAACAGTGTCCCATCCAGAAGCAGCGAGATGATTTCAGATGAAATGCTGGCAATGGTTGGTCACTTGGCCTTGAGTAGAAAGTGATGAATCAAAACTTATGAGTGAAAACCTGGGCTGAATCTGTGACTCTTTTCGAAATGAGACAGTCTAAACAGGAGGGATTCAAAATAGCACCATCGCAAATTCCCGCCTTTAATATACAGTAACACAGACAAGTGACCGAAGCTCAATGAATATTGGGATACTCAAGACTGCAAAAGATTCATAAAAAGTCATTATTTCTTGGCCGTAATTGAAACAGGACTGGCCTTGTTTACCCATTATGATGTATTTGAGAGAGAGAGACGTTCTCTGGTATTACAGGGACACGGTGGATATTTTACAAGCACAGACCAAGTAAGCAACAGTGAACACACCTGGTTGGTGCAGATGTCATTCAGCACCACATTGGTTTTGATCGTTTTGATTGGCGACGTCATTAACAGCAAGTCACAAGCAATAGTGTGAAGAGAACTAATCAATTCTTCTTTGATTGGAAAACATTCACTATAAAGCAGAAACATTTTGCCAGCTCTTGAGGTATATGAAATCTCTATGTCATGCCGATAAAGGGGCCAGTGAAACTAATTGAATTGGGGGTAAAAAGAAGTAGAAGTCAGAGTAAAAAACAGACTAAGTAGCGTTCTGGGAATAAACATTACAGAAAATACAGTGTTTATAAAGTCTCCGGTGTTAATGTCACACTAGAGACAGCCCCACTACCACAACGCCTGCCTCATTCCCTTTTTGCGGGAGACCTTAGATGTGGATCTGACACAGTAGCATTAATGAAAACAGCATGTCATCTGTCACAAAATCTGGACTAATCGTAATCCTTAATTTCTATTCAAGTTCAAGCATGCATGCTTGGGGTGACAAGTCCTTGAAGTGGAGGAAGCACAGCAGGCTCATAAACCTGCCCGACCTGTGTAACAACAACAAACCAAAACTGTTCTCTTTCCCCAGGTGCTTTCTGAACAAACAAATACCAATCTTTCTAGTATTTAGCCTTAAGTCATTATGTGGGCAGAGAGGCTCTAACTATCTGGAGCCTCTGTGAAGTAAGAAGACACATTTCACACCAGGTGATGTGTCACCATCACCTCAGGGCTTAAAGGTTTAACAGGAAAAAAAACAAAAACAAATGCTGCCTTCAAGTGCTGTCAGAAATGTGGCATTATCAACGGAGCAAAAAAAGTAGTAAACAGGATTGAGCAAATGAAATTCCTGTGATACCCCAGATGTTAAGAGTCAACCCATAACAACAACAACTGTGCTGCTATTATTTTTAGGTACTTGAAAATGTACTGTATGTATGCAATTATGATTTCCAAACTGCAACAGAGCTGATGAAAAGCATTTAAATGCAACAAAGCCCCTAAGAAAACTTGACTGAAGCCATGTTCAGAAAGAATTTAAGAGGAATAGTTTGACAACTGGGAGAGAATATAGCTTGACAACTGAAATTTAGATGAGATTTAGATACCACTCTCATATCTGACCATGAAATATATAGCTGGCTTAGTTTAGCATAGCACAAAGACTGGAAACTGGGGGAAACAGCTAGCCTGGCTCTGTCCAACGGTGACAAAATCTGCCTACCAGCACCTCTAAAGTTAACTAATTAACAAGTTATATCTCTCATGTTTAATCCGTTTCACACTGGTTCCAATCTTTGTGCTAAGTTAAGCTAATTGTCTGCTGGCTGTAGCCTTATATTCAACAGACATATAAGAAAGTGATATTGATCTTCTCATCGCAACACATTATGATGGTCAATCGAAAATGTGCAAGCGCACATTCATGGTAGATTGTAATGTGAATGTTGTAAATATGTTTACCTCACAAGCAAAACCTCCCTCATAGTATTATAAACTGTTGTGTTTTGGCTTTAGCTTCAGCTAGACGCCTTGTATACTTTACATCAGTTGCATTGCTTCTCCCTATATAACAAAGTTTATCTGTATTGTCCCTGTTAAATAAAATAAATAAATGAATAATATGACAGTACAGCGATGCACTACAATTTTGATGCTATAATGACAATCCTTATTTCTTTGTTTTGTGTTGGCGTATCAATCTTAATGGATATTAGGTTTGTATTGTGGTGGCTAACATCCTGCGGTATAGCGTCCTGTAGTACAGTGGCTGTGTGCTAAGTATTCTTGCACTGAAACTGCTCCAAATTCAGAATATTGTGAGTTTTATTTGAATTGGAATCACACATCAACTCCCTTGCCAAGTGGGTGGTACCGGAAGCAAAATGCGTCCACCAAAGCAGTGCTTAAACGCACTGCTATTTTCAGTCTGAACACCCGCTAAGAGCTATTTGGAACGGCAGTCTTGGGCGGAGAATGACATGCACTGCAGGGAGACACTAACACCATTAGTTGTCATCTACCCCATGTAATTAACATCATAGTGGGAATCAGTAGCTTACAGACCATGTTCACAAGGACCTGTGGTTTGGAAAAGAGTTAATAACACTCTCCCTTCCCTCAAGAACTATAGCCTTTCCAACAGAACCTCTCTGTGGCTAACTATAGAAAGTCTGTGCTTGTGATGAGCAGCTTCCAGGGGTGAATGTGTGCGACTGTATGATTGTAAACCTGGTTGTGGCTGGAAAAATAACCTGCATGTTGCACAAGTGACTTTTAATAGATATAGCAGGTCTAGCAGAATAGTAAGCGTAAGATCTTTGCTACATGCACCGTGGCTAAGCTAACGATGCTAGAGTCCAGCAGATGGAGGTCAGATGAGGATTTGAAGGAGATAATTATCCTGCACCACACCCACACACTGTGCCCAGCAGGCCACCCAATGACATCGGTTTTCCTCTGACAGGGAGAGATGAAGGAGGTGCATGTGTGTGTGTGTTTTTGTGTGTGTGTGTGTGTGTGTATGTATACACGTGTTGGAATGAGTGAAGGACAGGTGAGCAGATTGGAGCCAACTGTCCATGCCTGCACACTCTTGCTGCCTTCAAGTGCTCCTCAAAACCTCCTACTTGTGAGTTCAGAAATCATAAAGTCGGACTTGCATTATATTAGAATGCTTTTTGGGGGGAATAATAACAACATGGACCCTGTAAAAGGTAATTTAAGGGTGGCTGTTTTCTTATTTTAGAAACAGATTGGCAATGAAGAAGAGAAAATACACTTCATAAACAAATAAACAAAAGTTTAAAATAGGGCCAGGCACTAATAAATAATTATAAAATGTAATATCTAATATATAATAGTTAAATGTCACCTTTCCAAACTATATTTACCACTTTGTTGTTCTGTGTTTAATTCAGGCAGTTAATAATGAAAGGAGAAGAAATGAATGACTGATAAGTGAGACATAATGCACCAAGGCTATTTAACACTGACTGGCCATTGTATAATCAAGTCTGGTAAAGAAAACTGTAGCTGTCAAGGGCGATTTTGTTAGTTTTAATAAACATTGAGGGTGGCATCATAGTGACAAAAACAGCTTTGTGAAGTACCGGTACCAAAAAGTTTCAATTTATACAAGAAAAACATTTTTTTAAAATAAATGAAAGTTTAACACATGGATGTCAGTGGTTGTTTTCATATTTTTTTTCAAATAGCAAACGAAGTATAAGAAAGAATGTGTTAATAGTACACTGTATTGTATATTGTAGATGTATCAAAATAGTTAATAATTTATTTTATCTTATTTTTGAATTTTTTTCATTCTTATTATTGGTATTTCATTGGCGGCTGTTTGCCTTGTGCTCATTAAAAGGTAATGCAATGAACGCTTTATCACCGATTTGTTGTTATACAGGAAAAGGCCTCCGCAGGAAGAGACATAATATAAATAGGAACTTATTAACTACATTAGAGCTTTTCCCCTCGTTCATTCCCTTCATTCATTTCCACAGAAGACATACTGAACTGCTGCTGCGGACAGAAACTACTAATAAAACATTACACAGCTTGTGTGACTCTTCCTCATTTGTCATCAATCTCCTCTCCTTCCACTGTTATCACTCTAAATCTATTTCCTCCGACAGTGTTGGAGCTGGGAGTCATTTTGCTACAGACATACAGAACTGCAGTGTATTATTAGCAGATATAATGACAGTGTGCTGTTTGGGCAAATAGCTTCTTTTATTCACAGATAATATAATTTGTCACATCAGAAGATCACGAACACCTAATAAAGTTCTGTCCCTGAGACATCTGTATGGAAGGATTTGTTTATTTATGTATGTATGGTACTGAATGTATAGTGCTAAATAAGTAATGAAAGTAAAACAGGATGACAATACTTTATTTAATTTTATGAATACTTTGGCCACTTTTGTCCTCATGTGAACTATGTCTGGGATATTTACCAAAGCAAATCCCAGCCATGTTTGTGTATATGCAGATTATGTACTTACACATGTGTGAGTTTGGGGGAAATCTATTTCTGGAGTAGTAAGTAATGTAGCATTTTACTCCACTTTTACTTCACCATTTTAATTCTACTTTAATCCTCCATCTTATTGTAGTGTTTACTCAAAAACTACTTTAATCTGCTCACCTTGCTTTCCCCTTCAGTTCTCTTTTCCCCACACACTGGTAGCAACTTTCGCTTTCAGCCATGCTTGTTGTTGCTGTGCATAACAGTCGGAATGTTGCCGTTATCACGATATGACATTTTCTTTTAAATCAGATTAAAAATTATACCAGTATTATCGTGAACGATATGATATAGCATACCCCTAGTGCATGTGTTTCCATTGGTTACCAAATGACCTTGCACAATTATATAGATTGCTGGGTACAGTTGTTCTATAGCCTCAGAGTCCAAATTTTGACAACAGGTCACAGTCCATGCACAGAACTACTAAACACCAATTCAGTGTTATTTCCATCCATCCAACCTGTGAGTTGTTTCAAACCCGGGACCTTCTTTCTGTGAGGAGATAACGTTAACCACTGTGCTGCCCCTTCAATTGGTTTTCACAAACTGAAAACAAAAATAATAAATAAATCAAGATAAAAAAAAAAAACGTTAAAGGCTCAGGCTTATTCAGGCTACTAAAGCCGTTTTTACAGCATAACATGTATGGCCATTTTTGAACAGCAAACCAGAACCACTGTTTTAGGAGGTGGCTTGAAAGTTACCGTAATCAGCATATGGATTGTGAAATTTAATAATAGTCTAGCATTTGAATTTGTGCTAAAATCACATATCTATAATCACAAAATCTTGTGGTTGGCCCGCGTTGTGTTTGCGCCACAAACATACCTCAACCAGAGTTCGCTTGCAAAGTTGAATGAGACCCACCTCAGTCTGGTTGTTTGGTGGAGTTCGAATAAAAACTTTCATACCAGCCTAAAGTACTACTACTAATACTATTTCTCACTTTGCTGCGGACCTGCAAGCCCTCCAGGGCCCCTGAGTGACCCCACTTTGAGAACTCCACAGCAGCACAGCACCTGTAGTGAAGCTCTGATACATTAGAGCAGAGTAAACAAACAGCAGCACAAAGATAAGCCTAATTCTTTCCTTTCTATCCCCTCTTTTCTCTTTTTCCACAAAATTCAGACCATCCAGAGTAAGTCATCCATCCTCGTTAAGAGACTCGTTAGAGGAAACTAACCCCGCCCTGCACTGGGCCCGCGGCTGTGTGTGTGTGTGTGTGCATCTGTTGTGTGTGTTGCAGTTGAGTAATTAAGGTAATTAGCTCAGAATATCAGCATCGTCAACCATCTCCAGGCGATAGAGTAAGTCTATCAAAGGTTGAGATAAATAATAAAACACATAAAAGCCTTTCTCCCAGAGCACCAGCTGCTTTAAAAGCACATTCAGGTCACATTAAGACAACAATAACCACAGTAAGTTTTCTCTCTTTGTGTATTTTGTGGCCATTTGGCTCCATTTAAGTTGTTTATATACATTATATTGTAAAAATAATACACTTTTTGTTGAATTTTCTTACTTCTTTTTCATATTGTTTTACTTATGATATATTTTATGTTGATGATGTTTGATTTTATTTGACTTTTAGTTGACTTTATTTTTCAACAATTTTTGCTATTTGTCAACACAACAGTGTATTGATTTTATGTATCACAAGCACCAGGGCCTTTGGAACACACACACACTTTGAAAGAGAGAGCAGCAGCTAGTGCATAAACCACCAAGCTGCTGGTGGGCTTTTCTCGCTGTTACACAACTCATCTCATCAATCATGCTTTCCTCCATTTTCATCACTCACAATCAATCAGATCAACCACCTAACCTCCCTTGACACCCACCCACACACACACACACACACACACACACACCCCTGTTTCAGTATGTGTATGTTTGGCGAAGTGTGCAAAGGAAAAGGCAGTAATCGGGTTAAACCTCTCAGCACTCCCCTTCAGCAGCATTTGCTTAATCCAGCACCCTTCAAGTAAACGCCTCACATGTGCTGGGTTGCCCGGTAACCCAGTTCCAGCCCCCTGGTAAACAGATCTACAGCCTCACGGCTCTGCACAGAGAAACTCTGGAGAGGCAAACGGCACACATTGAGTTAACGCCACTGGCAGGAGGAAATGCTGGCCCCCATTCAATCCTTATCTGTGAAGTGAGCTAAACAGCAAAGAAAACAAGAAGGTCTGAGAGGGTAGGGCTGTAAAATGTGGAGGACTGATATCAAAGAGCAAATAAAATTCAAATGAACTCCCTTTCTTTTTCACACGTTTACCTTAACGGTGGGCAATAAATTTATATTAGATTCAATATTGCCTGGGATTTGGTATTATTAATCACATTCCCTTACATAAAAATGATTCCAATGAGTTCCATGCAATAAGGTTTACAGATTTTAAAAGGTCCAGTGTGTAACATTTAGGAGGAACTATTTGCAGAAATGGATATAATATTTATAAGTATGTTTTCATTGGTGTATAATCACCTGAAAATAACAATCGTTGTGTTTTCATTACCTTAGAAACAGCCATTTTTATCTACAGGAGGGAGCAGGTCCCATTCCACCGAGGTCGCCATGTTGCACCAGAACAGACAAACCAAAGACTGGCTCTAGACAGGACCGTTCGCGTTTTTTGCGAGTTTTGCGGCCACTGTAGTTTCTCTTATACGCTTGGAAAGGGAGGATGATGCGAGCAGTATTCAAATGTTTGCAAACTGCAATTTCACTGCTAGATGCCACTAAATCCTACAAACTGGACCTTTAAATCAGGGCAAAAGAGAGCGCTTGTATCGAATTGGTGCTCAGCATCAGCAAATACCCTGAGTTGAGGTATTGGAAATGGTATCGGGAGAGAAAAAAAGTTGGATTGGTGCACCCATGGTAACATTTCCATATCGCTTTTAACATGATACAGACACGTCTGAATCTAATGTGATTAACATAAAGGCCACACCAGCAGCACAAGGTAAAAAATTCAGAGTTAAACGTTAAACACATGTCTTGTTCAACTTATTAAGAACACTATATTTATCACTTAATCACTTCTTTTCCACAAAGAAAATAGTCAGTTTAATAAACCATGAAACACCATGAACAAGGCAAATTTAATTGTTGAGGAGATTATTCACACATCAGATCAGTTGATAAAAACAATTATTTCCACTTGCCTCCCTGCGCTCACGATGTACATTAATTAAGGCTTCAACAGCAAAATAAGATTTACAATCCATACTTGACGCAGCGTGTGAGATACCAGAAAACACTCTTCTTCCTTCATAAGTGAGACTTATCACCTTTCCCTCTCGTGCACTAGGTGCCAAACATCTCGTGAGCAGTGTGGTTCTTTCTGTGATGGCCCAGACTTGTCTGAATAAAACCGTAAGAATGAGTAACTGACAGGTGAAGCCAGAAATGTTGTGTGCATGTCTAAAAAAGGGCTTTACCATAGACCATGACATTTTATCCATATAGTTCTCTAGTTCAGCTAAGGCGTGGCAATAATCCAATAGAATGCTAATTCTGTTTCCAAATGATTAAAAATAAATGTTTGTATAACAGTGGAATGCATATCATTATATTAAACTCAATTTTATGATTATTTAACATGTGATTTTGCATATATTTACCATATGATGACATATCATATATACATTTGATCCATATCAACAAGTTTCAAGTTCAGCAGAACAGAGGACACACCCCCTCGCGGTGACAATGATCAGCTGACAATGTGTGTGTGTGTGTGTGTGTGTGTGTGTGTGACGTTATACACATGCATGAGCGTATGAGACATTAAGAGAATATACTGCAGTCTGGCCTCGCTGCATGACTCACACTGAGCCAACATGTGAGGCCGTGCCATTACAGTACACACTGACATACAGCGGTGCATGAGACGAGCAGATAGGAGCACACACACATTTACAGTACTGAAGATAGAGCTGATGGAGTGCACATCCCAGTACAGTAGCCCTCCCATCATGCTTTGCAGTGTGATTGATGAGTGATGAGGTGGTGCGGGTTGCAGCACTAGCTCTGCCATATGGTTCTGCCATCAGGGGAGAGCAGGGAGGAGCAGGTTGAAGGAGCAAAGGAAGGAAGATATTCATGCTTCTTCTTAAACACTAATAGGTCCAATATGCATGATTTCTGTGCAATACTGCAATTATCATGCTATCGGTCTAATAGTATCCTGTTCCCACCAACCTGTGGATTAAGTAATAGGCCGAAATCTATTTTGATTTCATGTACGACCACTGGTGGGGAAACATCTCCACCCACAAGAACCGATAAAACAAAGTTTTAGTTTAATCCAAAGTGTCTTCCAAAACACACAGAGTGAGCTCTGTGCTGGGAAAAAGGTAGACTCACCAACTAAAGCTGAGCCACCGCAACACCTCTAACCCCAAACTCCAGTCCAGCATTAGAAAAGCCAAACACTACTGTTGATTTCACCAAACAGCAATGTTGAAGCCACTGTGTCTTCAGCTGCAGTTCCTCTAATGGCCTCTAAATGCTGGCTCCGAAAAACAACTCTGACTGTGATGAATTGACCTGAACCACCCAAATTCTCTCTTGAAATTGTTTAGTTCATATTATTCGCCCACATTAACTGACATCACCGTAATAGAAATGTGCCAGCTTTAGTCAAATGGCTCATTTTCCTCTCTAGTCTCTGGTCAGGTTGACTTTTGGCTGTCAGATTGTTTTTTGAGAACTCCGCTCCACCCAGAATTCCTCCTGTTTGCACAATCTTAATGGTTCCAATAACAGACAAAAACTCAAAATTCATGGTTTAAAACTTCAGAAACCTCTAGTCGGGATCACAAATGCTACAGTGTTTTCATGGTGTTTCATACTTCCTAATATAAAGTTAACAGGCACTAGACAGGTGTTTGACCAGAGTATAATAAAACAAAAACATACAACATTCCCATTTCCTGCAATATGTATCACAACAAACCGAAAGTGGAAGAGAGCAAACATGAACAGCCAGTTTTTGGTGAATAAATATAGTTTACAAAAATACAGGAACTTACTCATGGTGGGAGTCCAGGGGTGGGGGGCAGGGTAAGGCCCAGGTAGGGCGGGGCTTAGGACAGGTGAGGTTATTCTCCACTGGGTCTTTCCTAGAGGCACTCATGACCTAAGGAGGAAACCAAAGACAAACATGAAATCACTTCTGCACACCAAGAATACACTGAACCAGGCTCCCAAGAATTTACCAAACAAAAAATGCCAAACATTTGTGGATGAGCTGCTTTTTTTCTGTTTTATTTCACTGTAAAGCGAATATTTTGGGGTTTCAGACTGTTGGTTGGACAAAAAAGACATTTGAAGTCATCGTCTTGGGATTTAGGAGATTATGATGGACATTTTTCACTATTTTCTGACATTTTATAGACAAAATTATAAATTGAAAAAACTCCTTAATCGAAAAAGAAATTAGGCCCTATTTCGTCCAAAGTACACAGATGCATTTAGATGTCATTGAAATGGACAAATATTGTCTCAAATCAACCTCACACACACACACACACACACACACACACACACACATGCACACAAACAGTTGATTAAGGATGTGGGCCTGCCCATTAACATCTTCACTGGGAAAGAAATGGCAGGGAACAGGGCGGGTGAATGAACAGCCTTGGTTTTGTGTGAAAATGTGTTTGTGTGTGTGTGTGTGTGTGCGTGTGTACATGAGCATCCATCCATCCAAATCGGCCCAGTCATTGGACTAAATAACAGTAATCTGATGATAGTATGCAGTAATAATGGGTAATTTGATCACTCTGCAGATGCCTGCTGGACGAGGAGGAGCAGGGAGGGGTGGGCAGGAAGGGGGGGAATGGTGCAGGTGATGTAGAAATTAAGTTCCCTCCTATGTTGCCATGAGCATGACTACTGCAGATGCTGGAGGATCCAATATCCTCCAGGGCTGCAAGCAAAACCAGCACAGGTCAGCAGAATGCTTCTGCAGCAGAGGGAATGACAAATCAGCAGCAGAGCAGCAATCTGTGCAGAGATTCATTCATACTAAAGGTGGAAAGAGGGCTGATACTGCCTTACGGCCATTGTTATCTCTTATCATCGACAGTGAACTTACGATTGGGTTTAGACAGTTTTAAAACTATTTAGCGGAGTTCAAGTGCAGCTGTGGATGCAGTCTTTAAAGCTGCCAAAGGAAACATTTGATATAAAAGCTGAAGCAAATACATCAGTCAAGTCACAAACTAGGTTTGTAACAGAGAAGAGCATCTAGGGCTGCTACTAATGATTCATCATCAATTTGTCTCTTTATTATTTTTTTTAGAACAACAAAATATGAAAAATATCTCTATCACTAATTTCCCAGAGCGCGCTGTGACGTCTTCGTTACTTGTTTTGTCCGACCAGCCGTCCAAAACCCAAAGATATTCAACTTACAATGAAACGTTAAAAAAGAAAAACAACACATCTTCACAAAAGCTAGAAACTAGAAAAAAAATGGTTTCTTAATTTTCTGTTACTTAACTGACTAACCACTTCAGCAGCATCCTGTACATACACACAAAGGGACTAATCAGAACACAAGATTTTCTCCAAAACAGTAGTGAATGTCCAGAAAAGGCTGCACTCATCAATACTGGCTAAACATCTTTACCGACCTCAACAGATATACAGTATATAAATATACAGTATATAAACACAGGCAAGTGATTTTGTATCTAAAAAGGTTCTATGTAATGAAGTCTTCTAAACATAAAAACACATCAATAAGTCGTCTCCTACTATTTGGGCCAGTCAAAGTGCCCAGTCTTTAAAGCACTTGGTTACAAACTTTGTTACAAATATTTCTCTATAAATGACATAGTTGTGACTAAATAAGCAACGATCAAAGTCAATGTTCGATAAAAGAAAACCATGGTTAGTTATAAACTAATAAGCCTTTAACACTCATGACTAACTAATCTTCTTCATCAGGATGGTGTTCCTGATTTGATTGACAGGCACATGAAGTATCCCTAGCAATATTAGCAAACAATGCATCAGTGTGCAAAACACACGCACATCTTTCTTGTCACTGAGTCCCAAACAGTACAGTGATTTTTGCTTCCCAAGAGGGAAGGAGAAATATAAGCAAGCAACCCAACAACTGTCATCAGAGTCGACCAACAGCGCTCCGCCTACTTGTGAGAAAAGTTCAGACACAAATACAGAAATCTCTCATGTGGAATGAGCAGTGCGGTTTTAATTTTGGCAGATAATAATAGTGTGTTCATGTAAAACAGCATCAATTTTAGTAAGAAATTTAGGGGCCTTAAAGGGACAGTTCACCCCAAAATCAAAAATACAAATATTTCCTCTTACCTGTAGTGCTTTTTATCCATCTAGATTGTTTTGGTGTGAGTTGCAGAGTTTTGGAGATATCGGCCCTAGAGATGTCTGCATTTTTTTAACTTAATGGAATGATATGACACTCAGCTCGTGGCGCTCAAAGCGCCAAAAATACATTTGAAAAACTCAACAGCAATGTCTCTTTCCAGAAATCATGACCCTGTTACTCCAGATAATCCACAGATTTGTTGTGAGCAGTTTCATGTAGAAACAATTTTCTTTCTATTGATACTCTGCAACTCACATGGATAAACAGCACTACAGAAGAGGTAAAATCTGTATTTTTGATTTGGGGTGAACTGTCCCTTTAAACAGCTCCAAGTGGTTCTGAGAACAGCAAAATGTTTGAAGGACTTTACTACAGAGTACACTCAAGTGCGCCCATGGAAAAACCCAATTAGCTTCTAGGCCGGTGACCTGGGATTAGATCCACCATATGTCCACCTCTGCCCCGAGCTGGGACGCCAGCCAACTGATAAGTATCAAGACTGAAACTAACAGAGCCGTACGCCACGCAGCCCATCAACCACACTGTCACTGAGGATCTGGGGTCAGGCTAGAGAGACTGAATTCTGAGGTCACGGGTTGAGGTTTGAATGAGGACATGATGCATATTTGCAGTTCACAGACAGAGAAGAAGTGCTCTGTTATTGTGTGGGATACAGCTGGTTTGATACAGCAACATCTTCTGAACGGATCTATAATATCTGGTGGACGGACACACATTTAGTTAAGGAACAACTGGTTACAGTACTGGTAATTATATCTAATTAAGTCGGCAGAAGATTAATCGACAAATATTTTCATTGAGTAATCTTTTAAATAATTTATAAAAGCACAAATCCCCCACATTCTGTGGTTCAGGCCTCTCAAATGTGAGGATTTGCTGTTTGTGCTTGTTTTATATCAGTGTACGTTGAATATCTGTGGGTTTTGGACAGTTGTTCAGACAAAAAGAGGCAGTTTGAAGACGGCCCATTGGAATGTCCCAAATGCCTTCTAGTTGTCAGTTAGACAGCCTTTATTCTGAACTGATCCAACAAGGTCCATCTAATCCACACAATACTGCATTAATAATATACAGTATGTTTAATTACAAATATTATAATCCACATCTTCACATCTCCACATCTAAACGTATTAGTTTAGAATATTTTGGCACCAAGATAGACAGATTGTGAGATACTGAATAACAATACACAGTCATTATTGGCAGCTTCAATGTAATGTCAATCTAAAAATAACGGCCTTCAAAAAGCCATATCTGTCAAACCACAATGCTAATTGAGAAACAAGACCCTCTTTTGTTCTGTTGTACACTCGGCAGGCCAGCAGCTGTGAGGGATGTGTAACTGCTGTTATGATGTGTTAAAGAGTGAACATGTAACCTCAGACTGGTTAGACCTCTCCGAGGTGCATTAACTACCCACTGACATGAAAACAGCATCACAGCAGAGAACAGGCAGCTGGTGGCACATTTATCCAAAATGATCTGTATCAGCCTTCGTGAACTCATATTGGCCAAACAGCGGTTGTTTGTTGGACATGAGGTTAGTCACATCTGATGCAGGGTCAGGTGCCAATGCAGTTCTCTCTCTCTGTCTCACACACACACACACACACACACACACACACACACACACACAGACAGGCCAGAGGGCGGCTCAGCATCTGGTGGTGTGTCGTGTGTTGCTGCTCTGAAGCCAGGCATTAAAAGAGAGAGCGGTGGACTGAGCCAGCTGGGATCAGCGGCCAATAAAGACGGGCAGCAGCATCTCGGTGCCAAGGAAATGCAGAAACCCCGTGTGTGTGTGTCGGTAGACTACATCTGGTATGTGGGTGGTCTGCCTGCTTTGTGTAGTCAGTCGAATTCTGCTGCACTGTATTGAAATCCTTATCAGACTCCAGCTGACCTGCAACATGTAAGACTTTGGCTGCCTTTTTAAAAGGAATAGTTTGACATTTTAAATACGCTAATTCGCTTTCTTTAAGAGTTAGATAAGAGGATCAATACCACTCTCATGTTTGTACAGTAAATATAAAGCTACAGCCGACAGCCAGTTAGCCTAGCTTAGCATAAAGACTGGAAATAGGGGGAAACAGCGCTGTCCAAAAGGTAAAAAAAAATCCTCCTACCAGCACCAGGATTGTGTAAGAACAACCTGTTGTTTCTACACAGCTTTTGTAAAGACGAACGAAATGAGATGTTAATTAGTAAGCTTTAGACGTGCTGTTTGGTGGATTTTGTTACCTTGGGATGGAGCCAGGAGAGCAACCCCCCCCCCCGTCTTACTGATTTCTGTACTGATTCTAATCTGCCTTCTCAAGAAAATATTTTTTTTTTTTTTTTTTTTTTTTTTTAAATCGTACCGCTGAGTCAGAAAGAGACAGTAAAAGTAAACCAAGTAATGAAACAAAGTCCAGCCTCAAAATGTTGTTCGTTCAAAACTTTTTCGGTCTTTTTCAGGGACTGCAGGTATCTTTATGTATGATCACACCTACATAGTAAGGAAACGCATTTAGGATACGGTGTAAAAACTGTAAAAACAACAGAAGAAGGCATACAGTATGAAGCTGAGAGAGAGACCCAGTAAAGTCTCTGTTGCTATGTTACAGACATTAAGTCAGACTAAACCTGCTTTGAGTTTGGGAAGCCACCTGACACCGTGCAGCCCGGCAAATAAACTGTCCTTTCAACAAGAAGACACACACACACACACACAGTCTCTCTCTCTGTCTGTCTCACACACTGACTCATTCAATTGTTTCTGGAGAGGCTCTGCAGACGCTGTAACAGAGATAGAAAGGGAAGAGAAGAAGCTGATGAACTAACTTGTGGTTGTTGACCCTGACGACAGCGGGGCTTTTCTGTTTCCTCTCTGTCACTGAGGCACAGATCCAACAGCAGCCTCCAACTCAGTGCTGGAGACATCTTATGTTCTTTATCCAATTTGGGCATTATTATTAGATTAATATCTTAATACAGCAAAGGTAGTCGTGTGCACATCCAATCCCATATTCACTGTAGGCCAGGTGAATGGATTCAGTAGTGGAAGAAGTAAACATTCTAGAAATGTTGCCTCTGGTTAAAATAAAAGTTTAGGAGATATAACCCAATACTTTTTACTTTTACCTAGATTAATATATAGGCCATTTTCTAACTTTTTTCTAAAAGCTTAACCTGATCTAATTCTAATGACACTTTTTGACCAAATTTGACACAACTAGTGCTGAAACAATTAGTGGATTAGTCAATTTGTTGATCGAACCAAAACTTTGGAGTCATTTATCAAAAATGCCAAACATTCGCTAGTTGCAGCTTGTCACGTGTGAAGATTTGCTGCTTTTTTTTCTTTAATACTTTTGTAAATTGAATATTTTTGGCTTTTAGACTGTTGGTCGACGCATCACAACAGCTGTAGGCATAGGCTACTTCGGCAATGTGAGTAAAAGCATCTTGTGATGTCTAAATGTCGCATTATAGACTAAAAACTAAGACAAATAAAATTCTGTGGGGAAATCTGTAGCTGCAGTTAACTGTTATCAGCAGGGTGCAAATGTGCCTCACATTCACCAGGTCTCTAAAATGCCACACAGTGCAGCGACTATGTATAAAAGTCAGCAGGGGGTGGTGTGCAAAAAGGTCAAGTGTTGACAATGGTGTACTGGCAGCAGTGTGGCATGAAGACTAAGCAGACCTTTAACCTAAAATGCTGCGGCAGAGAGCTTTTATTCTACTGCTGTGTCCACGAGCAAGAAGCTGAGACCCTACCAGCTGTGTAGGTGACGCTCTCTGTCGGACTGCTGACCTCTCTGACCGTTTTCCTATGAAAGTCAAGTCAGTGGAAGATTGGGATTTGGGGCTGAATCCTGTACAGCTCAAACTGTCTTGTTAAAGGAATAGTCTGACATACTGCGAGACTAGCTTGTTTACTGTTTTACACAGTTAGATGATTCACACCAATTCCAGCTAATACAGAGGCAGCACAGTGACAGTTTCTTCCCATCTGCAGCCGGCCTCATCAACAAGGCCCGGGACCCCCATTGACACTGACTCCTATACAGCCCCCCCCAACGAAAGGTCTACACACCTGACTCAATGTGTTACATTAATGCACATATTTTGGATTCCTATCTTGCACATTGCAAATCTTCTTTATACTTCATACTGTGAACTTTTGCACATTCTCTGGTCAATATTTTGCACATCCCTGCACACAACAATCATATTGTACATATTTTTTTAAATATTTTTTCACATTTTATTGTGAATTTTTATATTCTCTATTTATGTTTCTTAACTTGCAGTACTTGCTTTATCTTTCTTTATATTTTCTACTTACTATGTTTATCGTTATGCACCAATATACCAAACCATACCATGGTATAAATACAAACCTACTTGGCAATAAACCTGATTCTAATATTTAACCTTGTCAAATTGCTTTTTTCCAAAAATCCAAAACTCAAAGCACAAAGACCAGCAGGGGGAGGCTGCTAGAGTGACTGTAGGCTTTCAGCCTTCTTGTTTCCTAAACTGATCAGTACCTGGATTCTTGTCTCAAGGATCGGGTACCTTCCCTTTCCATTTTTCAACGTTTGCTTCTACAAAATCTATACTAAAACAATAAACTTTGGCACACACAATGTAAATGTACATTCTAGATTATGGGTGTTGCAGAAATGTTTCAAAATCCAACCCATTTAGCTGTTGTAAAGCAACAAAGTCTATTTTGGTTGTTTATATTCTAACTGTATTAGTAATGGTAGTAGCAGTAGTAGTAGTGTGACAGGACTTGCCTTTTCCAGGAATGTTGCTTCTACTTAGCTTTCTATCTCTATTTTGCATCAGAGCTGGGAAAGGGCTGATCCCAGAAAAGCAACTCAGCAGCGCAGCAGTGACACAATGGCTCCAAATAAGAGCTGATGAAGCGAATAGTCAGACCCTGACACATCTTGACATGCTGCTCATTTCATCGCACTGAACACCTCTGTGGAGGAAAAACCAACCTAACCTCAGACTTTAGACTACTTTTTAAGATGACAACAATGATATGAGGACAGGGGTCTGCAGGAGAAAAAAAACCAACATAATTTTCTGATTAAACAGTTGATTTTTTTTCTCAGTTTGTTGTTGTTTTGCTAAATACTGGAAATCAAATATTACCCTCCACTTAATTTAACATCCCAGTCCTGCAGGTGGACAACATATTACAAGGTCTTAAAACCGCCTTACAGTCTCACTGGTACATACTACCACAAATGCCTCGTGTTGTCAAACTCTAAAGCCAATGACTGCACTAAGCTGAGCCGCATTATCCTGAAGCTGGATAGGAAGGGTTGAAAGACACACCACTGTCAAGTCTGCAGTATTTAAATATGTGTTTTCCTACCACAATTTTCAAAATAAAGCCATCATTTTCTTTAGGAAAACTTCTACTCCTATGAATTGGTACCAACTTGGATGTATTGTACTTAGCAGTCAGTTGGTGAATAGTGGTGATAGTTCTTTTAAAATTATTTTAGATACACACTGTTTTCAAGCCTTAAGACGTTCTTATCAGGACATGAGGACAGGAGAAGCTTCATGATGTGTTGGATGCATGCTCTTTTATTTGTATTTACAAAGTGTGGTTTTACTCTATGTTAATATAGTTTTTCACCTTGCACACTGATAAAACAACAAGGTAGTTCCTAACATTGTATGGCTTATATACATATACAGTACATACATATACATATATATGGAACTGACACGTTTCACGCTTTTATTTTGAAGATAAATTCGCCCTACATCCGTTTTTATTTTAGTTCTGTAGAACTTAACGCACCTTACTGCGAAGGTAACTATCCCTTCTCTCGTGAGGCAGGAAATAACATACATTGCTCAACTTTATTAAACACAAGCACTGAAAACTACGCATCCACGCGTCCCCTGTTTACATCCACATATTTTCTTATTTTATAATATAAACAACTGAGCTCCCTCGATTCATTTAAACGCTACAAATGCAGCAGCACCGAGCTCATCAAAGTGAGTGACAGGCCGTCACAGCCAATCAAGAGCCTCAGAGCCCGCGGCTGCAGCCAATGACAGACCGTGATTGGTGCTCCGGCCGCATTGATTCCGTTACGAGAGGCAGCCTTGGGAGTTTCGGGCGCGTGAAGTTTTAAACAATCAGCCAAAATACGACCGGAATTAAAGCGACTTGACATTCAAAATAAGACTGGGTAGGTACTGAAGACATTCATTCACTAAAATCAAGTTATAAGCTTTACTGTAGCCAACACCTCGAAGCATCAGTGTTAGCATTTCAATTAAAATATACCCTAGGACCACATTTTTAAAAGAGGTTTTTTGGAATTATCTCATTTAGAAATTGGGTTTTATGGTCATTTCTTGTGGTCACTTTTTAACTTTACATATTTGCTTTCCTCTACTCCTCCTAACTTTCTTTTAGAGCGAAAAACTCACTTAAGATACCAAAACACTAACACCTCTTCAAAATATTAACACTTGTGCTGCCGATAATAATTGTATTTTAACTACCAGTAATAATAACAACAAGACGAAGATGCAGCAAACGAAAGTATAAGCCATGGATAGAGTGGAAGAAGTTAGATTCATTTGCTACAAATATGCACGTATATTGTATGTTTTATAACCACGATAGCAAGCTATATTCACCCCAAACCCATTTGGTACAAAGGTATGCTCATAAATAAGACCTTTATTTTGTAGGGCGATACCGGAAGCCTCCTTCTTCTACTCTGCTAGCTCAACAGTGGTGGGTTTGGCTAGGTAGGCCTCGGTGAATACAAATAAGCACAAAGTTTACAATAATAAAACACAATGTACCCTTTTTCGTAAACGTAAAACAACATAAGTAATTTCACACAGCCGCCCAACAAAGTCCCAAAACCTCAGACGCCATGTTCCATTTCACTTTGAAAAGCTACCGTTAATGGGTTACCGTCATTCAGCCCCGCAGTAACGCTACCGTTTCCACTGACAGATGCATTTCAGGAGCTCGACAAGTTCCCGTCTGCTCCAACAGTATTAGCTAACAAACTCACGAAGGCTCACCTTGATATTAACTCGACGGGTCCTCCTCGATCACATCGCTGCAGGTATTCCCCCGGCCAAACTGGAGCAGAAACTGTCCATGGTCCCGTACCAGGAAGTCCAAAGCACTTCTCAAACTCTGTATGGAAAGCCGCGCAGGATCCCAGCCAGGTAGCAATGCGCCGCCCGCCGGGCTGATCTGACCTCACCGGGTGGATGCTGCTGCAGCTGCTGCTACTGCTGCTGCTGCTGCTGCAGCAGCTCAATCCAGCCTGCGACATTCCTCACACACACAAAATGACCCACAGTTACCCGCTGCTGTGTTGTGGTGGTCTGTTACTGTCCGAGCTGTAGTGGTCAATAATAAATCAAATATAGGTCCTGACCCCGAGTCGTCATCATAATGCCAACCACATTTTAACATTGAGAATTATCATTAAACAAACTATTTTCAAACAGTTTTTAATATGTATTCTTTTTTTTTAGGATTCCCCAACTTCCAACTTTTATTTCACTTATTTATTTACTTTACTTTATTTAACCGGAAAGTCTCTTCATAGAGGTAGCCTATATGTCTTTGACAAGGAAGACTGAAATTAAGTATATGGAAATACTCATAGATACAATTTGAATGTGGTGTTTAAAGGAGTTATTCCAAGTCAAGGGTCCATAATATGAAAAGGGATTTACTTGCATCCGTTTGGTACTTATAATAGTATCATGTATTCAATAAAAAATCATTGTAAGCCTAGAACTGGTGGATATATTCTCTAAATATGAATTACACACAAAACAGACAAATAAATGAATGATTAAATAAATAATTAAGTTAACAGAGCTGGGCTAAAAGGGGCTAAGTTGAATATTGTAGAGGAAAAGCTGATATCAAGACTATCTCCAAGGATAAAGACTGAAAACAATTCTTGAAATGACATACAGAACAAATGCCTTTTTTGGATATATATATTATATTTTTTTCACTCTTGAAAGACTATCACACAACGTGTATGTCATGAAAAGTCATGTGTAAGGCCTAAAAGTAATGGATATATTCTCCAATCTTCCATTAAAAATAAATAAATAAATAAGGAAAACTGATAAAAGCCGGACTAAGAAGAGTTTTCCCATGTGAAAGACTGTCACACAAGTGACATTAGATATTTTTATGTTAGCCAAACTACATATTTAATTTATTTTATTCATTTGCAAATAAACAAACAAATAAACGGGTTGGTTGCATATTGTAGCTGGAAAGCTGATAGTAACTAGCCTGGCAGGTATGCTCAGGCTTGACCTTCCCATACTCTTATCTGATGTAACTTCAAAACTTCAAATGACAAATTATCTTCAGATTCCACAGAGTGTATGGCTACGGGCTTTAGTTATACTCCAAAACTCACACACTGAACCTATTTTTGTGGCTTCCGCTTTCATTTGTATTCTTATCTCGGCATCATCACAAACGGGGTCTTGTTTTGACGAGGAGTGTGTCAAGTGTCCACACACTTCACACGGTGTGTTTGGAGACATTTCTCTCATGTTAACTTCGCAGGAGGAATCCATTATCACCGTTGTTTACATAACAACAACACTAAGTTATTTGCTGATAAAATAACAGATTATATAGTGATGCAGTTGCCTTTTTAATACATCTGCTCTCCAGTAGCATAAACATGGATTCTAGTCATGTGACTACAGTTTTCCTTTGTACATGACAACATGTACATCTGTCAGCGAGTTTGCTGACCTGAATTCTTTAAGTTCATACTGACCTCTATAGGCAGAAGATGTGATTAGGAGCTGGGCCACATTATATGGCTGCTGGAGAAACAGTGGACAGGAAGAGGAAAAGGGAAAGATGGAGGGCAGATCAGAGCAGGGTCACCGAAAGTCTGGCTGTCAACAACTTGCAGCTTTTATGCTGGTTGGACATGAGCGGAAAGGGGAAGGAGGGGCATCATGACAGGGTTGTCATTTGCAGGTTACTAGTTTAAAAGATCTCAACATTTTTGTCATTTTGTTTTAGTTTTTAGAATCCAAGCAAGTTGGATGTGATGGGAAAGGGAATACAAAAGGAAAGAGGTTGTGGGATAATCACACAAGGGCTCTAGCTGGCAGAGTTCTGTTTAAAATTAGCTGCAGCCTCCAGATTTAAAGTAATTTATGAAGGAAAAAAGAAGGAAAGGCAGGGCTGTTTAAAAAAGGTATTACAAATCCCCAGCCTCCAGATGCCTTGCAAGTTGGACGTGATGGGAAGGAAATGTTATGTTCTTGTTTCTATCTGATAGTCTTTAAAAAAAATCTTAAATCAGATTTCATTCAAGTGGACATGAAAGGAAAGGAAAGGAAATCATGAAAGGGCTGCTACTGGCATATTTCTGTGTAAAAGGGACTTAAAAATGTCTTAATTTTGACTTTCTACAACCTAGATTATGTGCAAGCTAGATATAACGGGGGGAAAGGGAGAGGAAAGGCAGGACGATCAGAACAGGGCTTTTACTTGCAGATTTTCTCTTTAAAAGTTACAAAAAATTCGGCTTTCTTCAACGTGCAGTGTTCAACTTGGACATGACAGGGAGGTGAGATGATAATGAGCAGGCTGTTTCAAAAATCTTAAAAGTGGCTCCAGACAACTTGTAGATTTCATGTAGACTTAATGGGAAAGGAAAGGCAGGACGACCATGACAGGGCTGTAGACTGTATGTTTAAAAAGTCTTAAATTTGACTTTCTATAACCTGCAGTTTTCTTGCAACTAAGACATGATAGGCAAGGGAAAGTAACGGAAAGGTTAGCAAAGAGAAGGAAAGGAAGAAGAAGAGTTGGGACTTTTCACAAGAGGGCTATCACTGGAAGATTTCTGTTTAAAAAGGTCTTTAAAAGTCTTAAATGTCTGCAGATTCCCAGGCTTTCCTCTCCAACACAAAGCTGCAGCGTGGCGTGTTGAATGTGCTCAGCGCAGTGCAGCTTAGTTCAGCCAGGCTCGGTCTGCTGTTTTGTGTTTCACTGCTGTTACAGCAGGCCGGGAGGAGCCTTAAACACACACCCAGAGTGTATAATGAGGGCTGGGTATAGGGCTGCACTGTTTACATTAGAGAGCATACTGTTTATAGAGAGGAGCTGTTGAACACTCCTGGCAGACCACATTATTGACTGCAGAGAGCTGACTGGTGACGGGGACCACACCTGATGCAAATGCAACAGTCACGAGGTGGAAACCAGAAGAGGGCAGGGCCAGCTGTGACCTCCAGTCTGGGATCAAACAACCAGCAGAGATAACGTTTTCACAAGAGAATGAATTTACATGTAAGCCTTTCTACTTTGAAAAGACACATTTTTCATGTGCACCTACAATTTGTGATGCCATCCAGCTCTTGTTCTATGGAGTTTGAATGCACTTAAAAGGTATCCTGTGGAGTTTTCTTGTATACAAATCATGTTTACATTCAGTGTTACTCACCAAAATGCATTGTGTGTATCCTCGAGGCCGGACAAACGCATTTCCTTCCTCATAAAACATTTGTGAAGCCGATATGAATATTTTAAATCCTGCACTGTTTACAGCTATATTTGCTAGCTTGCAATCTTCTTCTTCCTTGCTTTTGTTGACACATAACTACATTTCTTTGCACGTTACCACCGCCTTCTGTCGATTTGCAGAATAGCACCAAACCGTCGGCAGTATTGTGTATCGCTGCCTGCATGCGCCTGCACGATTCAAACGGCGACCCGCTGCTCCATAGCACTACTACTGGCCAAAAACTCATGGGGTACCTTTAATGTAACATTCCTTGGAAAGCGATGCCAAATTAATATGAGGGAGACTTTTAGAAATACTGAGGTCAAGTCCCCCAAATGTCCCCACCTTTGAAATTTCTTTAATATTTGGATTTGGATGACTTAACTGTTCAATGAACGTTTTTACTTCCCAACATGAAGGTCTCAATGCTGTTTAAGAGACCTCTCCAGTGCCAGGAATCAAATTGTGGTGGGAAAATATTGTCTCCTTAATTTGTTGCTTTTTTAAATGTATCTATTATTATTATTATTTTTGGTGAGACTAAAATTAGTGGAACCTGCCTTTTAAGTACCATCATGTTCCTATTTTTAAATTGTATAATGTAAATTGTAAATCACAGGTTTCTCAAATCGAGGGGGCTTGAAATGGTGGATACATATCTGTGTTAATGGTCATAGATGCATACATACCTACTGGAAGTTTTGAGAAGAAATAATGTGTTTCTGGCCCTAAAATCCTTTTAAGACTCTGTATACAAATTAAGAGAACAAAGGTGACAAACAGCCCTCTAGAACAGCTCATAAATTGAGTTAAGTTTGGTTTAGCAACATTGGTGTACCTGAGGTTTGCTACAACTGAGTATTGACTTTCTCCAACAATGTCAGACTCAATCCAAGTCAGCGATTGATTTATTCATTTGCAGCGTGTTGTGTTCATTTATTGGACATGTCCGTCAGTTGTCAAGGACGCACCTTTCAGTGAATCACAAGGTAAATCTGAGGAAGAGTGAACAATGGAACACACAAACAAGCATCCAATTTGAATGGCTGTGTGGTCTGATCAATCAATAAGCCTCAGTCTGTTGTGGGTTTACAGCTCAGTGGCAGGAAGCAGCATCACAGCCAGCAGCTAATCAGGTGACAGTGATGTAATATGTTTTATAGTCCAATATCTGACAGCGCTGCAGACCTGTACCACTTACCTTGTTAGTGCCAGGCGTTACGGCCTATTTGTTATCCTAATGTGTCATGTGACCATGTTAAGGGGGCAATGAGAGGGACACGACTCTGGCTTCGCCCTGCTGTGAGTGTTGATTTCACGGCCTATTAAGCCGGTGATTGTGGCGCTGCTGTCTGCAACAAATTCTACATCAGTTCCACCTACAATTGCTCAACACAACTACACACTGTGGTGACACTTAGGGAAACACACAAAGATGAAAGAGATGAAAATGTTTGTTATTTCCTGAGTTCTCCGTAATCAGAGCTGCCCTCAAAGTAAGCCATGAGGTCACCCATCTCGGTCACTTTACAGACTGGCCTTTTTACAGATGATGTAGTGGATCAAATGTGCTCAAAGCATGATGGTCTGATGCCAAGATTTTTAAGTCTACATCTGGCAGTGATATGGAACCTTTTATGTACAAGTACCTGCAGATTTGATATTATAGAGAAAAACAAATTAAGCACTGGTTAAACCCAGTGGTGGAAGAAGCATTCCGATCCTTTACTCAAGCAAAAGTAGCAAAACCAGAGTGTGAGAATACCTCCGACCTCCCTGGAAGGGGACCCGCTCCCTATGTAGAAAAAAACGGCTTATTTTAAGGTAATGAAAACACGATTCTTATTTTCAGGTAATTATACAATAATTAAAACACACTTATAAATATTATATTCCATTTCTGCTAAATGTTACACACTGGACCTTTAAGTACAAGTATGTAAGTATTATCAGCAAAATGTACTTAAAGTATCAAAGTAAAAGTACTCCTATCGCTGAGTAAATAAGAGGTGCTTGGGTTAGGTATGGTTGTTGACGTTCTGTCATGCACCACATGGTGTTTAATATTTACCTGAGGGGCCTCTCTCCCCCTCAATTATAGGCCAACATCGTGTGTGTGTGTGATATAGGTTTTATGTGATGTCTGTTTATAATGTTTTTAATGTTTGATGTTTCTATTTTTGTATTTATATTGCAGTAACACCTACAAAAATGTAACATTATGAGATTATTTCATCATGTTAATAACTATTTGCACACAACTTTGTAATGAAGAAAGAACAAGGGAACTTTTCACACCAACTGGGTAACATTCACCATCAAACTTAACGAAAAAGAAGATGCAAACACTGAAACTTCGAGAAAAACCAAACCACGTGGAAGTGTCACATCTTGACTTAACTGCAGCACCTCAGAGCAGGTGGCAGGTGCCACTGAAGCTTTAACATCACAATCAAATTACATTTTCAATGATTTTTTTCCAGCTTTACAAACTACTGGTGAATATTTACAGGAAGTGACTGAGCTGTCCCGCTGTGCAGGCATAAAATGTCTAAAGGGCGTTGTCATAGGCACACAAAACACACACACACATATCTGACAGAGATCAAAGCTCCAAAGACTTATCTGAGATCCGGCACGCCCAAACATCAATGAGGAGTAACAGGTATAATGTAGGTCATGGTGTACAGTGCTAATCTCATCAAAGAGCATGCTATTTAAGATAGAGATACGGGGGCATTCCTCTTTCACGTAATATCAGCAGAGCGTCACCTTGGTGAGAGTTTTGGTATGAAATTCTTGGTTTTAATGAGCCAGACGTGGCTTCTGAAGTCACTGCATCAGGATTTACCTTCCTCTTCCAGCACAAGATGGCAGCATCGTATCATCTAACTCCGGTAACACTAAACTGTATGCGTAAAGTCCTTTGGTAACTGTGTTTTATATATTACTCTGGTTCTTCTGTGTTCTGCCAACAAGCTTAAGCATTGCATAAGCATAACAATTCAGTGAATATTATGTCTAACAAAGGGGAATGAGTCACTTCAGTTCTTCAAAGGAATGCATAAGAAATGGTGGGAAAATGTAAAAAAGACAAAAACAAAAAAACCCTCTCCCAGGCCTTCCTTTGATCAACACTATAATTTAATTACCTGCATACCAAAGAGAGCCTTTATTTGGAATTTCAGTCTCACTCGTCTTATTTGCTCCATGGCACAGTAAATTCAAAGAGAAGTTTCAAAAGTGAAAAAAAAACAACATTTTTTGCTCTTTTTTACTCTCGAGAGTTGAAATAGGTGTTAATGATAATGTAATCAGCTCCATACAACACAGAAACACAAAGAACAAAACTGATGTACTCACAGTAAATATACTCTAATAAAGTGGCTCTTCAACTGTTGATCTAAAATGGTGCAAATGATATGAAATGGTTTGTGAAGTTTGAACATTTGCTTTCTAAAAATGAATTGGTGCAACGTTGTTATTCTTGTTAAAATAATGTACTGATATTAATTTCATTGATCTAAAATTGTGCAAATTATATGTAAATATTTTGTAAGATGTAAACATTTGCTTACTATAAATAAATGGAGGCAATGCAGTGGTCAGGATAGTATGCATGTGACTGTGCCCTCTTGTTAAAATAATGTAATGATTTCTCTTTTTTTTCTGAATAAAAACAGAGAATTAAACTTTTTTTTATTAAATTCACCGCATTGTGACGTTAATATTTTGATGGTCTTACTGGTAAAGTTCCAGTATAGTATTTATCAAAACTCCTCATATCGTTGCGACTTATAGTTTTCTTATTTACTTTTGTACCTAACACGGTATTTGATACAAGGTGCGGCATCAAAATGATATAAATAAACGCGTTTACCTGGTGAGATGTTAACCAAACCCCTGATGAGTAGTTTTTAAAATCACACATTCTGAATGATTCATTTGTGAGGCTATTCACCAGTATGTTGTTGTGCTATGGGGTACACGACAGAGTGGCCCCCGTTTATTTTTCATCAGTGATTGCAGAGCATCCCATACAGTTCCTCACAGGAAGGAAGCGTCCACGTTTCCGTCGGGAATGGGATGGATTGAAGACTGATGTATGTGTGTGTTCTTAGCCCCTGTGGCACGTCTTGTTTCTACCTCTTCTACCTCTGAATAATAGACTAGCTGTGTGGTTTGGTGGTTTAAGAGCTTCTTGTATCTTCAAAAAAATTCACAGGGTGGTAACAAGTAGCCTGCTAGTCAACTGCATAATGCATTAATCTATTATATTTTACCTGCATACTAACCACTGCATAGTATGACTTGAATTACTTACAGTACTCTCACCCCACTCCAAAAACATCACCATTGTTCTGATGTTTCACTGAGCGTGACTCCTCTATTTTCATCTGCAAACAATGTCTTTATGTTTGGTCTATTGATCCAGTATCACTGCTGTCTACTCCCTATAAATAGTCTCGTATTGATGTGATTTTTTTCATGTGTTATTCATTCTACGCAGCTGAGAGGCTTCATGATGGGTGTTTTTAAGGTTTTTCAGCTCCAAGAAATGATAGCAAAATAGGAAAAGCAGCAAAAGTACAACTCTGTGGTGTCTGTCAAGGTTACCTGAACACATTTAACTATTATATAATTACATTAAAACATTGGTCTTTGGTCTCTCTTCGGTCATGTACTGTTCAATCGAGTTTGTATGTGAATCAAATCTTTTAAAAAGCAGCATTGTGATGTTGCATGGCCTAAATGCTGTTTCAAAGGCTTTTAAATTATGAGAAGAATAAAACTTTGCCGAATCCTTGAAATCTTCTGGACTTAAAAATGGTCAAATTGAAAGAAATGAAGTGCTGCCAGTGGCAAAGTCGGCCTTCAAACATGCACATTTGTCAAATCTCTGTTTATGTAGAATATTGTGTCTGACTACGTAGACCTTACCTTGAATCTCAGAGCATCCTTGGTGACAGCTGATGAAGTGGTCTTTTTCAGACACTCACCTTTTCCACAGTCGGACCACCAAATCTTCAAAGACTACTAAATGTGTGTGTGTGTACAACCATCATTTCAATTTTGCTTGCAAATACACATCAGCATGTAGCCTAACACATTCCCTTCCTGGCTGCTTTCACATTTTAAAAGTGATTTTATAAGAGGGAATAAAACCGAAAGAGAGAAAACTGAAGAGAAAAACATTGATGAAAAAATAAAACTCTGAGCTGCAGACATGTGAATTACAGACCACACGTCAACGATAACAGAGGTGTAATATTATCTATCCATGGGTAGGATCCACAGACTAAGGGCAGTTTATTATATGCCTTGTCTCAACCTCACAATCAATATTTAATAACAGACTTGGTGGACTGGTGCAGTGATGAAAAGAAAAGATGCCATAATGTGCCAGAGAGCACATAATGTACAGCAACGTGGATATTTGCAGTATGAAGTTATAAAGATAAAAGATATAGAGCATTGCACGTTGCAGCTTTGGTTCAAAGAGCTGGTTTAAAGTGAGGGCGTCTGCAGATTGTCTTGATTTATTAGACCAACATTAAATGTCTGTTTTTATTTTTTCAAAAAGCAGCCAGTAATTGTCCAGGGACTTGATTTTTAGTATTAAATTCATTTCTCTGAGGTAACCTTCAATGTGTGGAGCTAAAGTACCACTTTTTATTCAAACACATGTCAAACCCTCCTTGATATCTGTGAATGAAATGTAAAAACTTTGACCTTTGACTTCTCTTTCCTGTCTCTCTACTGGGGATGCAGTTGTGACGGTGAGACAGTACGGGAGTGGATCGGACACAAAGTGGACATACAGTGGACAGGCCTCGCCCAGGACAGCGGACAGCACAGGAAGGAGGACAGTGTGGGCCAATCCCTGATGAGGGAACAGTTAGCTGTTGCCTTGATTAGAGTCGGCCCTCTTATTGAAAGCATCAGCCAATTCCAGTGTGAGTTAAGCTTTTATCACAAACAGCTGGGAGAGCGGAGTGAACTTTGGAAAAGTCAGAAAAAATACATATTTTAGCATTTCTCAGCTGGATTATAGCGAGTCAAGAGGCTTTGTAAATCAGACAGAAAGGGGAAAAAATGCAGTACTTGAAGGTATAATTCGACATTTGGGAAATGTGCTAATTCACTTTCTTGCCGAGAAGACTGATACCACTCTCATGTCTGTACGGTAAATATGAAGCTACAGCCAGCAGCCGGTTAGCTTAGCTTAGCATTAAGACTAGGAAACAGCTAGCCTGGCTCTGTCCAAAGGTAACAAAATCCGTCTACCTGCACCTCTAAAGCTCACTACGTTATATCTCGTTTGTCTAATCCGTACACAAACAGAAGTGTAAAAATGCAGGGTTATGAACCGGACTATTTCTTTCTTCCAGAAACTTAGCATCTAAAGGCCTGGTCACAACAGCATTTAAAACGGCAAAATTTGGAGGCAAAATACATTTTTTCCAATGGAATTGCTGTGATCGGTGGAGTATAAACTGCTCCATAAAAGAGTAATGGTTTGCAGTTATGATACAGGAGTCGTTGGTACAAATAACCTTTTGAATAAACTGTGTGAACTTATTGTCCTGTCAACGACCGAGCTCAGTGGTTAGCAAGCTCGCTAGCTCGGAGAGATTCCCCCTCTTCATGCTTTCTTGAATGAAATGATGTACTATTCTCAGAACAAAATGCCACGGGGGCGTAAACGGCCCAGCACAGAGAAAATAGAAAGAAGCTTGTGCCCAGCTGGCTAGCCTGTTAATAGCGGTTAGCTCGCCAGCTACAGTAGGTTACCTAGTAGTTCCTACATCACCAAGCTTTGATAAACACATATTTTGGGAAAATGTGCAGGTGAATTTTGCTGGACCACTGTCTGGTATGACCAGCCCTTAAATCTCGGTAAGAACACGAATAAGCGTATTTCCCAAAAATATCGAACTATTCCTTTAAGCTAAGAAAAAAATGCATTCAGCTTTTCTACACCAAGCTAATGTGCTTCTTAGTTTTTACAGGTCAAATTTTGGTTAAGATTCAATATGGAGTCAGCAGGATTCCCAGGATCCCGTCTGGTCGTTTTTGACGGCTTATTTCTCAACTGTCACGCGACGACTTGGGCTACACAGCAATATACATACAAACACATTCGATGTATATTTACTATGTTTAGTGAGAACAGCATAGAGAGTTGTCACTGGGGATGGAGTCAACTTTACTATGTGGTAAAAACAAAAATGTGAACACGAGGGGAAAAGATAGAACGAGAGAGACTATGAAAGAAAGAGAAAGAGAGAAAACGAGAGAATGGCAGGGAGAGGTTGTGAAACAGTACAACATCAGACAGGCACTGGAACATAACAACACAGAGAGAGACAAGTATTAGGAAAAATGGTTTAATATAGGAGACAGAAGCAAAAAACTGCATCACACAAGAACATACGTTTACAAAAATAATTCTGACTGCTTCAGCTACACAGTTAGTTCACAGAGAAAGACAGAGAAACCGGAAAAATCTAAACAGCTAAAAGCAAAAAATTTCTAATTAGTTGATCTCTTTATTAAACTAATACATTAATCCACTGAAGGTGACTAAATATTTCTATTCCTTCTTTTTCTATAATTGTCTTATCGTGTAGACGGCACAATACAGAAGTCAAATGAAACTTACCGCTGTTGTATAGACAAACTTGCTAGAACTATTTAAAAAGCGAAAATGAAAGATCTGACACTCACCTACCCTCTGTTTTCGGAAGAAAAACAAAGAAAGAACGAAAGTAAGAAAGAAAGGTAGAAAGAAAGAACAACACTCAAGTGATGAAAAAGAAGTGAAAGAAATAAAGCCAAAGATCTTCTAGAAAATCTTATATCAAAAGCCAACTTTCTTGATGCCAGCTAGAAATCATACTCGGGGACCAGTCAGGGTCAGGCCACACCACCAGGCCAGACAGCTTTTTTTTCTAAGATTTTTTTGTTGTATCCTTTAATCTCCAGTATAAAAAATTCCACTGGTACAAAATGCATAAGTACAATCAGTTGTAGAAATAGGAAAGCCTGCATTTGTTGTACTTTTTAAATCCCATCCAGTGACAGATTTCGAAGTGTTGTCAAACAAACATACATCACACTTACAGGATCCACTGAAATGCATTGACTTTGGCTTCTCTCAAGACAATAACTTTGAAACTACTGAAAACCTTTTTGAGAATTAAAAGAAACGAAAAAAAATTGGATAATTTCTACAGACAACAAGCTCTTTTTTTACGGCACGGAAAGAGAAAACACAAAACATTTTTCCTCAAAAAACTTGACATAAGCCATAATGCAAAGAAACGACAAGATCATTTTTTTTTTCCTTTCAGATTTCATTGTTTGATAAATAGCACTTAAGATAATTAAGAAAGAAGGAGAACAGAGAAGTGAACAGTGACAAGATAGAAATATTACAACGAGCATCGGCGATGACAGCCCCTGAGGTGAGCCGCTCGACAGAAACTCTGTTTCTACGACCCTCTTGTGCTTCGACATTGAAACAAAGACAATATGCTTCACACTGGACTGTGCAACGTCAGGCTGTGTGCAACTCGGTGAGATTTGGCAATTTACAACGTAGTTTTTGGGACAGTTAAAATGTCTTCAATCACAGACAGCCGTATAAAGTGGCGTGCTGTGAGTCGACTTGAACAGCACAGATTATGTAGCCTCCACACTTAACGAATAAAAGTTATGTGAATTGTGCGAGAGTGAGGTGACGATGAGAGATCGTAGTTCTCGGATGCAAAGATTTTGACACTGCAGCGGTTACGACGTGAAACCTGCGCACACACTGGTCAGAAATCTGGTCCATTAACACTGATTGGACTGGGACTCCTCCTGTGCAGATTTCATACAGGTAGTTATGGCTGTTTGTGGCACTGCTCATGTACTGCATTTAGGAAAAAGTCTGCTCGCCTCCCTCCATGAGATCAGATAAAGTTTGGTATTGGGTTTGGCCTTTGAGAGGATAATGAAAGCTGTATTGCCTTCATCTCGGCTGTGGCTGTTGTTTTGCCTGTGCGGACCCGCGGACGTGACCCTTCCTCTCCAACCAACAAGCGCTTTATTTCCCCTGTCGCTATTCCAATAAGACGTCTCTCCACAAAGCCCTGTTTCTAATAACCCCGGATAGCTTGGGAGACAACAACCAGACGGAGAGCGGCATCCTTCAAACAGGCATCTCGTTTTCTCTCCTTCACTGCTGCGAGGACAAGCGGCCATTTCAGCTTCTCTAATGTGGCCGATTGGACGAAATGGCGGAAGAGCGAAACCCAGACTTTGACAAGTGGGAGGTTAACTGTACACAAAAGTGAACCTAGACTTGGCACACATCACTGACTGACTGACAACATCTTCTACTCTTATAATACTGGTACAACGCTCCCTGGTTAAGGCGACTGGTGAGCTTCTGTAGAAAATAATGCTGCCTTTTTTTTTTGCAGAGCGTAAACTAGGCTTTCAGGGAGGGGTATCGGGGGCAGTTGAATAGACTGACAACACTGTGCCATGTAAACAGCTTGACTATGAGAATGTCAATGACACACTTTGGCATCTAAACATGATTTTGGCCCATTACACCACAAGACTGACATATGGAGAAGTCTTACAATCACTTAAAAAAAAAAAAAAAAACATCAAAGGAGAAGTTCAGCGGCGAAATCAAACGAGTAAAAACTTGCTCCGGACCGTCCCGCCTCTCTCTTTCGACGCTCCGACGGCAGCATGTGCTTTTTCCTCAAAACATCGAGGCTCGTTTGTGAATGAGCGAGTCTTGCCCTGTGCTTACATCATGAAAGAAGCATGCTCGTCTGAGGTGATACACAAAAGTAATGATCCTCGCCGTCTGAGATAAACGGCGCTGGCTACAACTCAGAAATGTTTTGAACCCAACAAAAGGGATAAGAGGATTTGGAGAAATAAGGCTCGGCGTATGACTCTCACCTCAATTTTCGGCGGAGGAGCGGGACAGTGTGCGAGAAAACAATCAAAACAATACATACTGAAGCCTGATGTCTGTGTCTGTGTGTGCGAGATACTAATAGAGAGAGAACAGGAGTGCAAAGATTTGTGGTAAGGCTTTGATGAATAAAACGGCTGTACAATGGCTAAAAATATCAGTGCGTGACTCTTGTGTGTGTGTGTGTGAGTTTTAAAGTGTGTGTGTGCACGCTGGCGGGTGGTAGTGGTTGCTGTAGAGGCTTTCACACTCAGGGGCTCTCATGCACAACAAGAAAGTAAACTGTGAGGTCTGCACGAGAATGTGTGTGTGTGTCCGTGTGTGCGTGTATATAGATATATATATATATGACACATGGGCACTTTTTTTTTTTTTTTACATCTTTACAAAGAAAAAAAGCAAACATGACATTTTCAGGCAACAAGACCACAGAATAGCAAGTTAACAAACTCTTTTTTAAATCTATATTTTAAATATGAGGGATCCATACAAAACACTTATAATAAAATACCCATGTTATCAAATAATTTCACAAGAAATACACTGACGCGCTAGGCAGGAAGTACCTTCAGAATTTGGCACTAAACTCCACTGATCTTGTCTTTTTTTCTTTATAAGACATTTTGCTGAACAACAAAACACATCTAAATATTGTTTCCCACGAGAGAAATAAAATTATAATGACATTGATGCTTCACAAGCTGACATTATATATATATAGATATATTTATATTTATATATATTTTTAAGAATTTTATATAGCTAATTAACCAACAAGAAATTTAGCAAATAGGGACTCCTTAAAAAAAGAAAAACAAGAAGAAAAAAAAAACAACAAAGTAACTATTATAGTAATATGAAAGGCTTTGTCTATTGTTCAAGTAAACTGATTTTTTAGTCTTCTCTTGAAAAACATGAGAACATTTAAGACCGTTAGACTTGTGATGAAACCACAACTAAACTCACGAGAAGCACCGACGTTAACGCAGGTTACAGGTATCTTAGTATTTTTTTCCTCTATACATTTAAACAGTAGAAAATATAGGTCATTTCATCATGTGCATTTAAACCACGGATTGTCTATCTGTGAGTCAGTTCAGCAAAAGGTGACACAAGTAGGTAGCATTTCTCCCACCCAAACAGGGCAAATGTCTTTTTTATTTTTACCTTTAAACTACTCTAGAAAAAAGTGGTTCTATATATAGACTTTGAATGAGAAACAGAGCCACTTAAAATGGCCTTATCAAAAAACTTTACACTGCCTGAAAAATATAAAAACCATTGGAGAGCTCTGAGAGAGTCTAATATTGATCAGACAGTTTTCACTCAAAACTGTTTGGAAGTAGTCTTATTTCTCAGAGAAACTGGCGCGGACTGCTTCTGGCCCGCGCTCTGTTTTTCATCGGCGCCAGAAGCAAGATGACGCGCCAATTCCTGTGGTGAACTTTCAAGTTTACTTTAAATGAAGAAGAAAAAAAAAAAAAAACTGACAAAAGAAGAAGAAGAAACAAAAAAAATGCAAGAAAACATACTGAATGGAAATCACTTTGCCACAGATTGTTTTTTTTTCTCCAAAAAGAACATTTGTTTTTCCATAAAAATCTCAGTCTTTTTTGTTTTTCATATGAATGCAGCTTTACATCTTTTTCACATTGATTAATTTTCTCACCCACCCCTCCCGTATCGCCTCACTCCCTCCCTGAAACCCTCCCGGAAAACAGATCCAAATGAGGTCACATGCAAAAAAAAAAAAAAAAAAAAAAAAAAAAAAAAAAAACACAAAAAGAAAGAAAAAAAAATTCATAAAAATCAAAGTCCAAAAAAGCTAAAAGTTCAAAGTTCAAAAGATCAGTAGGCGGAGGAGGAGGAGAACCAGGTTATGATCAGGTGAGCTCGGAAAAGACATCAGAAAAAACAATGACGGGGGAGGAGGACGATGACACTTTTTTTTTGGTGGGGGGTTTTTGTTTTTGTTTTGTTTAAAGTTTTTTTTGGGACGCCACGGAGACATGCTAGGCAAACGATGAGCTAACAGGCATGGAGATGGGTTGTTCTAAAAGGGGGAAAGAAAAAACAGGGGAGAGGAGAGAGTTACACACAGAGAGCCAGAGCACCACACCACTACAGCATTTTTGTAAAATCAGGAGAAACAACAACAAACAACAACAAACAAACAACAACAACAACAACAACAACAACAATGCAAACCGGCAGAATAGCAACAGCACTCACTGATTTCATTGGCAATTTTTTAGCTTTGATTTTGTTGTTTTTTTAAATTATATAATGTTATAGGTCTATACTAACAGGCAACAACAAAAACACACACACTTATTCAAACACACACACACACCTACACACACACACACACACACACACACACACACACACACACACAAAACAGAGAGCACCCAAAGCTTTATCCATCAGATCCCAGATGGATGTTGTCATTTGGGAGAAAATAGTCATATATTTTTTTAGGGGGGGTGGGGGGTGTCTTTTCATTTCTTTCTTTTTTTAAATCTTTGGAAGGGTGGGGGTAGGGGGCTACGAACAAACAAAAAACGGAAACACTCAAAACAAAAAAAATAAATTAAATAAGTAAAAACGCGAGAAAAAAGGTAGAAATTTGACAAGTGAATGAGTAGTCCCACTACGGATGGAGAGAGGGAGAGAGTGGTGAAAAGAGAGAGAGAGATGGATGGATGGAAGGATGGATGAATGCATGAACGGCACAGAGAAATGTTTGTGTGTAAGTGAATAAATGACACAGGGAGGGCGGGCGGGGGTGGGTGCGGTTCGAATGGCAGCGAAGTGTGTTGTGATTGTGGTTTCTGCACTGAAAAACATGGAAAACACCGGAGAACCCAATTCCACGAGACTTCTCCACAAGGGTCTACTTTAATGATGCTGTATACTTTATAGGAGTCCAATAACTTAACGATAGGCAATAAATAAAATCCTTTTTTTTTCATCTGAGGCAGTAAAAATGTATAAAAATAGAACTGCTTTTTTACAAATAAAATTTACAGGCCTGTGGCTTTCTGTACTTTGAATTATTTTTTAAATCTTTCAACAAACATCAAGTATTTTCAGTTACCACCTTAACCCATAAACTCTTTTATTATTAGAATTATTATTATAGCCTTCATCAAATTCTGGATGTTATTTTGAAAATGTTCTACATGCCGTAATATCCCTTTCACAACAAAGACCAATGTGATCTGACCCAGAAAAGTAGTTACTAATTATTTTTTTCATCTTCTGAGAAATAAAAAACAGTTTTTTTATTTTCACATAAATAATAAGACGTAGTAGCTGGAGTGTGAGTGGTTTTTTTTCTTCTTGTGGTGGTGGACTGTAACTGTACGGCAGGCTGACGTCGCCACTGACTATAATGTAAAGAGGCCACTAACGTTTTGCAGCCTTTGCTCCCGGGTTGCCAGCAGGCATAGAGGGGTTTTAGAGAAGCAGCGGCGGCCTGCAACCAACACCGCGGAGGTCAAAGGTCGAATGTGCATATCTGCATACGCGTCAAAAAAAAAAGAACCCTTCACCAGGCCTCAGGTTCAAGAGAGAGAGAGGAAAAAAAAAATCAAAAAATCATCATGGCTCCTTTGTCTTTACCTCGGTTCTGACTGTAACTAGTCCTCAAAAATGTATAAATAATCACTGAGAAAGAAAAAATCAAATAACTTTTAAACAAACTTAAAAAAAAGCTACCCAAGATAGCTACTTCCTTCCATTGTAAAAAACAAAATTGCACAAAGTAATGGCGGTAATGGAAGCGTTCATGTGTGTAAAAAAAAAAAAATTAATTGTAATAAATAATAATACTTGAAAGCTAACATAAAAATCTTCAAAAAAAAAGCAAGAAAAATAAGAAAAAAAAAACCAAAACAAGGCGTGTGTGTCTCCCTCAGGGTGGTTGTAGGTCGTCTCCCCCTCCCTCCCACATCCCTCCCTTCAACCCCCCCATTACCCCCCAGTCCCTGTGTAGAGAGGTCGTGGCTCGGTTTGCTGTTTTTTTTTTTTTTTTCATTTTCATTTTTTCACGGGGGGACTTACCCTAGCAGTGCTAACATGGGGAGCAGATAGACCCTAGTGCTAAGATCAGTACGGTTTGCTGTCGTTCTTGGAGCGCTTCAGCTGCACCTTCAGCCGCTTCATGCCGATCTGGAAGCCGTTCATGGCCTGGATGGCTGCCTGTGCCGACACTGGATTGTCGTAGCTGACGAAGCCTGCGGGGACACCAGAGAAAAGTGGACAGTGAAAAAACAGAGAAGGAGATGGACTGAGAAGAATGTGACAACGTGGTCCTTTTTTCCACTTGGCATTAAACTTGCAACAGGGATCGTTTTAAAACATTGAATTATTGTTAAATTGGTTGATATAGTTTTAGAGTTGCATGAGTGAAAGTAAGATGGAGTGTCTGCTAGACCTAGCTGGTATGTTATCCTTTAAGCAGACCGAGCATCAGACCTAGCCCCACTTATCTCTTTGTACTGTACGCTGCGCCGCGAAAAATTCCACTTCTTAGAAACATGTTTAATTTGTATCTGGCCGGGTTGGAGGTCTGGTAACAGGCTAGTGAACCAGACCTGGATAAGCAGCTGAAAAAGCATGGATGGATGGTATAATGAGACCATGGCTGAGATGATTAGTCGCCTCTATTTTGCCACTTGTATTGCTTATGTTAGCATCTCTTAAAATGAAGACCACATTTCTGATAATCCTCATTGTGTCCTGTCTAACATGAGAATATTCAGTTCTTCAGTCAGGTTTTCCTGCCTTTTCTCTTTGTTTTGTGCCATAAAGCAGTGCAGCAGATTTCCCCCCCACATCTGACTCACAATATAAAATGCAGGCGGAGCAACTATACTGTCTCAAAATGAAGGTGTAATAATAAACTGATGAGGCACCCTCACCGTGTTTCTGTGTCTCGAGATCTGATTTATCTGGATTACATTTACATCTACATTAAAATACACCCCTGGTACACAATAAGAAAAGATTAAACTTTAATGACTCCTGGAGGGGAACTGGGTTGTTGCATCAACAAAATAATTAAAGAATAAAGCCAAGTAAAATGGAATATACATAATAGTAAAACAAATAGAGGGTGGGGGTGGGGGTGGGGGGTGGGGTTGCAGTGACACTTCCAATGTGAAGCATCATGAGTCTGTGAAATAAGGGCAGTAAAATCCTGAGACAAATACTATGAATTCTAAATAATATGACTAAAAACACAGTAAAACCACAGTATCTGCTCCAAAAATATTACACAAACATTTTGACCAGAACTTGACAAAGGCCACTGTTGGTCAGAATGTCAAAATAAAGGTTTTGGAGCAGACAGTTAGGTTATATTATGTTTTATTTTATTTTTTTGCTGTCTCTCACAGAGCCATCATGTGCACACTTCACTTCCTCTCGTAATATCTGCAACCTCTAAAACTGACAGTAAACTCCTCGTCTCGCTTGTCTCACATCCATCCTCACAATCCTTTTCTGACAAGTATCCCTGCTGTCTGTCTGTGTGCTGTTCCTTCTCGGATCCATGCTTGATTTGTTTCTGTTTCCCTTAGTTGCTACACGAGGAATGGAGATACATTATATTTAGGTTTTGTTGTCAACATGGACAAATGCTATGCAGTAGAAAATCTAAATGCATTTCACCCTGGGTTTGAAACATTTTTGCTCTATTTTCTTTACATGCCAATCATGTACAATGTTAATACCAGGTGGAAAGGAGTCACATGCTGTCCCAGTTCAGGGGTGGATTCCTTTTAGTCAGGCCAACAAGGCTTGTCCCATTTTAACGGCCCCCATGAATGTGGCCGAGAGATATAATTTGGAGGACACAACTGGTGTGTCCTTTGCAGCCCTCAATATCTCACAACCCATTTTGAGTCTGTCATTTGTTTCCTGGAGGATTCAAATGATCCTTGTCAACTTGTCAAGTCGAAGTGGAAATATCACAGGGAAATGCAGGAAAGTGTTCATCAGGTTTGAGTGGTCATCAATCACAGGTAGAGGGACTTTTGAGTAATACTTTATTTGACGGGTCATGTAATTTCCTAATAATTTCTAAAGAGTTTCCTGGAAAGAGGCAGAATTTGAGTTTACTTAGTTGTATTGAGTTCATACTGAGAAGTTATTGATTTCCAGAGGGATTTCCTTGAAAGAACTGCTAAAATATTAGTAACTGCAAAAACTCATTTAAACCCAAGGAAATATTCATGTATTATTGGAATCTTTTTGCTCCGTATTTATCAGCTGTATAAGCTGCCTGTGGACAAATTTGACATGTTTGCAGCTGGTGTACACTGACCAAAAGACTTTCCGCAGTAACTTATGCTGGCATTTAATTGGACTTGAACATCTCGTTCTTTCTTAGAATTTGTGCCAAATGACAGTTGCTTTCAGGAACCTTCTTAAGAATTTAGATACATATAATTTGCTCTCTAGAAAATTATTAGGAAACTATGGAACCTGTGAAGCAAAGTATTTTACATGATAGAAAAAGCCACTGAAGGATGGAAATTACGTAAGCCAGACTTAACCGCCACACGAGCTTCGTTCTTGTTAACCGGCTTGACATGTTTAGTCTACCACTGGCTATTTGAGGACAACTTCTCAGTGGTAAACTTAAACATTTTTGACTTCATGAGTTGATGAGGAGAGCATGAATTCATCACTATTTTTGGCAGGCCCGTCTCTTGCCATGTTCACGTCATATGGGATAGAAGGTGCAGATGGGAAAGATTCCCAGACAGACTTTGGTTGATGTGAGGCATCCATACTTGTTTGCCCTTTCAGGCGCTTCCCAATAGTTATGTACCAATATCTGAGTTTTCCAGTTGTAATTACGACTTGAATGTTGAGGTCAATGCTCTTTACAAGCCAAAAACTAGTTATTATAATAATTCCATATGACATGAACATGGCATTCAGTTCAGCCTTCATCTCCTCTAAAGGACCCAGCTTTGTATCGTGGGTTGTATCCTTCAGAGGACCCTTCAGAGGATCCAGCCCCTGAACTGGGGCACAGCTAGTAAAGAAAAAGGACAGATAACAGCAGGCATTTGTGTGCGTTTCCCTTTTTGGAAGCACACACTGACGCCTGTACTGCTGCCGTACCGAAGCACTTGCTAAGGTTTGTCTGTTTGTCGATGAAGACTTTGGCAGAGACCACGTTTCCGAAAGGCATGAACATCTGGAGTATGTCCTGGTCTCCAAACTCCTGGGGCAGGTGGTAGATGAACAGGTTGGCACCTTCGGGACCTGGCGGGACGAGATGCAGAGCAGGTATAAGGTCAGAGTGGTTTTTCATTAAGCAAAACTGCAGGAGAGGGAGCACTGCATTGTGGCAACTGGCACTGTTGTGCTGTCGTCATTGGAACGCAGCTGAAGCACACCGCTTAGCACAATATCGCATGACCTTGGGTTTGTTATTGCTTTTAAACAACATTCTACAATTGTATTGGACATTAAACAAAGATGAAAGCTTTTGGTTTTCATATAATAATTATATTTTGCCTCTCTACTAACAAAAGAAGTTTTCTGTTCTCTTGCTTTTGATTCATTCATTCTTTCAGCTGCATGTTGTCTCTCTTAAAAGGGATCATAGGTCCCCCTCTTCTACCACGCATCCTAATAATCCTACTAGGTCAGATCTCTCAGAATCATCAAATATGCTCTCCACTGCCAAATGAAGCTGGGAGGGAGCCCAATATTTGTCTCATCTTTGTCTCCCTGCAGGGTTTAGAACTCCTGGATGGATTGTCAAAGAAAGAAAGCATCTTTACAAATGGATCTTTGTTGGGAGCAGAGATGAGAAGCGTACAAACAAACAGTATGTGGCTCTATTCGTTTTACTAGATATTTCATCATCTGGTTTGTATTCAGCACTGTCTTTTGGGAAAATTTAACTTCAACCGGCAGGTTCTGTATGAAGGTGGCACTTTGCAACATCACTGATATCTCTTCCACAATATAATAAAATGAACTGTACAATCATCAACACATATATTGATGATATTCATGGAGAAGTCTGATTAACTAACTAATTCATACTGACTATAAATTTTACATATTATGCTACTAAAGTAATGTCAGGTTTCTTCAAAATAACACTGAAAGTAATTGTGAACTGGTAAATGTTCAGTGAATTTTATACCTGAAAAACAGGCATTGGTCCAGGTATTAATAAACAAATGTCGGTCTTTGGTAAAAAAAAACGTTTTAAAATTAAATTCTGAAATCAATAGAGTTTGTGTGAGAGATATGTAGAGTTCATTATTTTCAGGAATGTTATGTTTTTTTAAATATTAAAAAAAAAGGGTTAAGATTGGATTAAAAATATCAACAATACACAAATGTCTCAAATTTGAACAAAAGCACCCTGTAGGTCGACTTTTTTCCACACATTTGTGGGGGTTTTTCCTCATAATTTCCTTTTACTAGAAGCATTTTCTGAGCGGTTCTTGACGGAAAAAACACAATAATAATAAAATGCGTCTTTTTGCAGCAGGAAACGCAACTTTTGGGTGCGTGGCAAAGAAATCCAGGTGAGCATTTGGGGTCCTGCTCCATTTAAAAAAAGTGTTTGTTTACATATTTATTGTACAAATAATCATTACTACGCTGACTATGTATGGGATGCACTGATCATGATGATAATGATCATAGGTTTCAGCTGAGATTTTAAATGTCTCATGTTGTTTTTGCAGTTCTACAGAGTAAATCCTGGAGGAAATACTGAATATATGTTTGTGAAAAACTAAACAGTCTGAATTCTAACTCCCATTGAGCAGCAGTGATGTGCAGACAGACGGCCCCAGGCTACTGACCCTCTTTCTGGCTGCCAGCAGCCCCTTGCTGCTGCAGCAGTGACTGGCTGTAGAGGGTGGGCAGCGCTGCGGCGGCATACTGCTGGATCCCTGAGTAAGCCTGCGTCAGCGCGTCCATGGTGCCTGCCGTCCCGTTGGTAAGCCCTGCGCCACCCAGGCCTCCATTTAGAGCCGCCATACCTGAGAGCATTTGAGCAACTTTACATAAAACCCAACAATAAAGAAAGAAGAGTGCACTTACTCATTAGCGCTCCCACTGAGGTTGTGTTTTTACCACACATACACACTAACACACACACACACACACACACAAAAACATACAACTGTTACCAGACGTCACACACACACACACACACACACACACACACACACACACACACACACACACACTCACACACACACATACAGATGTTCACACAGACTACACTGTAAGTTACACACATCACATCACACACAAAAGACACATCAATACTGTCTACGCACGAAACACAACAGCTAACAGGTCACAGCACAGGACACACAAAGTATCAGTTCAAACACAAAGAAGTACAGTATGAGCGTAGCTGATGACAGCCAGAGCTGCACACAGGTGTTCTCCAAATCAGAAGCACGCAGCGATGCATGCACACACACAAAAACGCAGACGCATTGTCTACAAATCACTGAGACAAAATGAAAAACACCCGAATGATCACGTGAAAACACACTTTGTAACCCACCAGCAGGGGCGTGGCTAGTAATGCAGGGGCAGCTAAAGGGACACATTTCCCCTGTTGGCCCCCATTTGGTCATTAAAATAGTCCTGTTGGAGCTTTTGTGCATTTTCATTAGCTGTGGGCTCCTTTTGCTCCATTAGCGACAGCACTGCTCACTACTAAAACCCGTTGAAAGGGGTTTACAATCTACATTTTTACATTGCGATGATTGATTTTCAGGGTCCCAACTCAACAGTTTTTAATCTCAAATTTGTCAACAAAGCCAAGCACGGAGGACCTAGGGAAAGACGATATCCATTAGCATTATGGGTATTGTAGAAGCCTGCGTTTTCAGAGACAGAAGCATACTATATCTCTGGTTCTACGCCATCAGTTTTGAAAATTCTTTCTGTTATTGTCTATTGTGAGTCCCTCACCTTTAAGACCTACGCCTATGAACACCTCTGAAGCTTTCAAACATGTCATATTGACAAAAAGTCTCCTGGCTCTAGCTTCATACTTGATAGACAGATACAAGAGTGGTATCAATCTTCTCATCTAACTCTTGGCAAGAAAGCAAATAAGTGTGTTTCCCAAATCTTCTGTTACTTTAAATTAGCAGGTTGCTCTGTTAATTAAAGTGTTTTCAGCTCTGAAGTATAATATTGTATTTGTTCACATCTTATGCTGTTCTGTTTATTTGACTTTGTATGTATTATTTAGTTTTAATGCCTTATGTAAAGACCTTTGCCTTGTTTGCTTTCCACAAATAAAATCGATAGTGGTGATTTATTCACATAACAAAATGAGCCCAAATATAAACGCACTTGGCCCAGGACATGCAGGGTTTTTTTTAAGGCACCCTAATAAAATGACAAAGAAAGATACATATTGAAAGATTTATTCGTTCAACGGAAATTTAAATTCCACATAATTCGCATTGGTATTGATATGTGAAATCCCATAATGGTACTAAGAAGTATGACAAGAGAATTATCTTGCCATACATTCAGAACAGCTAAGTCAAACATCAACAGCGAGGTGTGATTTGATGTGCTTTTCCAGCCTGTGACATCTCACTTTAGGGGTGAAGACAAGCACGTGTGGAGCGTGGAGGGAGGTGTGTGTGTGTGTGGGGGGGGTGTCGGGTTTAAAAAGTGAAGGAACGCAGCAGCAACACTCATTAGTTGCTTGTAACGGCTTAATATCACGGCGGAGGGCAACTTGTCTGAGGGGGTCTGACATTGGCTCGGCGTCCTGTCGCCTCACCGTCAGACACAGTGAAATAAATTATCACCGCAGAGCTCTGGATTATAGGTCACTCATTTATTCAGGAATAATTGCACCGGTGACCTTTGCAATTCAATTAAGGCCTAGATGTGTTTAAATGAGGGCGGCTGGTGGCAGTGGGGGTGGAGGGGCGAGGAGGGGGCACAACGGGGAGAGAAGGGGTAGCTGGTACAAAATGGGATGCAAAACCAAAGTGACCCATTCTGTTTGAAAGGACGAGCGTGTGTGTGTGTGTGTGTGCGTGTGTGCGCGAACATGTCCTGTGTTTCTGTACCTGTGTGCGCTCGAGTAGACGCGTATATGATTTACACAGCGGATACAGCTACTCCAGCCAAGGAGCGGTAAAGGTCAGAGGAGAATAATGTGGTGGAAGAGGCCGGTAGTACAGGATCTCTGCTGTAATAACAGCGCCGATTAAGATCCCGGTCTCGTCTCCCCAGAGGTCAAAGGCAGGGCACACACCGCACAGCTCGGCAGACGCTGGTAGACCCCACAGGCCGTGCAGTCGATACAATTCACATGTGGGTAGAAACGTGTATCTGCTCTGGATCAAACCATACTTTCAAGTAAATCCTGACAACATACAGTGACTTATTTAGACTTTAAATACAAAAGCACTTGATACTAAAGCAGCGGCCCTGCAAATGCCTTTTATCATAAAACTAACACTAGTTTGTCTTTTCATATCTTTTGTTTTTTGTTTGTCAAGTTTTTGGCATGAAAATGGTAATTTTTTTTGTTTTTGGAAAGACAATTTTAACCTTTGTATTTTTTGGCATGAGCATTGTCCAATTTGAAATTTTTTGTTCATGAAAATGTATGTATGGCATGTAAGTGATCAAATAATGTAGTTTTTGGCACAAAATAGTAACATCTTGTACTTTTTTGCAGAAAAATGGTCAAATTATGGTCATTTTGGCAAGAGAATGATCACATTTTGACATGAAAATGATCAAATTCTGAATTTTTTTGAGGACATGAGAAATGTCTGAAATTGGCAGCTTTATTGAAAAAAAAAAAAAATCCAAGTTTGAGTTTTGCTTTTAGCCACCCTTGCAACCCTCTAATGTTCAAACCCCTTGTAGAGATGGAAAACACAACAATGATACAACGAAAAAAACACCATGTGAAACAACTACAACATGGTCCCACACACAGAGACAGTCGCGTGAGGTGACAGCAGCACGCCAGCTCTGCCACGATGGCACAGCAGCACTCTTACAGCAAGCATAACCCAGGACACAACCAGGAAGCGGATGGAGAGATGGTGGAATGGAGGAATGGATGGATGAATGGATGAAATATCTGCAGCCAGATGAATTAATGAGGTAGCTGCCATTGAGAGAGGGAGGACAATTTACTGTCAAGTGAAACTGAGACACAGAGAGACGACAGGAAGAGCCAAACTCCAAAGTGTAGTTTGGTTTGTAGTTTGGCGTTTGTTGTGCATTTGTCTTCAAACATATACATTCTGAATACATTTTTTATGTTTTTCTTCTTGTTTTCTATTATCTTTTCTACTGTTTTATCATTCTTTGTTCTACCTTTCTCTTATTCAATGTTTCATTTTTGTAAAATATGGACTTTAATGTGTAAAATAAAGTCAATGATTGATTTCATTCTCCAAAAATCAACAAATGATTATCCAATTTCATCCTACAAGTTACTATGTACTTAAAGTATAAAATATTTCCATGTAGACTATGATACAATTCTGTACAGCCATTGGCATTAGAGTTGGACAACTGCATGGGTTTTTTCATGTACTCAGCCTTTGTTTTATGATATTAAATAAAGCATATTGGCAAGTTTGTCTTTCATTTTAGTACAAATTCTTCTTTAACAAACTCAGTTTTCTTAGGTTTTAATGCATTTTAATGTAATGAGTTTGAGTGACAAATCTTTTTCTTTTCTTTAAATTTGTCAAAATTTAAGATTAAATATGAGAAATTGTCAGTTTTAATTTAAAAAATCATATGCAACGGCCTTCAAAAACCCATATCAATCGAACTCTAATGATCGCCGTGTTGGGTAGCTGTAGCGCTGCGTCTCTCTGTATCGACTCACAGGTCGCGGTAGTGATGTTGCCGTTGGGTGTGGATGGTCGGAAGTGGCGGTGTAGGTGAAGGTGGAGTGGCTGATGACAGGGTGAATACTCACTGTTGATGCTACCTGCTAGTGCATTAATGTTGTTCAGGCCCACAGTTGCGCCTGCCAGGCCCTGCAGGGTGCCCAGAGAGGTGAGAGAGTTCATGGCACCGGCGTTGGAGCTGGCTGTGGTGCCCGCTGCTGCGGGAAGAGAAGAATACAGAGGGAAGTAGGAGGGGAAGGGAGGGCAGGAGGGAAGGGGGGGACACAATGAAGAGAGTAAAAAGAGAAAGGAGGGATAAGGACGGATGTGAAGAGAGAAAGTAGGAGACAAAGAAACAGACATGTTATACAAGCATTAAAAAAAACCCTCAAGGTTCCTCGTGTAGAGGGGATGACTTTCCTATTAAATACATATTTGAGTTTATACAGAAGGTGCTACGTGTACAATTTAAAATCAGTAATTCGTCAAAATTTTGAAATATTTACAGTATGTTACAACTGCAAACAAGTGAAATCACTGCTGAGAAGACTGGCTGGCTGCCTCTACATTCCTACCTCTACGAAGGAGGTTATGTTTTCAGTGCTTTCTTTGTAAGTTAGCAGGATATTGGATCTCAAAAAAATCTCTCAAAGATTTGAATGGAAATTGGTGGAAAGTTGATTAGTGATTAGGTTTTGGTGGAGATAGCGCTACCATGTGGCCAGTATCTATCAATATAGTCCACGCCCAGTTCAGCCTAACCTGATTTTCCACTGTTTTGAATTTAATTTGGAGAACTTGATGGCATTTCCCCTTTAGGGAGTGCTACAGCAGCATGATACATTTCAATATCCATAACTCAGTGGTCGTGAGTTTGACTCAAAAATGTGTCAAATGCTTGACTTTTTCATCGAAACAGAACACTATAGCAATCACCATGATTGACTCACTACTGTGTGTATTTTGATGCAGATCCGAATCCAGGTGCAGATTAAAAACTTTAATTTTCCATTATTAAAATTCAACCAGGCAGAACTAAATTGCTGCCTTGGCAGAGGTTATGCTCTCTGAATGTTTTAAAGATTTGTCTGGTCACATTTGCAGGAAGTGGGAACTATTCTTCAAGGGCAAACAGAGCTAAAGCTTTCTGATGATAAAGAGTAATGCTGGGAGGCCAATGGAGAAATCACTTCATGATATGTTTATCATTTAAGTAGAGCAAATGTGAAAGGAGAAAACTAGAAACATCTCTCTGACAAGAAGCACTGGAGTTCAAGGGAAATGGGATCTTGAGGCAACCAATTTCCTCCACAGTGATCTCAAACTTTTATGGATCTATAGTGTGTCTCAGTTGATTTGATGGTACGCTGATGTTGAAATATTACAAGTAGTGCCTTTAATTAATCTAACAAGTTGCGGCACTTTGACCCTACATATAAAAACCCCGTGTACAAAATTATATGTAGATGAAAACACATCTATGGTTTAAAAGAAGAGAGCTGTATGGTTTGTTTTGATCAGGAGATATTCACAAAGGCAGGCACATTGGAGGATTGCTACATTCAAGGTGATGCTGTAATTACATTTAAAAAAAACAAAAAACGACCATCCATAAAAAGGAGACATATGTACAGAAAGGCAAGAGCACAATCAGAAGAGAGTTTTTATGCTTACAAATAATCTTTCGAAAATGTTTAGAATTGTGAAACTTTTGGAATTCTTTCTTTTTAAGGTATATTTAAATTACTTTTCCCCGAGCACAGTTGGTTTTAAAATCAGTTGGTCATGTTGTCACTGACACCAAAACACACAATTCAAAACAGTAGACACACACTCACACACATACACCTGGACACACACCGATGTGAAATGTGTGCCATACATGAACTACTATGTCAGTGGTGGTGGGTGAGATGGCGGGAAGTATGGTGCACAAAGCTCACAACCTTGTTCTGCTTTTAGACAAGAAAAAAAAAAAAGATTGAACCTATTAATTTACCCTTGATCTCATCAAAGCGATGCCAACAAAGCAGGATTGCCGCTGAATATATTAAGAAATGGTGTGATAAAGGGAGCATTATGTCGGCACATGGTGCAAAACAAAAACGCAAGCCTGTCTCCATGCAGAAGTGTCTATATTTATCAAACTGGCGTGACGTTTTCAGTTTCATTGACACATGCAGTATAGCGCCACTCATTCACGCTGAGCACTGAGTAGCTCAACCTTAGTGTGTACTATTCAAGGTTGGACTGACATTCAGAGTCAGAAAGAGAGAAAGAGAGAGGGAGGCTGGATTAAGAGAGAGAAGGTGAAAAGTGGAGAGAGGGAGTGAGGAGAGGAAGATAGACGAGAGAGAGCGGGTGAAGAACGGGCATTCACGCCAGTGCTAACCGGCTCGATGGAGACAGGAAGTGGGATGGAAGCGGCGCAAGTGTTAACTTGAAGGAGGAAGAGAGGGGCTGGGGGGAGGGTAGCTTTTCATATTCATGCTCTGTTGGATGTGCGCTCCAAAAGAGACAGCAAAACCATGGCTGCTGGAGCGAGGACGAGCCGACATGAAAGGGGAGAATGATGGAGCAGAAACAGGGAGCTTGTCAAAAGGAGGGCAGCAGCAAAAGACGAGAAGAGGGGAGGAGGAGGAGGAGGGAGAGAATGAGGGAGTGTGGGAAAAAAAGGAAAGAAAGAATCTGAAGGTGGCGATATTTAACCTGAGCTGAGTTCAGACATCAACCTGCTAGTTTTTAACCCCCCAGCCATGAGCACAGACAAAACACCAACACACATACAGGTGCAAACAAACCCCGTCCACCGGGAAAAAACAACAACTCTACTGTCCTAAAGCTTCTGTGTGGCTCTCTAGAGCTGGTGAGGTTAGGCACAAACAAAGAAATCACTAAAAATAGAACACGAAAACACAGATCTGTACCTGACGGAAACATTTAAGCACAAAACACACATACATGCACACGCGCCCACAAATACAGTGCGTGTATCATGGGATGGCATAGTTGTTGGGCCACATGGTGAGGAAGTGAGGTTTTCAAAGACAGGAGGATGCAGGTAGGCAGCGCATCAACAACACAGCATGGTTTCTCTATTAAGATGAAGGTCTGAAAAGCGGAGACGGTGGATACACACACCATGGCAATGTGCCAGAAAGAAGGTCAACAACACTGACGAAGATCTGAACAATGAAGATGGTCATGTTTCAGCAACGATGATTGCTTGATGGTTTCAGTGATGGCGGTGAAGTGCCGGGATCATGGGGCGACAACACTGGTAATGGTAACGGTGCAGAGCGGAGGACGTAGGCAGGCGTTGGCCCCCCCGGCGTCGGACCCCCCAACCTGAGTGGCTACGGTGTTACCTGGGCTGGCCAACGCTCCCAGGGAGGCGGCGTTGGAGGACAGGGGGTTTGCGGTGGAGGGACTGGCTGAGTTTTGGGCCGCCGCCGCCGCCGCCGCTAAAGTGGCCAGGTTCTGCAACTGCAGAGCACTCATACCTGGAGAGAGGAGCCAGAGAGGGTGGTGTCAAACCTGGGGAGCGAGGCTGAGGCGTGGCTGGGTCGCCTGGCTGGACCGGGACAGTGTACCAGAGGACAGTACTGAACACGAGTTAGCTGCGTGTGTGTGTGTGTGGATGTACTGTACTTATATGCCTGGAAACAATCCTCACGTTTCTGCTCTATCTTTAGACAACTTTAACTTATCTTTGCCACTGTGAAGAGTCTGTAGTGTGTGAAGGCAAACACTACAGCAGCTAATAAGTCCCAAATGTGTATAAATCAGTAAAAGCAGATGTTGTATTGTTTAGGTTTAGTGAATTTCTCTGAGGCAGAGCTGCTCTGAAGGCAGAAATAATCTCATTGATTTAGTTAAACCTATATTTTTCTTTTCTTTCTTGGAGAAGGCTAAAAAAAATACAGGAGGAAACTGACCTTCCTAGCCTAAGCTTTTTTTTTTTTTTTGCCAATTATATCACTTGAGATTCAACTAGAGCTTTATGAACAAAAGTCTAATTGGTCAATAAAAATCTACATGTTTACAATACTGGGTCATGATTACGTCTCTATTTCACGCTGTAATTAACGAGGATAAGGGCCACAAGTTTTAAAACATTCATGTACTTTAAGCCTGCCTCCTGTCAGTATCAGTCAGGCTCTAATCACAATGGCACATGATTGAGATGTTTGGCTTTTCACTAAATATTAAACTGTGCTCCATTCAGCAGTCATGCTGTAGTTCAGGGCACCAGCAGGCTGAACTCTCCTCATTGTTAATCTGCTTGCTGGCATTAGCATACAGGCCTATACTTAAGCATAATTAACGACTACATGCCAACACCCAAATGATGGTGAAGCAAAGGCTATAAAACACCTTCTGTGAGTACAGCTCAACCTTTCACCTTACTCCATGAATATGTGTGTGTTTATGCAAGTGTGTGAACATTATGAGGCATCAGAGTAAAACCTCATAAAGCAAACAGTCATCAGAGCAGAAGTTGTTCTTACCACGGAGAAGCTTCCTCTGACTCATGAGGTTTAAAGTTAAAGGGTGGACACTGTCAATGTGAGGTGTATGTGTCGTATATACAGTCTGGATGTATATACAGTACCATGGAAATACACTCACACACACACACACGTACAAATAGACACACACAAGACACCACGAAGAAGATCCATCTTGTTCGACACCGTGGTGAATGGTTTGAGGTTGTAACATCCAAACAGAGATATCCTTCATCCAGACAACCAAACGGAACGCAGCCAATGACAACAGATGGCTGGATTTATTACTGGGATTCACAGTTCTGATTGGTTAATTAAATATGAAAAAAAGAAGGCCACTGCCAGTTTCTAAATGCTCTGTTCTTTTTTCGAGGTCGTCGTGACGAGCTGCTGCAGCAGGGAGGATGTGTTGAGTGGAAAAACAAAAGTTAAACATGTGTGTGCCTGCAGTAATGAGCATGTATATTTGTGTGTGCATGTGTGCCACTTTTTTTTTTTTTTTACTCATCTGTGCTTACTTATGAGCGCATGGAAGCCAAAACCAATCTTGTTTTCAAAGCGATTTTCTCCAATTTTCTGTGACACATCAAAAGCTAAAATGGATTTCTATTTCTACGCAAGGTGGGAATAAAACAGCCATTGCTGTCATTCTTTCCATCACATTCTGTAAATGCATGCTCAATCTCACACTAATTCAGTGGGTTTTTTTAAAGGCAGAAAATGCACCACATGAGCAAGACGAGAGGCAGTTTCAGTGCTGCTGGTTCATGCAGACTCATTCTCTACACTACAGAGCAGGTTGCTCAGAGAGAAGAAGGCTGTTTATAGGAGCTCTTCTTCATGGCTCCTTATTATAATGTAAAGGAGATTTTTATTTCACTGCCCTTTCTCCTCAGTGGGGTTAGAAAGCGGCGGATAGGACGGGTTCGACCACAGAGGCTCAGATCTAGCCACACAAATCTTTAGGGATAATACCACTTCAGTATGTTTACTATGTAAACAAATAGTAATTGTAGAGCTTTCTATTGCCATTGTGTTGTATTCACTTCCTTCGCCTTACCTTGGCTGCCCTTGTCTCTTCTTTCCTTTTGTTTCTTTCATTCCTATTTTCCTTATCTTTTCCCTTTATTTCTTTCCTTTACCTTTTTGTTTATCTCTTCCTGTCTGCCTTACCCATTCCCGTTTTCCTTCCTGACTCGTCATTCCTTTTTTTCTGTTTCCTTTCCTTACACTTTCTTTCCTTTCTTTTTCATTTCCTTTTTTCCCCTTTCATCTCCTTCATGGTATTTTTCCTTTCTTTTCCCACTTTCTTTTCCTTTTTCCTTTCCTGCCTTTTCTATCTTTGCTCATTACTATATTTCCTCTTGTTTTTGCTTTCCCCTTCTTACTTTCTTCCTTTCCCCTTCTCTTTCTCATTTCCTTTCGTTTGCTTCAGGGACTTTTTCATCTTCTTCCTTTCCTTTGTTTTCCTACCCTTTTCCCTTTCCTGCTCCTTTCCACCATTCCTCTTTCCTCATTTCATTTCCTCTTTTCCTTCTCTATTTCCTTTTCCTTTCCTTCCTTTCTTCCTTTTCAATTTCCCATATCTGCCCTTTCCCTCCTCTTCTTCTATTTCCTTTCCACCCTTCTTTCTCCCCATTTGATCCATGCCCTTTTACTCCCTCCCCTTTCCTTCTCTTTTACCCTCTCATTTCTTTTCCCTTCCTCCCTTCCAATTCCCAATTTCCCCCCTCTTTTCCAATTTTTTCCTTTCCTGCCTCTTCTATCGTTTCCTTATCTCACCTTCTTTCCAGCCTTTTTCTTGTCTATTTTTCCAGTCCCTTTCTTTTCTTCCACACTCTCTTTCGGTCTCTCTCTCTCTCCGTGCTACCTCTTTTCTTCCTTTTCTCAAAGCAGCTCTACACCAATTCTTACTTGCATTTGTCAGAGGTTATCTTCCTCATTGAACATTCATTGTCAAGACAGGTATAAGGAGAAAAGGAGCAGGCAGGAGATAAAAATAACTGGGATAGAGGAGAATAAAGTGGAGATGAAGCTGTACAGAGAGAGAAAGAGAGAGAAGGCAAAGAAAGATAGACAGTAGGAGACAAATACAATCTACTTCCCACTTCAGAGTCGGAGTATCCGGGCTGTGCAGATGGCACGTCAGTGTGTGAGCGACTGAGTACATATGTGTGCGAGGATGCATGTGTATGTGTGTGTGCGCTCCATGCAGCCTGTATGGCAGAGCTGGGCTGCACCAGGCTGGTGTTGGCTGCGTCTAATTGAATGCTCATTGGTGTAATTGAAGCCTCTCAGCTCTGCAGCTCCTCGTGTTAAAGACTGGGACCAGATGTCATTCAGCTGTGTCACATCTCCTGCCAATCACTAATGCTCACTCGCTCTCTCTCTCTCGCAGATGGAGGACCAACAGATCTCCAGATTCAGACACCGTTACTTACCCTTGGTTCCAAATCCCAGAGCCTATTTATCTGTGCGAGTGTGTATTTGTAAGGAAATGTGTGTTTGAGCTGGACAGCAGAGCGGGGAAAAATTTAAATCAGCCACAGGGAAAGTGCAAGGCATTGTAACTCAAGGTAACATGACAGAAAACTGGAGGAGACAAGATGGGGCTCGCCACTTTAAAAACTTGGCAATTTCTTTGTCCTGTTTTCCCTGTGTCAGCTGACTTAACAGTGTACAATTAAGAGCTGACACCTTACTAAGAAACTCACAGACAGATAGAAGAAGAGGAGAGAAGGAGGGTAGAACAGAGTGCGAAGGCTGGAGGGAGGCATAAAGGTGAGATGAAGAAACAGTGATTGAAGAGGGTGGGAGGTGCAGGAGCGTCTGCATAAAGAGGTTTAAAATAAATAGAAAAGAGAAGCGAGAGTGGTGAGAAAGAGGAGAAGACTTTAATAGAAAGAGAGAAGAAGTTAGAGATGATGAGGAGCGAGTATCCACGGGTCCCTGAAAGTCTTAAATAATCAAAATTTAAAGCCCTAAAAATTATATTTCTTAAAGACAGAGATTTTATCTTGTTCAACATTTAATAGGAGGCTTCTTGGTATGCTCAAGGCTTATATTAATACAGAACTGGGTTAATACAATATGCATTTTTTATTGCATCAGCTTCACTTAAGAGAACTGGACTGTCCCTTACCACTTTATTTCTTATTTCCTTGTGTCTTTTGTCTTATTCAACCCACTTTGTGGTTTGAAAACTTTCACTGGCTACATTCATTGCCAAATAGGCTGATTTTATTAGCTTTATTTCTTCATTCTCTTCTTTAAATTGGCTTTGAACTCCATTCTTGTAGCATTAAAATGGCTATAAAAAGGCTTAAATTTGCCTTGAACCTGCACATACTCTTCAAAGGAAATATGGAGGTGCAGATGACAGATCACAGAGACCCTCCACAGTAACAGAGCAGTAGATGGCGCCAGCCTGCAGTGCACTGTATTCACCAAAGGAGCCCACTTTTAACCATTTTTCTCCACTCCCTTTTCTTTTTCTTCCCGCCTTTCTGTGATTCATCCATCCTTGCAAAGCCACGGTGCTACTGTTACACGCCCAGGGCACAACTCTTGTCTGGCCTCATTAAAAGATCAAGACAATTCTTAGCAACAGTTAATAAATCTTCAGGGCAAAGATCTCTCTTTACTCCACCACGCGAGTTCATCTGTTATGCTCTTTGCTCTTTTAGAAGTCTGTGAAAAAAACATAACAGAGAGGCGCAACAAAGAGTCCATTGCTGTCGTATATCAGGGTTTCAGGGGAGTTTATCAATGGATTTTTGACTCACCGGCCATCTGCTGGATCCCGCTGAAGGCTCCTAGGTTACCAGAGGAGGTTGCCTGCTGAAGCAACTGATGGCAAGAAAGAGAGGAGGAGAGACAAGCCAGAGAAAAAAGAAGAGGGAGAAACAAAGTGAGCTGGGTGGATAACGAAAGCTTAATACATGTCTATACAATGCTACAATGAGAAGCTAAACTCGTAATGAGCGGGTTAGCAATGTGGTTTTTGCCTCAGTGCTCGATGAGTAAATGAGCTGCTAATATAGTTTGATCTCTCCTCTAAGCAAACGCTGTTTGTATTCCACCATGATTCTTCCAGACAAGTTGAGCATGAAAGCTCTAATCTAGCCGACTAATTAGATTCCAAAACAAAAGTGGAATACTGATGCTGTCAAAAACTCATCCTTCAAAGACTTGAATTAACAGCAAATTAACATCTTGTTTCTATTGTGTGAGTGATTTTTTTCTTCCAGAATAGAGCTTAATCTTTTCAAAAGACTGAGAAAGAGAATTGAAAGAGCAGAAAAATCTGGGAGCCCAATTCACAAAACACTCAATTTTTTCCAAAAAAATAAATCAATATCCAGTAAAGGAGAGATGTTTGTCTGAGCTCTGTTTTCTCTCCTTGAAAAGACAGGTGCTAATTGCACTTAGGATAAAACAAATTGAGAATAGAATCCCAGACTTTGTATTTTAAGGGGAGTTTAGGCTCTTAATTTAGAAACTGAAGAGCAATGAGTCAAGGGTTAGTGCCGAGACTTTCTACAAGAGGAGCCCTGAGTATGAGGCTCTGAAAAGGCAAAGGACTGCAGAGACAAAGGGAGAGAATGAGTTTTCTGAATCCTGCTTTAAAACAAAAAAAACACACAAACCCCCAGTCAAACAAATCAAACTATGAGGGCCTGAGATACTGTGCAGCCAAGCCTCTACTGCAGGATTTCTCAAATTGGGGATCAGTGGACTCCCAGGGGTTCCATACTACCCCAGCCAAATAACTTTTTTGTTCAATCCCACAAAAGGTAATAAGAATTTACCACAATTAGTGAATATATTGGAACAATTACTCTAAAATAAGCTTCACTCTCAACTATTGATTCCATTGCCGCTGTGAAAACCATGTATTTCCGAAACGTCTATTTTTCATGCGCTAAGACAAACAGCCCTGTTTTTAGCAATTCTTCCGTCAATCTAATCATTAATTATTTAGCTTAAGAAGTAGGAGAGCGTTGTCAACCAGTAAAAAGGACACTTAATCCGTCAGTTTATGTGAACATTTCAAAATGACCACATTTGGAGATACAATACATGGTTTTCATTGGACAACAACGATATGCAGCATAAGACGTCCAGAGAGGACATCGGTAAGACAGACCTAGAAATTACGTTTATATATTACTAAATGGTTCTGCCGAGTATATATTTGGAGGACACCTAATTATTGCGTATTGTGTGTTTCAGTCCATGAAGTGCTACGTTCTTGTGCCGCACTGAAAGGGCAGGATTTTGACAATGGAGACTGGGGTCTGCATCCTTCATGTTGTTAGGTTTAGGCTACAAAACCACTTTGGCTAAGGTTAGGTAAAGATTGTGGGTTTGGTTAAATGTTAAAAAAACCAAAGACATCCTGTATCGTGTCACTGTTGACATTTTCAGTATTTAACCCTAAGTCGACAATCTTTCCCAAACTTTAACTTAGTGCTTTGAGTTGCCTAAGCATAACCATAAGATGTTAATCATGCTTTAGGTGACAGGAGCAGATATCGCAGGGAAAACACGTCGTTGTTGTTCATTAAAAACCATTTCCTCACTATGGTGATAAAAAAAATGTAATCTGGGCAGCATTACATTTCTTTCAAAACGTATTTGCCATTGCAAATTAGTAGTAAATAAAGGTAATTTCTAAGAGACAAGGTTGGGTAAAGATAGTTATTTTGTGATCTTGACATAACAAACCAAAACTGATTATTACTTTGCAATCACAAGAAAAAAATTCTTCCTCCTATGTGTCCTGTCCTATGAGTTCGTTTGCATAGAGATATTTCCATGGTCTAAGTAAGAGTGAACTACAGCAACAGAGGCTGGCTTTTTTTCCTGGTGTTAAATTTTTATATTATTTTATACATATATAAACAATATTTATATTATTGGCTTCTGGCAGCCTCAAACCCCATTCAGAGACCTAATTTCTTCGCTACGCTACAATCCCAAGAGGAGCATGGAGGAGAGGAACAATGGCAGGGCTAAAGGAGGAATTACAGAACAAAAGGAAGAAGGAAGGAAGAGACACGAAGCCACTGAGAGTATTTGGGGATTTTTTCAAGTTGGATGTTTTTGATTGGGGCACTGACTGCGGCGGCGTTGGCCATGGGGCTGCAGTAAGGGGTGGAGGAGGTGATGGTGGAGGTGGGCGACGCGGCGGCTCTCCTTACAGCCAGATACTGCGGGGTGAGGCCGCCCAGGCCTGTCAGGCTCCCCCAGGTGGTCGCACTGTTGAGCTGCTGCATCTGCTGCGCCAGCTGCTGCTGCAGACGCCGCTGCTCCTTGTCCTTCTGCGTGTCGGCGAACTTCACCACGATGGGAGACGAGCAGCCCTGCAGGGGGGAGGAAGAGGAGGGGAGGAGAGGTAAAAGGAGAGGAGAGAAAGGGAGAAATGGAGAGAGAGGAAGAGATGAAAAGGAAGAGAAGGGGAGAAAGCAGAGGAAAGGAGTGGGGACAAGACAGGAGAGAAAAGAAGAGCAGAGGAGAAAAAAAGAGTAGAGGATAAGGGAGAGAAGAGAAAATGAGACATGAGAGGAAAAAGAAGGAAGGGGAGAGGATAACAGACGGAAAAGGAGAGAGGACAGAGGAAAGGAACGGAGAGGAGAGGAAAAAAGAAGAAAAAGGGAGAATGAGGAGAAGAAGGGAGGAAAACAGAAATGGAGAGTTAAGGAAGGGAGGGAAGAGTAAATAGGAAAAAGAAGATGAGATGATATCAACAGAGCAGAGTTCAGGAAAGACACAAGGGAGATAATAATGGTTGGATGAGGTAGAAAGGACAGGTAAAGGAAAAAGTAAAGTTGAGGAGGAAGAAAAGTGAGGAAAAAAAGAAATGGGAAAAGGAAGAGAAGAGGAGACAACAGATAATTAAGGAATCAGGTTGGTGCTTGCACATACACTTGTTAAAAAGTACTTGCTGTATATGATGCTAGCAGGTAGAAAACACACCTAAACATAAAAATGATGAATATAATAAATGCATATAATAAAAGGCAAGAAAATTAAGGTTTTTATGATGATGGGAAAAAGGACACACACTTGCACATGCACACACATAAATACACACACAAACACACCTAGGACTCACCAGAGTACAACCACGCAGGACCAATCAATGTGCATTATTGTATTAATTAACTTTACATCAGCAAAGAAAGCAAAGACAAAATCTTTTCTCAATAAAAACCGCCTTGTAAAATTCTCTCTCGCACACACACACACACATACAAACACACAAACGTTTGTTTCACTATCCCCGTGGGGGACAGTCATTGACATAATGCATTCCCTAGCCCCTTACCCTAACCTTAACCATCACAACTAAGTGCCTAACCCTAATCCTTACCCTAACCTTAAATTGTAACCTGTACCCTAAAACCAAGTCTCTACCCATGGGGACCTCAATGTTTGTCCCCACGATGACACAAGTCCCGAGGGTTAGTGTGCATTCATATTAAAGTCCCCACCAGGATATAAGAACATGTAACACACACACACACACACACACACACACACACACGCTCAGTGACACAGGACATACACAGAGTCACACAGGAAACTTGACTCTAAAGCCAGTGGGCTTTCTTCTTTCCCCCACAAGGGTTCAGTTATCTCTGAGTCCAGAACGGTTTCACCAGAAACAGATTTCCTGAGTTCTCCAACTATTTCATCATCTCATATAAAGAGAGACTTGATGTGTGTGTGTGTGTGTGTATTAGTGTGTGTAAGAAAGAGAGAGAGAGGAAGAGAGGGAGAGAGAGAAGGCAGAGAGAGATTTATTGGAATGACCAGAAAGAGAGGTTGAGAGGGCAAGAGGAAGATTTAGACATTTGGACAATTAGAAGTAGTGTATCTAATTGTCCGAATTTCTATTCTTCAGAGCAGCAGTGTGTGTGTGTGTGTGTGTGCTTGTGTGTGTGTGTGTGTGTGTGTGTGAGATGAATGAACTGTCACACACAGAGAAGAAGAAAAAACAAAACAAAAACACAACGCTCCTGATGAAAGTTGCAGCGATGGCTGAAACACAGCGAAGCTGAAACAAGTCATAATCTATCACACCACACCATTACTCACACACTGCAATCAAAGCCTAACTAGGGGCAAATCCGTAACAAAGGCAATCTGCCACAGGAGAATAAAAACCTTTTGATTGAAACATTTAGTTTGAGGCACGATCCGCGCTCGGCAGGGGAGAGAAGGGATTTGGCTACTTTGCAGATAGCGCAGCACACAGTCAGAGCTATGTCAGGTATGTGTAACGGAGTGCATGTGGGTGAATGTGAGAGTGGGAAAATGTGTCTGTACAGGTGCATGTATGTTGTGTAAAAGTAAAATGAGTGTAAGTGTTTCCTCGCATGCGACAGAGACTGTAGATCAGCACGTATGCTGTAAAATGTCAATCAATTTAGTCAAATCAACTCAACCTTTAACTATTAAATTTATGCAATTATATAACTTGTCATTTTCATGTCAACTTCAAACACCTTTTCAGACCTTATAGTGATGATCAGAAACTTTACATAATTAGAATACTTCCCAGCATGCACTGTATTTGAATTAAAACTCTCAAGAAACCTTTCTTTCTTCTAGTTTGAAGAAACTCTTATGATGGAGGCTTGTTTTGTCTTTCCTATATGTATCGTAGAAAAGGTTTCAGTCGACGTCATCTGGACACTGTTTTCAGAATCAAGACGTTTCGGCTCCCATCCGGATGTCATTCTCAATTGTGAAAAAATTGGACGGGAACTGTTTTTTTCACAATTTTTTCACAATTGAGAATGACTTCCGGGTGGGAGCCGAAACGTCTTGATTCTGAAAACAGTGTCCAGATGACTACGACTGAAACCTTTTCTACGATAGAACACTCCTGGACAAATGAGGGACTACACCTTCCTATATGTATCTTAGAAGGGCACCTAATCATCATTTTCTTTACGTTTTTGATTAACTGATTAATAATTTCATTTATAAATGTTCTCATGTTGACATCTTCAAATTGCTTGTTTTCTCCTAACAGTCCAAAACTCAAAAGATATTCAGTTTACAATGATATAAAACAGAGAAAAGCAGCAAATCATGACATTTGAGAAGCTTGAAGCAGCAAGTTTTTGGCATGCCTGATTAATGACTTAAACAATTATTAAAACTGTTGTCAAATATGTTTTGATGATTTGACTAATTGATTTAAGACTAGATAAGTCTTTTTTCATTAAAACACATTAATCATAGTGATTAATATTCCTTTGAATCCATCACCCTAGTATTTACCTGTAAGTTACATCAGCTAACTGATGCTAAATTGAGGTTTTAATACTATGATTGATCACGAAGTGTATGCTAACACTAGAGCAGAAGCTCTCATGGTTAGGCTGCCATACACGGAGAGCCAAACTCTACGATAAAATATAACTGCAAAGCAAACGGGACTATTATCTCTTGACAATATGACATCACAACTGTCAGCTGCACTTAATATCTTCAAGTTCAAGTATCAAGTTTAGTTAACCCCTGGCGCCAGACTGAACCTTTCTTCTCAGTGCAAACAGAAACTGCTAGTTGTTAACGAAGGCGCTCTTGTTTAGCTCACAGCTAACTTAACTCGCTGACTCCGTGGCAACATTCAGTGCGAATCTCCCAAAGCATGATGGGAAGTGTCGTGCTAAAACTCAAAACATATTCATTCATACAGTCCTATGAACTTGCTGCGTTTCAAATTGTGTAAACCTTTTTTTCCTCATGAATTGTCCTTGAACATGTATAGTACTGCTCACATGCCAAATAATGGCATTTCTGAGTATCCTAGCTTGTCTTGAAAATAATAATACGTAACACAGCTAGGTAAGACATGCAGTGACAATGCAATAAGCCTGTACATAAGGACAGTGAAAACTAAACAAAAACAGCCTGACGCTCAGTAAGTTTGACATCAGAACCAATTGTAATTTAGTTAATGAACAATTTTAAGGCAGCCTAGTTAGTCAGAGTTTGACGTTGAAACAACTTAATGTTTTTTACAGTGTCCCTGTATGCTTGTATGTGTGTGTTTCCGTGTGTGTGCCCAGACAACCCCTCCTCTGTGGGATGGGGCTCGACTTTATCAGCTGAATGAGCATGTCTCCTGTCTGACGGTGGCTCGGCCATATTTACTCTGTCCCTCCACCAGTCATTTTCCCTCTTCATTCTGACCGCCGACAGATAAAGGAGAGGAGAAGATGGGAGAATTGCATTCGGAGGGAGAGTGTCAGTCTGGGACCGTGCCGCTGCAGTCGATTCCCCTTGAGACTGGAGCTCCCTATCCCTCTCTGCTAAATATCTCATTACTCCAGCTGACACCCAGTGAGCAGGGGGAAATGCAGCCCAGAATGAGAGTCCTGCCCTGGGAGAGGGGCCGAGGGCCAGGGGCCTCTACGCTTGGTGCTGCTGTTTCTCCCTGAAAACCGGGGCTGCACATTAAAGTTTGCCCTTAAATGATGAGAACATGTGGAGGGAAAGTGGCAGCTTATGCCATCTGCTGGTTTCACACAAAGAAACAAATCATCATTGATTTTACCGTAGGGGGATTTTTAATAATTCATCAAAGATTAGTAACAGCTTGAACTTTCATATATCAAACACGGTGTGCCTATAGTGCTAATCAGCCATGAGTGAGATGAAACAACATCACTGTCCAAGGAAAAACATGTATTTCCAAATTAGGTGATTTTGTTTTCAGTTTTCACATATGGCAAAGGATTACATGCTTCTAAAAGTTAGAATGCTTAAGATTTTCAAACACCGTTTTTGAGACTATTTATGGTCGACATTATTTCTGCAATAGCCATTCAATGTATTTACATTCTGTAATGGTCTCTCTATATAGTTGTTGGATTCAAATTGCCTTCATAAGCACAAGGGATTCACAGGAAAGAATGCAGCGTGTAATCCAACATTACTGTTTTAAATTTGATCTCACTGATATCAGCGTCACTGTTTACTACAGCCGTATCACAGCTGTATTAAAGTGGCAATCTCGAAGATTTTCATTTAAATAAATGTCTGTTAAGTCACTATATCGCAGAATGAGGTAACACAATGGTGAATGAGCCTACGGCCCACTGATGAAAGTACTGAAATATTTATATATTCGCAGTATTACGAACTGGGCATCTGTAGCGATATTCCCGGGTAAAAATGCTGTATTAGGTTACTGCTAATACAAACCGAACATTTCCTACTGCTGCAGCTTCACATTAACAGAATTTAACTGGCGAAACATGAGTTGACTTTTATTATGAAGTTGTCACAAGAAATGCAATGTGTTTGTCAGTGAGCTTGACACTGACCGCTATCATTCATCAAACATGCGTCTACAAAACAAGACATAATTTTCTGCATTTTTTCACAGCTGATCAGTTTGAAATATTGCAGGGAGTAATGGAACAAGAAGGAGCCGCCACAGTGAGCTGTTAGATGAAGAGCTGCAGGCGACGGGCTGCACACCTCCAACTTCCCAGCGAGGTAACCAACTCTTTTCACCGTACCCTGCTGTTCGCAGACTCATGCCATGTGCAGCATGAAATCAGATCACGGTTGCTCACAGAATGATGGAAAGAGACCAATTATTGCCTGACTTCTTTATTAAAACGACAATAGTTTGTTTTTCTGCCCCCAGAATTCTGTGACCTGTAGTATTAAACTGCATTTGCTGTTACCAACACTAACTAGATGTCACCAAATCAACCAGGACTGAAATCTTAAGGATTGCCACTTTAAGTTACTGCTAATGCTAACCCAACACTTATTACTGCTGCTGCTTCACATTGAAAGCATTCAACTGGCGAAACGAGGGCTGTTTTTTATTGTGAAGCAGTCACAGGAAGCATTTGTCACCGAGGTTAGTGCTGATCACGATCGTTTATCAAACGTGGCTACAGAACAGGACACGATCATTTTTTAAAAGTGAATCAGTTTTAAATATTGCAGCAAGTAATTTTACTATGTCTTGCTGATGTCTGGAAAAGTACTTGCCACGGGTGCAGAATGAAATCAGATCGTGGTTGCTCATAGTATGATGGAAAAAGGCCAATTATTGACTGACTTCTTGATTAAATACAACATGATATTGTTTGGCTGCACTGCAAACAGATACACCAGTTGCTCCTCTGTTGTATTTCTGACAAAGTAGCTGCTCAAAGAGTGTTTGCTGTAGTATTAAACCCCACTCGCTGTTAAAATCATTAATCACTGGTGTCGCCAAATGAACCATGACTGAAACCTTTATAGTATTATAACTTTAATAGGCAAGAGAGAAGGAAGGAAAAAAGCATCCTGACTCTCACATTTTCTCACCACCCCAGAAGCTTCTTTTAGTCAGTTTAAGAATATTTGACGAGCCAGCGAATGTTTATAGGTATTAGTTGCTGATGGGCGTCTGTGAAAACCCTGCCACTGGGTGCAATTACACCTCATGTTGTGTTACACTAAATCTGATTTGTTTTGAATTGGCCACTTTTAAACACAAACAGCAGGGGGCAACGTAATGGCTTCACCCCTTTATGGGCACCAAAATATTTCATGAGACCCTTGTAGATTGTTAACACATAAGAATAAGCTGAATTTATTAATAACAGACCACTAATGTTATCCAACATAAGAATACTAATTTGCGGTCATAAAAAAGTTGTTACTGTTTTGTCTTAAATGGTCTCTGATTTCAAATATTTTGAAAATAACATGCCATTAACTCAATGCTGGTGGTGTAGCATCGATTTCTTTTTTATACTATTTCAGGAAAGAGATTTTTATGTGCAGACAGTCTCCCATGTTGCACAACTTTCACATCTTAAGAAAAAAAGGTCTCACAGGAACCTTTCTCACCAGGAGACGTTTCTACAGGGAAAACACTCCTTTCTGTTATTTTTGTCTGTTTCTTACAATGTTTGACAAATCTTCTACAAAAAAATGCCATACTTGAATACATATCTTTACAGCATATATCCTAAAGTTTGGCTCATTGTAGGCACTGAAATATGGATGTCAATGTTTTCATCACTTAGCAGGTTGATTGTCCCTCATGAATACTTGGCGGATTCCTTTAAAATTCCTCCAAACACAGAAGTTTTATCTGTGTTGTATGTTTGATGTTCTGACATCACGCTACTCCTGTGATTGACAGATGGGTCTCTGTAGGCTGAAGGCATGACAACCTATAGTCTCAAAATGATATTACAGACATAGAAATAAGCACCTGGAATAATTATGGTATCCAAGTTTATAATTATCTAATTACAGCATATGAACTATTTGCCATGGTGTGAAAATGCACTTCAGCACCTGCTTCGGGCTGTGCTTTGACCTCATCTCACTCTCCACACACAAAAAAGTCAAACTTTTGTCGGTGACAGAAGTTACAGACTTGTGATCGACTTAACCAGGAGTTCACTCAACTAATAAACCCGACTACACTCCCTGAAGCCAACTCTCTGAGACAACCATGAAGAGAAGCATTACACATCACTTCCCATCTTTCCCAAAATGCTAAGACGCACACACGCAAACTGAACTTATAAGCTCCAGCCCGTTTACCTTGAAAATCAATCTCTCATAGCTTTCAAGAGAGTTTATGTGCTCTGAACCTTCTCCATCTAATTTATTTACCACTCACATAGCCTTTAAATGTCAAACCATGTGATCTTCAGCTACTAATAAGAAAGCAGGAGGCTCTGTTAACTATAAGAGTTTGCACACCAAGTCTGAGTTCTTGTGCACATTCTTATACCCTATTGTCCAAAAAACACCTTACATACTAAAAACCTTGCATACTGAGTCAAAAGCAAGCGTCAAAAAGAGTTTCACAAACTGATCAGTTACATACTTGGAACAACCTCCCAGATGATCTTAGGCACTGTCTAAATCTGGCCATGTTTATATCTAAACTAAACGGTGAACCTTCTTGTTCACTGTTGCCTATAATTTAACTTTTGTTTCAATTTGAGGTTACTTTCAATAATAGGTTTTCTCAGGTGTTTTGTCTTATCGTATTTTAATAATTGTATACAAATTGTAAAGCATTTACAAATTGTAAAGCATTTTCAATTTGCTACCATGTATTAAATGTACCATATAAATAAACTGCCTTGCCTTAATATTTGAGCCCTGTTATGTGCACTACTGAAAATGTTGGAAAGAAAGAAACGGATCAATTACAATCCAGATCATCCTATATGACAGACAAACGTATGTTTCTTCTACAAGTAAAGTTAATTCAGAAATACAAAACTCACCTCATTTAAGTCTCGTTTGTTAAAAAGCTTAAATGTCATCAATTTGTAATCCATATTTTTGCAGTAGTAGGTCCCTAATACTGATAAAGGGCACACAGTATTGTACGTCATTTGCCAGTTTATTGTATACACCTAAAACAAAAACAAATGCAGTCTAATACAACAACCCAGCATTAAATCTTCATGAAGGTTTAATTTTAAATTTTTGTTGAAACTGTTTTAAAGAGGTGCTGATTCAACTTTATACTCATCTTGGAGATTGTAGTGTGGGGTGCTGTGGAATTGTACTGCGCTTTCTATTTCTAATACTTTTGCCACTTGATATGTGTCAATGAAGGTAGACAAAATAATAGAAACACCTGTCAGTATAATGCAATACAGTTCAACTGCACCACCAACTGCAGCCTCCAAAATGATCATACAGTTGAATGAACATCTCTCTAAAACAGCTTAAACAAAAACTGAACATTATAGCCTTCATGAAGGTAGGCTTTATTACAGGACTGTTGTACTAGACTGTATATAGCTGAGTGTTACCTAATACTGGCAACTGAGGGTATATACCAGTATATGCACATCCACACAGGAGTCCTTTGTCAGATGTGCCAAAACACAGCAAATCGAGACTATTACGACCATTCATTACAGTTGGGGTAATAAAAGGTTGTATTTATACATTTTTAGACAAATAAATTTGATTTGGTGGCTTTAAGTCAGACTGACTATGACTCTACCATTAAAAAACACATGGGATCATCCAGCCTTATATGGTGTCTTGTACAACATCAGCCCCTAATATTTTCTTTCTGTATCTAACTACAGTTGACAGATGTGTTTGTTCACTATTTGAACAGACACTGCTCTGTTTTCTCTCATGCTCTATTTAAGCGCTTGTCTACATGCGCTTGAACGCTTGTTCACTTACGGTGGGGGTGCATGTGCATGCAGCGAGGGCAGGATAATGTGCAAGTGGGCCTCTAGTGTCATGTGGGGAAAAAAAGAAAGGCGGAAACAGAAATCAGTGTTGATGGAACACTGCACAGGGGGAGCTGAGCGCTAAATGACTATTTATAAGAGGAGTGAATAATGTAAAGCACAAATCAACACAAATTCAACACAATGAAGCCAACCCACTTCTCTCCTTGTGTGTCTTTAGAGGTTCGACAGTGAATTACCTGTCTTGCTCATATCCACTTTCATTACGGCCTGACATTCAGCGAGCATGTGTGTTTGCGTGAGATGTGTGTGTGCGTGCGAGTGTGCCAGTCTGTACCTGAATGTCACAGCGTAATGAGAATGGATATGACAGTGACAGGGCCATCAACGAATGGACAGCCCGCGCTGCCTCCCTTTTTCCTAGTGACATGTGACGCATACGTGCTGGGGACACACACACACACACACACACACACACACACAAACATGAAGACACAAACACATGCACACAATCTTGCTCTATCTAAGACAGTGGGGTGCAATAGAGCCAAGACAATAACCAAACTCTATTTACCAGACCTCATTCCCTCATACGGACCCGAAGTAATTACTTTTAAATTGCAAAACTGAGGAACATTAACAAACGGTTGCGGCAATTTAGGTCCGCCTGGGGCTAGACAGCTTGTTTTCAAATGGAAATGAAGGTATTTTGCCATTGTCCACTGCAATATCGTTGTGTTATGGTTTAAGGCTTTTTTTCTGTGTGCTTAATAAAAGCAAGGGACACTTGCAGTGTTTACCAGGCCCATTGTGGCAGACGACTGCTCAGAGCGAGGATAATTCTAGCTTAATACTAACGCTGTTGGTGGAGAGTGTCACTCCTTTTACTCAGAAAGACAGACACGCTGCTGCTCGGGCCACATAAATCAACACAGACACTTCACTGATATTCGCAGTGTGTCAACATAAACAGAAAATCCCTACTCACACACACACACACACAACATACACTAACAGACGGAGGGAAGAGCATGCGTTTTTCCCATGTCAGGGTTACAGCACATTGATAGCAGCCATGATTATCATGATCAGCTCTAATGAGGGGGCTACAGGGGTGAACGCCACTCGTCTTTTTTCTTTAACACAGCCTGTTATTACCACTTTTTGTCTCTCTCTCTGACTCACATGTACACGCACTCACGCTCGTCTTATACCATGTAATTCTCTCCCAATCACAGCCCTGTCATCCTGCTCTGCCACCGGCCTGACAATGTTGACAAGGGCACCCCAAAACCAGGGGAACACAAAGGAGCTGCGGCTAGGTCTCCATTATGGTACCGCCGGGGTCGCTGTGCAGCTGATGAGGTCTGTAACACCACCTGCCCATTGTGGCTGTTGTGTCAAAGGTGCTGCTTTTTTGTCGCAGTTTTGAGACTTTGCCAAAGTTTGTCCTAGTTGGAAAATTTGTGACCAAATAATCACTGATTTCATCACAAGCCCTTTCAGAAACGGAGTCTGTAGCATTGCTGGTTTCTGTTAAGCAATTTATGAGATGTTTCGTATTTGCTCTATTCATACATGACTGGACTGCTCACATAGTTGCCATATTTGTAACAGTTCTGAACGGACCTAAAGACACGAACCCTTCCTGAATGTATTTTTAAGATCTGAGTCCAACCTGATATTTGGAGCTATGTTTTTGTTTTACTTTATTTCATCCATTACTGACTGTTAGCTTGTCAGACTAATGCAACACATTGGCTACACTCTGTCTCGCTGGGCATTACTACTTACAACACGCATGGATGCATATGTTTTGCACAGTCAGAGAAGAGAGAGAAGTTTCTTAATAAATTACACTTGAAAATAACCAAACTCGAATCCTGAAAATTAACCAAACCTGGACCAAAATCCAATACTTTGTCGATACCCATCGGGTTTAGGTCAGGTAACTGATTTCTCTCCATACTTAAGTAGAGAGGTGCCCTTTATGTCTCACTAGTAACTTTGTAGATACTTTATAATATATGTTATGTATGCTATTAACTTAATATTGTAATTCTACTACTGCTACTTCTGTCTACTTCCAACTTCCAACACTTTTTGCATGTCTGTCCTTCGTTGAAGAGGGATCACTTCTCCAGTGAGCCTCCTGAGGTTTTGCTGATCTTTTTTTTGTGCATTTGTTTCTCAATATCTAAATCAAGGGTCTAAGATGGAGAATGTTGAGTATATTGTCAAGATTTGTCATTTTTAGGCTGTCTGAATAAAACTGACTTGATTTGAGTAGATCCTCCAATAAATATTTTTATCAATTTCATCATTAATTCTGCTGCCTATTCAAGTTCGAGAACGGCCTAAGTATTGTTAAAAACGACAAGACTATTTTACTAATTTGTCATTCGATGACATGACATGCTGGAGGAAAAGCGTTTTGCCCGATATCCATAGTATTAAGAAGTTGGCTTGAAGGAGAGTTGAAAATTTAGGGAGTCTGAAGGTCTGATGATTATCATGGTTTTCTGAGGGCTTTTTCATCTTTTCCACATTTTTGTAGAGACTGATCTGACGTGAGATAAGTCTCAACATATTATCACATGTTATCTGTTATCTTATGTGTATTAAAGAAATGTTAAACTGCTCTTAACAACAAAAAGCAAGACACTCGTTTAATCCGTCTCTAACTTAGTGCTGCTGGAGCCTTTACATTTTATGTGACAGCATTCAATTCAGACTCATCACATGCTGGAAGTGTGACCAAAATGTGCTAGGCCCAACTTAAAAGTACAGTGGTAAGTCATGACTTTTACAGAGAGGTAACTCAGGGGCTTACAGATATTCAAACATGAGGCCGACATATTTGCAGTGCATGTTTAAAAGGAGCTAAAGAGACAGGAAGAGAAAGAGAGAGTTGAAGAAAGGGCAAGAGTACAGTACCTCCATAGTCTGAGACTGGTGCATGGCTTTGATTGCATTCTGTGCCATAGCTCTGGTGGAAAACGTGACAAACGCACATCCTGTAGGGAGGGGAGGAGAGGAGAGGAGGGAGGGAGGGAGGGATGGAGGGGCAGTGGAAGGGAGGAGGGGGAGGGCAGAAGGGCAGGAGGAGGAGGAGGAGGAGGGGAGACAAGAAAGAACAAAAACAAGACAAAAGGGTTGGACACGTCGTTGTTATAAAAAAAACCCAAACAGAGATTGATACAGAGAACAGCTCACAGGTGGACAACAGTGTTCTCAGTCGCTGTGGAAACAACAGCCGAAAAACGAAAACAGTGTCATGACAACTATACAGTCCCTCCCCCCCAACCCCTTCCCACCACCTCGCCCCATCCACAGCCACCACAGGACATCTGAGACAACCACAATCACCATCGGGGCTTTGGACTGGCTGTTGATGCCTTCCCGCCTCCCGCCTCCCTCCTCCCCCTCATCTGTCACTGTCTCTTATTCTTTCCTCTCGCTCCTACACACTGACCGAATTAGTCATACCTGAAATCAACTGCTCTCTTCTCTCAACAATTCAACAATGTAAATCAGTCCAAATTTGCATGAAAGCGATGTGAATTCATTTGGGCCTGTATTGTGTGTCTGATTGGGTGCTCTCTTTCTCACTTTGTCAAACAGGAAAGAGATGTGGTGGCGGTGGTGCGGGGCGAGCCGGGGCAAAATATCTGCAGGGGCTGAAGAAGACGGGAATCAGATAGAAAATCATATTAATTCAATCCACAGAGACGAGGAAGAGAGAGAGGAAGAGATGAGAGGAGGTGTGGTCGACCTCCTCCGTGACTGACACTGATTTTAGCCAATCAAGATTAAATGCAGCCAGAGGCGGTTTTAGGGGAGTTTGTTATTGGTTGTTTGTGGGTAGGGGGTGATGCAAGGTTGTGTTTGTCTGGCTGGTTAGGGAGTGATTAAAGGGGATAATGTGAGAAGCGCTTCAACAACCCCCCGGACTAATAATATGCTAACAAACTCACCAAGCCATGATAGCGCAGCCAGGCCTGAACTGATTACACACACATACACACACACAAACACAGACACAGACACAGACACATGTTCAAGTTTGGCTGGCTGACTCGTGGCTTGGCAATAGAGGAAAAAAACTAATAGCCTGGGTCATCAGATAGACTCTCCCTGGCTGTGTGGATGGGATGAAAGGGCAGAGAGGAAAAAGAGAGGAGAAATTGTGAGGATGGATAATGCAACAGAGAGAGAGAGGAAGGACAGATGCGTTGAGGAATAGATCACTGTCCTTTTCCGCCTCTATCAAAAGCCTGCTGTTGCTGTGATAGAACGAGGCTGAGAGTGACGGATGGTCAGTTTTTCTCCTGCTTACATCCACTACACAGATTTCAGACAGAGGCTTTTCCCTGAGAATAGAGAAGCATGTCCTTGTAGAGGCCGTGCATTGCTACAGTAATAGCAATAATTATGACCACTTTTGTAGCAAAATCTTTCCGATGACCTCACTGTGTGCATAAAACTAAGTTTAATTTGTCAGATGCAAGACAGGTGTGGTCCTTTAGAGAGAATTGGGTGCTCCGCAAAAGTTTGGAATTGAAAGACTGCCTCACCAAAAAAATCGACAGTATTGGTCATTTGTTAAAACACTTAAAACGACCTATGTGTTTTTCTGACAAGTGGCCTCTTTTGACCATACAAAAAAGACTATTCTCTTTCAGAAGCAAAGGTGGAAGTAGCACAACATTGATTTAGGGTCTTCAGAAGGAGGTTGTAAACCAAACTAAAGCAATTATGATTCTTATATGTCATTCAATAATGTCTACATTCAATGTTGGTTTCTTTTAACAATGACCACAATCTTTCCCTCACATTAATGAAGTTTTAGTTGCCTAAACTTATCTAGCCCTTAAAAAAAGAAGAGTCTTGGAAAAGGACTTGTTGAAACTGGTGAAAAACTCACAGTACTCTGGCCTTAGCTTCCCATTTTATTTCTTACACGTTTCAGCAAAAAAGTCGTCATCAGAGTTGACACACATCAGTCTAAGAAATAAAATGTGAAACCGAGGCCAGAGTATTGAGTGTTTATAAGTGTAATGTAAGTTAAATTTTGCCATCAGGCCCCTACACTGAGTTTTGGCAGCTAAATCTGTAGTATCCTTTAAATCAACTCCCATAAAGCCAATGTAAAGTTAAAGGTAGCCTGCAGAGTTTTTGACCTCTAGTAGCGGTATGGAGCGTTTTTTAGTAGCACCCTGGTTTATTTGTATCGTGCACTACGATGCACATACATGTGTGTGATGTGTTAAACAGTCCAGCCAATGGTTTCTCACTTTTCCAATGATCCACAGGTGGCAGTAATACTCCAAGATACACAGCAATGCGCCAACAAAAGCAAATGTTTTTTTCGATCAAATTGTTTTTTGAGGAAGGAAATACAGTCTGCATGTTTGTTAGACCTCAAGGATACACACAATACGTTTTGGTGAATAATACTGAATGTAAACATAAGTTTTGTTTGTGTATAAGGAAACTCCACAGGGCACCTTTAAGTGGCCAAGTTAAAAATTAAACCTACAGTAAAACAAATCATTTTGAACATTAAAGGTAAAGGTTCATATTAAAACAAAAAACAAAACTGCTTGAATTTGGGCTCCAATATTTTAAGAGGATGCAAGAAGAAGCACCGGATGTTTTACTTTGTCACTACTTTTGAACAGGTTTTTAACATTTGTTCAGGCTGTTAAAAACAATATCTACAGTATTCAGTCTCAAAATGATTGTTACCTTTGCAGTATGGACCTGCTTTTGATCTCATTTGAAACATATTTGACCTCCTTTTTACAATTTTTATGTCCATGCCAACTGGAAGTTATAGTACACTCACCTTTCATATAAAACTGCCTTGCTGACTTAAATAGAGTGGTAAGAAGGTAATAATGCAAGAAGTAACTCAAGGTTATCAGATTCTGCGGCACTGACCTAGTAAACATTCTGATGTGTCCTTTACAGTGTCAGGCTGCTGTGCTAGCTGGTGTTACTGTAGATAGGACATTCGAAAAGGGGTCATTTTTTTCAACTGATTCAGGGGACTGTCTATTTTAGATGGGCCACAATCTGTCATTTAAATGCTTAGTTTCTTGGAGGTTGCTCCATCCTCTGCAAAGAAGCACTGCCCCAGAACTGGATCAGTTCTGGAGGGGGCTTCCATTTGGGTTAGCCCTCCAGACTGGTCCTGTTAGGTACTGACTCTATTTATAAAACTGGTCAGCTACAACGTCATTGGTTGTCATCTAATGGAAACTCCTGGGTTTGTCTCCTGTTGGCAGACAGAATACTTCCCCCCTAAAAATTTTTTTGGCCGGTTACTGCAGCTTGATCCTGTTGAAGCTTCTAAATAAAGAATTCAAAGCTGTTAATGAAAAAAACAACAGCTTTACAAGCCATGCTTTCTGGATGGTTGGTACATGTCTTATTTTTCTTGGTAGAGAGATGGGACGTGGCTTTAGTACTAAAAATACCTCACGGGCCGCATTCTGTCGTCAGCGGAGAACCAAACAGTCCTTTAATGAAAGTAGGGTAGCTCCCAAGGCCCAGCCATCCACTGGTGGTGTGATCCATATTTTATTAATAGCGGGATGGCAGAGCACTCCTCTGATTGATACCGTGGTTTAATAGGAGCTCAGCAGCGCAGCTAGGTGGGACTGAGGGCCTCTGGGACTTGCAGGCACATAGAAATCCTTAAAGACCTATTTATTTCCAACCTGGTTAGGGTTGTTTATTTACTAGCCAGACCAAGCTGGACTACCAACATTTCCTCTTTGACTCGTGTCAGCTGCTAAGTGGTTTATATCAGTTCTACAGAAATGAGGATTTGGCCATCGTATCTGAAATATTTATGAGGACAAAAGAGAGGAGCTGAAAAGGGATGGAAGAAGGAATTGGGGAAGGGAGGGAAGGAGGCCGATGTGGGATGTCTGGGATAAAGAGGACAAATTGATGCAAGAGAGGATTCTAGGACAGCCAGGGTGAATAGATAGAGAAAGAGAGGGTGGTTCTGTTTGAAGAAGCAAAGGAACATGGGAGTTTGAGTAGTTTAGTTTGAGGCAAAGATTGGTTCTAGACAACCTTGAGGAGAAAGAGAGAGAAGACATATTGAGAAAATAAGACTTAAGTCAACAATAAAACATCCATAACGTCCAACAACCACAGACAAAAAATATAAGTGACTGACAGATCCACATCAAACTTGCGTGACGATGACAATGACAGCTCGTGTGACAGGAGGAGGACAGAGAGTTTAAAAAGCCCCTCTATCTCCTCAGCACATAGAAACCACAAAAGGGAGAGGGGAGGGGGAGGTAAGGAGTATTGGGAAGATAGTGAGAGTGAGAAATGAGAGGGGTGGGCAGGTGTGTGTGTTTGTGGGGAGGAGTGGTTGATGATGGAAGGGGCCCATGTGTTACTACAAGAGCCATTTATAGATTTACAATAGCTGAGATTTGATTGACAGATGAGGCAGCTGGTTTATGGTTGGGAGTACATGCAAGATCTGGTCATATTTCGACCTTATGAACTGAAATGGGAACTTTGGGCATTTTTTAGAGTGGTTATTTTCAACCCTAGATCTGAAACCTAGTTTGTTGGAGAACACATTAGTCAAACTCAGGAGTTGACAAATCCAATTGGGTTGACTACTTGTTAACAGGCACTTTGTTTGGAGTACATTATGTGGCCTTAATGTGCACCAATTACATGAAGCAAACATGCCATGAATTCAAGAGGTAGACTATTTGCCATTGCCTAGTGTGGAGGCAGCTTGTACCCTTCTCCAAATGAAGTGAAGCAACTTACAGTTTTGTTGCCACATTTGGAGTTATGTTGCCACATTTGGAGTCATGATTAAATTTGCTCTTGTGGTTACAGATTATTTGCCGTTGTAGCTCCATGACTTTGGAACAGCCTCCCGGCAGGTTTCAAAGTGGCCAAATCAGTGCTTACTTCTTCTCCAATTGAGAAAATAAAGGGTTGCTATTGCATGTATTTCCTGTGTTCTTTTGTAATCATCATGATGTGCTTGAAATTCTGCTTTCTAGGGCTGGGATTCAAACCACAATACTATTTTAGTACAGATTGATTTGTGTCTGTAACAGCAACACTGTCTGGTCAGATTCATATTCGCTTTTACTTATTCTTTGCTTGATTATTTAAATAAAAAAGCTGCCAATTTTAGACTTTAATGGCTGTATTTAACACGAAATTGAAATTCTACTATGTAATATATAACCAATCCAAAGCATAATGTAAATGCAACAAGCAGTGATACGTCTCCTGATTTGGGCTGCCGGTTTGAAAATGCCCTCAGCCTCACTATGGAAGTATCAAAGAGCTTAGGACTGTCGGCTTACGGTGAGGCTATACTGGAGCGGCAGGGAAGGTGAAGGATATGAATGGAGGTTAGGAGATCAGAGGATGGGGGGGGGCTGAGGCTGAGAGAGCGAGAGAGGGAGAAAAGAGAGAGAAAGAAAAGAGATATATAGAGGAGAAAGGAAAAGCATGTATTCACAGTGGCCACAACAGCCTCAAGATGTCGCTCCAGTTCATTTGTAGTTACTTCCTAACATGACTTTCAAAACCTTGAAGGAAATCTTGATCATTTTCCAAGAAGCAGCTGGTTGAAAACAGGATCTGATACAATGGCTTTAGTTGAGACAGAATGAAACATAAGGTCAACCTAGAACTTCTGATTCACTGAGAAAATATGCAACGCTTAATATATGAGGCAGCACAAGGATATTTGGTTCATTGGCGTTTTTTGGGTTTTGTAAATCACTCTACTTCAGTTTTTGGTCCTGGCGTGCTACAGGCAACACGGGGTTGCACCACTGAGTCATTCTACAGGGATTTTAAGCTACAATATGCAGGAAAAAATGCCCCAACACTTGTCTAGCTAAACTGATGAAACCTGGACAGAAGATTCACCATTTTTTTCACCAGGTCTGCTCCAACTTTAGCTCTACTTTTCTTTGGTTTCTTACTGGTTTCTTTGTTTTTTGGTTTGGTTTCTTACTGCATTAAAATTATTTCTGCGATTTCTGTATTCTGTAGCTGAAGCCTTACAGTAAGACATCACTTATGCCAAATACCAGTATCAGCCCGATAATGGCCCAATCTGACCGATATGGGGCGCGACAATTGTACCTTTTATCACGTGGAGCCAGCTGACGCAGTATCTGACACCTCACAACGTCCTGATGAAAATTCTAGCATGTTACAATTTTTTGGCTTCTCTTATGGAATGAGACAACTTGTACAACTGTCCACACGCACCTGTAGACACAGTGAAGCAAAGAGGACGGATGTTTGATGTAATTTCTGTGAACCTGTAACCATTTGACTATCACCCTTGGTTCAGGAGCATTAAATTACTCACACCTATGGGTCTCACTCTCTACACACATATACAGTATATGTTGCTCACCCACCTTCACTGCCCAGTGACCATGACTGGTTCAAGGTTGACTTTGATTCAGAAAACTGTGTTTACACATGAAAACATGTGTTGTTAGTGCTGTCAGGTGGAACAGTGAAGTCAGTGACTAGCACCTTGTCCTGATTACTTATGTAACACTTGCAAGTTGTGTATGATTGGTCAGGGTCCAACATCAAGTCTGCCATGTAACTTGTTTGTTTGTTTGCTTCTTTCATGTTTCATGGCAAGAATTTATGACTCTGATCGCCTAATCTGAAACAGTGACTATCTCACAAGACAAAAGTATTGTGTAGTCTGATCACGGCATTAAACGTCTATTTCAGGTTAATTGGGGGGGGGTTACAGTTTAAACCAACTGTCTCCTAAAGTTTATGTCTCCAAAACTTTTTATGCTTCCTGCTGGAAGACACTAATCACCACAGTTTACAGTAAACAACATCTTGTGACATTGACAGCTCAGGAAAAACTTCCACTAATAGACAGTGAAGAGAAAAATTGTTGAAAACATGCAAATGAACTTCTGATTATGTAGCAAAATACTTCTAAGTAAGTGAAAAACGCAATAAATGGTTAAACTAGAAAGTGGTTGGACTGATGTTTTTGAAGTTTTTCCCGCTCTTTTAAAAAAAAAAAATGTTTTTAATAATGACAATAAACACAGATACATTCTCAGGTTTTTTGGATACATAAATGCTAAAAACATCCTATTTATTATCAGTTACTTTAATGTAAAAAGTTGTTTATACTCTGAGACACAGCCATTGGCTCAGAAGCCATCTTCAACCAGCCAACTCCTGTCACACAGTGATATAGTACAGACTTCCTACAGGACTTGAGTTTGAGTCACGATACAAGTCGACACAATGAACAGCAACAGCTGCTAGAGGCCATTCTGGTAATAATATTCACATGAGGAGCATTAAGTGTGGATGGAAGTGAGTCGGAGCGACACACACCTCTGCTGAGTCCGTCGGGCCCTCTGAGGATCCGGCACTCCTCGATTTGTCCGAATGCAGAGAACATGACCCGGATGTCGTTCTCGTTGCACTTCTTCGACACCATGCCGATGAACAACTTCCTGTCTTCCACCGCTGTAGAGCCAAGAAGAAGAAGAAGGAAAGAGAAACAGTGTGAATGGAGGATCTTCACAGCACTTTTACAGCTTTACTATATAGAGCTGTTGCTGTATATTTACGCATTTGTTGTATTTCTTTTGTGCAATATTTTCTCTGAATTGTGCATTAATTTACTTATTTTTTAAAGTAATGTTTAGATATTTTTGGCCAATTTGCTTCTGCGCTTTCTTGCCAAGAGTTTGATGAGAAGATCAAGTCACAACTAAACAAATTAGATATAATGTGTTAATTAGTGAGCTTTAGAGGTGCTGGTAGATGGATTTTGTTACTTTTGTACAGAGCCCTCTGTTCCCTTCTGTCTTTGTGCTATGCTACGCTAACTATGGTAAATATGAAGCTACCACCAAAGACACGAGACTGGTATCAATCTTCTCGTCTACCGCTCAGCAAGAAAGCAAATATGGGTATTTCCTAAAATGGTGAACTATTCCTTTAACTGTACATTTATCTTTAGCGCCATTGCACTGGAATTCACTGTTTCTAAAACATATAACAATGACAAACTGAAAAATAGGGAAGGAGAAAGAAAGATTGGTAGGAACAAAGCAAATGAAAAAGAATAATTAAAACAAAAGGGAAAGAAAAAGACAAAATGGAATGAGACAGAACAAAACACCAATCAAAAGAAACAGTCAAAGAAATAGGGAAAGAAAGAAAAAAAGACGATAGGAGAGAGATGAACACAGACAGAGTTCATGTATTTCATCATGCTATCTGTGAGGCTCTGATCAATGTCTCATTATCACTTCAACACCGACTGCTTGCTGAGACTCTCCAGCTCGTCCTCTCTCACCCTCTTCCTCCCTCCACCTCTCCTCCTCGTCCTCCTCTATCCTCCCTCTTTCTCCCTCATGGATTCCTCTCTTTCTCCTTCGCTGACACAATCCCTCCTTCTCCGGTGCAATCTCGAGGAATGTGAGCCTGCTGCAGGTAACAGTGAGAAACTTGGGCTGTGTTTTAGTGTATGTGAGTGAGGTTAAGTGTGAATTAGGCTGAGAGCAAAATCCTCATCGCTCGCAGAAACAATGTGTGTGTGTGTGTGTGTGTGTGTGTGTGTGTGTGTGAGTGTTTGTTTATGTGTTCCCACCACATTCAATGTAATGCTAATCCAATTCATTTTTAATGAGGAAACTGTCAGCTCTTACCGCGAGGCGAAAGAGATAAGCGCTCTGTTGCACTCTGGGAAATCAATAGCGCACTTGTTTATTTTGCTGTTTGAATTGTTTGTGTGTTTAAAAAACAAACCATCGGGATACACTGCCAAGATAAGTGTTGTTTCAAAAAGCTTTAACTCTTTTGTACACAGCATGTGTATGTGTGCGCATCACTCCAGAGGAAGATTACCACAAGTCTAACAGCAATGTAATTAATTTACTCTGTGTCGATAGAAAAGAAAGAGAGGAGATATCGTTACAATTGACTGTTTCTGTTTTTCGGACGAGGCGCACAGGCAGGCAGGCGGGTGATAAGACTCATAAAACCGGCTCTGGGATGATCTGGAGTCAGCTTTGCATTCTGGGATAAATTGGAGCAGAATTGGCTTCATGCTGAGTTTCAACACATTAAGAAATGCCAAAAAAAAATAAAAAATCACAAAAGTTTAGTGAAAAGAAAAAAAAAACAAGGTTTAACAATAATGTTATCTCTCTGTTATACTGTACATCTCTCCATCTCTTTCTCTTCTTCCATATCCTCCACTGACTAAACTAATAAACCTCTGAGCAGCCATTCGTCACTGTTACAGCGACTCTAACACTGGGTTTATTAAAGGTCATTACCATTAAGTGGATGGATATGTTACGTATGGTCTGCTCTATATTTCACCATTCTGGCTGTGAGAAGTGGCTGCTTTATTAAGTTCCGCCATCGTTACCCTGACGGTTATGTCTTATAAAGTCGTATTTTGCCATATTTCAGTGGAGCAGATGATGGCTTTTATAAGGATTTCTCCCCTGCCTTGCTGGATACTGTCATTTTATTGTATTCCCCTGCAGTGGACAGTGATATAGCAGGTGGCTTATGATGATACTCCATCGTCTGTGTGTCAGCCAAAAGGACTCCTCTGTGATGTAAAGTTATGGCAAAGCCACTGCTTTTAATATCTACACACACACAGGGTTTCTGTAGGTGTCAGAAAACACCTTTAAAACTTTGTGAAAAGCTTTTTAAAACTACCTGCAACTGGATTTTAATGGTAAATTCATCCAATCATGGTTTTACCCATTTTCATATTCTGCTCAATTACACAGCTTTAAGGGTCAGTTCATCCAAATTGCAAAAACACACATTTTCTCACTTAGCCATGCAAATTATTTCAGATTTATTTGCCGACATTTTCAGATATCTGCTGCTGCTGAGATTATTGAGCTCTGCCATCCTGAATAATCCACAGACTTCGCTGACAACGATTTGAACTGGGAAAAAAATGTTCCACCTAGGGTAAAAACAACTATCAGCAGTGAGGCTCTTGAAAGACATGTTGCTGTTGTGTTCTTCAAATGTAGTTTTTGCAGTGTGAGTTTTTTTCGGCATTGCAAACAAAATTCAATTTATCATCATAACATTTGAGTGGCTGCAGACGCATCAGCAGCAAACAAATGTCATCCCATGGATGAATTACCCAGTGGGCCCACAACGTCAGGGGGCCCCTGAGCTAGAGCTTCATTTCAGACTGCAAGGGCCAAACGTCCCGAAAAGTGAAGGAACAGCCTAACAGCCCACTTTTGATTTTGTGTAGAACATTTAGGTTTAGTTTGAATTGGTTTAGTATTGACAGCATGCAATCTGCTGGAAGAGATTAAAAAACTGCAGCCACTTGACCACCAAATATGGGTCGGCTTTTAAGACATCATTGTCCAGGGGTCTGTTAATTCATAATCCCACAATGCCTCAACAGCAGATAAAACCTAAACTAGAAACCTGAACTCTGCAGAGGCAAGTGGGAAATGACATAATGTTTCTACAATTTGGGTGAATTAACCCTCAAGTCATTGAGCACTGCCCCTCCCACTAAACTGCAACTTTAATAACATTGTCTTTTAGTTTCCAAATCTGCCTGGAATACATATCACTGAACATGATGAACCTGACAAATACCACTGAATGTTATTGCTGCATCAAAATGAAACCAATTAAAACAGATTAAAATGCTAGAGCAACAAAATGTAGACCTTGTAAAACTGTCTTTAAAGACACAATGAGATAAAAAACTTCTCTGCGAGTTTTTATCCCGTGTCCCTGCATTAACTGTTTTTCTATCACTTGATATATATAAAATATAGTACTTATATATCAGAATTCCTCTCCTTCTACTTCAGGTGAAACATTAATATATTTCTAATGACTCATCCAGCACTTGAAGGTGGATATATACATTTTATCCAATCAAAAATGAAGCCTAACCCACCAGCCTATGAAGTCAAGTGTAGTTTATAAAACTACACTTGACTTCTTTAGCTGGTGGGTTGTAGTACTGTAGGTAGCCGTAGGGTCAAGGGTCAAAGGTGTGTGTTTAATGTTGGTTGGATAAAACTAAAGTTATTCATTTCTCCCTCTCCTTATTTAAAAATGCAGGTGAGACAGGCGTGGGTGGCTGAGTGGAATACACCTTCACTTCCCTGCGGTTTACCAGAGACCTCGTGATGGTCATGCCGATTCAAAACAATCTAATGAAATCAAGGTCCTTCCTGAAATTATACACTGCTCATGTTTCACTTTACAGAGGCTAAAGATGCTTGAGTAACATTTGAGTAACATTTTAAAAACTACACTACCCAGCTGTTTCAGGAAATGTTTTTTAAACAATGAAACTATATATTTGTGAGACATTTTTAAAGATTTATGTCTTCAGTAGGAGCAGTGGGCTTGGGGCTGAGAGCCTCGAGCATGGTAGGAAAGTCATAAAGTATTTATAGTTGGACTAACACATTGTTGGTGTCGTCTTTTCATTTGTTGACAATAAGAGAAATATAGAATAATGCCACTCTTATCCTTTAAAGACACCTCGATACTTCCTCTGGTATACACTGTCCAGCAGCTTCTTCGTTAGAATGAGAAGGTATGGAGGAAGAGGCTTGGTATAGGAAATCAACTGTCAGAACTGTATCTGCAATGTGTAGTTTGGAAATGGGGTGATCCGAGGACAGAGTGTGTGACAGTGCTTGTGTGCGTGTGCGTGAAAGGGATGCATTAAAGCAAGTGTGTGTGTGTGTGTGTGTAGCGAGAGGAGAGTGCATACAGCATGTTTGTATGAGCGAACAGCCACTGGGAGAGAGGCGGGTTCACTACGAGGCCAAAGCGATTCAACTTTCACTGACCTCCTTCCAAAGCACCTTAATAATTCATCACACATATAGAAATACATTTATATATATTAGCATCCCCCCCCCCCTTTCTCTGTTCCTCTTTATGTCTCTCGCTCAATCTTTTCCCCCAGTCCCTCGTCCTGTCTGCCAGTCTAGCAGCGAGCAAACACATGGGTGAGGTAGCTATTACCAAGCAAATTCAAAAAGGCTATTGATGCATGTGTGTGATATTGATGTGTCTGTCAGTGTGTGTGTGTGTCTGTGTGTAGCCACTCACCGTTAGATTTCTCACTGTCTGCAGGTTTCATCTGAATTGGGTGGTGCATCTGTAGAGACAAGAAAGAAAGAAAGACAAAATATATTAAATGCTGCGCAAATACATGCATAAACACAATCAGATGTTGCCCGCACTTAAACTCATTATTTCAGGTGTCGCACATCCAGATTAAATCCACATATGGTTTAAACATTCATTCATTTATAGGTGTATGCATCTCAATTAGCCAGATATAAAATTGAATTTCTGTGCTTGACACAAATCTGGCTCAGCCATAAAACACTTCAATCCAGAAGGTATTGATACAGCACCTAAAGCGGTTTGCCAATTTGTTAAAAATCCCAGAACAAGAGGAAGAAGAACAAGAGCAAGACCAAAAATTCAAGAGTAAGAACAGGAGAGAAAATATAAAAACAAGAAGACCAAGAATAAGAACAAGATGGAGACGAAAAAGAAGAAGCAGACCAAGACCATGAAGGGGAAGAAGAATAGCAAACACAACGAAAAAGAACAACAACAACAACAACAAATAGCAGCCACATAGTGTTTCTGAATACCTTGTTCTAAAACCAGTTTAGCTAGATAGCTAATAACTAGCCAGCACCTGACACACATGGATACTCGTATGAATGAATCGCAAGCGAGACATCTGGTCTTATGTTACCCTCCATTTCACCTAGACAAACTTGGGGTCAAAACAGTAAAGTATAAAGATTACCTATGCTTAGAGAGACGGCTGCATTTACTCCTTTTTACATCTGGGTAGAAAACGTTTCAAATCACCTGCCACCCGTAAACAAGGCTAGTTATGCAAGGACTGGTCAACAAACATGGCGTGTCCTAGGTCAAAGGAAGCGATTCTGCTGTAAGAGCTCCACTTGTTTTTCCTTTGTGGAGGAACAGGTGGGCATCTGTAGGGTTTTTGCCAGGCTTGCTTGAGATAGCAGCAAGCTGGAGGACTAGCAGAGTTAAGTGACCTTTCAACTTGCTGGGCGTATTTCTTTCTTAATAATGTGACCAAACTGTACAGATGTCATTAATGGCTGAGAACTTAAGATGTAGTCTGGACGATCTGGAATGTATTCTGCATGCATTTACAATGTGCATTTATTTTCCTTTTTCCTTACTCGGAGATAAGATATCAAGATACAGATTGCATGTTTATACCAGGTGTAAATGGGGTCTAAAACTTGCATTTATATTTGTCTTTTTAGATACTGGATATCGCTCTGATGTGCCAAAGAAGCAGTTTAATGGAGCTGAATGATGGATGTGTTTTTTTAGGTGGTGGGTCTTTTATGGAAAACAAGAAAACACTTCACAGATGAGAAGGCTTTGTCACCTCTCTCTCTCCCTCTCACCCTCCTTCAATCTCTCCTCCTCTGTCCCTTTTTTATTCCCTCCATCTCTCTTTCCTTTATGGGAGATTATGTGGCTGTTTGATCTGCGGAGAGACGAATGACAGTGATTCTCCAAATCTAGCCCAGTATCAATCACACTCTGAGTCAAATACCAGCCGTGAGTGTGTTTGTGTGCGTGTCTGTGTGTGCATAAGTGTGTGTGTGTGTGTCTGTACGAGTGTGTATGTGCCCTGTCTTACCCATAACGCCCCTGGGCTCAGTCACGCTGTGACAGAAGGCTTTGATCTTCCAATTCTATCACACACCTTTATCCCAACTCTCTCCCTCTTGCTCTCTTCCTTATCATCCTCACTCTCTGCTTTTTGTTCCGTCTCCCAGACCTGTCCCAGACACATACACACACGCTCACACACACACACACACACACACACACACCTAGTCTGTCCGTTCATTTGTTCCCAAACCTGCCTCTTGGGGGCAGTCAATGGTGGAGGGGGAAGAAACAAAAAAAAAGACAGAATGGAATGTACATCTGCGCCTGACACACTGCAGAGTATCAAGTAACTCTCTCAAAATCTATCACCAATATAAAATATATCACCAAAAAACAAAACAAAATCATCATTGCAGCTATGCAACTAGCCAATCGTGGTACACCCTGAAACTACAGCATGTTATGTTAGAAATTCAGGTGAATTTTCTGATGGCTGACTTGTGATTTGTGATGCATTTCGGGCAGAAATGTCTGCAAGTAGGTAAAGAAAGAAATAAAAACTACAATGTGAAAGAAAATGAGATAGTAAAAGAAAGAAAGAAAGAAAAAAAACAAAATCTAAGAGAAATTCACTACAATAAAAAACAAAATGAAAAAGAGAAATGAAAAACTAAAAATGAAATTTAAATGAAATTCACTGACTGAATGCTTTAACTTGTAGTTTGCAGTGGGCATGAGACGCAAATGTCTGCATAAAGGATAAGACAGAAAGAAAGAAAAAAAGAAAGGAAAAAGAAGAAAATAATGAGGATATAAGAGAGACAGATTGAAGGGAGAAGCATGGTGAGAGACATCAAAAAATAAAATGAGAAAGACAAAAGATCAGAAGGGAAAAAAGGACCAAGAGAGACAGAGAGACAGACGGAGGGAAGAGGGTCATAGACACTGGACAGTCAGGAATAGTCAATAACCCTTAAGGCTGCAGTCTCAGTATTGTATCACTAACACAAGGACAGATGCAGGGACATGGATGAGGTGTGTGTGTGTGTCTGTGTGTGGAGGGGGGATGTTTGAAGCCACATCAAAAGAAGGAAAGTCATGTCAAAGCAAACCTGGAAGTCACATCAAGTCAGTTCTCGTTAATCCATTTCAAAGTCTGTCCTCTAAAGGCAAAAAACAAAAACAAAAAAACAAAAGCCATGACAGCATCCGTCGTGCTGGCGTCATTCACTCTTGAAAAACACAGCCAAAAGCTGCCACGTGCACACACACACACACACACACACACACACACATGTATATAAAAACACAAACAGCACACACTCACACAGGTACATAAACCCTGTCTGGTTTTCAGGCGTCTCCTCCTCAGGTCTGTCTACCCAGAATGCCCGGCGGGCGGCGGCACTGTCGACATGTTTGATCTCTGCGAGCACACATCGACACCCACCACGCAAGACTCTCCTCTGCTATCCCACAATGCCACAGTGCTGTTTCTTCTTGCCTGGCAGGCCCACAGCCGAGTCTGCCATTCATTATGCACTCAGCAGGAGCCCAGCAAAATTACTAAGTCCTTGCTGTGCTCAGGCTCATAAAAAGCACAGAGAACCAAAAACTTCACTACGTAAAGCCATGTGTGCATCCGACACGATGCTGTGCTCGCATTTAGCTTTACAAATGTACCTGTCTAGTCAGTAGGCGGCTCAATCTACTTCCTGTTTCCCTGCAACATCCTACATGAGAGTTAATTCTTCCTCCTGTCCCAAAGCCTTTTCTTTTCTAGTTTCTTCTTCGCTGCTCTGCCAAGAACTGAGTCTGTTTTCTTTAGTAAATCTTTAATTGAAATGGTCCTCATAAGCCACTCTAATAATAATTAATCAGAACATGATTTACAAAACATGAAATTAAAAAAATACTTTACTGAATACTTTACAGGGCAGCTGTACAGTTAATGACACAAAGTTAAATTGAATGTGATTTCCTGATGTTTGATTATTATGTCGTAAAAGTTTGTCTGAGCTTTAAGGGGCTTATTATCTGCCTGTAATGCATCCGCAGTGCACTTGAAGTAAAGTGTAACCATTTGTTTTTAATCATTTTTCGAGCACTTGAATTGCCTTATTACAACCTGCATAGTTCAGTTCTGATTGACTGAGTCACGCTGGGCGCCGCTGTAAAATACATGATAAATGCACACCTTTGAAAATCGATTAACATTTAATTTACATATTAATGTGCAAACTGAAAGTCACCACTCACACCGCTAATAATGAGTTTCTAAGCCACCACGTTGTCCCACTGTTTAAGAATTACATTGCTGAGAATAACAACTCCTTTTTGCTGCTCTACAATAACTGCAAAGCAATTTGTTATATTTATTAACCTGCTGCTTAAGTTGTTTAACTTATCTGGATTTATAGTTTCTTGAGCAGCAGCTACATGGGCACCAGAATCAGTGGTGATTGTCTCTTCCTTCATGTCTAAATTAAATTTAACTTGATGGCTTCATTCATCCTTCAGGGGATTTTTTTCTCCTCAGCTAACTTCAACTCTCAGTTTACTTTGTCATTTGTTTTGCTTTGAGAAAACTCATTGAGTTACAGCTGCTAGCTAGCGGAACAGTGGCTTTAGCTAAGAGAGAGGGAGGGATGTCGGTTCTCTATGTCAACTCTTGCACTTTAAAGCTGGATTAATTGATATTTTTTCGCCACTTGGGGGCAGAGAAACTACACCAACAAACACATAAACCTGACATAGTATTCCCATAAGACGCTATATGGCTAACGTGTTAGCAAATCCTACAGGCACATAGAAACATTGGCTTTCATTTAGCATCTGTTTTTGTTCACCTGACAGCTCTGTTTTTGGTCTCCACTAACTCCTGAGAAAAACATCTGCCTCTCTAAGGAGCTAAAAACAGGGTTGATAAGAGACTGAATTATACAGTAAATGTCCCGTAAAACCACAACAATGAGCTAAAGCAGGCTAAAAAAGTTGGTGGGTTCTTTGTGGGTTTGTCACTACATTTCACGTAGTCATTTGATTCACTATTAATATAAAAATATTGAATAATTGACCTTTAATTTGTCTGCGAGCATGACAAGTCAATGTTGTGGCTATAAGATTAGCTTATCCAATCACCAGAAGATGTTTATGTCAATAAAAACCCGGATGAGTGAAACCATAAGGTCCCCATTACACCAGAGGGATCAGAGTGCAGCAGGCAGCCAGGATGGATTTTACGACCTTCCAGTTATGGGACAGTCTCAGTTTAATCACCCCTCCTTCCTGGCTGTCGGGCACCCGCTAACCCCCCACCTTTCCTTTCAGCTTTTTTATCTTTATATCCTCATCATGTACAGAGACTCCTGGCAACCTGTCCCGCAATCAGGCGATCTATGTGCTAACCCCCCTTCGGCTGGCCGCTAAATAGCCCCTCCTGGTGTATCGAGTGCAGGAAACTTTACACTTCCTAAATGTTAACTGCTGCTCCTGGGTTAACATTATCTCGCCTCCTTTCGCCCGCCGACGTCTTCCAGGAATGTCCTGATGCTTAAAAGGTCAGAGGTCGACTTGTCCTGGAGCCAGAGGACTAACTTGAGGCTCACGCTGGGAATAGGATGAGTGTGTGTTGTGTAAGGAGTGTGTATATGGAGAGTGTGTCACTGCGTATGTGTGTGCCCTTTGCCAGCAGTTGGCATCTTCAAAGCAACAGCCAAGTTCACATGACCAGAGTGCGTGTGCCAAAAACTGGGGAGTGCACATACTGTATGGTACCAAACACCACCCTCTCTCTCTGTCTCTCGCTCTCACACACACACACACACACACACACACACACACACACACACACACAGACGGCAACCACACACTTTTTCTGCCCCCTCCTCTCTGAAGGTGTGACGGTGAGCTGCTGGGTCAAAGTCAGACAGATGGCCCTCACAGTCGGGATTCAATATCAGTGACCGAGACCATACGACCGACCACACACACACACACAGAAAAACACAGACACACCTGCAAGTGTGTAGCATCCCCACTCAACTCCAAACACACCACTGCACATGCATGACCTCTAGACGGTGATCATCACCGATAACACAAAAGACACCTCACCTTCATTTTTAGAAAACATTCATTGATACGTTGGTTCCCCTAAAAATAACATCCTCCTTAAGGCTTTTGCACACTTAAAAACTGGTTAAAATAAACAGTGTTTGGAGATGCAGTTGTAATTTTGGATTGGTGGCGTATTTGTTTTTCTTTGGAAGTAAAAAAAAAAAATAAATACAATCAAGATACGGAACAATATATTTTTAAACCAATATAATCAGATTGTGAGGCTACACATTAATTGGCAAGGCTTAAAATACACAAGTAAAATGAAAAATACAGTTTGTTACTCATCAATTCTGAGTATCTTTTACTCAAATTTCTTAGATATTGTTAAAACTTTGAAAAAGAAAAAAACAACAACAAAAGAAGATGCAGGACCATTCTAGTTCCAACACTGGGCATGGTATTTACCCACAATTTGCACTTTGCTACTTGATTTACAGCCATGGTTAGCGTATTTATCTTTCTTCTTCTTATTACTGTTATTACTGTATGTGTACTGGGTGTTTTTACTTATACTGTGCGTTTCTTTGCTTGTCAGCCATGTCAATGACACACTTCCATTCCCTTATCATGATCAATCAAGTTTATCTGATTCTGAGATTCATTTAAAATAAGACTAATTGAACAGTACAGAATATCAGTCAGTGATTTGAATTTGATATGAATAGATTCACATGTGGATGTCAAACCATATTTGTTTGGTGTGTCATGATTTTACAATGTGTAAGTTGGTAGTTTAGTTTGGATCAACAAGGAAACATACAATCTATCTTCTCAAACAACTTCCATTAGTTTGATTCAACTTCCTATGAAGTTAGTGACGTCACTGGCCTAAAAGCTGGCACACTTGGTACATTGTGGAGTATATTATGTGCTGTTCACAAAACCCCTACTTCATCCTGATGATGGTTTTAAAGTAAATCAAGAACTTCAGGTGGGTTTCCCCTGCTCACAACAGTAAAATACAAGCTGTACACACACACTCCACACATTACAAATAGACCCTCTGCTTTCTCACATCGCTCTGACAAACACCTTGATACAGATAAAGTGTGACTTTAATTCTCACTCTCCTTTCAGCAAACAAAAGACTATAAATCAAATTGTCCTTTACAATATCCCTCGTCTTAGCAGCGCTTAGCGCACAGTTAGCCTACATTATCCCCACTTCATTTAGCTCGGTAAACAATTAACCCAGCGCGCGTGTGAGCAGAATGATTGAGGGATTTGGCATTAGCTATGCTGTGTCGCATCTCCTCACTAACTACTCTAAGTGTTTAACATAGTTGGCCTGCATTTACAGCCACCCTCCTCCCCCCCGTAGAATCAATATGCTTAAACGCTGCCACCAACTCGGAGAGAAAAGAGGGGTTAGGGAAGTTAATTTGAAACAAGCGATTAATATTTCTTTCGTTAAATAAGAGACACACACACACACGCGCACACACACTCTGACGGTCGGCGCATCGATGAGGTTTGCCTTCCTTCAGCCCTGTTTGCGATAGCATTTAGGTTTCACTACAGCAATTACAGCCTTTAATTGAATTGATTTTGATAATGAGCCTCTGTAATGACACCGCTGTGGGAATGGTTGCGTGTTTGTGGTGTTTTGCAATGAATGAGCTACTGTTGTTTTTCTGGACTTAAATGATCTGTGAGGAGCCGAGCAGGATTTAAAGATAAGCTCACACACAAACACACACTTGAAACACTGGTGCGTGCTGCTCTAATAGCTGTACTGGTCAGCTGTCTCCGTTCAGCCTTTTTATAAACCACTTGTCCGAGGTCTAACCTTTCAGCTTGTTGCATAATATCCTCCAGGCTATAATACATGAATGTTTGATGTCACACGGTTTAGTGCATGATACATTTAATATCCTACACTGCCGTATTTCCGCTGTTTAGGGCTTAGCACCACCTACAGCTACTTCCCAGGTCCTTGGGCGGTTATGGCGGTCAGGTTTCACGGGAGATCGTCTGCATTGTGGCGAGCTGCCGAAAACTTAAAGGGGCTGAAGAGTAAATCAGCTGGTCTATCAGTCAGCGGGAGTTACCTCATCTGTTTTTCCTGCCAGTCGGCCCGTCTGCTTCTTAAGTGCTGCGTGCAGAGCTATTGTGATAGAGCAGCGATATGTGTAATAGGCTCGCACCTGAACAAACAACACACATCGACTGACAGGCTGAGGACATGAAGCATTCCTCCCCTTGCTGCACTACTATCAAGTACTTTGTTGAAAACACACACTTGTGCACACTTGAGGGTATGCCCAGGTATCAGTTAGCTGATAAATGGGGTTGATGCTGGCCTTTTGTATGTCTTTGTATTGCTATAATGGATTTGTTTTGATTAAACTTTGAAGTTATTATCGAATTGATCAATACCGTTTGGATCAGATTCCACTCCATCTCAGGTATCAGCTGAGAGCGTCAGTATCTCATGGTCTAAATGGTGTTTGAGATGCTGGAAAACTTGCATATCGTTGAAAATAAATGGCAGGATCCCCACGAAATATTAGCCTGTGCAACTCAACACAGATCACAGCCGATTTAAAGACATAAACAATGAGCTGGGAGGATGTCTTGGGCTTTATGGGCAATAACAAAAGTGTGTATTGTGTGCTTTGAGTGCATGTTTTATACAGCCAGCATTTAACAGATGAAAAAACATAAATTTACTCTGTGGCTTAAAGAAAATAATTAATTGTTTACTACCTTGTGATTTTGCCATGATTCCTATCACTTTTGATCACACTACAACATACAAAGGATATAATGATCTTACAGGTTGTAAACAAACCCTCAGTGTAGTAATATTATCTAAACCACTTCTTTGGAAGTAAAACTGGAAAGTCAGTTATAACCAAAAACAAGTCAGATTGTAAAACAAATGGACGAAAAATGATTTTCATGTTGCTTTTTGAATGGTTAATAAAACATTTAATAATTCCTTATAGATCAGCATTAAGCCAACAATAAGAACAACTTTTAAGTTGCCATGATATATCCTCCTCTAGGATAATATTGTTCCATAAAGCATTAATAAATGATCTAATGTGGTTAATAGAGACATAGTTACAACATTAATACTTATAAAACCTTTGCAAAGATAAAACCTTGTTGATAAGTGGAACCCTACAAAAATAAGACTTAAACTAACTTCAAAGTGTGCCAATTTAGATTTTCATCCCTAACATTTCAGTACAATGTGAGCAGAAACAGATTATCAGATAGGGTTTACTTTCAAATATGAATGTCATGAGTCAAATAAAAAATGTATCAGAGTTAAAATAAACACTAAGGCCTGAAGTGTGAAAGCAGCCACCGTCTATCATTTCTCAAGCAAGCACAGTTCCCTTCAAAGGCTGGAACAGACAGAGTCTTAAGACCACAGGAGCTTTTGCATGAAAGAATATGATTTCTCACATCATTGAAATTGATAATAGACATTATCACTTACAGTCTGTGCTTCTATCTGCAGCTCTGTCCACCAACTTGAAATAATAAATGACCGATTAAATGACTTATGTCTTTGGATTGTAAATTGCTGCTTTTAAACCTTAACCTTGCTTGAGATCACACTTACTTTGATGAGGGCCTTTGATGTGCCTTTGGTTGGACGAACACACACAACCTTGTGCCTGTATTCTGGCAGCGGAGCGTCACTAATTATCTTGCCAGCAGAAAGGTAAGGGAGGTGGGGACCTGAGTGTGTGTGTGTGTGTGTGGTCTCAGTGCGACAGTAGCTTTTAATGAGCCCCACGCTTCTTATCAAATCGACAAACGCTCTGATCCGCCCACATGGAGGACGAGGCTCGACTGGAGCCCCGCGACCACCCAACCCACCTCTCCCACCAACCTTCACACACCCCACCCAACACCCTTATCACCCTCCCTCTCTTTCCTCCTCTCCGACTCAGCCTTAGTGTCAGAATGAAATATCCTTGAGACAAACTATGAATCAAAGGGCTTTTCATCCTTTTTCACAAAGAGAAAGAGATATATAGAGAGAAAGATGGAAAGAGATATTCAACAGGACAAAAGAGAAAGACAGAGAGAGAGAGGGAGGGATTGAGAGAGGGCAAGAGGTAGAGAGAGTGAAAAAAGAAAGAAAACAAGGATAAAGGACCGAATTTCTCCAACCTGGAGGGCACTCCAGAGGACACGTCCTAGATTAGCTCTCACCCCTCCCTTCATCCTTCCATCTCTCTATCCCCTCCACCCTCCTTCCTCCACCCAGCTTCAGACGGAGAACAGTGGCCCCGGGGCCCTCTTGGCGGGCGTCAGGGGTGGGGGGGGTGGAGGGGGAGAGACACCGGGCATTTAGACATCTGTCAGCCACTAATGAAAGAGTTCAATTTAGTGGAAAATCTCAAACAACCTTGTCTGACAGGCTGGCTGACAGGCTTTAACTCGCCGTGTGTTGTTGTTGGTGTGTGTGTCTCAGCGTGTGTGCTGTGTTAGCATAGAGGGTGCGTGTGTCTCCGAGTGGATCAGAAGGGGGAAATAAAGAAAATAATGTGAAAGAAAAACCCCCATAATGTAATAAACTCAGACTGTGCTGGGGCATATGCTTGTGTGCACATAAAAGTGTGCATAAGTGTGTGTGTGTGTGTGTTAAAGAGTCATGCAGGGGTGTGGATCAGTCCATGCAGCAGGGGTTGGGTCTTATGGCTTTAAATCGCTCCAGGGGTACAGGGCATGTTTTTCGACGATAGATGGGTTATGGTGGGGGGGTCTGTGTGTGTGTGTGTGTGTGTGTGTGAGTATCTGAAAAGAAGCTTATTTAGACCTCACTGGTGCTATTAGAGTTGACGAGATGAGCACACGGCTCTCCAGGCACCACATGCACACAGACACACACATTTTGTCTCCACCCCCCCAAAGCTTTATTAGCAGGTCATTAGAAACAACTTCAGTGAAAGTTGTTGTTCTTTGAGAACAGTTTTGCTTACCCGTCTTCACTGAAAAGACTCCATGTGTATGTCATACAGATGACTCATTAGTTTTGCTTTTTACTGAAAAAATATGGCTAATTATTTCTTTGTTTTATGCGTTGGGCTCTCTAGATTACTATTACTGAGGTGGTCTTACTGAACGCTATTTTATTGACTCTGAAAGCATGAATGGATTAATGACAGTCAGCAGTTGATGAAGGTATCATATGTGAATGTGGATGTCCAGTCTCAAAACACTAGTCTGAAACTGGTTATGACACTGGATTTAGGAGAAAAAATAACAGCAACACACCAATTTTATCCAACCAAACAATGTAAAAGTGCTAGTTTATGATTGATTGTGATGTCATAATATGGAATACAACATTTCTGTCTAAATGTAACAAAATACGCCTACCAGCACCTCTACAGCTCACTAATTAACATTGTGGTTGATTTATCTGTACAAAAACCAGAGCGTAAAAACGACACAATGTTGACATGTTTCTTTGCAAAAGCTGTACAAAAGCAGATAAAAAGTGAAATCCTTTACATACACTACAGCCTTGCTCCGCTGGGATACAAGGTAGTTGCAATAGCAGTAATGACAGCTTGTTTACTTTAGCCTACTTCCCAAGCTTCTTCTATAACTGAAAGCTTTTCTGAGCTGCACTCATCACAAGATGACCTTGTTTACTGGAAACTACAGTGATCAGTGTCTTCTTACAGCAGGAGACACAACAACTTGTGGGTATGACGGGACCAATCTACTCCAGGCATTTTTTAATAAAAAAACCTGTAAAACTTGAAAACAAGAATCCATAGTAATGCTGCATCCAGTTCCTGTTCTGACCTCTATATGCTGTGGAAAAATTACTTCATCACTTAAGCATGACAGACAGGTCTGGAGATGACATGAATATACACTCTCTGCATGCATTAAATCGTATGCATACATTTGGTACACATGTGCTGTCAGATTGCTGACAAATCTTCAGCAGAGACAGCTGAAGACTGATGGAAAGAGATACAGAGCAGAGCAACAAGAGCTGCAGTTTGTTTCTGGTTTTCTGTGTATCACCCTGTTAGAAAGCCTGAACCTCAATCCTTTGCTCTCGTCACCGCCTTTGCCTCTCTGAGCGCCATACAGGGAGAAATTCATCGCATTAACCACAGACCCCTCCACTTAATACCCTTCTAAAAAATGGCAGCCGTTCAACGGTTCCTGCCCTAAACCAACATGGCTGCCGGTCGGTGCTGCCAATACCGGTGCCCTTTTCTCCAATTTGGCCCCCGTCCAGCTTTCCACTCTGATTGCATCTCTCCCTGTTAAGGCCTTGGGGTTGGAAGCAGAGATAGAGCGAGGGAGGGGAAGAGTGCCAATACAAACATTGTTCCGCTGGCTTTTTACAAGTCAGGAGAGTGGGGAAGTTAATAAGCAGGTATTGGTTTTTAACTGCGGCCCGTTTATTGCTTTGCCCTCAAGCGTGCTGGAGTGCTCTACTCCACCTTTTTACTGTCCATCTGCCCATCACTCTGCTAACCTCCCGTTCAATTTCTCCCTCTCTCTGACAGTTCTCCTTTTGTCTTGCCTTGCCTCATTCAACAATTAATTCACCATCCTGATCATCCGTTTTTTTTGTGTGTCTCTAGCTGACTCCTTCCCCTCACCTTTTACTGCCCTTTTTTTTATATGGAGCCAGTTTAAAAACCCTGTTAAAAAATTATAAACAAACCCTGCACAAACCACTTAATGATCTGTCATTATGCCACTATTGATTCAGTGTTTTGCAAGTGTGTGTTTGAGCGCGTGCTGTGTTTATTGGTCCTCCTCATGTGAATGTATATTAGGTTCAAACCATATCCATCTGTCAATACTGGACTTTTATTAAAAATGGGATGTCAGCCAGTCAGTGTTGTCCAGCTGTGACATGATGAATATGATGCAGGTTTAATTACGTATATATTATGCTGTTGATCAATGTCGTCTGGGTTTCAATGGACAGTTTTAATTTTCCCTGCTCTCGGAAGCTTTTCTGCACTGCCAAGAACAAAAATGAGTTTACTGGAGACTAAAATCTCCAGTACTCCCAGTAAAACATTTAATCTCACAGCTAGGACATGCAGTTTCTTATTTTGTAGTTTATTCTTCTAAATTATATTGTAGGATGATAGCAACAACCTTGGGTCTTGCCTTTCACACTACAAACAGACCGCCCTAACCCTCTGATAGGTGGGGCTTGTTGGGGCCTGCCTGACAGGAAGATCTGCAGATACTACTCGGGTGAATGTTACTACTCTTCTGCATGTTTATCAGGAAAAATGATGATGTGTATTTATAATACTGTCCAAAAAGGATGATAGAATGCTAAGAAGACTTAGAATCGATATACAAGAAAACAAAAAGTGTTTCCCCTAGGTTGACTGCTTTTTTTTTGGGGGGGGGGGCATGCACACGCGCAAAGGTGAAGTGAATGTTACTGACAACTTGTTATGCTACGTAATGCTGAAATTCAATAGTGGTGTTCTGTCGGGAGATGCAGTGACTTAAACCAATGGTGAGTACAAAAAAGTATAAATAATATCTAATTTGTTAAGCTATGAGCAGAAAAGTCTGCAAGTCCGCTAGCCGCTAGACAAATTTATTCAGTGTAAAATTCCATAGGCTAATTATTAAGCTAATAATAGTGACTAGCAAAAACCAACTGTTTTGTGTATGAACCTAGACAGTTATATTTGTCAGTTATACCCCAGTCGAAGCTTTGAATATTCACGGGTAATTCTTACTGAAGCTTCGAAGCCCCAAAAATGGTATTTGGGACAGTCCTACAGGTCTTTATAAATCAAAATAAATGTGATCTTAAGATGATGTTAGTGCATTAATAATACAGTACAATACATACAATTTATATGTATGATATATATTTATATAAATGCAGGACATAGAGTTCATAAAGTTCTTTTTACCTTTTTTTTGTTGTTGTTGAAGGTTGAAGAACACTTGACTTTATTCTGAAACCAAACTTATGCCCTTTCAAATAACTACAATCCAAATCTGTTGGTATCTAAATTCAAAAAGCCCCAAACATAACAACCAGCTAGAGATGCCGCAGGAGAAAGAGAAAAGAAAGAGAGGCTAGCGAGGAGGAGGGATGACCAGACAGAGCAAAGGGAGGGTGGGTGTTATGGTGTAGAAGAAGGCGATTTCATGTTCCTATAATCCTGAAACTGCTGCAGTATGTGTCCTCCCCAGGGCTGTTTCACACCTCCAACAAGGGATAAGTGACTAACTCTCACGGCGGAGGAAAACAGACCAAATTTAACATACTTATTCCACGAGCAATTAACATGGTGACTCTGTGCAAAACAACAAGCTTGACTCCGAATCGGGAACCCGAACACAAATCCCAGGTAGCTCTTGCGGGATTCGCAGTATCCACCCTGTCCTGCCCAGGGGGGCTATCCACTGATCCAACCGACAGAAGCAAGCGAGTGCAGGTGAGCTCAACTGATGAGTTTCCAGTTAGCCGGCGCAGCCAAAAAGAGAGGCGGAGAAGCAGCCAATAGTCCTAGCAGAAGGGATCTGGGGGCCTCTAAATATCCACCCAGGGCTAAAAGAGCGGGAGTACGATCAAGCTCCAGCCCACTTCCTCTATCGCTCTCCTGGGCCACAGGAGGGAACATGAGTGGAGAATGGAGCAGACAGCATGAAAGAAAGGCAATGTCACAGAATCAACACACTCCCTTATAGTCAAGCTCAAACGCAGCTGTCCAGATATGCAGAAACAAGATGCAACCAAGTGTTTTTTTTAAGTGTTTTTGACCTCTAGTGGCGCTGTAGAGCAATGTCTTGATGATTGTGCTATACACTGTCACTGTGTGCACAAGGATGGACATGCATGCCACGTCTCCGCAGACTGTACAGAGCAATAATGCAAATGTATGGTGGGATGTAAAGGACATTCAACAGAGTAGATTTACAAAATGATTCATTTGCATTTGGCTATAAAGATTTGGTTCATGCATTTACTGGCCAATGGCTACATTTTGAGCATACAACTAGGCCTGTCGCCATGCTATTACATTTTTTTTTTTGGAATGTTCAAATCCTAAAATATTAAATGGGTGAGGCTGGGTGATATGGCTGAGATCAAAAGAGCGTTTTCAATAAAATTGTATTTTTTCTGTCCATGCATATATAATATGGAAAATCACATATAAATTGATCAAAGTGATATTCAGTGCATTTAACTATGATACAATTTTATATATTACCTCAGACAAAACTTTTCACATATGCAAAACAAAACTTATAATAAGGATAACACAGTATGATTATACCACAATATGATTCCATTGATAATTTATAAACGCATTTTGCTACAATGGTTAATTTAGCTTCTATAATAATGTTTTTAGGAGATTCTTCCTTTGGCTGAACACATATTATCATCTGCTAACTAGGTCTGCACATCAAATTACCTGATGTGTTGATTAAGATCTGACCAGATTTGTCAATTCAAAGGGACTACTTGACACCCATTGGTTTCACATTTTTCCACATATCACCAATTGGTGGTGGTAAAAGGTGGCAATATGCTGAAAAGGAGGACAAGAAGAAGGCCGCTTGCAGATGTAGACAATGCAGATTTAAAAATATATTTTTAAAAAATATCAGCTTTGCAAAACTTTTGTTTGAATGAGTTTGAGTGTTCTAGTAAGCCATGACTGTGTGACAGTGAGCCAGCATGCACAATACCAGGACCCTGAAACTAAAGCAGCTAAATGGAATTCAGCCATCACTCATTTTAAATAATGTCTTCAGTGAAAAAGATCTACATAAAACAAAACTCCACAGCGTACCTTTAACATGGACACTTTTACAAACTAACACACCTAACCACACTAGCTCACCTGCTCCCACTTTTAGTCACTTGGTCACTCACACGCTTGCAAATGCACTGTGGCAACAGTTCATACCTGTGCATTCATATGCATTCACACGCATAGACACACACACAGGTTGGGGCGGGGCCGCCTCAGGGTGCTGCTGTAAGTGTGTGATTAGAGGAGAAAGTAGGCAGAGGAGAATCGAGGACACACACTCACCCCTGTTAAGGTCTTTATGTTATGCAGTGCATTCTGGGCTTCAAGGGCAGCTTTCCTTGTGTAAAACGTGACAAAACAGCAGCCTGGGGAGAGAGAGAGAGAGAGAAAGAGACAGAGGGGGGATGAGCATAAGGAGCAATAAAGAGCATTTTCTCCATTCATCTGCTTGGCATCACCTGTCGACACTGGCAGACGCAGAGTGAATGTTAAGGACGAAACATCCTAGCTGAGAGGAAGAGAATGCTTTTGGATTCGTTTCAACGCTGATGATTTGAGCCTTGAGGAAGTGAACACACTGCGAAGCACATGCACACACGCACACACACACACACACACACCCACAAAACAAAAAGACACAGGGAAAGAGGAGGTGTGGAGAAAGGGGTTACCTCTTCATTAATGCTTGAGTAACAGTTGCTTACTCACTCATTCAGTAAAGAAAGTATTCACTCATTTATTTATTGCTCACTCTACTTCACTCATTCACTCACTAGTTCACACCCCATGAGGGTTATTCAGTCCCTCAGTAATTCAAAGACTCATTTCTGAGTAACTGCCACTGATTTAGTGATTTGCAGGTCAAAAGACACCTAGACGTGTAGCTTAAAACCTGTATTTCAGTGTATAGCACTGTAAGTACCTGCTCCACATTGAAATAGTCATTTAAATGCTTTGTCATACTGTATATGTAAAAATACCCAGATTACCCCAGAAACTTCCAGATTCTGAATTGCGCCCACATGTCCAATGTTTTAGTAATTTAAATAGGTCCGGCGTTGTGCTCATTGTTGGCCGTTTCCCTGATTGGTTAGAGCAAGATAAACCTGCTTCCCAAACAGAAACTGAGTGACGAGAACACAAAGTCAGACTGAATGATGAGAAAACAAAATGGCATTTCAGTCTGATTATCAGGCTACTAAAAAACACACTTTTATCCAACTTTAGAGCATGTTTAACCTCACTAAGTTGCCACATAGTACACACATAGCACTGTATCTGCACTCAAATGCATGTGCATACACAAACACAGCAAAGAAATCAGAAAGGGAAACAGGGAGAGAGGGATTTTGCCTCTTCATTAATTTGTGTATAATCCCTGCAGAATGGGGCTGAAACACTGCAGTTGTGGACCATTCTCAGTCAGCACGCAAAAAAAGCACAGTCAGGCAAAAACCAGCAGGAGGACATTTACGCCAGACACAGAGATGTGACTCTTCCATTTTCCTCTTATAAAGAGCAGCTGTTATTTATTTCATTTCAGTCAAACACTGGAAAAGTCACAGTATGGACTCTTGTCTGTATTTATGTCCTCATGACACTTTTAACATTATCATCCAACAGCCACAGGGAAATTTAAAAACAAGACTGAAGAGGAAGGATGGATAAAGACTCTTTGAGCCATTCTTAAAATATGGAGGAAGCACTGGTGAGTTAGTCAACTGGAAGAACAAATAGGAAGCCCTGAGATTCATGATGCGTCATCAGGAACAATGAAAACCTGTGTTTTAAGTGATGGCCTGTCCTTAAGCACAGCATCTATCTTAGACTGTAAAGCTGCTTGTTCGCTCCCTCAAGTTGTCATTTTGCAGCAATGTGAACACAAAGTGAGCAAAATGTAAGCAATAGAGCCTTAACAATACTGGACTTTTTAGGCCAATAACAATAGCGATATTTCCGTTAAAAAAATGTGTAATAATAATTTGTATTTTAACAACCTGACCCTAACTCTAACACATAATAATAAACAAACATTTTTGATAAAGATCTCTTAAATTAGAATGAAATAATGTGCCTAAGGTACTGTATGTACTAAGTGGGACATCCTCCAGTTGAAATAAACTTGACTATATTACCTACTACATTACCTTAAACATATCTTCAGCATTTCTGTATTGCACTTTCCTGTTACTTATTGGCCCACCTATACACTGATACCGATATATCTATGATAACCCATTTTAACCCATGGCTAGGTCCATTTCCCCAGTGGGTTTACTACTATTAGCAAGTAGCAACTGTAGCAACTACTGCTTCTAAGTACTTGTTTGCAGTTAAATAAATCTTACACACTGGTTTAGAGTGGTGGTGGTTTGAGGTGACCTGTAATATGATTTTAATGGGTACCTGCCAGTTAATCAGAAACCAGTAGTTTTTGTGGCCATCGTGTAAACAGCTTACTTTGATGCAGTAGTATAAGTTTATTGACTTACAGGTTGAAGAAAAATCAGGCAAATAAAGAGCAACCACGAAAAGGCAATCACAGGCTTCGTCTCTGCTTAGCATTTAACTAACACAATCAGTCCTGGTTGACTTAGTTAACAAGGTTAATACACATTATCCACAGGAGAGCCACTGGTCTGTGCGGGTTTTAGCTTCAACATCTTCCTTTCAGTTGCTGCAGATTCATATGTTTGGCCCTTCTGCCTCCAGCTTCGCTCATCTGTTAATTTTGGTGTGTATTTATTTGTCCACAGATGAGCTGAGTGCGCCATTGTTTACATCTGCTTTGTTGTCCTCTCTATTGTGTTTATGACACAGATCAACTCGGTGTGAATGAGGTGGACTGGTTGTGGTTTTGCTGCCCATATCGCAGACATCAGCCCTGATGACACTTGCCCTGCAGTCCTTCTTAGTGAAATCCAACAGTGAGCATCTGGAGCAGATTTTGCATCCGAATCCCAGAGTCCCGTTCATGGGGCTGGGAGCATAATGGATCTGAATTCCTGTGGTGTCCTCTGGGTGCCACGGCTGTTGAATAGTTGGCCCTTAGCCTAGCATCAGCAACGTGATTGGTGTTGTGATTCAAATACTGCAGTGCCTGTGTATTAGTGGGGATAACTTCCAGCTTAGCGTTTTCTTCTATGACCCCCAGTGTGAAAGGCAGCTCGGGGTGTCACTTCACTAAACCCTAAGCCCCCCACTTCTACTATCAGTATTAATTTACCACCAAGAGTTTCACACCAGCTTCTACTAGTTAAAAGCATGGAGATAAGAGGGGAAATTAGTCACGACTGGCAGACTATCGCCGGGTAAAAATTTATACAATTTATTCCATGTAGGTCACCAAACTGATATGGCTTTTACACACAAAACTCAGTGGTACAGTGGTGGCTTCCACATTCTGTAAATCTCTGGCAGTTCTGCTTCATCTTTGCTCTCCATTATCATGATAAAAACTGGACTCACTAAGGATAAGTTTGAGGAAGAAGTACTGATATACTATAAGTTAAAGTAGTAACACTAATATGGAAAAATTTAAGTAAAACTAAACACATATAAGCAGTACAGTGTATTAAGTACTCATGGTGAGGAATAGTCTCCTTCTGAGTGTTCAAAATGAAAATATTTTCCAATGTGAATTGGAGAAACCAAGAGTAGCAAGGACAAGGTCTCCCTCTATAATGTACATTGTAAAATACAATTATAAAAAGTAAATGTATAAAAACCCAAGGTAGAAATACTTAAAGTACTCCAGAACTAAAAACAAAAAAAAAAGAGTCATACACCCACACAGGTGTTTTCACTTCTGGCTAATGAGACTTCTGCTTACCTTGACACTGAACTGAGCTATGCTGGGAGTTATGTGAGGTTAAGTGAGGTCTCCATGAACTAACTCCAACTCCAAACTCCAAAACCCGACCCACACGTGCTGCTTATGCCATCTTGAATCGATGGCTTGTGCGGCATATTTAACAAAATACCACATGTACCAACAACGTCGTGAACAACAGAAACTAATAAACATATATTTCACGTGGCTTTTTGTGGCTTAACTGAAATGGAAAAGGTACTGAACTGTCTCTGCCAAGGCTCAAAAGTTGTGAAAAAGTTTACCATGGTATCTCTACTACCTACTGCTGTCGAATTATCAGCCGATAGAGATAAAGCTTCTTACCTTCCACCTCATATGCTGCCTGCTCTCCATTTAAGCGGGTTTCCCTACATAACAAGCGGCATGCTAGGACGGCTGAATGGAGCACAGCTAAGAAAAACCAGTTGAAGTCTAAGTTGTTGAACAAACCTGAGAGGAGTGAGGACGATCAATCAAGCACAGTCTGTACATAACCACACAGTCCTGAGAAGAGGGCTAATCAGGCACCTGTGCAGGTGTACCATGGGTGTGTGTAGGGGTTTTAAATGCACAAATGCAAACAAACAAGTTTTTCATCACTCCCAAGTGACTGAAATGTATTTTTCTACACAGAGCCACACTGGACAAAATGGTTGTTATTAATACTTTCTGATACAGTTAAACATTTGTTCACATCAGTTATATTTATAAACTCAGTAAAAAGTAAAATAGTATTTTTTACACCATATTCTGATTATATAAATCATATAAAGTGAATGCTATGTGTATACAAGGGGGGATATTTATCATTGCCTCAGTATTGTACTTTATAATTCCATTATAATTCTAATTGTACCTGTGTTCAAGCTTTGACCCCTGGTGTGCGATTAGCAATTCCAATAGCACTGTTTGAGGGTTAGCTGCTAACTGCGCACTGTGAATTATGATTTGAGTGGCATTTTTTTGCACATCTGTATATGGGAGGGTTAGCTTTTGGTGTTAGCGTTAGCGATTCTGACAGTGTATAATGTGCAGGGGAGGGTTGGCTGTTAGCGCTGCGTTAGCCGCTGTGTGTTGTGATTCCCTTGGTGTAGCCAGACCTGGGAGCCAAGCAGTGTGTGACAGATCGTCCCAGGTGGTGGGCTGTCAAGACGAGGATCAAAGAGCAGAGGAGTGGACCTCACACACACACACACACACACACATACACACACACATTTACACATACAGACACATTCCCTGCAGTGTTCCAGTTCCACCTGTTTAAGAGTCAGCACACTCGTGGCTCACACACACAAAGCTGCAGAAAGCCAATAAGAGTGTGCATATTATTTTAAGTGTATGCCAGCATGTGTGCCTTTAATTTACAGAGAAACATACCTGTACGACAACCTTGAACAAGTTAAAAAATAAAGTGGTGCAGACTAGCATTAATAAGCTCTTTCCATCAATTTGTGTGCATGTGTCTCTTTTCTCGCAGCACAAACATTTACCTGAAGGCAGAGAGGGCTCAGAACGGGGACATACACTCTGCTTGTGCTGTTGAAGAGGGACACTCAAAAAAAAAACACACACGAGAGATGCACACACACAAACTCGGAGTGAAGGGAAGAAAATCTATTAGAAGCTGATGTATGTGTGTGTACCAGAAAGAGTGTAAGAAAGAGACAGACGGAGAGGACGTGGGAAAGAAGGGCAGAGTGTTTGCAAGACAAAAAAAAAAAGAAGAGAAGAAGAGGGGAGAGGAAGAGCTGCTGTGAGTGGAATAGAGAGCAGAGGAGAGAGATGCCTGTTCATAAATGCTTCATGGCTGCTGAAGGGGGCCTTTGACTGAGTGAAGACCCACGGCTTCCCACCTCTGTCAACCCATCTACCCCCTCCAACAACAGGTCGACCCCGGCTTCTCTTTTCAAGACAGCAGGGCTGTAGAGGAGCTGAGGGGGGCTGAACTGTCGTGTTGAGGAGTGCGTTCAGCCTCATGGATTGGTATTTCGAGTTGATATTGCCTTTTTATTTTTAAATCAGGGGCCGGTCAGGCCAAGGTAATCAGACCAGTCCGGTGTACAAGGCACCTCAGAGGTGGCAACCTGCACTGCAGTTTTACTTTCTTTGTACATTTCATTAATTAATCAAATTTATTTTTGTAATTTTCCATTTAAAATGGAACATCCAAGTCTCCCCTGCTACAGAATAGGTGGATGGGTCATCTTAGCTTAAGCGGCAACTAATCCACTTAATAGACTTTCATTAGCCTGGGTTTCAGTGCAGAATGCCCCATGTTAGTCTGTTTCAGAAACATTCTCTTCTTGGCAGACAAAATAATATTTTGATTCTTGTGCTTTTTATTTTTAATTTTTATTCTTCGTTGTTTTGTTGTTGAAGTTTTACAGTAACTGTACAACTTAAATATCAGCTTTGACATCTAAAGCCCACAGGTATAAGCTCAGCATCAAACCAAATGAGCAGCAGATTGTGACAAGAAGATATCCCGGTGCAGTGAAGACTTGTATTGATGGCTTTGGAAACTATTTTGACTAAGTCTGTTTTCTTGAAATGATGCAGGTTGAAGCTATGCATGACTGTAGGAGTCATCTCAGCTCCTAGCTTGCATTTTCTACAGTGTGTGTGCTACACTATCACTAACTGGCCAAAAACCCCACTATGGTTGCAATGAGTGGGTAGGGCTGCAACACTAGCAGGAAAATAAACCAGTATCTTGAAAAATTAAAGGCTGTGGAAACTGAAAATTACCTATACGAAATACTGGACCATCAGCAGTCTGTGGGCATTGTAATATGGTCAGAAACTGATTTTCCTGAGTCCCATTTCAAACGATTTGTTAGAAAGATCAAAATCATGAGGGTATTCTGGTTGTTTGTGGGCAGATTTGCCCTAAATTCTTTCTGGATCTGTTTGTGCAGTTGATTCCGCAACAGCTCTTCACCATATTACCTTTGTTCTCCAAGTTTTTCCCATTTGAATGCAAGTTGGCACGTGCTGAATGGTACTGATGGTGGTGACTTTCATGTAAAGTGAAGTGCAAGTGCGTACTATTTCAAACTTTCTCAACATTTTTGGCTTGAGACCCCTTAAAATTAAGCAATATATACTGTATATACTGTATTTGCTGCCCTTCATCACAGGTGGCATACTGTATGTCCACAATTTGTGACCAGTTAACCAAAGAGTTATTTTGAGATCTGTGGAGGGAAAATTATACAGTAAGAAACTAAGAAAAGATTAGAACAGAGTTTGAAAAAAATAAACATAACATAAATAAAGATTCATCTTGTGGGTCCAAACCTCCAGGTTGCTGCTCTATTCAATATGCAAACGTTTGGGGTTGAATCAGCACAGACTGGGGAAGGTGGGGAAAAAAAGGCAGGTGGAGGTGGAGGAGAGGGAAAGGAGTAATGCCCTGCAGTCCAGTAGAATGGGACTATGGTTTATTAAAAGGGGAAAAAAGAGACGGGTGGGGGGGGTGTATCAGAGAGCTTCACCCTAAGAACTTCCACCCGAGGCTGGCTGCAGCTCTCACAGTGACTCCCTCTTTCTCCGTCCAGCACTCCGGGTCTCCCCCCCACACACTCCTTTTGACCCCTGGGGTTCCACTCAACCGCTGACCCACATTAACTATACTCTGCTGCAATTACTGCTTGCACAGGCCTCTGGATAGCATGGGATACTCACTCCACCTCTCTCTATTTCTTGCATCTTCCTCCCCCTCACTGTTCCCTCTTTGCTTTCTGTGCAGCTGTAAAAATGCCCCCTAATGTGTATAATTTATGTGTGTCAAAGAGCCGCTGAGTGACAGCAGGGATGGGAGAAAAATGACAGAGAACACATTCTGAATTTGACAGCGCATTAAAGAACAGATTGTCAGATGGAAAAATAGGGAGAGGATGAGTGGATGGCTTCAAACAATGCCGCATTTCTGACGGGCATTTGGCTGATGTTCTAATCCTGTCAACGTAGGAATTAGTCCAACTCGCAGCACTTCAGAAATCTATACAGTCCACTGGTTACTTTGGAAGAAAAGCACCAATGTCACACCCTCCTAATCCTTCCTTACTCCCTCCCTCGCTGTGAAGACAACAGGAGCACTTTCCGGAAATCAAAGCCACTTTCTGGCCGACCCCGAAGTGCTCGGTGAGGGAAAAAAATTTCAGCTCTGCAACTCTCATAACCAAGCAACTCTCTCTGTCGCTGAGGCATGCAAAAGTATAAACATAAGAGAAAAAAAAATGACACACAGAGACGAGCTGAGAATCCACACACACAATCTCCCATTAAAATCCACCTGTAGATGCTCTCTAATTGGGCCTGGGTAGCCGGCTAAAAAAGCTAACGTCTAGTTAAGGCGATATAATTGGCTGCTCTGCTTTAGGAAAGAATGAAACAAATCAGTTCTCCGTCTCAGGTCGGCCCCGTCTCAACTGAATCCATTAGAGCAGATAATTGTCTTGGACAGCAAAGCATTCGCTCAGCGTTGCCACAGATGAGTGAGAGGACACAGTTGGCTTGCAGTTTATAAACGGATGTCTGCCACTGGATGGGTGTGGGTCCCTGGATGCGGCATCAGAGTAACCCAGGCAGAGAGATTTTCATCTGAGCAGTGATCGAAAATCAGATGCTGTAATCTGCCTGCATGTGTTTATCTTCAGGCTTGAAATTATTTCCCAAATCCTCATTGGATTTTTGTGTTGTTGTTTTTTCCCCCCCATCAAGATGACATTTCAGGTTAGAGGAGATTTAAAAAACAATGGATGATGTAAAATCTATTTCAGGTGTCCAGGTCAAACACTTATCAAGAAAAAAAATCACCTCTCATGGGGCAGTATTGATTGTACTTTCTGTTTTCAAGGTGGTTTATGTGAAGGAGTAAACTGTTGCAACATCCTTTGTGTCTATCTTTGGTGCTAAACACTTGTGTGCTGTGTTGTGGCTCCCACTCTTCTCCAGAGATCAGCTGTCAATCAAGCCATGTGGGTGGCAGCGTGTTGTCTCTTTTCTCAGATTTGAAGGTCTGATTTTTCTACAGGTGGCCCTTTTGTCTTTGTCTTTTCAGCCATGATGTTTTGGCTGTAGGTTGAATCACTTTTGTGCTGCAGTAATCAGCGACAGAGCAGAAAAAGGGTTATTTATTTCTAAGAATATGTCATAGACTCAGTGAAAATATCTGTGATTCTTCTAACCAATATTGCAATATCAATTTAAATTGCAATTATTTTCTATAAAAATTAAACCACTACAGGCCTCTATTCGTGGTCTACATGGTTTTAAACAAGATACATTTGCTAAAAATAATCACAAATTCATCTCGTTTCTATATGAAAAGAATCAGATAAAATAAACCTTGTTGTTTCAGACCTCCCAGGGTTCAAACCAGTCAGAGCAAAGTCAACTTCAAAGTAAACTTGGCTGGTTTCTATAGAAAAAATGACCAATTAAAGCTCATTTTTATTAACATATTACATTAGATGTATACTCAACATTACTCAGTAATATTTAAATATAATCATGACATTCAAAAGTGACATTATATTTATTGATAACGGCTTCATAGTTGGCTAGTTATGGTAATAATGTCTTGTCTGGAAATGTTTTTGTATTGATGACCCCTAATGCCAACAACTCTGCACTGTTGGTGCTGGAGCTAACGATAACTTCACAGAGAGACGGGACGAGCTGCTTTACAACTCTGAACTCTGGAGGACAAGATTCAGAGGTTAACATGATGATATGCTGTGCTTAAAGGAATAGTTAAGACAGTTTGGGAAATACGCTTATTTGCTTTCTGGTGGAGAGTTAGAAGATAAGAAGGTTCATACTGCTCTCATGTACACTGTGTGTTAATTAGTGAACTTTGGACAACAAGTCCTCCAAACTAAATGACTAATTCTGTCATTTGTCCATGCCCTCTAGAACGAAACATACTGTAGAAGTGTTTTCTAAACTGGTGCCCATTTAGGCAGGATGACATTGTTTGTGCCTTCCAAGACCGTTCAAATCACTGTTGAAACACAACTTGATTAGGTTTAGGGAAACATCTCGGTTTGGGTTAAAATGACTACTTCGCTAAGGGCTCATGGTTACAGTAATAAACAAGTGGTTAAGATTAGGGGACGATTGTGGTCATTGTTAAAAAAACACCCAACGTTGACTGATGGTTGGAAATGGAAAATGAACATAAGTCTCTCTTGTTGAAGTCTGATGTTTTGTTGACCCATCCATCCACCCCGTCCTCCACCATACGCTCCATAATAACACCCCCTGACTTCCTCCATTGGTCATAATTCCTACAGCCGCTTGAGGGCTCTGTCAGTTGAACGTAAACATGTCATTTTAGGGCACTTGCTGAACTGGCCGATGCTATCGTTCTTCTTAAGAGGAATCTTGCTTTAGAGGTGCTGGTAGGTGGATTTTGTTACCATTTGACAGAGCCATGCTCGCTGTTCCCCTGTTTCCAGTCTTTGTGCTAAGCTAAGCTAACCGGCTGCTAGCTGTAGCTACATATTTAGCGTACAGACAAGAGAGTGGTATCGATCTCATCTAACTCTCCCCTGAAAAGCAAATAAGCAGATTTCCCAACATGTCAAGCTATTCCTTTACAACTGAGAGATAACTCGGTGAGCTCTGTTCACCAGCTGTCTGTCATTGACACTCAACAACAGCTGAGCTACCTGCTAGCTACCTGTCTGAAACTGACATGAGTTGATCACCTAAATTGTTCACGTAGAAAATGACACACCCCACCAAATCAAAATTATACAGAGTTGTGAATATTCATTGACAAGTGTAAATAGTAAAGACACCTTCAGAGAGCATATTAACTAGACAACAGTCAACAGAATGAACAAAATTTATGTTAATCAACTACAGCTGAGTAAATTTGCCAGCCACAGTTGTCATTATAGTCGGAGACAACAGTCGTCATTTGCTACAGCTTTAGACTCAGTTAAATATGTAAGTTATAATAAAAATTGCTGCTCTTGTGATTTGAAAATTACACTCTTTTGAATTGCTGATAAAAAAATCGTTTTTCCTTTGTGTTATTTGCAGGTTGGACAGACAACATCACTTTATCAGATAGTAATCTCATGTCTTGGCCTTTTAAAAATCCTCTGTATATTCTTCACCACATTGTTCATGACTCTTTTCCATTCAGACCATATTATACACACATCATTTCTTTTTTGATTTATGTTATTTTTATATTTTGAATGATTTCCAAGCCATGTTGTGCACCGGGACTCTTATGTAGGATATAGCCTGTTAATGAAGACATTAAACTTATTCTGTGCGTGTGTGTGTGTGTGTGTCTCAGCAGCTCATGTGGGCAGGCTGTATCATTAAGATAAATGACATAGCGCGTCCCCTGCCAAAACACAGACACACACACACACACACACTGCAACAAACCCGTCATGGCGCTTAAGGTTGTGTTTTAGCAAAAGGACCATTTTTTGTTTACCCCTCTGGCTCTCTTTGTCTCATTCTCTCTTTATCTCTTCCTCCATCTCTATCTCTCTTTCAGCACAAAATGCCAAATTGCTCCATTTCTCACTGGCTCCCCTCCTCCCCTGCTCATCCACTCATCTGGTTATTAACTCCAAACACATTAAACCAACAGTAGTGCCACAATATTCCCCAGACCGTCCTAGTCAGAATAAACACACACACACCTAAATGCACACACCTGGGTCAAACTGCACAATGGATTCTGCATGACGCACAAAAGCGACACAATTTAATGCTTTAGGGCCAAAAACAACAAATCTGGAAACTTATTAAAGGAAACCAAGCTGACTCTCAAATTATTTTCTTTTGATTCAATTTTGGCTTCTAACGCACCAAAACAGGCTTAAAGAGATCATTTAATGTATTTGCAACATGGATTTTTGAAGCTGAAATATTTGGAATGATGATATTCTTTAATGCCAAAAATATTTTTAAAAAATGACTGTTTGCTCGAGGAATTTTGTTCTTGTCAGGCTGAAGAAGCCTCTCAAACAGGACTTAAAACCGTCATGTGACACCAGATGATGACAATAATAAAATAGGGGGATTACACCAATCCACAGATATCTACTTTCTGGTTTGATGTGCAAAACTGTATTCCAGCCATAGCTCAGAGCGAGAATTAAGTCTTGACTTTTATCTTCCACATCCTGTAATTAATCATTAATTTATTCATAGCTGTCCCACTCCAGTGTCTGCCCAAATCTGACTACCACGTTAAAACAAATTTTACAACAAATCGGACATGCTGGTGAAATAAAGAAAATAGAATAGTTTTAGATGCCTTCAGAATGAAGTTACAGCTTTGGGTCAATCAGCAGAGCCTGATGAATTGAGCTGATGTAAAGATGTGAATAGTGCTAAAAAACACACTAATGTCGCGCTACAATGTAAATAAAAAAAATAGGTGCAAGCAGACACGTGTGTCCAGCTTTCATGGTAAAACAAAAAACAAGCTTTTATGCATCACAAAAACGAGGAGGAGGAGGAGAGTGTGAAGCCGGTCAGCCACGGAAAAGAGGGCAACATGAAATGCAAATTTTTTAGGTTTGTGGTAAGTATGTTTTTAGCAGTAGCATTACACAAGCTCACCAGTGTATTCTGCATCATTTCATGTTGTATTCCGATTGGCCTTTTTCACAGCAGACATTTTGACATGTCAAAGTAGGAAAAGCACCGACGTAAATAATAAAAATAATGATGGCTGAACTCTATTTAGCTGCTTCAGTTTCAGGGCCCTGGTATTGTTCATGTTAAGTCACTGTCACACTGTCATGGCTGGGACACTTGAATAGAACAGAGTCATTGTTAATGTTACACCTGTGCTTTTCCCACTATAGTTTGGTTCTTAAACATAGCAGCAGTCATATGGTGGGATGTTAGTAGACGTGTCTCATAGTCTTACATTGTGTTTTTTATGCCGACCAAAGATTTCACCACTTTTCTCTGGCAATTGTTACTTTTCACCTGGGACAACCTGAAATTGAACAGTGTTAAGGGGCATTTTATTTAAAACTTGACTCTCTAAAGACTAGACCCGACATGAAATCAAAAGCTTTCCACTTCCAAGTTTCGACCTGAGAAACTATATCTTAAGGGGTTAACGGTCAGCATTTACACCTAAGCTCTTGCTTGATGAAGTATAATTTTCTTCAGATGTGCTGCTATTTAGAGAACAAAACCAGAGGAGTAGTTCTTTCTTATTTAAATCATGTAAAGAAAATCTATACCGACTAACTAATCTGAATTTAACAAGGCTCAGTCTCGTGTTTCAGGCCCTTATGAGTTGAACATTTCATTTTGAAGTTATCTTGTACTTGCCAAATTTTCGCTGTCAATTAATATTTACCATGTTGTGCTGTTTTTGTCTTTTTGTTGTTGATGTTCCGTTTTGGACTAGCAGCTGCTGAAGTGTCAGCTAATGAGAATCCAAACAAAACCGAAAGAAGGAAACAGAGAAGTTGTTGGAGTCGTAAAGGCTTGTAGCTGCAGTGGTGGAACTCTGCCTCTCAGTGGGACTAAAAAACTCATTTAAATCCAAACTGCTATATTACGAAAAAAGGAAAAAGTGCCTTTGGGTCGCCACTGGGGCATCAGAGTGGGCTCATTTGCCCCAAATGGCAGAGATCCTTTTCAAACAACACCGTCGCTAATTTAAAATAAACACACAGAGGGAAGAGAGGGGCCACAGTGTCCCTGACACCAGTGAAATTACCGTCGGCTCCAGCACAACAGTGAAGCCGGCAAGGGGGCCATTGCAGCTCCTCCAAGTTGATCGGGTGCAGATGAGGCCAGGCGGCTTGCTTAACTATGAGAAAACAACAACAGTGCTCAAAGCCTGCGAATAACAAGCCGGTAAGAGCCCAATCAAATGCTACATTCCCTCTTAAAACACTCCACCTCGCAGCACAGAAAGAGGAACTGCAAAAAAGTAGGCATATAGAGAGAGAGATTGTCATTCAGAGAAGAAAAAATAAAAGGCATGGTAGGTGGCTGTGTTTTTTACCCCCTGTAGAAGTGGTAGTGAGTGATACACTTGATTCATCAACCACAAAAACAACTCATTTCAAGGGTAGTGAAGATGGAGCAGGAGATATGAGGGAGCTGAAGGACAGGAGGAGGAACTCTGGCCCTTTTTTTTTTCTCTCTCTGCTGAGAGGAAGCAGCAGAGAGAAAAAGAGGAGGGAGAAGAGACTGGCGTGGAGAGAAGGAGTCATCTCAAGGCTAAGAACATACAAACACAAAGCGCATGACAAGTGTGTTGGTGTGCAAAAACGAGTTGATTTGGGTCTCGGCAGAATGCCGTCTTCTGGCTTTCATAAGCTGATATGACTCAGTCAGAATGAGAGGAATCCAGAGAGAAGAAAAACTGAGACAGAAAAACTAAAAACAGAAGCAGACTGAGATGGAGTGTGTAGGTGGAGAAAGGTGAAGAACACCACATCTTTTAGCCACTGAAAATTGAATTCAATTTCAAAACATGATCTCAATAGCATGTCATAATTTACAATTTATGTCAACTCATCTGCCTCTTCAACTGTCTCCAAAAAAGCTTTTACACTCATTTGAGGAATGTAAGCTTAGATGATTTTTGTACAGGAAATCATACAAAAAAAATAATGAAAAGCAAATTCTTCAAATCCATTTTTCAGAAAGGTTGGCTCAAAGTAATAGCAAAAGAGCAGGAAAGTGAAAAGAAATATAATATAATATAAATAATACATGTTTCTACCCTAAGTCACCCATTGTCAATGTGTCTCCTAAAGACTACGTTTATATACAGCTAATCTGCTTTAGCAAATATGTTTGGTAGGAAACTTAATTTAATCCGATCACAACTTTATCAACATACTGTAATACTGAACGTATCGGAACATATTTGCATGCACGGCTGGATTAACCTATTAGGGGGCCCTGCGACAAATATTTGCCATTGGGCCCCTATTGACCACCCACCCTGTGCGAAATGTACTCCCAAGTTCCCACACAGCAGACTATATATGGCAGCTCCATTATATGCCCACAAGACCCAGAGACCAACCAGTATTCCTATGCTAGAACATTAGCATAGGTGGTTAATGAAATTAACAAAACCAGTTGCAGAAACTTTAGGGGCCCGTGGGGATCTATGGCCCTTGGCCAGTTGCCTGCTTTCCCTGGTTAGAAATCCAGCCTTGTTTGCATGGAACGCACTGTTTTCCGCCAATGCAAAATGTTCATAACGAACGTAACAATAACATTTTCTCCGTCAAAGTATTTCAATCAATGCATAAATCTGTCAATCATTAGCCATGTGCATGCATCGGCCAGCAGCGGCGGCGTGGTGTTGTTCCTTGCAGATGTTTAAAGTTAGCGAAAGATGGTGGCCCTAATCTTAACTAAAGTTTTTTTTAAAACTTTTTTTACTAAACCAAACAACATGTGCAACATGAACCGTTGTCAAGCTCAGCTTTGCATGGCCAACCCTTCCTCTAGACCTCCTTTCTTATCACAAAGTAAGGATTGCACTCAAGCCACAGATGGCAGCGACTGAGGCTTAGTGGTAGAGCGGGTCGTCCACCAATCGGAAGGTCGGCGGTCCCCAAGTTGCTCCCGAGGGCTGTGCCTTCGGTGTGTGAATGTGTGTGAATGATCAGTTACTTTGATGAGCAGTTCTGCCATCGGTGTTTGAATGTGTGTGAATGGGGTGAATGTGTAGTTTACCATTTACAAATGTGCAGTATAAGACTGCCACACTTCCTGAATTGGAAACAACATTTCCAGCAAATGTAATACAAGCAGCAAATACATTTCCTCCAAAATGTATCTGACCAAGCAAATTAGCAGTATCTAAATATATTCTGTAGAACATACGTTTCACTATGTGGATTTATGACCATCCGCTTCTACATTAAAGCATCACCAGGTGTTTCAAGACGTGTATGATGAAGATCAGCTTGCCCAAAACTGATTAATCTTCAATTCAATTCCATTTTTCTGGTGTTTACTTGCTTTATACGCTTCATACCCACTGATTCATAATGTGTTTCATGTGACACTTCGAAACTTCTCTTGAAATTTGCTTTACAGTTGGATGGAAGCGCCACGTCTCCCTTCCTGACGTCCTCTCTTTCTCTCTCTTTACTTTCCTCCCACTCTCCATGTCTCATCAGGAGTGTCATCAGCCCCCACTCCGGTTGATGCCTGTTAATATGGCAGCGCTATTGTCTGCTCGTTCGTTGCTGCTGTCTCTATTGTTTGCTCTCACACTTGACGAATTCATCAAAGGAAAAAGAAAGGGAATGGGAGAAAATAGCTGCAAATCATGCGGTTTCGCACAATTGACTGTATAAGTCTGGCTGGGCGAGTCTTTGTCTTCCAGTGGTGCGCGAAATGTTTGTTTGCTTGTGTAATTTTGCACATATATCATTTGCTCTGCCATTAACTAGGTGGGACAGCCCACTCAGCCACTGACTGCTGTGTGTATGTGTGTGTGTAGAAGTGTACATACAGTATGTGTTTCAATGTGTTTCTGTATGTGTATCTGGGTTCATGGAATGTATTATGTCTGCATATCGGTATGGTTGTATATGTTTATCTTGGTATATTTGTGTATCTGTGTCCTTTCAAATCCTTTACTTAAATTAAGGTAGCAACAAGAAAGTAGAGAAATATCCCATTACAAATTAAAGTGTACATGTGGTGAAGATTTTCATACTTTCAGATGAAAGAAAGGAAGAAAGAAGAGAATAAAGGATGAAGAAGATAAGGGAAGAAGGAAGCAAAGAAGAAAGAAAGCAAACTGGAAAAGAGAAAGGAAAAAGGATGAAAAGAAGGAAAAGAGAATGAGTGAATGAGGAAAAAAGGAAGGAAAGGGAGATGGAGTAAGAAAATAATTATAAATAATAATAAGAAGAGAAAGAAAAGAAATGGAAGCAAAGAAGAAGGAAAGAAGAAAGACTGAAAGAAAGAGGGAATGGAGAAAGGAAAAAAGAAAGAAAATTGGGAAGGAAAGAAAGAAGTAAAGGAAAGAAATAGAGGAAAGGAGGAAGAGAAAGAAAAGGAGGGCCAAAAGTAGGAAGGAAAAGAAAGGAGAAAAGAAGAAAAGAAAAGTAAAGAAGAGAGAGGACAGGCATCAGATCAGTAAACCGTACCATATTTCCCTCTGAGATGCAACTGAGTAAAAGGGGAAAAATGTGAGTGTCCTGTGTTGCTGTACCTTTGCTCTGTGGAGGGTTCTGGCTGCGGTCTCGGAGTATGTTGATCTGGTAGACAGCTCCATACGGCTCAAACAGCTCCTTCAGCTCCTTCTCTGACCAGGAGCGCGGGATCTGGCCCACAAACATCTTGATGGCATCCGGGTCTGGCTGGTCCGAATGTTCCAGCGCCCCGTTCATCTTCCCAGCCGTGCCGTTACTGTTAAAGAAGCAAAAGACAGAACATTAAGAGCTTAGAAACACACCATATTGATACCAAAGACACTAGCAGCTTTAGACTCGTGGTGCCAGTATTCATTATCTGGTGCTATGTGCTCTGAATTGCCTCTACAAAGGTTTTTTGTAGAGTTTTATTTATTTGCACAAGGTAAAATCAAACAAAGGACATACAAAGTAACATGAAATATAGCATTGCTGTGCTGTGAAAACATCCACAATGTAAACTTTTCAGAAGCTAAGAAAAACAGCTTTGGTATTCAGCTTTGTGACAATGCATTTTTAGTGGCTTTTAAAGTTGTTGAAAGTATTTCTGAAATTTCCAGGAACACTTATTTCTTCAGTTTTTCTGAAAAAATTCAAAATCACCAAAGTTGGAGATACATGGTAATGGCCATCACCTCTGCCAAAAATAATAGAAAGAAATATTCACAAGACAGCGAGAAACACATACATTCCCTTCAGATAAGACCCCTATATCTAATTTAAAATGTATATAGGTCAAAGAAAGTAAAAAACTCCCCAGAATTTAATTTCCAACACAGCGGCCTCTAAAAACAGCCTTTAGACAATCAAAGGGACACTGAAACGCAGTGAGAGCCACACTAATAAAATTCTCTCAGGTGCCTCAGCAGCTCTTTACGGCAGAGTGAGACAGATTCCAGTACAGGTTTTACAGATTGATATCCCTGAAGATGGCAAATTTTATATATGCTGACCCAACACATCAGAAAACTGACACATATCACGCTGTCCCTAAATGTGGATGTCTGATAGTAAAGATGAGTGAGGATACCAGTAAATCCACACTGTAGAACTGAGCTGAACACAGATTTTAACAACAAAAGCCACATACAAAGTACATCTATATGCTATTGCAGTGTGTCTTTGGCTTTTTTCACTGTACTTGTTGACATGAGATCTGCTGTTGTATGAGCTGTGACGAAGAGCAGAGACACTTTATGAATGTATGCCGGCCTGCTGTCCACCGCGCTGCATGTGTGAATGTTTGTGCATGTTTGTATGCATGAATGAGCACGCAGCGTGTTAATGTAAGGTTGTGTGTGTGAGGGATTAGGCTGCAGAACCAGTACAGTAAACCTCCAGGCCCTCTAATAGGGCACAGATGCTTACATGCCAATCGGTCTCGTTATATTTCCACATCTGGAATGCATATGAAATAGAGGTGCATTGCATTCACCCTTTTCACCACAGAGCTACAACACTTATCTTCACAAAACACACTCGTCTGTCCTCGTGTTTGGAATGCTAACTCGAGCTAAGGCGTCTCTTTTTTTCGGACGAATAAAGGCAAGTAAAGGTTTTCAACAGCGAGGCCATATGGAGATGAGAACGGCACCCAAGCACATACGAGGCAAAGTGTGACTGTGTTTTGAGGACAATCATGCGCAAACACACACACACACACACACACATCACTGCCATCAAGGCCTGTGGTCTATTTAAGATGGCTGAAAACAAATTTAATGAAACCAAAGTCAAAGGCTGTGGTGTTTCATTGCTCTACTTTCCCTTTTGTTATTCTCGGCAGGGGAGAGAAAGAGCATTATCTTAAGAGGCAAAAACAAAACAAAGCCAAATCCCGAGCTTGGTTAGCTGACAACAGTAATACTACCCTATAAAGCTCAGCAAGAGAGAAAGGGAAAGAGGGAGGGAAGGAAGGAGGGAGGGGAAATGAGAGATATGGAGAGAGACTGGGAGGGAGGGAAAAAACATCCAGACCTTTGTACGCGAGCCATCCATCTTTTGCAGAAAGAGCCAAGGCGCTCAGCAGAAACGCCCAATTCTTTAAAGGACTTAAAGGACATGTCAAATAAAACGCCAGAACCGGAGAAGGAGTCAACGAGCCAAACCAGTGCTAACAGTCCTCGGGGCAACAACCGCTCCTCGCTAAGCTGTCCGATAAATCGTGGGGGCCTCGGCGCTGAGGGAGCCCCAACGGTGGCAGCTGATGGGGGAAGAAGGGAGGAAGGGAGGGAAGGGCAGCGGCGGTGGCGAGGAGTTACTGCCCCTATCACTGGCTGATGTTTAGGCACATAAACGACGAGTTCCACTCCTGCAGGACAACTGTATCGGACGAGCCTCGGCGGTCGCTGAGTTCAGACTGCAGCACATCATCCCTTCGCCCTCTGACACACACACACACAGAGCTGATGTGTGTGTGAAAGCAATAGAGCAGAAAGAGAAAGAATAGCTGGAGACAATCCCTTATTGTTAGCTGTTTATGTGAGGCCTGTGGGGACTGAACGAGTCCACGGGTGAGACGATACAATAGCCGGTGTCAGAGGAGCGCCTCCCTTGTCTAGGACACTGTCCACCCCGTGCTCCCTCCACCATTCACTCCGCCTGCTAAGACAATGAATAGCTTCACACTTGCAGCCATAAGGCGTACGAACGCTTACAGAACTGTCTTGTGTAGATTGCATGCTTTTCCCGAGGTGGTTGGAAGTAGGTGACTCTCCTCACTACAAAGGAATGAGCGACTCTTCCATCGCCCCTGTGGCCAAGACTGACAAGGTGCTATTGCAAGCAGACAGAGCTTTAGCGTATGTGTGTGTAGATGTTTGTGTGAGTGTGTGAAGCTCAGCAGGAGAGTGTCCTGGGGCTCGGATTAAGTCGTTGAGTGGATCCACTCCTGCCATGGCCTCTCCATCTCCCTCTCTCTTCTTCCTCTTCTTTTCTCTCTCTCCCTCTCAATTTGAGCCAATTGTTTGCCTTAATGGCTTAACTATTGCTTCCATCACTCCAGTCTCCCTGCAGCACAGGGCCGTGACTGAGGGCTGATCTACACTGAGCGTGTGTGTATGTGTGTGTGTGTGTGTGTGTGTGCTCAGCCAGATTGCAAAAAAGTGTCTTTGAAGCAGCTGCTGAGAGCTGTTATTCCCTCACCTCACTCACATTAGACAGCAGGCTCGTTCATTCAAACTACAGCTGCACGATATTGACCATAAAACCTTATGATGGTAATTTATTTATTCATTCATCATATTCAGTTTACATTCACAGCTCTTCGGATCTCCCCTCTATTAAAGGAATTGTTCTACATTTTGGCAAATACACTATTTGTCTTTCTTTCCGACAGTGAGATGAAAAGATCAATACTCTATAAATCTCATGGCTGTCAGGATGTGGTTAGCCTAGCTTAGAAAAAAGACTGGAGCCCTTGGTAGTACTCTTACTAAGTTACTGTAAAATCCATGTATACATACAACAAGTCAGTACTCAGATTTCTCTCTAACCCCTGCCTATACTTTGGAACCATGGTTTTTGGACTGACAGTGCAGTGAGAGGACAGGCTTCGTATTGAGAGAGCAGTTTTTCCTTATAGTTCTAAAATTGTCTGAATCTTACAAATAGTCAAAAGTTCAGCTGTGGAAACAAACTTACTTAGACTTAAAGAGGCTGCTTAGTGTCAGTTTTTAGTTTAACTAGGACTGGAACTAAGTTATTTTAAATACAAGGATGCATCGCTAAGTGTAGTGAACTTTGCTTTCAACAGTAGTTTCCCAGTCTGAGTTCTTTGTCATGCATTTTATTTTATTATTTCTTTATGTATGGTGAATGTGTTAGCAAACAGTTGTCTATTTAGAGATCCAGCAGACACAGTGCAACATTAGCATATATTTGGAGGTGTGTTTCTGGCCACTTGACAAATGTAAGTCTACTCACTCTCCTTTTAGATCTGTTTTGGTCTCCAACAATTCCCGAGGGAAATATCTGTTCAGTTCTTTAGCTGCTAGATGCTACACTATGTTCACCTGCTAATTATTAAATGTGTCTGTCTGACACTTGGTGCTTGACCGATAGCGTACAGTCTGTATATTATCACAGCTTTTTGCTGAAAACAGCTGCCTGGAAACGAGGTTGATGAGACTGAACCAAAACCGCGATGTTGTGGGCCTTAAAACCAAAACAGTGAGCTTAAAGGCGCTAAAAAGCACCTTAGAGCTGAGAAGAACTGCAGAGTCAGGTGATAATTCTCTGGGGTTTCTTCACTACGAGCAACGCCTTTCATATCACATGACCTATGTTGGTATAAAAAATTGATTAGTGCAGCATATATACACACACATATGATTGTGTGCCACTCTATCAATCAGTAAGGGACTGTAACTGTCCTGAGCTGTTGCAATGGCCTAACAATAAAAATCTAACTATATATGGTGGATATTTCAGGAAAATAAGCTCCGCCTCCACAGATGAAGAGTAAACACTGACAGCAATGAGCGACCTGGAATACATTAACGGCCTGCTATCCCCTCTGTTTGCTTTGTTCACAGCTGGAGTCCAACAGGCAGCCAGATAGAAATGTGCTACAAAAAGAGTGGGAAAGAGAAGGAGAGGACGAGCGAGGTAGGTAAGAGTGGGAATAAAATAGAGGCAAGGGAGTGGAGGAGATGGATGCCGATGAGCCAGGTCTAGGAGTAAGCACAGCTCAGAGCTCAGCATGGGCTCTCTCAGAAACCAGGCACACGTACACACATGCATACACACATATCACACATGCATACACACACAGGCTACAGTTCAGGCTGGCTGCGTTGATCCCCCTGCTGTTTTTCCCTTCTGTTTCTGCTCTAAAACACACATCCTCTCTGACTCCCTTAACCCCTCAATCGCAGCACACACACGCCACAAAACAACCCTCATGCTCACACACACTTCAGTGGGTTCGTGGAAGGGCCGAGCTGTCGCACACTTCTTCTCATTGGCAGCGTGTTTGCAGGATGTGTAACGGTCCCACAGGGGAACTAATCTTGTTGACAAGCAGAGTGAGAAACATCACCACCCCACCCCCCAAGAGAGCAGGGGGACCAAGGTCAGCTAAACACACACACCTCGACACACACACATGCACCGACATGTTAACACACACACATAAAGACCTGGACAGTCACATCTCCTCACACGTACGCACCTTGAAAGGTTCTTACACAACTTTCACTTAGACACAAAAAGACACAAAATGTGGAAGATGCTGAAACAGAAGCACACACATCTGGACATACACACCAAGGGCTCAGCGATAATTCAGTATCACTTTCAGAGTAAATGTATCATGACGTTATGATCATATCATGTTTATCATGTTTCAGTTTTACAATCATAGATGTCAGAGGTTCCCAAGCTGGGGGTTGGAACCCCACAAGGTGGGCCAATGTACCCCTTCATCAGTCCCCTTTGATAGATGGGATGACTTTATGGTATTGTTCAATGGTATTTTTTAGTAGTTTTGGCCAAGTTTGCAATTGTACTACTGCCGTTTGGAGTGACAGAAACTGGTTGTTTTAAATTAGCTGAGCTTCACAGTTTTTCCACATACCCACTGGTAACAGTACCCTTTCGGGGGATTGGGAATCACTGATCTAAGGGCTCACAAGATAATTACTGGGGTTCAAAATAAGGGAAAAAATTCAGCTGGATACTCGATAGTTTTACCTCTTTAGGCCACTAAAAATGATGAAAATCATACAATGTAAGAAGGAGAAATAAATTAATCTGTGAAAAGGACAAATGAAGGACAACTTGGCTGTAAAGACCATAGTTGCAATGCGCAGGGGGTGCAGCAAGGTGAACTTGACGGTTCATTAGAAGTATTTTCAGACAAGTTGCTGTGAAGTCTGACTGACTGTGAAGAAGCGTCTAGTTCCCAATTCTCAAAAAGACTATAAATGATTTTGTATTTTTGCAATGTAATATTAAGGAATGAAAAGTAGTTGACAACAAAAAATGGTTAGTAATGAATTTAAAAAAGAGTTACTTCCATAGGCGCAATTTAAAAAGCATTGGTGTACGTCATAACTTGTGAATTAGTGAGACATTTGAAGGTCCTTGTTTTCTCAAAGAGCCTCTTACTATGAGTGATGGGGTCCTTCAGAAACACAGCATTTTCTGTCAAAGTAAGACCAGTTTGAGCAATTTCACATTCTCAAAAAAATCTAATCAAACCACACCCACACAGTCCTGATAAGCTGAGTTTCTGAATGTTAAACACTTACCTAAATAAGTTCTTTGTTTTTTTTACTTTGATTGTTGTTTATTTAGTCATGAATACTTAACTTGAACTTAATATTACAGAGAAATACTGTGAAGCCAAGTTTTCAGGGGCTTAAAAAATGGCTCTTGTCCTCAACGTGATAAACACAACCCCACTTGAAGGCACAACACAGTCCCAAATGGGGCTAATACACACCTAAACAAACTAACACACACCACCTGTGTGCACACATGCACGAAAGCCACAGGCAGAGCCATATACATCTTGAAATACACACACACAATTCATTTCATAGTGCTGAATATTTTTTGCTGCTGTATCAAACTGTAAACAAGATTAGCAACTTCACCACAACACACCATAAGAGGCATGCTTTTTTCCCCTGAATCCCACTCTGTAACTGATTTTGTCATCGGCAGTACGAGGCGGATTAGTGATTCAAACTAAATGAGTGGCGTACTGTATCGACTGATTTATTTGGAACGCTTTTAGTTTTTCTGTAACTGAGTTACAGCGAGATAAACTGGCTCCCGGGGGCCCTGTTCGAGCCAAACGAGGGAGTGTGATATTGCCTGTGATTCACTTGAACTTTACAATAAGCAATATTCCACCCACCTTGGGTACAGGAATGGGACAACAGCCACTGGTACGTACTGGATACAGCATGTTTCATACATTCATTATCAACATTTCTCTGCTGTAGAGGGGGAGACAGCTTTGATGGAACTACTGTAGCATCTATGAATAACTGTGACCAGCTGAAAGAACTGGGTCTATGCAAGACTGTACGATTGCCTTTGTGTGCGTGTGTGTGTGTGTGTGTGTGTGTACGCATTTGTGGTTGCCATGGAGACCTGGCAGTACATGCAACGCAGGGAAACGATCAGATAAATGTCACAGTAGCTAATGAAGCTGCACCGGTGCCCCGACGCTCAGCTAGCTCTGCGCTAACGAGCTACCGAGTGCTGCCGCCCGCTAATGAGAGGAGACACACACGCACATAAACGCTCTCTCTCACGCACACTCACACATATACACAGTATGAAGAAAACACACTAATGCGTGACACACATGGATACAAGTGAAATGGGTCTCATTTTGCTCATTTCTCATGTCTCATATTTTCCTGCATGTATAAAACACTGGAAGAGCCCACACTGTTTCCACACAAATAAAGCTGCCTTGTTAGATACTGCAGGCGCTAGTCTGTGCAGTGTTGGGATCTGTGGCAAATAAAGCTGTCTTGAAATGTATACTTGAATTATATTGAAAATTAATGACAATGTAAAACCTTTCCTGCCAAAGCAGGAAAAATGTCTCCCGGGATGAAAATGCTTAAATGCTTTCTTAAATTCAGTCATTTGCAGCAGCTGTTTAAAAGATGAGCTATGAAAGAAAACTGCCATTCCTCCATTCTATTAGACAAAACAGACATTGTTCTTTATCTTAATCTGTTGTATGTTACCCGTTTTATGTTGCACATAAATTGCTTTAATTTTTTGGCAATAACAAACGCTCTGTTATTAGGGTTTTATTCCTGATAGTTGGTTCAATTTTGGATTCGGTTCTAGATTGATAAAATACAGAAATTTGCAAAGCTCTGTCGCTAATGAATTTCTTATCCGATCTTCCATCTTTCCTTGTTATTTTTTTTTTTTTAGCAGCAAAGCATAATGCGCAAAACAATCGGGTAGCAGGTTGGACATTTTTAGCCACCACTGACCGTCCCTTTTACGGGTTCAAATGACCAACAGTGTGATCAGCTGTAGCTATATAACATTAATTCCACATATAACAGCATAAAACTTGGCCTCTTTGAATTTTAGGTATTTTTTTTCAGAATGTAAATTACTTACAAATGTTGAAAGCTGAACCTAAATAGATTCAAAACGATTCTAATTTGATAAGCATGTTCAAAACCATTCAGATTTGATAAAATGATACAGAATCTCAACCCTATCTGTAGTGTAATCATTTTTTGTTTTATCGATTCCTTTGAGAGATTATCAGCAGCTCATTTGTTTTCCCTTGCATTTTCTCTTCCCTTGCTTTCACTGTCAGCATAATCCAAGCAGTTCTCATCACAAGAGGACCTTGTAGTGAATAGTGTCCTCCTGCAACAGGAACCCACGACAGCATCTGGAATAAAATCCAGGTGAGAATCATCTTAAACAGATCTGCTCCTTTTGAATACAGGCATTTTTCAGTGTAAATGTATCACAGCTCAAATGGACGCAACAATCGCATTGAAAATTGGTATTTGAATAACTCCATTGCATCTCTATTCAAGCTGAAGGTTTTTCTTAACTTCATTTAAAAATGGTTCACTGTTCATAGAGAAAGAGTTTTTGATGAATGAGGTCCTTTCAAAGGCAGTGCAATCTTACTCCAGTTTACACCCTGCCTGTATGTGTGTAAGTTCTGATTTAAGTTGCAAAAAAAAAAAAAAAAAACACCTCCTCCCATACACACAGCAGACTTACATTTCATGTACTCCCGAGAGCCTTGAGAAACAACAAGGGGAAGAACACTGTCACATGCGGAGGAGGTGATCCACTTAAAGTGAGTCACACTTACAGTACAGCTGAACTCTGAACTGCAGAGGAGTGCTATCTATAGCTGTATATTATATAGTACTATGGAAATCTAAACCCGTAGAGACTGAAGACCTTTTGATTCAAAGAAACATTTGGAATAGATTATACAATTCAAGAAAGTTTTAAGAGTCGGCTAAATGAGCTGAAATTTGTCAATTAATCAAGTAGTCTAGAGGTGAAACAACTGCTCATTAATGGATCAAGTCTAAAAATTATTTGGCAACTATTTTGATAATAGATTCATCGTTGAAATCAAATTTCAAGCAGATACAAGTAGAAATGCCAAACAGTATGGTCCTTACATAAAAACATATAACGACAACACATTTAAAAGCAGAAAACAAACATGTTTTCCACATACCATATAACACCTTGCACTCTGGTCTATGTACAGTATTTACTCCTCAAAGTAACTTTTATTGGGGGTTAAACTGAACCTGGACAATATGAAATGTTTTTCTGCCACCTTCGATAAATGAATAAACGTACAAATTTGATCTGGTCACCAAAATATCAATAGGTTTGTATCTGTTGGGAGCATGAATGTGGACAACAAATATTGTGTTTTAACAACTAGGGGATAAGGGAGATTTTCTCATTGGAAAATCAAAAACCTGGTTTAATGGTGGCACCGTAGTAAAGGTCATAAGGTCACTAGAATCAATAGTGTTCTACCTCATGGGGGTGTGAATGAGCAAAGCTAATTTCATGCACATCTGGTCACCACGTTTTCAAGCTTACAAACGTACAGATGGAGGTGATAAATAAAATATATTCCCACATGGGGAAAATTCTTATCAAACATAAACCTCGCATTAATCAAATCTTAATGTTTTTCTATTCTGGGGCCTGAAAAAATGGTATTTTGGAAAACCTGCTTAGTTTGTCCCACTTCTTCCTACTTCCCCTAGAATTATCTCCCTAAAATTATGCTTTCTAGCTCACGTCAGCCTGACCTGGAGTTGCTGTTTGTGTGTGTGTGCACGTGATAGAGGGAAGGAAGGGGAAAGGAATTAGAGCATCTTAAAGCCTCAACACCAGATTGGTCAAATCCAGGCAGCAGCAGCAGCAAAATTCCACCCTAATCTTTAGCACACTTCCTCTCTTCTTCACCCCTTGCCTCCTCCCCGTATCTTGTTGCTATGGGAACAGCAGTGTCGGAGGGGCTTGGGGTGAGGGTAGCTGGGGGTACTGGGTGTTGGGTAGGCGGGTGTCTCTGGATGACAGCGCTACAATGCACACGCACTCTCACCCTTGACTCTTTGTTAGATTTGTGGTGTGTCACCAGTTTTATCCCCTCTCTTCTTCAGAATCTCTTATCTCTCTTGGAAAAAGCCTTCAGCTCCCTTTCTCTCCTCCTTCATCACCTCCTGTTTCTCTCACTCAATCTCTCATGTTTGCGGGCTTAATGAGAAACAGCTTGTTTGTGGTGTGAGTCTGCATGCGTGGCTGTGCGTCCGTGTGCGACCGTGTGATGAAATGGCAACGGTTCTGATTGTCTGGCATGGCGCTGCGGCTGCATTCTGCCAAAAGTTATCATCTGACTCGCCGATGGGGATGATGGCCCATTTGACTAATGCTTCTCCACAAAACGGGCCAACAATGCCGATCCAACTAACAGTAGAAAGAGCGGATGGGGGGGTGGAAGGGGGGGATCGTATCAGATTGGTACCGCTTCAGTTCAACCGTCAAAAAAAGTCACCAGGGACTTTAAAGCATCCTTTGACTGTGTGTTGTGTGTGTGTTTTACAGTAAATCCTGAATATTGTGTACCTGTACAACATGTAACACCTCCACCGCTGTGCCCCGCTTGAACAATAAATGCCCCTGGTGTGTTCACGCACATCGGTCGTGACACCTCTAAAGGGACATCTGAGCAGAAAACCACAGGGTAGAGACAGAAAATGGCGTAATAAGGGTAGCGGAGAGAGAGACAAAGAGAAACACAGAGAGAGGGGAGAGAAAAGGCAGCCAGTTGTCAGCGACAAAACACCCCTGATTTAACAACACAAGAGCATTTGTTGTACTGGCTTCAGCAGAATTACATCCCATTGTGAGTAAACCTCTACGCCATTTGCAGCACAAAAGTTACAAAAGCCTGGATATTACCTCTATTAGCATTTGGCTAGGCTGCTGTTTTCATATATGACGGCAATGAAAACTAGAAAACACACGTGTGTTGCCAAAATTGTCCGTGCGTCTGTTCTCTGAGGGCGCTCAGTGTGTTCCTGTGGCGAGGACAGGCAGAAACCGCCTCTGTCACTTTAATAAACCACCATTACCACTCTTCACACACACACACACACACACACACGCACACACTCAGTCCTCAGAGGGGAAGGAGTGGTAGCCGTGGTGGTAGTGAAGGGGATGCTGGGAGCGAAAGCGAAGAGGTGAGGTTGAACACGGTGGAAACAGACAGCCTGGGGAAACCTACTTATTGGCTGGCATGGGAGGGCAGCGTTTGTTTTTGTGTGTCGTCGGACAAGAAAAAAAGCACAGCACTGAGAAGCTACTTTTCTCTGCGAGGACACATCTCTAAGCTCTTGTTCGTACTGTAATTTCCCTCATAGATCATTTCATGGTGGTTGCAGCTAAGTGTGTGTTTGTGTGTTTGACCTCAGGTTCCCTTTAAATACACAGTACAACTAGAGCATTTTGTCCACATGTACAACACATTCTTCAGTGTGGCGTCACACACTCACACACAAACACACACACACACACACACAACAAACTGCACTGAGCGGCCCGGGCTGCTGTCCAGCCCTGCTGTGATTCATGTGAACGACGCCACTCTTTGCCAACTCCATCTACTCCTCTCTTCTTGTTTTCCCCTTCATCCCTTGTTTTCTTTCTTTTCTTGCCACTTTTTTCATTTTATAAATCCCTAGACTGTTTCACTTTTGTCCTGGGGCATCCACTATGTTGCAGTATCAACACAGACATCAGTGATTCATTCAAACTCAGGTGATTATCAAAGCTGATTTTAAGTCTGTTAGGGCAAGTCCAAGTCAGGTTTCAAGTTGGTCAAGACAAATCCAAGTCAAGTCTCATCAAACCAAGTGTCAAGTCAAGTTTCAAGTCCTTGAACGCAAGTCCAAGTCAGGTTTCAAGTTTGGTCAAAATAAGTAACAATTCAAGTCTTAAATCTGTGAGGGAAAGTCCAAGTCAAAGCTCGAGTGTTTCAAGAAAGTTTCAAGAAATGTCTCTAATCAATCGAGACAAGTCCAAGTTTTAAGTCTTCTCAAAGCAAGTCTCAAGTCAGCTGTATAAAGTCGAAAAAAGTGTTTTCAAAACAAGTCTCAATTCAAGTTTCGTGCAAGTACAGACAGGTCCAGGTCAAGTCTCCAATTCAGTCAAGTCAAGTCAAGTCTCAAGTCAAACTAAGTCTCAAATTCAAGTAGACACTTCTTAGACACTGCACGTGTAGTACTTTCATTCATTTTTCACATATAGATTTATAGAGAACATAACTGCAGTGCATATTTCAGGTTTTACTTTGATTCATCAACTGCAAAATAAATTCTTTAAAATATCATATGACATATCAGAGAATTTCATTATTTCACGTTGTGTTTCAAAACACAAAGAGAATGGGGTTAATTTGTTAATGACTCATTAATTAATAATGTTTCAACTTTCAACACTTTTGTCATTCATCTATTTATTGCCTCTTTTGCTTTTTATATCCCTTCCTCCCTTCTTCCTGTCCCTCTGCTTGGCTGATTCCTTCAGCGTGCCGTCAGCATTGAGGAGGAAATCACTTGCACATTGCAGCTGTGTGTTTCCAATAGCTTTACTCCATAAAATTACAACAATTCACACTCGGAGCCAAGTTTAAAGGGGGGTTGGGAGGGCCTTGGATCTTAGAAGGCTGACAGGTCACTGACACTGAGAGCAGCAGGACATCTTCAATCTTTGGACCTGCCTCCTGGACTGAAAGTGCCTCCAGAAGAGGGGCTGCTAATGCCCACTACAGTGTAATTATGCCTATAATGTACAGGAGGAGGGGTGGGGGTGGAGGCGGGGTGGGGCAGAGAGGAGCGGGTGATAGCATTAAGGGATATTAGGACGGATGGGGTGTTAATTTTCATTAGGTTTTATGGGTTGGAAAAACATTGTCATGCATACCAATTAGCACTGGAACAGATGGCTCAATATGGTTGTATGTTTCGTCACACACACGCACATGCACATAAGTGGTTGAAGAGTGTGTGTGCTGAAGGGAGCAGGAGTCTGACAGTAACAATCCAGACGACAGCATCAGGCCGGTCAGCGAGAGGAGAGAGTTCAGGCTGACAGCTGTTTGGAGAAAAAGCGGTCCTCCCCCTTTCCTTTCTTTTCCCCTTTCTTTCCTTGCCTTTTATCATTTTTCCTTTCCTTTCTCCTTTCCTATTTCCTTTTTTTACTTTTCGTTTCTGCCCTCTGTCCCAGGTCAGGACCTCTAGATGAAAATCAAACCTGGATCAGTCTGTTCAACAGTCTCTCTGAGGAGGGAGCCATATGCTGACATATGCTGAGGGAGAGGGATCGCCTGATTATGCATGTGTGTGTGTCTGTGTGTGTGCGTGCATATAGCCCAGTGTCTCTGTGAGATTTGACAGTGTTTGTGACACTGTCAAATCAAGACAAAGGTTTGACTGATATGGGCTTTTGAGGGCCAAAAGTGACGCTTTTTAGACTGTATCTAGCTGACATTTTGGGCTGATATTTAGCATCTTACAATAATTTTTTTTGTTTTTCTCAGAACTGTACTCATGTCAGAGTTGAAGAGCCTCTGAAAAATCAGTTAGGCTAGTTACTCACACTGTGGTAAGAATTCAAACAAAATGCTTTATTCCATCAATTCAGCAGTCTTCCGTTACACAATCAGTGCTGTATTGATCAATTCTACTATAGTTATGTAATAAAAAACCTGTATACTACCCATCATATCCGATGGATGACTCAGTGACAACTCAATATCCAGTCTGTAAAGCTTTTTGGCCACCAGAGAGCAGAAAAACATCAAAACAAGCTGACAGATGTAGCCACCATTTCCCCAGCTTATAAAGTTGCGTTAGCAAACAGTTGCGCACATGTAGCAACATTGTCATTCAATTGGAGCCATGTTTCTGTCCACCTGATAGAAGATCAATATCGACTCTCCTTATAGCTCTGTTTTGGTTTTCACCAACTCCCGAGAGTCTCTTGAGCTGCTAAATGCTCCGCTGTGTTCACAAGCTAGAGTGGTGAGACTGAACCATCCTGTAGATGTACTACAAAACCAAAACAATGTGGTAAAAGAAGCTACAAATCTCCATAAAGTTGGATAATAATTCTTCACAATTTTGGTACCATGAGCGACCACAGAGTCATCTGAGTCAATGCTAATATCAAAAATATTGATTAATGCTGGTTTAAACAGTTGGTTTGAACCAAATACAAAAAACATTTTCCCACTTACCTTGTGCATGTATCTAGCCATACAGATAGCTTTTATTTTCATTAGCTCTCATTGGATTATCAGGGACACTGCTTCAGGAAAGATGTTGTTAAATTTTTTGAGTGCAAGTTTTCAATGCTATGAGCAAACCAAATGAAATTCCTTTCACCTTCTTTGTATTGTGGCAGCAGCTGCAATCTAAGAGACAGACATCTCAAAAGCTAACAAATAAACCCCAAACCATCTGCATGGCTAGATATCACTAGAGGTAAGTCAAAAAAATTGTGGGTACATCGAGTGACTCAGCCTTTTAACTTCAATCAACGGGACCCAAACACTGCCACATCAAAAGCCCTTTTGTACGACTTCTCATCTCTTGTCCACAGTTGTCCTCTCACTTCTCACTGGCTTTAGAGCGCAGCTTTACATCTGTAGAAGCAGGGCAGGTACAGGTGTGCCTCCCCACTTTGGAGACTTTATACTAGCAAACACTTTAGCTGTGGCATTAGCCATGGCTCAGTGGGTCTGAATGGGGACGCGCTAACAGGCTAGCGCTGCAGTCCCAGAGCCCATTGATCTGTGCTGCTCACTAATAACAGACAGCAGAGACTCCCTGGCTCTCTGGGGCCATTAGGATGCATGAGTGGGAACCGTGCTAAATGGGACAATACACAGAGGTGTGTACAAGGGTAAATACACTCCAGCTTATATGGAGAGGCAGATACACTGCAGGTAAGCTCGACTAACACATAATTCCTTTGGCTAACCTTGGAATTGCATTACTCTGCGTGTTTGTCTTTGCATGTGTATGTGTGTGTTGTGATATAGGGATTAAGTGCAGTGTTACAGCATGACTGAGGTTTCTATATTTAGGGTCGCCCTGTTACATTTCCAAGCCATTATCTAGACCTGTGGGGACAAGCCGGGATTTCAGTACGGCAGAAAACACACACATAGGCATCCGCACACAAATACACAATGCACTAACGCTGGTGTATTTCGGTGCACAGGCAGACCTACATTCAATCTCCTATCTCCTGAACAGTAAGAGGAGAGAAATGGAGAGGCCTGTCTGCTCTCCATCCCTCTAAATGTTTAATGAACCATCTCTCTCTGTCTCCCTCTCTCCCGATACTGTCTCTCCCTCTCTTACCCTGCTGCTCAGCCCTCACCCATCCTCTACTTTTTCTCACTTCATCCTTGTTTGTCTGTCTCTCTTTTCCTGCAGGCTAACAGACACCACATATTGGTTCAGGATGAGGTTTGAATGCTGACGAGAAAAACAGAAGAAAAAGAGGAGGAGGAAGGCTCATCTGCATCCTATTTCCCTTGATGACTCAACCACCCTCTGGCCTGGATCCAGCCTCGCCAAATATATCATTTGTTCTCACTCAACTTTTCACTTGATGTTTGAAATTTTGCAATTGGTGGGGACCAGCAGCGCTCTCCTCTGATGGGACAGTTTGGGGTTGACAGTATCTTGCATTCTGAGTGGATGCTAGCTCGTGTGTTTCCATGTTAACCACATGAGGGAAGCGTGAGGGGGCGCTGATCCAGCTCCTAAGTGCTTGTAATGTAACTGGCAAATATTTTTGGCATGAGGGAAAGATGTGAAAATGCTGCGGTGCTATTTGTGAACTCCATAGTCACAGCTGTTATTATTTAGACAACAAGCTTGGGCTGTGCAGGATAAATGGCGTTCTGTTTTATTAGGCCTAATCTACTGCACTCTTCTTTATCTCTTAATTCTGAAGAAGCTGTCTTTATCTTTTTACCTGTTCTGAATAAGCTGCTTTTACCTGTTAAACAGCTGTGGCAAATCTGTTTTTGTCTGTTAATCTACTCTGAATACATTGTTTACAGGTTAAACGTTTAATCTTCAGCTGACGGCTAAATTTGAAAATCTGTCACACTTAGCGAGCACATATTGGTCAAATTAAGAAACTGGATTCAGGTAGAGCTGACTTTACTTGTCACATAAGTCACATAAATCAAGACTGGAGACTTATTTTGATGAGACTTGGCTTGGACTTATTTTGATGAGACTTGACTTGGGCTTGTTTTAACAAGGATTGAGTTTTGTTTTGCACTTCCCACAACTGACTTCAGACTTGTTCCGAGAAGACTGGAGACTTGACCCGGATATGTCTGACATGACTTGAACTGGTCTCGACTGACTTGAGACTTGACTCGAATTTGCCTTAAAAGACTTTGGCTGGATTCATGAAAAAATAAGTCCTCTCAGGAGATAAAGGGGGTCATTGTGAATAAGTAGTAATTGTTTATTACAGGTCAAAACAAATCTGGTACTTTCTTTCTGAATGAAAAACTATTGGGAGCAAAAAGACAGTTATTTTCTCTGATTTTGTTTTGCCTGGCACCTCTGAAGAACATTTGAAATGCGTAAAACCTCTCACTCCGCAGTGAAAATATACACATAATACACTAGACAAACGACACTGCACAGTTGCTCTTGCAAGTGTGTATTTCCGGCTTGTGTGCGTGCGGATGTGTACGAGTGTGGGTGTAAGCAAGCAAGCGTACTTCTACTCCCAGCCCCAGGACTTCAAATTATCCCGAGGCTCCTCCAAAACACACTTCAGAATTTTTGTCTGCTTTCCAAACTCATTACTTTAGTAGGGCAAATCAAACAGGGCGCATTAAACGGAACTCAAACGTGAAGAGAGTGGAGTGCAGGGGAAGAAGAGTGTGTGTACGAGTGTGTGTGTGTGTGTGTGTGTGTGTGTGTGCGCCAGAGAGAAAGTGAGTGTGCCTGTGTGTTAATTAGAAGGATCCTGCTCTAATTAATGGCCTATGAATAGCCATGCTGGGTGAGGAGTCAAGGTTAGACACCTGTGTGGCCATATTGATGCCAAAGCGAACTTCTTCTCAGGGTCTATCAAATTACACACGTTTAATGTAAATACAATATTGGCAGCCTCATCTGCTGCTGAGCCAAGAGAGGAAGCACACACACATACACACATACATGTGTATGTGTGTGTATCCAACATGGATGATGTCAGAGCAATTAGAGAACACATGAATCATCACTGGGGAGGTAATGACCTCGGAGGACCACAGAGGAGAGTCAATTACTCCATCATACCAGAACCTGGCAGTATTACACATTATTTATTACTCATTTCAGAAGTGATATTATGACTTTGCCGTGCTCCGTGGTAACATTAATTTGTTATAATCCTCGAATTACTATTTTGTTGCACCCTTTCAAATTTGCAAATTGAATTCTTGCTTAAGCCGGGAGCACTTCTGAAGACTTTTTAGGGCCAACTGACTCACAAATTTAATAACCGACTTTTACAGGTTACAGTCATTTACATTCAGGTTTCTGTTGTCAACTGGATCAATCTACGGGATGCCATTTTGTCCAGATTCTGCTCGTAAAAAGGACACGTTTGAAAAGTAGTGCTGGCTTCAGTTGCTCTGGGGCCCGATCCAGAAGCAAGAGATTTCAGTCATAAACAAGCTAACATGTACCATATGTCCGTTTTTTTCAGATGAGTGCAAAGTCTTTAAGGTCTTGAAAATCAGCCATCAAGACCGCATCGAGGTTCTAAGAAAATTTTTATTTTATGTTGTGCGTTTTTGGCTTTACCAACAAAACACCTGTGAATGTGTGACATCAAACAACATTTATGTCCATTTATTTCCCACAAAATAATGTATACTTCCTCTGAATGAAAGCCACAGGTATACCCCTCTATAAGGGTCAACTTGCATTATATCTTTGATCCGGGGTGTTCAATTTACTTTAAAATTTATTTTGCCATGATGTGCTGTGATTGATTTTTGGTCAACCTGCTTTTTCCCAATTTGCCTTGTGAAGTTTTTCTGTGAATCCATGAAAACAGGGACATGAAATTGCAGCCCATGGATCATACTTGGCTTTTAAAAGAGCAGTGACAACCACGATTGAAAACACTTATCTAGAAACTAGACAAACTATGAGTCACCGATTTTCCTTTTTAAGAAGCAAAGAAAACATAGAGTCACTGTCCTGACAGTTTTGGAGTTTCGGCGCCGTTACACATGGAAGCATTGCTCGGAGTCAAAACAAGAGATATCTTGTGGTTGCATTGGATTATGGTCTTTTGAGGCTAATGTTTGAGGACAAATTAGCTTATGCTACAATGGATATCTCCCTTTGTGATTACTGAAAGCTGGAAAACTTTACTGTTAATGTTTTAGGCCACTGAAACGTTTATACACGCAAACATTAAAGATGGTCACTTCCTGGAAAATATAGTATTCTCAAATGTGACCAGATGCTGCACAAGCATGCAGACCTTTCATAGTATTTTGAACAAAGTCGTCTTTCTGCTCCTCATGTCCTTCTCCCTTCAGCTGATATCCAAAAAGTTGGATCTAGTGGTTTCTGGAGAACTCTCGACATTACAGTTTGATGCCATATTTTGCAGTGCCTCTGGGTCTCCATTGGAATCTGTTGCAACTGCTGTGAATCCAATCTGACGACAGATGCCTTCCTCCATGAAGGAACAATCTACAAACTTTTCAGAGCTACAGGAGTTGAGTATTTGATACTCAAAAGACAAATTGTATTCCTTTAAGAGGAAAGATGGATTTTTACCTGGCCTTTAAAGACATTATGTCTTAATATCAAGTCACTTCTTCTGCATTTTGGGTGATGAGGTCTTTAGGTTGAAGGCGGGGGACAAACCAAGGGTGGACGGAAACATATGCTGTAATAGGAGAGTACCGTGTGTCCACATTTTGCACTTCCTGCACGAGTGAGAATTTCAGCATTGACGCGTGTACGGCCTTCTCCCTTTTCAGTGTGTGTGTGTGTTTGAACAAAGAGAGCATTTCCTCGCCAACAGATCAATACCCTGGATCCATTCTGGTTTGTTAAGAGTAATATGCATGGATTTGAAGAGAGGGGAGGGAGGCTAACGGGCACTGATTTAGCCAGGCTACACCAGATCCATTTACTTCTCAGCTACAGTTAACCAGGTTTCTCCTGCCTCCAAAACACTTTGTACTGCCATCACAGTGCTGTATACGGCAGCAGAAGAAAAATGACCCCCATTATGTAATCTCTATAATGATTCCTATTGAGGAAGCAGAGGCTACAACTGCGGTACAGTAAATTACACTAAACACCATTACTCTTGACAGCTCCTTTTGAGTGTGTGTGTGCATATACGTGTTTGTTTGAGAGTTGGTGTGTGTTCAGACGTGTTAGGTGAGTGAATGATTGAGTGTGTGTGCATGAATGCGTGAGCACAGCTCTCACAGTGAAATTAAACTGGGGCCCAGGTGAGAAACAGAGCAATGCTTCAGCACAGAGAGAGGAAGAAGAAGAAGTGGCGGCGAGGAGATAAACACTCCAAGGACTTTGCAGACGACGTAGAAAAAGCCTGTCTGGGTTAAAGAGGAAACGGAGGGGGAGGAAGAAGGGTAGAGAAAAAGAGGGATATAGAAAAAGAGAAGGGGAACAGAGGGAGCTGACAGGGAGATTGAGAGATGGGGAGATTGATAGCATGTAATGATGAAACGGATGGAGGACGAGACAAGAGAGACATGCACGTCAGAGGCCATTACTCATCTGCAGCGCACACTCACACGCAAACACAGCAAACGCCACCCAAGGGTGCCGCAGGAACCGTCTACCACCCGCCTCTCTATTTCTCTCTCCTTCTTTCTTCTCTCTGTCGCCCTGTTCATACCACCCTCCATCTGTGCCTCCATCTTACACTTCAGTCTCTCTCTCTGGAGAATCATATCATTCATTTAAAATCATATTCTTCACTGTGAAGCCTGTTTTAAGCCCATGTTCAGTTGAGTATACACAGCAACGAGTCATTTCCTTTTTATAGTATTCTGAGCCAAACTGTGAAGCCTGTTTATACCATTTACATTTCAAGTGGAGCAGCAATGGAGAAGATATTACAGGCTGATAAATTATCAGACCTAGTGCATTGATCTTAGATGACACTTTGTTCCCAAATGCTTCCCTAAAAGGTTTTATTATGGTGCCTTATGGGCAGTGGTGGAAAGTAGCTAAGTACATTTACTCAAGTAATGTACAGTACAATTTTGAGGTACTTGTACTTTACTTGAGTATTTCCAATTTATGATACTTATACTTGTGCTCCACTACATGTCAGAAAGAAATATTGTACTTTTTACTTCAGTACATTTCTTTAGTTACTAGTTGATTTGATTTTACATTTAAAACATTTGATCAAATTCATCACGACACTGCATCATTATAGATTAAAGACTCTGCATATCCACACAGGTTAGAGTTGTGCAAAGTGATGCTGGGATTTACGTGAAGTCACACGTAACACACAAAACAAAAAAAAAAGTCCAGAGGAATTATTTTTTATCTTGTTGCACAGGATAATAATTTGTGTACACAAATTATCTTGAGTACATAGGATGAAAAAATATCAACTTTCGGGACCTTGGGGGCTCCATGACTTAACACTCTGAAAGGGCAATTCTGCATAATGAGTACTTTTATTTTTGATACTTAAATAACATTTTCCAAGTAATATGTACTTTTACTCTAGTAGAATCTTAAAGGCAGGACTTTTACTTACAACAGCTTAACTTGAAAGGTCCAGTATGTACGGTTTAGTGGCATCTAGTGGTGAAATTGCAGTTTGCAGCCATTTGAAAACCGCTCGCATCACCCTCCCCTTCCAAGCGTGTAGGAGAAACTATGGTGCTTGCGAAACTTGCTAAAAACGTGAACGGCCCTATCTAGAGCCAGTGTTTGTTTGTCCGTTCTGGGCTACTGTAGAAACATGGCGGTACAACATGGCGACCTCCGTGCTCTCTATGTACATATAAGCAGCTTATTCTAAGGTAATGAAAACACAACGATTGTTATTTTCAGGAGATTATACACTAATTAAAACATATTTACAAATATTATATTTATTTCTGCCAATAGCTCCTCCTAAATGTTACACACTGGACCTTTAAGTAAAGGATCTAACTACTTCTTCCAGCACAGATTTTATAAATATTGATGATTTGAATCGTAAGTCGAGGAGCCCCTGATTCGCACCAAGTGTCAGCCATTTTTTCCTGCTGCTTCATTGTACAACGAACAACACAAGATAACAGCAGGTAAGAGTGGTGGAACATTTGTATATTTGAAGATGCCAGGAAAGGCATTAAAACTCGAGTCTTACAGGCAAACAAATTGGCGTGTAGGCTGTTAAAGGAGTTTAGTCTAAAGCAGCTGCTCTGCATGGTATGCTGAGCTGTAGTGTACTCGATTGGAGGCTATGAATGTCTTATGATTCAAGATACGGTGTATTAATAAAAATGTGTCAGTAATAATATTGATTAATTATTAAATATTGAAAAATAAAAAGCAGGAACTACTTGCATATAACTAAATAAAATAACATTCAACTTGGAAAATTCTGATTCGGTTACATTGCTGGTGCCTAAAAACACATTCTGCAAATTTGGATGATCAATGCTCCCCATTATGATGCTGCAAGATCTCTATATGCTAAAATATGAATAAGTCCCATAACTTGACCCCTTGACTCACCACTGCTCCGAATTACGGGATTGAACCATATGAGACATAAAAAATTCCTGTCTGTGTTTTAAAGTTTTGGCCTGTTTCATAGAGCAACATTTTCCATAATGAGCACCCAGGGGACTTATTGCAGTGCGCTATCCTCTCAAAAGGTCTGCATAGACTTCTGGGATACCTCTGATGCTCTGCAAACAGCATACTCACAACCAGCACCATCAGTTCTGTCCCACAAGCTTTTCGTTCACATGAAGGATGGGAGTACTTGTTAAATCCAAGCCCAGAAAACTAAAGACTAGTGCTTGAGGTGTGTAAATATTTTCATGTCGTTTTCATATCGTATTTGCAGAGCCAAATTAAAAAGTCAAAAGTCAGTGAAAGGACATCACCACCTTTTGGACCAGGTCACATGGTGTAATGCCTTTCTTGGGACTAAGAAAGTACAAACGCTAACCTGATCTAGCTGTTATTGCTGTTAGCACAGCAATCACATACGCTATCCTCAATGGGAAAGGTAACAGAACAGTTCTCGCTTTTTAAGGCTGTCGGTCACATATGGCCAGTGCTGGTGCCACATCCCAACTTCTAGAAATACCACCACACTAAATAACATTTCTAGTGAATGACAACGTCATACACTATTTGGCCAAAAGTATGAACTCGGAAATGATGCTCAGCTTGGTGTGGAAGAACTTCACTGGCCTGCACAGTGCCCTGAGCCCAACTCCACCAAACCCCCTGCAGCCAGGTTCCAAAATACTGTGGAGATGCTTTCTGAAAGAGTGGAGGCTGTTATAGCAACAGATTAATGGTTTTGGAATGAGATGTTCAAAAATCACGTATGGGTGTTAAGTTCAAGTGTCCACATACTTCTGGCCAAATATTGTAGCACCAGAGCCAATGAGCTACCAGTAACAAGACATGAAATAGTTCATATAACTGCTTCCTATAAAACAACTTGTATACATTTGAAAACCACTGAACTGGTGTAATATAATTTAGATATGTCTCTGTAAGTTAAGATAGACTGGTATACAATAATACAAAACCAAAAGTGGACACTGTGCTGCTGTGTAAATGCTTCCTTTCTGCTGCTGTGGACTTGTGTAGGCCGTTTAAAACGAGCCCGCTATCGACTAAGGTGCATTCACTAAACATCTGCTTAACATCCCGCACACACACCCCTTAATACAATGAGCCGATATGCCGAGCTGCGGAATGCGTGCCGTCCTCTCTCCCCATGGAGGCTTCAAATGCATCACGCCTAATCAGAGAAGGAGGCTCAGCTCATACCGCCGGCTAGTGCTGCATGCTAATCCTCTGCAGATGAAGACGCTAAGCTAAGCACAGGCTGACAGCCATGCGGTGGGAATGGCAAAGGAGGCTAACGCTAACTGCAGTGTCACCGCTCCTTCCCGCCTTCATTTCACAGAAACACACACTCCTCAAAGCTCTATGCATTTGGGTATTTGTTGTAGAAGAGTATTTCATGACTTCCAGTAGTGTGTGCGCACTTGTGTGAAAATGTGCGCGTGTAGAAAGACTAGCCAACGACAGCTGCATTAAAAGCCTTCAACGTCAGTCTGGCCAGTTGAGATTTGATTTGGCTGTGAGCATCTGTGTGTGTTTCTGTGTGTGTGTGTGTGTGTGTGTGTGCCTGCGGGTGTGTGCGTTTGTCTTCATGAAGGAATTTGACAATAACACTAACAAGCATCCAGAGCCAGGCAAATGTGGGATTCAAGACAACCTCTCAGTATAAAGTTAACTTACACAAACACAAAGAGTTCAGTGAGTTGTTGTGATTGTTGTTGTTTACCAGCAGAGGTGAGACGGAGCCGTGGCCTTCTCATTAAAACAAAAACCTCTGGAACTCTGGAACTTTTCTCATTAGTGTGCGTCTCTTCAATGTATGTCTGTGGTGTGTTTGCACGCTAACTGCTCACACCAAGGAATGATTTGTGAGTGGTTTTGGCCCAGACTCAGTTTAAACACACTTGTGAGTAGGTAAACACAACCATCCATCCATTAGAGTGTAAGTGTGTCAGAACATCTGTGTGCCTGGCTAAAGATTTTGAGTGGAAAACCACCAGCCTCAGAGGGATCATAGTGGTGACGCACACACTCATGAACACACACTAACTGGCTATAGTTGTGCGAAAGCACCCCAGAGAACCACAAAAGGCTATAATGTCTGCCGGTCAGAAAAGCACTTACACAGAGCTGCCTGCCAATCTCAGCCAACCGCAGCCGCCATAATGCCCACCGCTGTGCCCACTCACCGTCAATCACATTTCCCCACCACACCCACTACCTGACAACCTGCAAAACATCTTGCCGCACCCGGCCAGCACTCCTAATTACAACCACCTCTGCCAGCTGCAGAACACTAACCCTCCGCTGACCGAAACCACAACTCGACATAATGTAAACGCTGCCGCTGGGGCTCCACATCCAAAAAAATATACAGCCATGTCCAGGACAAAAACCCTCCTCGCCTCACGTTAGCTTCCTGCTTCCCCTATGACACGTTACATCCCATTAACGAGGTGTCTCCACTAATATTTAGGACGTTAATTTGTACCTCTCCTGAAGCCGCATTGATCCTAACAGAGTGTGACAACTTTAATGACTAAACAAAACAGAGGACAAACAAACCTAAAGACCTGCTGCTAAATCATGGCGGGGAGACAGCTTTTGAAGTGGAGGAAAACAACCAAAGGAAGGTTTTTATGTAGCCGCGCCATCATTACTCCAGGCCAGGTGAGGCAGAGGCCTAATTAGGGCTGGGATTGATTGAAGTGGGGTGTTCTTCTACATTCAGACATATACAGGGAACAAAACCAGTGAAAAATTAGGAAAATCTTAGCGAGGATGATCCTTAAAAGGGCTATTTTAGGGGTAGGATGTGAGTTTTGGGTTGAGATGTTTTCAAATTTAACTTACTCTGCCGTCGGAAACCTCACTGGCAGGTAAACTCCTCTTAATAAGAAGAGAGTGAGAGCTTGTCCTAGGACACAAGAACGTATGTAGTTAGTTTTCTTTAAGCCATTGCAGACTGGCTTTTATTGATATCACCCTTTCAGGATTTCTGGGTAGTGAGGTTCAAATGGTTTCCAACTGTTACCTTCGGCTGGCATTTGTAGCTGACAACGCTCTATGTTGCAGCTTCAGGATTACAATTAGCATTAGCTTAGGGGTTACAGGAATCAATGAACAAGTCAATGGAAGTCCTGACAAGATGGATAGGTTGAGGCTAGGTTGGAGTATTTAAAGAAAGGGAGATATTCATGGATACACGCACCTAGAAATGAAAAGAAAGTGATTCCGTTCTTTTAAAAATGCCGAACGTCTGTGGCATATCCCCTCTCTTTTGCAGGAAGACAGAAAACGCAGCACCTCATCATCTCTTCCTCCCTCCCACTATCTCTCTCTCCTTCCCTTCCATCTTCTAAACCAGGTTATTCTTGAGAACTGGGGCTGCTGTCAGCTCCCACCAGCTCTTGCCTCTAAATGACAGAGGTAACCCTCTTATATGAGCAGCCACTGCTAAAAGCATGTCATTTTCCCCTGCTAATGTCAAGTGGGAACAGATCAGAACAGGCAGAGGGAGTTAATAACACTGCGTTCTCTCCTCTCACAGACCCCTTGGGTGCTCCCGCTTACGTGAACTCAAACTTCCTGCGTGACCTTCGCCGTTATGAACAACGAGTAATCACCTGGGGTGACCTGTTCTCCAGATTCGTCTGAATCTCACAATCTCCTAAAAAGCCCTGACTCATGATAAGGGGGTGGAGGGATTGACATTTTTCCTTTGCAACGTTTCCTCTAACCTTAGTCTTAAATGATCTTACCTGTCATCGTACCCTTTGTTTTTTCCACATTTGATCCACAGCCGTTAACATATCTTCCTTACATAAATCCCCTGCTCTGTGTGATTATCCTGTAGATATATGAACCATACACACGTTACTTATTTCAAAAGGCCAAACAATGACTTTTCCTATTGATCTATACATTAGCAGGTTGTTGAACAACAACCGCTAGACAGTAATAGCGGCGGTTTGATTGGCCTATTCAGAAAGGTTTCACTGCAATCACAACTAATCACCAAGCTGATTAGAGACAAGGTGATATTAGTTGAAAATCACAGTATTTGTAGGCTGAAATACAGTAGGTGTCCTTGATTAACTAGGCTGGTGGAATCCAGTGCCACTAACAATTCCAAATTTTATGGTGAAGTAAAACAACAATAAAATCAGATTAACAAGTAAGCAATCGCAGTAGATAAACAACAGTAGCAGATAAAACAACAGCAAAAAGTAGGCTAATGACTGGTAACAGCATAGCATCCTTTGGCTAATATTCCAAGCTAACCTGTCTCAAACTTCACAAATACCATCTATCAGAAGAAGAACTTTGTGTTGTCAGAAAGACATGATATAGTAAAGTAAAACATACACAGCAGCATTCCTTAAAAGAAGTGAATAAGCAGCCAACATTTTACACCAAAAATGCTAGTGCTAACAGCTAAAAAAACACTGACCTGTCTGTATGTGGTTTCAGGAGCTTTATAAAGTTGAAGTTATGCCGTGAATGTAGTTTTAGTCTATAGTCTGTCGTCCACATTCTGAACACAGTCTCCTTTTTAGTTCAAGGTCATTTAAGTAGTTTAATTCTGAAACCATCACAGCTTATTGCATTTTGATTACTGTCACACACCTGCTGCTAGCTGGTGCACGCTGTGATGGGGCAGAGGATTAGGATTTTTAAAAATCGAACCTTTGCTTCGGCAGAAGTGTTAACAGAGTCTTACACATGTTTCTCTTCTCACTAACTGTCTCTTACTGTTCATGAAGTATAATTTATGAATTATATGAGTCAAAAAAGATCAGTTGCAGGTCAATTTATTTCTGTATTCTCATGAAATTTCAAAGCTATATTTAAAGTGAAATTTTGCCCGTTTCCTTGAATTTATGAAAAATGTTTGAGTTTTTGTTATGTATGTATATTGTTCTTGTTATTATTCTTGTATACTGATTTCACTCACAGCCATGGATGACCAACAAATGTGTTGGTAAGATAAGATGTTATGTTATGGCGATGTTAAGCTATAGCCGGCTTGATTTGCAACCACTGTCAGAATTATACATTTTTACTAACAAATTCACAGCAAACCAAAACAAGCGGTGAGCTTTCAATCGCTCCCCAGTTTGTGCTAAAACATCTCCTAATGTCAGAGATATTTACTTGTAAATTGACACCTACCTTAAGCAAAAGTATCGCCACACTGCTGCTACAGTCTATCCAGGTGTAACTCTTGTAAAGCTAAGACAAGGTAAAGTTCTGTACTTTTATTTTTATAATGAATCTTTCCATTAGTTGTGATTTCATGTTTATTTATATGAAACTGAAGTATTTTAGTTAACACTTTTTTTTCGTTTTCATGTCATAGACAAAAACATCAAATCCTCTTTTTACCTTTTAGGGGTAAAATAAACCCGGCTTCCCATAGTGCTGCCTCTAAAAGAGGTTGGGGCTGTTTCATCCATAACCAACAGAGCCATCAGCGGGAGAAACAGCATCTCTCTGTATTCCACTCATGCCCCCCTCCTCTCCACTGCAGAGGCTAGAGGTCCACACACACTGTGGCTCTACTCATTACCTTGCCGCTTGGATGCCAGACCCCCATTCACCCCGCTCACACACACAGATACATGTGCGCACACACACACACACACACGCACAGACACCCACATACCGCAAGCCCCCTGATTAATCATCTCTTTTTAACCCCTCCCTCTCCGCAGAGCCTCACACCCACCTCCTTGCAAGATACAACGTGCTGGGTGAATGAAACGTGATCCTGATTTTGATTGGTACCTTCCTGACTAGAAACTGTAGCAGGGCAGCTCACATTATTTGACCTCACCTTGGTGGTTCAGAATAGAGTTGGACAGATGTGGGCTTTGAATGGCTTTATTACTAACATTTATTTGTGGAAATCTGATCAAAATGTGATTAGAATCAACTAACAGTACACTGTGGGGTGTATATGTAAATATATATAAATATGTAGTCAATCAAACTCATATCAGAGGTGGACAACAATAAAAGGGCCAATATCAGTCCTGTATATAAATAATTTCTATGATTTGAGCAGCTCAAAAAGATTATTAGACCCCCTGCTCCTAAGCACGGCAGCGTTACAGAGCGCTGTGACACCTAACCATGATTTACGTTTCCTCTATTTCACCCTATTTAAGGAAGGCTGGAGTTTGCAAACATTCATTTTTTTCACAAAACAAACTAACATTTGTCACTGGTGGAAAAACACAATAATGCACAGTAACAAATGTGTATGTTGCTGATCTACAATTCATCATTTCTTTTTCTTAAAGCTGCTAGATGATTGCAGTTACCTATGACAGCCTGTGTGTAAACATGGTCAGGGGTCAAATAAAGCAATATGAAAATGCACTTCACATAGTACCTGAATACACAATAATCCAGTGATTTGGACAGTAAATTCAATATCTACACTCAAGCGTCAAGATTTGAATTAATGTGACACTGAGGCCATTGTATTGATATTAAATTAGTGACTGAATACCTGAGCTCAAAGAATTTGTGCTTCAGGTATCCCATCCAAATGAGTTTTATTTGAATGTATGACTTCCAGCTGTGAATGAGAAAATATCCTCATTTCCCGGTGAAATCACCTCGGCTGCTGTCACAGTGTCCTGGGAGTGGTTCCATTATTCACTGTCTACAGAGCAGCTCCAGGATTTGTCTCTAGATACAATCATCTCTACACTACACTACACTGTTTCTCTGGTGGGTTTTTTATGGAGAAACTTGTTCAAATACACATATGAAACCTGAACTGTAAAGAACTGTACAGCAAGCATTCTGTGCATGAATTCTTTAAGGCAGATTTTCCTTTTTAATAAGTGCTGAAACGATAAGTGAATTGACAGAAAAACAAATCAACAATTTAGAAATCATCAATAGATATTTATTGATAATTAAGGAACCGTTTTAAGTAATTTATAAAGCAAAAAAGAAAAACTGTCAATGGTCACAGCTGCTTGAACCGAGTAATGTGCTGATTTTCTCTGTTTTACAGTATATGAATGTAAATGGAATATTTGGGGGTTTTCGACTGTTGGTCAAACAAAACTGGACTCTGAGTACTTGTTTTCAGAAACAATTTTCACCATTTCAAATGTGTTGTAGAATAAAAGATAAATCAAAAAATAATAAAACAGCAACAACACACTAAACCTCTCCCCCAAGACCCACAGATTTCTTTCAAACTTGTAGTCTTCAGTCCCAACCGATGTTGCCTCAAATGACATCACTCTGGAGCCACAAAAGGCTTGGTATAACTTCTTATACATACGCAGTTGTACTCCCCAAGGCCTGTAAACAGAATTTGATGTGTGAACTCGGTGGCGTTCCCCTTTAACAATAGTTAACTTAACAGCAGCTAAAAACCTTGTTTTTTTTATGACCCCCAGTGGTTTAACGTCTGATCTTGCTGCAGTGATGTAGAAGTGTACTCCAGGGTGTGTCAGCACCCCGTGACATCACCACTGCATGTCTTATAGGTGCAACAGAGCCACATCTGACCACACCCAACCACACCCATCAGATCGGTCAGAAGTAGAACAGACGAGAGAGGGCAGTAAAACAATGCTTTTCCTCTTGGTTTGAAGTTACTCTTTAAGAAGTGATGTGTTACAGCCTCATGTTGTCTTACACATAAAATGATCCCAGTCAGTTTCACACAGTGAGGGATACAGATTTTAAATTGAAAGATAAAAGGGACACTGGTATTAGATCAGGTACTTGTACTCGCCAGGTACTCGCTAGGTTTAGGTATCAGAATCGGTATCTGGAGAGAAACAGTGGGATCTGTGCATTCTTATTAATTCGATAATAAAATAATCATTAATGGCAGCCCTACTTTTAATCTGAATTTCAGAGCTTTTGGTCAGGCTAAAAAGGAACAAATGAAAAGCAAAGTCTCCTTTGCATGTCTGGACTCCACATCCCTCCGTTTGCATCCACTCATCCCTGCCTTCACTCTTTAGTCTCCTGTCCTCTCCTGTTTCACTCCACCTCACTCTCCATCTCTCCATCTTACTGAGACAATTAGGCTTAGTGGGGCCAGCTAGCCGGGGTTAAATACACATAACCTCCTGCTGCTCCGACTGGGTGGAAGAGGCATCTCAGAAACCCTCACAAACACACACACACTTGCTCGAACACACATACACACACACTCGAACACACAGAGGTCCATGCTGCAGCTTTAAGAGCAGTGATTGCTGTAATAGCCCTATAGAGGAGAGAAAAAAGACAACAGAGAGGGAACGAAAGGATTGAGAGGAGAAAGAGTTGATGGATGGGTCTGCTTTCCAGGTCACTTAGGGGGCTCCTCCCCCCGTGTCAGACTCTCTCCCCAGGGTCACTATTACTGGGCACACACACACACACACACACAAATAAAGACACCAGTGTATTGCCAAGAACAAGAACAGAGGCAGGTCGCACCACAATGGGCAACATTGATTTTACAATATAAACTAATGAAGCAGACCAAACTCAATACATAGAACACACACAAACATGTACACAGGGGAAGCATGTGCGCACTCACACACACACGCACACACACACACACACACACACACACCTCTTGTAAACACATACCAACACTGTCCCTTTGTTCCTTTTCAACACACATACTGTAATTGCTGATGTGAAGATAAGTGTGTACATTACTGAAACACAAACTAGTTATACTTGCATTCCAGCTATTCTCTGGCTCACAAACAAACATGGCTGCACACGCAAACATGCTAAAATACACACACAAACACACACAACTTCCAGGCCTTGTCTGAGAGAGAGTGTGTGTGTTCCCTTGAGGCAGTGTCTCTCCTCTCGCCTCCTCCTCTCTCTATTTCCTTTGTGACAGCTGTCATCCTGTCAGGCCTATGGCAGCCCATTCTGCTCACTGACACACACACACACACACACACACACCATCTCTCAAACTTAACAGCCCCTGCAGATCCAGCTCTGTATCTCCCAAACCACTAGTCAGCTCAACCAGACCATCCCCGAGAACACAGAAACGCTGAAGTCAACTCTGAGTGCTAACTAGTAAAAGTTGCTGTTGCTTCCCTTAAGAAACAGAAACAACATGAACAAAAATGACATTTTGGGAAATTCACTTGTTTGCTGTCACACACACACAGTCAGACAAAATATCATTATCAGTTTCATCTCGATGTGTCAAGTGCAGAGATAGATCCAGGGTGTAAGTATATTAGCTTAGCTCAAAGACTGGAAGCAGGGGGAACCTGCTAGCCCTGCTCCATTAAAAGTCAAAAAATACTTCTTCCAACAACTCCAAAGTGATTTTTCACGTTGTTCATGTTGATCAATGTCAATGACTTTATGTTGTCCGAATGAAACTGAAACAATATGGAAGAATCTACAGTTTTAGTCTGGCTCATTATTTTCATTTTACAAACAAAAATCAGGGACATTATTTTGAATTTTAATGGGCGAAAATGTTATTCTACAAATACCATTTCCAAAGCAGCCAATCTCTATTTTCTTTTTTTATGTACTTATAACTAAATTAATTAATTGTCCACTTGGGGGCAGCACAATAAGCTGTAAACACATATTTCACTTTATAAAGTTCATATGGCAAACGTGGTAGCAAACAGTTGCCAAATTTACACATCCAGCAGATATGGAACATTATTAGCATTAATTTAGAGTTGTGTTTCTGTACAAATGTAAGTCCAATATTTACTCTTATTAAGCTCTGTTTTGGTCTCCACCAACTCCTGAGGGAAATATCTGGCACTTTAGCTGCTAAATGCTCCGCTATGTTCACCAGCTAGTCTGCTGTTTGGGGATGAGCAGGTAGTGTACAGTGGGCTTATCAGAGCTTTTTCGCTAAAAACAGCCACCTGTTGCATCTAGAAAGGAGGTTGATGAAAGTGGTGAGAACAAGCCAAAATTAACTTTAACCCAAATTTAACCCAATATTTAAAATACAAATATTGATTAGTGCATTAGTTCCCCTTTTTTTTTTACTTTCTAAAATGAAGACGCCGGAGGTCCGTGTTTGCTGTAAACTTATTCTGCGTCTTCTTGCAGCAGGAAACTCAAAAGCTTTTTATATGTGTGGGGACATAAAATCAAGATAATAATCGGTTTGGACTGATTTGAGTCTTTGGTATTTTCAATTGGTTTTCAATTACAATTGAATCACTTCTCAGATGACAGTTATATCAGATTTCATGCAAGTTCAGTATATGCCGAAATCTGCTTTGTCATCACTATCTTGAGTTTCAGTGGAGAGCTTGCAGGACTTCATGCTGCAGCCCGACCAGAATAACCTTCCACCTCAGCTGCTGTTTCTGTGTGTTTTTCTCAGATATCTTTGACAAGGACATAAAACTAAAATATTGACTATTGGCAGCTTCAATCCAAAATTATCTGTGTTGGCCTTTAACAGCACATACTGGTGCGATCCTAGTCTGTAATTCTACACCAGGCCGACACAAACCTGCTGCTCGGACACATTCCAGTCATGTACACATCTACTGCAGCATGCCAAACACATCACTCTGACTACCCACAGCACACTGACCCAGTGCTGTATTACTGCATTTAAAATCTGACTTTACAGCTGAATTTAGATCCATATCACTCGGCTGAATCGGGCCAGCAACAGATCTTCATTTTAAAACCCTGAGGGGACCTTAAGTAGTATGTGGTATCTCATTCTGTCAATAAGATAACTGATTAATTGAGTTTATAGACAGATAACAATGCTGATAATTGATTAACTGTCAATTATCAAACAAAACTGCCAAAAAAAAACCAAAAACATTTGCTGGTGCCAGCTTCTGAAATATATATGTAACTGCATTTTTCAAGCTACACATAGTGTAAGTAAGCAGACTGGAGATCTAACCTCAGTCATTGCATATTTGCATATTTATTCAATTTGCCACCAAGAACAGAAAACAAGAAGTTTCCTGTACTTGATTAAGAATCTTTTCGTATAAGGTACAGTATATAACTTTAAACAGAAACACACACACGTAATAAACAAACACAGATGCCCATATAAGCAAACACACACACACACACACACACACACACACACACACACACAGAGACTGTTTGGCAAATGGCACCCGGTCGGAAAATGTAATTGCTTGAACTTTAGACAAGCGACTGCAGCTTCTGAAATACCCAAGGGAGCCATCAGACCAGTGTTTTACAGCACACACACACTCACATATATAGTACACACACAGAGAAGCACGAACCTCCCTGTCAGCAAGTGCAGTGCTTTAAGTAGTAATAACTGCTCTAGCTGTTAGGGTGAAGAGAGTGAGGATGGAGGGAGGAGAGAGTCTGGAGAGGAAGCAAACGCAGGAGGAAAGAGGAAGAACAAGCAGTGCTTTAATCTCCATCAGTCTGAATTTTATTCTTCCCGGGCTGGTCAGCACAGCTTTGAGAAAATGGGTTGTGAATGTTGATAATTCAGCAGTTAAAGGAAAACTTCACCCAAAAATCTTTTGCACATCATATAATCACTCCCTGTTACTCTGGGCACTTGGGGCACACACACATTTTACACATGAAGTTCAGTTTACACGTCATGACAAGTGCTACTCAGCCTGATGTATAATGTCTTCTGGGGTTCTGGAGGAGCTTTCTCAAATCTGAGAAATAACCCAGGATGACGTCATTCCTTAGACAGAAAACACTTTTATCAGAAAGCCTGCGTTACAGAGATACTGGTGTTACTGGGCATAGAGGTTCTTAAAAAAAGATGGTGTTAAATTACATTATGGGAAATGTAGGATCCAGTGGTTTTGGAGCTTGGCCCAAATTTGGGATTAAAAGCTCCATTGCTTTTGACCTTCTTCTTTTTTATTTGTCTCTTGAGTACCCCGACTTTATGGGAGTGCAATACTAAATCATTGGAGCACCCCATTAATCCAGACCAGTGACAGAGGCAGTTATTAAGGAATGAGGCTAATCCTTTTCGATTGAAGTGGACGATGTTCAGTACGTTTCAAAACAATTGTTGCTCTGCTAATAAATAGCAAAATTTACTACGTCTGTGTCATGCTATCGCCTCCTCAGAGCTCCGAAGCTCCACTGGAAGCAGCATTATTATCGATCTATTTGCAAAGCAATGATTGTTTTGATGGATTGTGCTGCAGGAGTGGTTTGAGAAGTGTCTGTGTAGGCTTTGATATTTTTCGACATGCTTTCTGGCCATGACTCTGGGTCACCTTTTGAATTCATTGTAACTGCTCCAAGCTGACTACACCTGCCGTCCTCCACAAAGTAGCAAGAATTTTCCAAACCCTACAGGCAGTGAGTATTTGATACCTAGAAAATAGATTTCCAGTGGAAAACCATTGACAGACAATTATACCGAAAATTCAAAAATAAAATGCTGAATATGTTCATGAAATATTGTTTTTGCATTGATTATCAGTACAAACATTGATTATTATCAGCTTCAATCCAAAATGCTCATCCTCAAAACCCCACAGCAGTCAACCCCTAATTACTAACTGTATCACACATCTGGATTAAAATACACTAATCTGGAAATCCCGTCAGAACACGCAGTAACACACCCTCCCGGACAGATTAATCCCTCTTCTACTCCGCTGGTGTTTCTAAGAACGTGTGGACTGCTTGAACCATGGGGATACTATTGTGTTTCCATGCTTGTAAGTGTTTAAGTGCAAGCATCTGTGTGTGTGTGTGTGTTTGTGTGTAAGCCTCGGGCTGTCCCCTCAGCACTGCGTCTGTATCGACCTGCAGTGGAAAACAGGCCTGTACTTGGCCATGTAGGCCAGGGAGTCGATAGGGACATCAGAACGAGGGCAGCCGTCCAAAACGGCATCACAATGTGCCCAGAGGCCGTGCACTCACACACACACACACACACACACACACACACACACACACACACACACACACACACACACAGTATACATACAAAGGCTTGGCCATTTTTCAAATAGCCTTGGATTTATGGTTTATAAATCCCCCAGATGGTGATTCATGTGTAATCTGTCTGTAACGGTTACTTGATGAACTCAGTTTCAAACCTTTCTGGACTATTTTTCTGTTGTATTAACACTACCATCACCGGATCATTATCATTTTAAAATATATTGCACATGTAATGTGTATAATTGCATAGTGGACTTTCCATATTAACAAATAGACATTATGTTACTTTCTATCACTGACTGCTGCAACACAGCAGCAATTCAATTTATATTAAGTTCTTTAAAGCATTTACCTTTGCTCCTCCAAAAATCAGGTGCAAGGTGTGTTTTTGTTTTTCAGGAATGATCCTCTGACAAACAAGGTATTTCCTGATATTGAGACAATGTCTTGAGGAGGGTCCCTCTGTCATAATCTAGTTTTAAAATCTTCATTATTTCATTTTGTGGTTCTTGTTCCTAAATTAATGTGTTTAATCAAGTTACGACATAGCAAACCTGGGCCTAGGAAGTAAGTATAGGGGCTCTGGAGCGAAATTTTGCCCCGAGCGAACTGAAGATAACTGTAATATTTGTGATGTATTTTCTCTTATTCTTACACTTTTCTTGCAGATTCCTGCACATCTTGCTTCATAGTATAAACTGTGAGCAAAGCTCCTACCAGTTTTTCAAGAGACGTGGTTTAATGTTTGTGTTATTTTTTTATGAATTCTATGATTCCTGGCTGTTTGGGATAAATCAACCAAAAACTTTGCACCAAACATGAGCAACAATGGCCTACCCTCAACCCTAACCGAGACAAAAGAGTGGCACCTGGTCCAGGTATCATGAGAAAGACCTCACAGTACTAGACACAGTTTTTCTTTGACAAGCAACTTTTGGAAATTAAGTGCAAAACACTCTAGTAAACACTTATCAAGATGTCACTAAAATACAAGAGGTACACTGAGGAATTCCACTTTAATCAGTGTAAAATATTGGCAATACAGTATGATAAAAACAGTACATTTAACATAAATGATGAACAGGTGCTGCAATTGAAGACAGTCAAGAAGATATAAAAAAAATACTGGAGAACTGCAATGTAAATGTTGTACTGACTTCCTTTCGAATAGATCAATATGAGCCTTCAATGTGAGATGTTCCCCTTTAATAAAAGATTTAAATAGCAGAATAATTAGGGTCCTCAAATTATGAAGACTAATACGTGTAAATGATGAGAATGATCACAATATTTGGCAAATTAGTTGTTATTATCATCTCAGCTGTATCTGTTGTTTTAGTAGAAGCTTTTATCCAGAACCTTACACTACAGCAGGTTCAGAAGTTTTTAGCCTGGGTGGCCCAGGAGGGGAATCAAACCCTCCACCCTGGCAGCATTTAGCCCCTTGCTCAATCACTCAGCTACAGGACCATAGTGTTGCTGCCTCCATATCAGCAATTCCACTGACAGATTACTCCATCAAACCGCAGCAATAATATGTGAAAACAAAAATGATGTCTCTGGGTTTAGTTGAAAAATAGGTTTGGCGCTCTTATCAGGCAGCAGCTTTGATAACTGGGAGCAAGTCACTGGATAAGTTGAGTTTAAATCTTTGTGCCTGGCTGAGGGAAAAAAACACTTTTGTTCTAAAATGAGATATTTGAGATAGTTTTTGCTGTGGTTGTGTGAAAACTGTACCTCCAAAATATGCCTTCAAAATGTCAACAGACAAATAAAGCTGCACTGTTTCTGGCTAGATGACCATGTATTTTTAAGTTTTTAAGTTAAGCATGAAATACTAATTTAACTTAAAAAATAAAAATCACCACCTAACAGCAATTGTAAGGACCAACTCTAGACTAAAAAAACCTACTTCTTCAAGCTAAGTACAAACATTTCGGGCTTGCAATCATCTATATTTGAGCAACTAAATATAACATGTGAAGTGGCCATGCTTCATAGCCTCACTGCCTTGGCACTTGGATTGCTAGCTAAGGTGCTAATTCACGTATCAATGGGTGACATCTTGTTGCCGCCCCAGGTCTGCCCTACCTTTGAACCACACATCAGATGACTGTTTTCAATTATACAAATGAGGCTGACTTAAGGGGGGCCTTGATCAGACACACATCCAAACACGCAGAGAGATCACACGAGCTAAGCATCCCGAGTGGGAAATGGTCTGGGACATTGTAAAATAGATCTGTGCTGAAGGAAATGAGCCAAACAGTCGAGATTGCCACTATGCTCCTTTAAGGTTCTTTCCCGCTTGTGTTAATGTCTTTCCAGTGGTGCCTTCAGTTTTCCCCTCTGCCAAAGCCATCAAGCCCGTTTGATCAGCAGCAGCTTGGAGGAATGAAGCCATGTTAGTCCCAGCATCCCCCCGCCCTCCTTCACTTCCTAAAAGAGTTGAGAGGCCATTCTCCTCTCCCCTGCCTTGTGGCGGGTTATTACAGAATATAGCAAGGCACTGTTGGGCGTACATGCATGCACGGATGAGCAGCTACGCTCACAGGCATGCTCAGTGCACATATCCATGCGCACACAGGCATTACAACATCTATCTGAGGGACGCTTAAGCCCTAAAATGCACCAGATGTTTGTGTTTCATCTACAGGAATGGCTTCTCCCTTGTTTTTTTTTCATCCTCTTGTTCCCTCTTGCTGCTAAAAAGGCTTAGGCCAACAGGAATCAATGGCTCAAAAGACACCTCATGTTTGGCTTCTTAGTGGCAAATTACAGTGCCCTCTCCTAAGCGGCGGCGTTTGAAGGAGGAGAATCACTCTGTTTTCTCACTTCTTTGAAAAGGGACTTGGCTGTTTATGGGAGCGAGAAGCCGATGTTGGTTTTAGCAGGCCATTATCATCATGCGATGCTCCAACCTCTGTCAAACGCTGCATTGTGCAAAACGACTGATATGACCACCTATGCCAATTCACCAGGGGCACTGAACTGTATAGGCACATACTGACCACAGACACACACACACACACGATGTGCTGAAACCAGCACAAACACTTTCACGAAGAGAAATCACAAATTGCTAAACTCAATCCTCCAGTGCAGTTTCGCCATGCTAGTTCTGAATACATGAGAGTAGAAAAAGGTAAATAGAGGGGACAGTATTGGTTTCTGCATGCTCTACTGATTAATTATGGCTACCAGTTTACTCAAACCTTCATCTAAACATGGGAAATGCACTACAGTCTCCCTGAGGTGAATGCAAGGGAGGGGAGTGGCTAATGTTCAAAAAACCACACTTTTTTAATGCTCTTTCTGCCCCACATTCCTACACAATAACCCCAGGCAGCAGGGATTGTCTCATTACATACAGTATCTCCTTTACACCCACACACACTTTACTGTCCCACTCATCTGCCACTATCACCTGTCATGTGACATAAACCAGGCATATAGGGTACATACATATGTCCATACGATACCAGCTCAGCAAATGATATGCCAGTGAACATGCAAGGCATGCAAGCCCTTAAAGTGGCTTCTAACTTTAGTGGACAAATATATCAGTACACCAATAACAAGCTAGAGTTTAATAAAATAGAGGCATTTTATTAAAAATGACAAACGGGCAGAGCGGCGTCATTCATGCCTGAAATGATGACGTTTCCCTAAAATGTTCGTACATTCATTTTTATCCTTCTTTCAGTGTCGATACATTTTCCACACATACAAGAACAACATTCTTGGACAAATAGCCAATTCTACAGAGCCTATAAGGTGTTGGGGATGATAATTTAAGCACACTCACTGGAAATGAGACATCTATGCAATGAAATTAATTATTTAATTGGAATTTAAAGTCTTTAACCTTTAACATTCTTTCAGTCTCATGTGATACAGACTTTTGCTCACCTGCAAGAATCAAACTCTGAGGCAAATGCCAACTGAAACGGACACAACCTTGCAGGGGATGGGGGAATTTATCTGATCATTTGAGAAAGATTACTTTGTCATGACATCCAGTTTTCCACATCTGACTTTTGCACACCTACATAAACACAATTCTAGGACAAACAGCAAATTCAGTGGAGCCTGCAAGATTTCAAGGTAATTTTTTAAAATTATTTGCAACTTCTTTGCATTTATTATTCATTTGTGCTTTCAAATTACAGATTTTTGCTCTCAAATGAGTAAAGTCTTGCGCACAAATAAATATTTTGTCTCAAGTCACTTTAACAATAGGAACTGAAGTTGTTGCTGCTCCGTTCAGTTATGACGGAGAATGTTAGTGACATGCTACAGCTGTGTTTTGGTATAGAGATTAGATTAGATAAGTTCAACTTTATTGCCATTACACATGTAGTACAAGTACAAGGCAACAAAAGTTTAGGTCTAACCAGAAGTGCAATAAGCAAGTGTGGGATATAAAGTTTGTGCACAAATGCAGGATAGAGCAGTATTATGAAAATATTTTACAAGTGGTACTATGGACATTATATACAGATGGCATTACTATAAACGTATAAACGTAGAAGTATACTGATGGATATGGATATACAATATACAATAATGAATTGGACTGGGCAGAACAGTAGTGCATAGAGGTGTCTACAAATACTGTATTCATTCCTTCATATTCCTTCAGAGCTGAAAAGCTGTGTTTCACTGCCCTCTAGGTTGAATGTTTCAAGTCTGTTGCACCTTTGACCACACCCAACAGTGATGTCACGGTGTACCGACACACCCTAGAGTACACTTCCACATCACTGCAGCAAAGTGAGAAGTTAAACCACTGGAGGCCAGCAAAAACAAGGTTTTCAGTGGCTGCTAAGTTGCTCTTTAAGGCCACTAAAGGTCGGCCTTAGAAACTCCCAAGTTGTGCACCCCCTAGTGGAAGTGTAAAAAAAGACAACATTGACAACATTGCATTCCCACCCCCAAAGCCCCCAACCGATCACCTGCAGAATCTTTTGAATATTCTAAATATTTTTTGCCATGAAACTGGCCGGTTTGAAAGATATTGAATATCAGTGCAAAATATCAGCAGTCAGCAGCTTCAATCTGAAATACTTGGCATCGGTTTCTGCCTTTAAAAGTCCATTGAACCCTACGGCAGCAGAAGGTAAATGGGCAGGGGGGAAGGGGAGTGAAGAGGAGAGAGGAGGGAAATGAGCCCAATTGGATTTCAGCAGGATGTAGGAGTGGAAGCACTGACTGAAGGATGGAAGGAATTCTGTGGTATAAAGAAGTGGATAAATTAAAAAGTGGAAATGTGGGCTGAATGGATGGATTGGATGAAGGGCAGATAGATGACGGTTTAAATGGATGATTGGTGGCATGGGCACTGAGAGCGCGAGTGTGTGTGTGCGTGCACTCTCCAGAGGTGCAGATTAGATCACTGTTATGACTGCACAAGCCCTCAGGACACAGCAGATACACATCAACAGATAACCTACACATTTATTCCCACCTCTGCACCATCCTCACCTCCTGCCTGCATTTCCTCCCTCTCACTCTCTGATGCAGACTTCCTCTACTTCCATCCATTCACCGTCACCAACTCTTCCCTTTTTTTTTTTTACTCCATCCCTCTTTCTTTTCCTGCCTTCTCTAACTACATCTAAGAGTCCCGGGGCGGTGCACTAGATCACGCTTCTCAATAAACCCGTCAAGCTCTCCTCTGTACCCCCCATCCCATCTCCCCTTAGCCTTCCGAAACACAATAACAGCAACTCTGAACGCCCCTCCCAACAATACTCCCATCGATCACTTCACTATCTGGAACACACATCTATCTGGGGAGTTTACCACAGGCATGGCACCCACTGAAGGCCCTGTTGCTCTGCTCTATATCGCTTAATGTTTTCTTGTTGCGGACCCCAAATTGACAAACACTATGCCTCAAAGATTCCAGTTTGATTATGTTTGGCCCAGGAAACACAACGAAATCATGAGGGGAGCATATTAGTTGTTCTTGATTTAGCGCAATTGTCTAGATTGGAATAAAACCAGATTGCATCACGTCCACGCCTACAAAACATATCGAAATCTGGAAGCCATATATGGGCCAGCTCATATTTGGTCCTCGATGCCAGAACACAACTGAGCGTGCAGACACTCAGCCTGACATAGCTAGGTAGGCTTGTAGGCTAGGTGCTAACATTTTGCCACACAGTATGAGGCAAAAGCACACCAGCAACACTGTCCAAAGATGGAAGCCTTAACCTTTAGTGAGGAGGTTTACAATATATGGCATGCAGAGTCAAAAAATAGAACACTGAGAATGTTTCATCTGCTGGTTTTAGCTGTAAACCATCTCTCATTACCCGCCGCTTAAACAGGTGAAGTAGCACCTGGACTTATATACCAGCTTCTCATGATGTATCATCATGTACATTTTTATCTATCTCCTACATAAAACTTTCATTTGATGTAATTCAAATGATCTACTACCTATATATGATTTATGATTTATATATGATGTCTATGTTGACATTATCTGACCAAAGTGCTAATCTCCCAAAACTGTATTTTGCTTTAAAACTCCCGGGATCTGTTTGTTGAGAAGAGAGAAAAAGGAAAGGTAACTATTGTGGTCTAGCGAGAGGAGAGAAAAAATACCTGCAACAGAGAGATTGTTTAGAGTTGCACTCCACAGGGAAGAAAGAGGCAGGTCGGGCAAAGACGAGCAGCAGCTCTCTGACATCCTGTTTGTGCCCCCCGCCCTCCCCTTTGCATTACAATTCATTCTCTGTGTGAGTCAAGGTTAGACCTGACAGCTCTGCAGCTGTGTATGGATACGTGTGTTTTTGTGTATGTGGGCTCACGTGTATGTTTTGCAGCGCCCATATAAAACAGATGGGGGAAGATGGAAATGAAGAGTCAGACTGAGAAGAAGAGACTAGACAGAGAGATTTATGGGTAGGAAGTACAGTCTGTGCTCTGTAGATGAGGCTAGGTGGCACCCTGAGGTGTGGGTGGAAGGCTCAGATTAATCCCTCATGCATGGCTGGAGGTTTGATTCCTAGTTAGATTCCATTTTAAGGTCAGGCCAGAAGGTTTTTGGAGGCTAATAGAATGTTGTAATAGTCATTTTTATGTCTTTAACATGAATATTTCATCACCAAGAAAAAGAAATAATTGATATTTGTGCCAGAATTTTCTTTTGGCACAATTGAAAAGCTACCGAAACAGAATCTAGGCTTTTTGACCCTGAAAGTCCACTGATCCAATACAAACAAAATTGTCTTGAATGGGTGAGCAGCTCCCTCTACACAGACTGAGACAGGTTTCACTGCAGGCTTTTTTTTTTTTTTTTAGTGATTTAGCTCATTAAAAATTTGATTTACAAAAAGAGGCCACTATAGGTACTGATTATTGGCTAATTATATCAGCGATAAATATGGTCTGTCCATTTGTGCTACTCAACTTTTAAAAGGTTAAACAAGGAAGAAATGGAACATTAATGGACAGTTTGACCCCATCAAAATCGTTTTCTCTCCCATACACTATCACAGAGGTAACCAAGTGCCGCCCAGGCCCCAGAGCCAGCAGGTTTCCTTTTCAAACCCTACACCAGCTGAGTGAAGTGTCGTACCCCTCATGGGAGCATCAGTTTTGCCACCATCTCATTGATACCACACACAACAATGATTCTGCCATCCAGTCATGAAAAGAATTACATTTGCTGCTCTAAATTTTCAGTGTCTGGTATGTCTTTACTGGGAAACATCCTGTTGTGCAGAAGTGATATGATCTGTAATTATGACTTGTTTTGAATAAATAGAAGCAGAACTGAATCGTTAGCATGTGTATGAGCAGACACAGAAATAAGTGCCACCTAGTTGAACTTAATCAACCATATAGCCAACAAAATAAAATACTTCACAGTACTGGTCACACTGTTTGACAAGTGAAAGATGCCACAGAAACAAAAAAAGACATGGAGGATTATCTCTTTAAAAAGTAAAAACAGCTGCTGTAGTGTCTAGAATGAAAATCAGGGTATGATTTGTACAGCAGGAGATGCTCTGCACGCTGATAGCAGGTGGCACTGACCTTTCTGTGACCTTTGACTACCATGTGATTGGAGCCTTGAAGTTTCTATGCTGTCTAATGTCACCGGGCCAGCTCTCACGTGGTCCAACAGTTACACTCATGCAAGCTAACCAGCCCAACCTATGCAAAAGCCCAGTGTGTGCATTCTGCATAAGAGAAAAGTTTGAAGGCCAGAGGTGATTAGTAGGGATGAATACCGGAATTGGGATGCTGGTATTTCCCAGGAATTCACACAAAATGTATTGCCTTTTATTTATTTGTTCCAGTTACATATCATGCTAAAATGGCAAATTTCAAAGATAACACTGAAAAAAAGAGAATAAAAATCATTGTTAATAGTGTGATAATCAATTGCCCACCAGTGAGTTTGAAATCAAACTTTATTTATGGAGAGAAATCCTGTTTTCCTGGGAAAAGAGTAATATATTTACTGGAAGCGATAAAAAAAAATCAAAGCCTCAACCCTGGCGACTAGTGAATAATACTGCCAATTAACGCAGGTAAGACTATCCCTCTGTAATTCTGATGGCTCTTTTAGCTGAACAAGAGCCTCAGTCCACGAATGTTGCTTCTATTCCAAATTCCTCTCCTTCTCCACAATAATGAGCTCCTCTCAGACTCAAGAGTTGACAGAGGTAAAGCATTTAGCATGCTTGAATGGTAAAAGAGGGAAAGAGTAGGAGTGCAGAGAGAAAGAGGGGAAGATACAGGCCAAAGAGGGATAAAGTGAGGGATGGGCAAAAAAACAGGTAGAAAAAATCTACTGAGACATGCATGAGGTAAGCTCTCCCTCTGGCAAGGCAGAGTAATGCCACTGCACAGTACAAATGCAATGGCTGACTATTGAGAATGAGAGGAAGAAAGGAAGCAAAGGAAGGAGAGAAAAAGACAGCGAGAGGAAGGGCTGGTGCAGAGGAGAGATATACATAAACCAAGAGGGGAAGAGAGATCATCATTGTGTTCTCTTAGTCTCTTAGGAATCAGTTATTTTTCTGCCCATCACTACAGCCCAGGGACATGATGTGAACAACGTGGGGACTGTGTTTGTGTTCGCCTGCGTGTGTATAGTATGTGTGCGTGTGTGTCACGTGGTGTGTATTCTGCATATTTATGTGGGTGGCAATGTGTGTATGCAGCACTGAAAGCATGTGCATACTTCATTCGTTTCAAGGCCAAGTGATGAAATACTCCTCTCAGAAAACAGAAGACTCTCTCTCTCTCTCACACACACACACACACACACACACACACACACACACCCACACAGACCCAATGCAGTAAGTGTGTGTGTAACTATGTGTGCTGTGTGAATGTGTACTTGACTTGAATAAGCAAACCAAAGAGCTGGAGACTAATGTAATAACGTACCGTAGGAACAAGAATCAAGGGAGGTAGATAGAGAAGCCAAAGCTCACCAAACCATTTAACCATTCTTGAGGAGTCAAATCAATTATTCAGTAAAATGGTACGATGATGGAAAGTATCAATGAGAAGACACAGTAGAAGACAGGGAAGTTTTGCAGACCTTGAATGCAACATGGCTGACAGAGAGAAAAAAGTAATGAGACGATCATGAGCAGATCATCAGCTAGTGAAGGCTATACACACTCACAAACATGCAGATTAAGCAAGATGCATGTTCAGGCACACACTACCTTGACTACTTCCGTCGGTGTGGCATATACAGTGTGTGCTATGAGCTTCAATTGAGACGTGCCAAATGATGACGCAACCCTCTGCCGGTGTGTGAAGGGTCTGGTCACAGGAGGAAGTGGCAGATAAAGAATCATTTGTGAATGGCTGCAATTATTATCCTGCTCTGATTGTATGTAGCTATGTACATACTGTTCCACTAGCATCTGTCACTTTCTGAAAAGCTTAAACATGTTCCTGGGGATTTCTGTCCATATTATAAGCTAAATGCGTATCCACTTCTGTACGGAATGGTAAAATTTGAAGATGTTGTACTTTATATTTGACCAGGAAAATCAACAATTATTTTGTTAGCATCCACCAGCTACAGCTCCCACGTTTATACAGTGTATCCCTGGCTGAAACTCATGAGTTGCCAATCCGCTTATATTACACAACTTTGGGCTTCTTTTTTTTTTTTTTTTTTTTTTTTTTTTTTTAAAGTTGCTTGAAAAAAATCACAGGTCGTGGTTTTTTGGGCTTGTTTTAAAAAATATGGTTGCTTGTTGGGAAAATCTGACAAGCGACGTAATTTTTTTTACATTTATGGTCGCTATTTTCCCCAATGCATTGACTGACACGGTCTGCTCACAGCCTCACAAATAACATCAGTGCTGTAATGTAATTTGCCCTCCCACAAATCCCCACGTGGACCTATCCCGCCCCCTCCTCCCTCTCACTGGAGAAAAATCAATGTCATGTCAATCATGTTGTAGCCTAACCAATCTGGTTTTACTGCAGTTACTGCCTAGTTACGAGCCAGATTTCTTAGGTTTATTTTATTTTTTAGATTGCACCATTCTTATGAATTTTGACATCGCTCTCCGAAATATGTACCCTTTGTAATTAAACAATACGTTAATACAGTAGTTCATAGGTTGGTTGTTTCTAATTAAATTTAAACACATCTTTCATTTTAGAGTGAATGCATTATCCTAGACATCATTGGTGGTGATTTGCATTTAATTTGTACCAAAAAATATTGACTACTCTGATTTATTCTTTTTTTATAGATTATAAAAGAAGTTAATGGAGCACATGATTCTTCTTAGTTTTCCTTTTTAAATTTAAATCAGCATTGTTACAGGCTTTTTATTTTCTGCCTGGCTATACAGAATAGATGTAATCAGATTACATCACGCTTTGCGAGTAATCCAACAATCGCACATTCTGTCAATGTAAATTGTTATCATTACTTTATTATGTTTCCAAGTTGTCAGCATCACCCTAAAATACAAGAGTAAACACCAAAGCTGATATAAATAAATTCTGTTGTTGCTTTTCAAACTCCGAGTGGTTTCATTTTAACATTTTGCAGCCTGTTTGCATTGAGGCTGTAACAGGCTATATTAATATTGGGCTTGTTTTCGACACTGCGGAACTGCTCATGGGACATCTTGTTGAGAGAAACCCTGTGAGAAACCCATTAAGTTCCAGATGCTAGCTGAACAGACTAGTTAGAACAGGAAGTGAGGACTTTGGTTCTCTTTAGGCAGTACCAGAAGTTAGCTAGCTCACTAGGTAAATTACTAATTATTGCACTGGCAAACTAGTTAGCTTGCTAACTCAAAACAAAGCACATTTAAGAACAGTTACACATAGGGCTTTTGCACTACAATATTAGTAGTCTATGAAACTGTATTAGCTAACACGTTAGCTTTCTCTAATTTGGATTATACTTTGTGACTGCAGTGAAGTCTGTTATGATGGATTTTATTGGTCAAAGGGACAAATTTCCTGTTGAATTTCAGGAAAGTTGAACTTTTGGGGAGAGCACTCCAACCGTCATTTAAATAAAGTGAATTTGGTGGGAAATTTTAATGTCAGAAATTCTGGTGTGACCGGGACTGAACACAATCGTGTACTTGTGGATGCCCGTTTACATACAGAGCACACACACAGACGCAGGAAGCAAAAATGCATGTCTAGGCCCACCCACACCTACACCTCTTCACACAATTATGACATATAAAGATGCTTGTAGACCCCATCATATATCCATACACATACCTGCTTATACACAACCACACCCCTGCCATACACACACATCCACAGAGAGCCCTCAGACATACGGTCGTGATACATCACCACCTACACACAGGGGTGTCAGCCACAGACAACTGCTCCTGAGCCCCAGCAGAGCAAAGACATTCATCATTATGACAACACGCATACACACACACACACACACATACACACATTGAGAGAAAGCAACATAAAACAATGTTGCAGCTGGTGATGCGTGAAGACGACTCCATCACATCATATATCACACATACTGTACGTGTTTTCTGCCTAAATAACAATATTATGAACAAAAACAGTCATAACAGAAATGACGGAGGGCTTCTTCTACTGTTGCTGATGCATTTCTCCTCATTCCTCTATGTGTGTGTGTGTGTGTGTGTGTGTGTGTGTGTGTGTGTGTGTATGTGTCATCCTCACAATAGAGAATGAAAAGGCCTCTCTGTTGCTTGGGAGAAAGATAAAACCACCACTACCGATTCTCCTTTTTCCCTCTCATTTTCTCTTAATCTCCACATCAGATAAGACACAATTCAAATCTGACCAGCTGTCTGTCCAGGGGAGTCGTATGCTGTCAAACCATCACTCTTCCTCCTCCTTTCACACCTTTCCCCCGGTAAATCTCTCCCAGTCCGCCCATGTCAATTTTCACCCTGCTCCAACCAGCGATCTCTCTTCTCTTCTTCACTTCTAGGATTAGTCTCATGTATCGGTTTGATCATCTATACTGGCCATAAATTAGGAGCCGTTATCTACCTTCTATATAATGGTTAAGATGCAGTTTTTGTTTGATTACTTGTTTAATCTGCAATTGATCAATACTTAATTGACTGTCTGTGTGAAGCTCTTAACCTGAACTGATCTGTATCAGACCCAGCAGGATTTTGCTCAATTTTTGGTGGTTATGGTGCCAGAAATGGACAGATGTTTTTGTGGCTTTTATGAAAAATAAAGATGCAGTTTTCAGCTTTTTTTGTGTTATGTTGCAATTAATGTATAATTTTTAAAAACAGTAAGGCTAAGGGAAAATGTGGTGATTGTTCTGTAGGGGGCAATCCGCAGCCTTGGACTGAAGTCTGCCTAGGAAGACAAAATCAGGGGAAATAAGGTCCTGCAGGCATTAATGTTTTTAGACTGGATCGAGGTCTGTTTAGAGTAAGGTGTCCAATTCTAAATTATTTTGACGGGCTTAACTGAAGTCTTTTGGTGGGTTTTGATCATATGGTGTTTCGGATGCTTTGACGAGTGTCACATGAAAGACATACCAAAGTTAATACTAGAGAGAGACAAGCCTTCTTTTGTCCCTCCCTCTAAAACTCTGTGGTCTGTCCATCCCACCGACACTTATATACACTTACATACATTTCTCATGAGAACCCTATGCTGTCTGTCACAGGACCCTTTCAGCTGTTGGGTTCATGATTTGTGTCCTTTCAGGCGCTGAATGGGATCAGGAAGGGGAAGTGAAGGGATGAGTTGGTGGGGTGGTCGTGGAGAGAATCAGTGGTCATATTTATATTTTCCCTCTGATAGCAGCAATGGGTTGTCTTTGTAGGGTTGTGTACACCCCTGGCAAGAATGTGGCATTTTCAAGCATTATTATGAGTGTGTCTGGTGTCTTCCTCTGCAAACAGTATATTTGTTAAAGTTAGCCACCTCTTGTTCTTGTTTACTTTTGCCTACATATTCGGTCATTGCTGTGTGCACTTTCAAGAAATCATTGCTAAATACTGTCCATCCTGCAGCCTAGAAGTGTGATAGACTCTCAAGAACCTTTTAGTTTTGTATTCAACAAAGAGTCCAAGGAGGTGAGGGGGTCACATACTTCCCAGAGAGCGACCTGAGTCTAGGCGTCAGAGTTGGAGTTAGAGTGGAAAGTAAAGGGCAGAGGTCCTGCTCCATTTTTCCTGATTCTCTCACTTTACCCTCTTTTCATGTTCCCAGCACTGACAGGACTGGATAGAGAGGGATTAGACTGTTAGTTCCACTTAGTTCTCATATGATCTCAGCTAATATTTGTCAAATCTGATGTTGTCAGGGGCTGTCAGCGTCAACGGGGGAGTCGCTACAGGAAGCGGCAACGAGAGAGAATTTCAAAAACGTATCACGTGGCAGGAACTTAAGGGGCCAGCATAAATGCAAGCTTTACATTGCTACTGAAAACAGCGCCGTTAAACACAGTGACACAAAAAACTAAATCAAAAGATCACCAAGAGCACCTCTCGTGAGCCAGGCTCAAGAGGAGTGTTCACGTAAATACAAAGTGTCATCTCCATAAGCACTATGTGGTCCAACCTGTCCGCCTCCTCACTGGCTGGGTAAGAGGGCACAGATAGACCTGTCTAATGCCGGAGACGCACATTATTCACAAATCCTTCACTCCAGGGCAGATATGCCCGCAACTGGTGATGCAAGACACATCAGAGGGAGAAAGAGAAGGGTGGCTGGAAGTATGATGGCTTCCTCGTCCACCCCCGCTGGTTGTACACGGGGCCCACGCCGTCAGAGCTGATGACACTGATTAATGAGAAAGCCGTCTCATCGCTACAGCACTTGGGCAATAGACTACATGGAGAGTGAATAGAGGGAGACTCTGCAGGGTAAAGTGCACGCCCTGGCCTTATATCATTGCGGTGGAAACAGAGATATGAGTAATCATGGGATTAATGCAGTTTTCTAATACAAAACATTTGTTGGTATTTTTGATCTCCTATAGCATACTTCTATAATATTGCTATGGTGATATAGAGCAGTGGTTCCCAACCGTTCTTTTTGTTTGGCTTGTGTCCCCTTAAAAAGAAGCAATGTCTACACGCGAACGCTTGTCGCAAGTTTAATATGTCTACGAGTTGTGAGACGTTCAACCAAAGTGATTTTCCCTTCCAAAATTGTGTCGTTTATATCATTTTTAGAGGCCAAAATGAAAAAAAAAATAATAATCCGGTATTTACCAACAAAAAAAGGAACTATTAGAGTCCGACAAAAATATTTGTGTTGAAGAATTTTTGAGTTTTTGAGTCTCTCCTAACCCATTAACAATCCCGTGACCCCTCATATTAAATTTGCAAACCCTTTGTGGGGTCCCAACCCCAGATCGGGGTTTCTTATAATAATCTTATAGTGGTTTATAGTAAAACTGTGGTACCATATGTCATTTTTTGACATGTATGATTTGTATGATAATAATATTTCTATCGTATTATTATAGTGAATCATGCATTCTCAGAGTGACTCACAGTATAGTTTGTAAATAGTTTCTTTATCCATTTAGGGTTATATTTACATGTTTCTATGCTGCAACTACAATATATACAGCATTTTACAGTTTATCTGTGTGAGAAAACTGTGTTTTGGTGGTGAGTCAACTCCACAGCATTAACGTAGAAACATGTTCATATCCAGCTGCTGCATGATTTGTTAAGTTATGTGATATTTGTACAGTATCCTAAAATGTCCTGCATGAGTCTACTATCTGTTTTTCGTAACACCTCCCTCCCACACACACACACACACACACACACACACACACAAACGTATTCACACTTCATTACATTTGTTCTATTCTTTTACATCATGAGTCACAAGAAGTTAAGTGCAGCATCCGAACATACACTGCAGACTGCACACAAAGAAAAAACCTTCATAACACGAATTCAGGAAGGAAGAACTACAGCACACTATACATTTTCTCTGCTGGAAAATAGAAGAACATAATCCATCAACAACTAGGCTTTGTGAGCTGAGGGGACATAAGTGGGACATGCACTGTGGAAAAAAACGCATGACCGTGATGTCGGGATGAAAACCTCCCTTTGTCCCTGCTCTATAGAAATTCCGGAGTTTAACTGAATTACAGCAAATCCAATTGATACACACGGGATTCCAGTCATCCATGCATTCCTGCATGTTCTCAAACAGCCTCTGTGTTGCTTCTCCTCTCCTATCCACAGTGGATTTTTCTGCAAATGCTTTCCGATGAGTTAAATCAGTCTCATGAGACTGAGATCACTCCTGTCTTCCTCCCTGCGCGGGGAGAATGGAGAGATCGACTCTGTGGTCTTTATGTGTCTCAGCATGGTGCGCTCCCAGAGCCGGCTGCACAGTCCCGAACCCACCGTTTCCAGCCCAGCAAGACCCAGAGAAATTATAATGGGCGGCTGCCGCAAATCAAAGCAACTTCCCCTCCTCTATTCCACGGAGCGAAATGGGAAGCCGTTGCTAAATGCTGTAATAAGAGTCGACCTGACGGGTTACAACAATTTGACGACATGCAGCAGATAATACAGCTTCATAAAGACAAGGTTTATTCACGGCGGTAGCATTAATTCCCCGTAATGGCGTTCATTCATCACCATCCTGTCGATAGCTGATAACAGCCCCGGGCGCTCCTGCGATCCCCGTGCAATTTATCGACGGATATTAATAACAACAAGCCATAACTAACACAATAACACAGAGATATAGTCACACCGGCTATGGCGTTAATTGTGACCCCGATTCCAGTCACATATCCAGCAGCGGAGCAACATTTCCACATCGGACAGCTGCTTTTCAGGACAGTAAAAATCACACAAAAAACAGAAATCACAAGCGAGAAAGAGAAAGAGATGGCAAATAACTCACATTCTGTCTCCGGGAACAAGCAGGCGGCTCTCCACCATCATATCGGGCAGAAAATCCAGATTGTAGGATGAAGTCATGTTGCCTGCCTGCCCTGTGTATTTGTGTGTGCTTACAGTATAGTGTGTGTGAGTGTGTGTGCGCCTCCGCCGCTGTGCGCCCTGCCTGATAAATAAAGGAGCGTCGCTCTCGCCCAAACTGCGCCTGGCCGCGGAGACGGAGAGGGACAGGTGCAAGAGCCGAGGCCTCCCCAAAGGCAGCGTAGCCAGCCGCACACACTCTGTCCGCATCCAGCAGTTGTCACATTCTTCTCCTCCACTCCCCCATTCGCGTTTTTCCTCCTGGTTTTCTTCCGCCGGTCCTGTCTGAAAATCCACTCTGCAACAGCGCAACTGACGGACTGTTGGAGAACCAGGTGCCGACTCGGGGAGGCGTGGCGCATAAACGCTGCAGCTGATCTTTAACTATTAGGTCTCCTCAGCCATAGTCTTTAAACAGTGCTCGCCTTTAACCATTAGGCATCATTGTGGGCACATACGTCTTCAATCTCCATATACTCTTTAAAATAGAAGGTGGCTTAAATCATTTATATTGCACCGTAAAAAACTAAATATTCATAATCAACATCCTTATTCAAGACACATCCTTTAACCACTGGCTATAATTAGCCATATCTAACTGACCACTAAATATCTTTTTTCATCAGACAATCATCTTCACCATATCTAACCAACTAAAATTAACCTCACCTTGCAGTTTTATCATTTATAAATATTATTTTGAAGGGGCTAATACCTGTCATTAACCCTTAACAATTATACAGTGTACCACAAAAGGACAATCTGTTACTCACAAATGTCCCTAAAAGTTGCTAAAACTGTAATGGCATACATAAGCAGCGACCAATGACTGGGAAGTAGGTACTGTTATTATTTAGTCCTTTTCAAATATACTTTTTGACATTGGTCTTATATTATTTGTTGGTAACCCATTGTTGTTGTTGTTGGTGGTGGTGGTTATCATGGAAAGGATTACTTTTGAAAAACAAATGTTTAAAATCTCAATCAGGTTTTCTGGTTATGTGAAGTTAAATAAAAACATTGCTATATACACAGTATAGGAGAGAATTTGGACCATGCCGTAACGTGAAATATATATTTTATGTACAAATAGATTTTTGGCATCTTTGCTTGATGTTGGTTCTTCATTAGGCCGCGTTCAGACAGACATTAGCACTGCGTGAAAAAACGCAGGCCCCTCATTTAATTCAATGTGGCCACTGTGTTGATGCAGCAGGGGTGCTGACACAGAGGGCTCTGCCAAAAAAAAAAAAAAAATGCAGGGTTGCCCGACAAAAAAATATGGTTAATCCATGGCTGAACATGTGAAATTGTGAAATCATCCGGCAATGCGCTGCGTTGGCCAGTCAAATATATGGGAGTGTGCACTCCTGGTAGATTACTTTGTAATGGGAATGCCGTAATTCCACTGTTTTTCTGGGGAAAGTGAACACCACTTAGATTATTTTCCGGAGTTCTAAAACTCTCTCTCATAGTATTGTTAACCACTGTGCAGTTTTAAATGTCTGATAAACCTTCAAACTCATCCATCATTACTCAAACTGGCCTTCCTGGATAGTATTTCATTATCTCACGGATACCTGAAGTAACTCTCCCACACCAATGCAGCCCCTTGTGGTTTTTTTAATGCAGGGCTGTTTTCGGCTTGACAGCCCTTTAAATACATTGCACAATCATGATTCAGAGCATATGAACTGCCGACTGTTAGAACAGAATATCACACATATTTCAGTGTGGTGACTTAATAAAAGAATGACCAGTTAGGTGATTTATAATCAGATGAGTTCACCAAATTTGGAGAGGTGCAATTGCGCATGGGGATAGCCTGGTAATTATGAACCAGACCATAATTTGCTGCAAATTTGCTGACTCTATTTTACGCTGCGTTAATTGTGTGGATCCAGTATGCCTTCCCGTGGAACCGGAGTGGGCTTGAATGCACCCCTGCGCAGCACGTCTACCAGGTTGCCCCACTTCCTCCCTCCTCCATGGGAGAAAAGAGGGGAGGCACTCCAGTAAAATAATGAGCCTCTCTTAGACTGAGAGAGGTGGCTCTCTGGGGGGAAGAAGATGAGTATCTGGGTCAATGGGGAAAAAAATGTGGTGAGTATGCACACATACAGCAGTGTAAGTGTATGGCGTGGGTGGGACTTGGCCCGTGGCTCTGCTCGCGGGTCAGCTTGCATATTTACTTGCAAGGACTGGGGTCAGAGTATGGATGGGAAAGGCTGATCCTACATCAGCGCCTCAGGGCTTGCAGTGTCCCAGAAGTGGGGATGATGTTGCATGTTTCACCGCACTCGATCCTTCACAGAACAGGAGTTGTACAGGACATTATTTAACCAACTGCTGCATCATAATCGGCTGCATTCCCATCACAGGCTTCCACGTTCAGGCCTGAACTGACGAACATGGCTGTTGTTTCAGATGACAGCTCATAACCCAAATCCAACATGTTTACAAACTGACAACAGCATCACACAAAGTAACAATAAAAAAAGGACATCACAATCATTTGTTTTCCTACTATTCCCCTGCTTGCTTCCAACAGATTTTGGATACGCCACCTTGTTTTTATAAACCGACTTCTTTCTCTAAATAGCACATCAGATATTTTATACTCCCTTTTCATGAACTGCGTCCTGCAAGTTAAAATTCTGTTCAAACAAAAGCATATTTCCCATTTACTCCTATGGAATCTAGGCATGCAGATAGTTTTGGTTTTATTTCCACATGAGGGTTTTGAGAAATCGGACTCCCCTCTGCCCCCACCCCGATGGAGATGAATGGAATTCAGTTTGTGGTGCCCAAAACATTGAAAAATGACATTAAAAAATTCAGCAGCCATTTCCTTTTAAAGAAACAGTGTCCCTGTTACTTTGGATAATCCACAGACCTCACAGTCAATAGTTTTCATTGAAACTACTTTATACTAAAGAAATAGTCCCTATGAAAACTGTTGACAATGTGTTCTTCTGAAACCTGGAAAAATAAAACCAAAACTATTTACATGGCTCGATACCACTGTATTTTTGTAATTCGGGTGAACTGACCTTTTAAGACTGACTCAGCCACGTTGGGACTTGTGTATCAGTGGGCGATTGCTGATTGATTGCCCATGCAAATAACAAATTACAATTTAAGCATTCAAACACAAACCTGGTCAAATTCATCCATATCATATCTTATTCTACACTGAAAACCAAGCTGAGAATGACACAGCTGACTATTATTACTACATGACAGACTTTAATGATAATAATCATTGAATAACACAGGTGATGATAGGAGTTATAGCGAGAAGCTGCATGTGTACGTGCCTCTTTGTTTGCCAAAGGCTTATGAACACCTGTCTGACCATGTGCACTGCTGCAGTGAAAATGCATCGGATTCAAAATGAGTAAATTGGAACGCATGTTCTCATGTACGTCTGGTAAAACAATCATGCAATCAAATCTCCTCATTTGCTTCGAATTCTAAACAAATCCTTTCCTCCTGTTCGCCAAACAAAATGCATCCATCCATTAATAAAACATGAGTTAATTTTCAATGTAGTCATGTGAAACCAACAGCTTATCAGAAAAAAAGTGACATTGTTTTAATATGCAATTTGTGTTGCAGCTGTTTAATATTGCATTTACTATGATGCATGTGTATGTTAGCAAGTGCGCAGCTATGTTTACACTACTGTAGTGGTTTTGCTCTGGATTTTCAAAAACATTCTGCACGTCCAGGAGAAAAAAGCTAAAGGAAACACTTCCATGCATTGGGCATAATTTGAATCACTATCATGACACTTTGGCATCAAAATCCCAATGCATTTTCTGAATTGTATATCTAATCTTTATAGAAATCCAGATGACTGAATCAATAATATTACTATTTATAAAAGAAACCTCTTCAAATGGCTGAAAAATATGACTTTACTTTCTTCCTATACTCCATAGAATTGTATCTAAAAAGCATCACACCGAATACCTGGCTTTAGGTAATGTTAATAGTGAGGTAAGTAAATCCTGACCTCATGCCCTCCATGTGAAAATGGACAACTACTGATTTTTTTTTAAAATTATTTGTTGATTATTTTTTGGTAACATCAGGCTTGCAGATTCTCCATAACAATATATTAACAACAAGCTTAAATTTAGCAGTTTCTTAGAAAAAAGAAATACAGAAGTACCTGCCATCATACCATTTTTGAAAGTTCTGAATGGCTAACAGTTAAACGTGTAAAACGTGTAAGGCAGCTACAATAATTAAAAGTCAGGCTTTGGTAAACTCTCACAAAAAAAACAAAAAAAACCCTCAGTTTCAGTGTAGAAGTCTGGCAGGTGGTGGGAACATAATGACACTTCTGCTCAGTCTCAAACCTTCAAATCTTGCTTCATTGCCAACTTTTCCTGAAGAGATTTCATGAAACTTGTATGCCTTTTTTGCATGCCACCACAAACCTCCACAATTGCGTCTTTGCGGCTTGCCAGAGGACCCGAAGCGTACCTTTCAAAAATGGAAACATCACCCGCTCCTCATTGGTGCTACCACAGAGCCAATCACTTGTTCTGTCACGAGCACCAAAACAAAGTGGCAATAAAGTAAGCCACCGTATTTTGAATACAAGACGACCGAAAAAGTACGGTAGGTAAAATAGAACAAGACATTTGCTGTATAGAAATGCCATTGGTGAAACTGTTAACAAAGTGACACTCAACCTTTTCATGGCTGCGTCCTTAGGACACCTTAAGAAATGCATCCTTGAGCCTGTGTTTCACTTAGTCCACTCACTTCAGTGAACATTTCATACATTGTGTTGTACCGTATTTTCTCCCTGTTGTTCTGCTCTTTTCCCACCCTCAGCAATCACCTCTCCTATCTCTCTTCACCCTAGGGCCCCATGTTCTCCCAGATCCTGCTCATGGCAAGGTCTGCCTCTGCCCTAGCTTGCTCTCCTACTTTTGTCTTTCTCGCCCATTCCCTGTGTCTAGTTATTTCTGTCTTCTCTCCGCCTTCATCTCTCACACCTCGGGCTGGGGGGGCTCAGCTGCCCGAACAATACAAATCGATCACTTAGAAAGGAGGAGAGGGGAGGGCAGAGGAGGAGGAGGAGAAGGAGGAGACAGGGTGGGGTGAGGAAAAAGAAAGAGACAAAGAGACAGGACCAAAAATAGGTGGTCTTACAAAGCAGAAAGAATCCTAAAGCAGCCACTATGTTATCTATCAGACTCTGTAAACTATCACCCAGGCTTCTCTATGCTTCCTGCTCGCAACCTTATCCAGAGCAGAGGATTGTGGGTAGCTGATGGCGCCGGCTTTTCACACGTGAATATTTAATGAAGGGCTCATGAATAATTCAGAAAAGCAAGCAGCTGCGTTTGAGCCTAAGTGGACATGTGAGGAGCTAGAAACCAGACAGACCCTGACTGCTACCGTTCATGCCCACCGCTCAAAAACTCCGGGAAAACACATTTTGATCAGTGTATATTCTACACTATGTGTGTGTTTGCAGATGAATCACTTCCTAAATGAAAGGATGATAGAGGCGTCCCAATCTAGTTTAGTCTCTCCTCTACTTTCTTATTCTGTCAAGCACAGAACCCCAGACTGAAAACCAAACAGTGTATGGATACTCCCCTACATCTCTATCTAACACTCTCTCCATCACTCTTGCTGCCTCTCACTGATCAATCTTGAAATCTCATTGCCATATTTTCTCCAGCTCTCCTCCATTTTCATGCTTTCATCTGTCTCGTTCCCTCGCCTCCATCACTCACTCCATCTCTCCCTCTCTGTCAGTTTGTTATTGGTCCTTGTTGGACTCTGGTTAGGACACCGTGTTCAAGTTAACATGGATCCCAGCTCCACCTGTGGGGCTGCAGCCTCTAAATGTTCACTGACCTGTTTTGCACACAATCTGACACGACACGCAAACTCCAACACAATGTGGTTTGACTGATGTATCAGCTCAGTGCTTTTCATTTTGTATTAAATGTATTTTCATCATAACAAGAATACAATTCTGATTAAATATAATGCTGATTATCACCCACCAGCACTACATCTTTTAGCTAGGCATGCCATATATTATTTTGAAGATAAGTTAGGCTACTCAGAAATGCCATCATTGGACATATGAGTGGTACTATACATGTATGAGGACAATTCTTATGGGGAAAAAAAGGTTTCCTGCAACTTGAAATTAGTTTTTTTTGCATGTATGTCCAAAGATTTTCAACACACAGCAAATATCCATATGAAATAATAGAGGAAAGTGTCAGTGGTTCTGAGATATAAAAACCAAGATGATGAAACTTAATACTATGTCCTAATACTTTCAGAAATACTGATAGTGTAAAACCAAAAGTAACCTATTTTTGTGGATTTTCTTGTCACTACATTTTGTTATTTCCATTTGGGATGAATATGTATTGAGTTTTTCCACCAAGGTTCCCATCGGGTTTTTGGTGACGTTAACAAGAAGTATTGTGCATCTAACAGTTTTGCACTGTAAGCGTGAGTGTATAGACAACAATTAACTGGATTACTTTTGACACAAAAGTCGAAATCTGATGATAATGAGGTAAGATCTGGAGTTGTACGGCCCAACTTTTTATAAGTGGACTTATGGACATCAATCCAAGATGGAAATCCAAGTACATAAATATAAATAAGAGTATGTCCTGATCAATTTGGCATTAAGTGTATGATGTCTGTTTTAGAGTTATGACTCTAAGGAGGGGTGCGATTTTTGCCTGGTTGAAAGGGTTAAAAAATCCCATCCTATCCATCTGACCCTAATACACACACACACACACACACGTACATGTAGACATGCACGCGCGCGCGCACACACACACACACACCACACATGTAGACATGCTTGCACACGCACACACAATCTACGTTACAGGACATTCTGATCAAGTCCAACACTGTCGAACAAATACCTCCTGACCTGTTCATTGACCCTCACACACTAATGTCTGCACCGGTGGTCTCGACATGACTTAAAGTGCGGGTCTCTCTGTCTCTGTCTCTCTCACTCACACTCACACACACACACACATACACACACACACTTGATGTCCTCTGCCCCTTTAGAGGCCTCCTGGCTATACTGTGCTGCTGTCTACTAGTTTTAATGGTCTCTGCTAGACTGGACAACGCTCAGCTGCACTGAAGTAGAAACATATCACTGCTGTTGAGGGAAAACCTTGTATCTCCCAACTCTCAACAAGATGACTTTGCCTTGGCTTCGGTTCGAGCACCGTGTTCTTTTGGGTTCATCCTGTGGGATTTTTAAGGATCTAATAAAGCCAGGTTTTTTACAGCCCTATAGCGGGCTGTGGAAAGCTTTGAAGTAAGGTAAAGTTGCAGCTTTAACCTAAAGCTTTATTCTTTATTAATAAGTCTTTATTAACAGAAATAAGAAAAACATAATTGTTACCACTCCACGTGTGTTTGGTTCATGGTCATCAAAACTACAACAGCCTACAGTTATGAATTCTGACCTTCTGCTCAGGGTGGCACTATTGTACAAAATAATCACATCCAGTAAAGCTTTAATTTTGAAAGCCTTTTCTCACCCTTAAGTGAGACATGGTGTAGATCTGGTCTATGCCAGAATTAAATGCAGTAACCTCTTAAAGACATTTGGGGCCACTGATGTGCAAAAATGATAAAACAGACAGCCTAAACAGTTTGGCACGTTTTCTATTGACAAATGCTATAAAAACGGGGCGGTCTGTCCTCTCCATCTCGGAAAACCCACGTATCTCCAAAATGTCAACCTTTCATAAACTAAGAAAAGCAGCCTTGCTTTAAGCTTCAAGAGATTATCCTGTAGTCTTTGAAAGTGGGCAAACAAAATGGCAAAGCTGCCTCCGCCATATTTGGTGACATCATACCAAAGATTTTGAGGTTATTTGACCTATGTCAGCAAAAAGTCCCCAATTAGTGAAAGGTGCATTCGGCTGTCCCTGTCACTCTCCGTACTGTTAGCAAGTCAACCAGGGGTGCTACTGAGCTATCTAGCCCAGAGCCATACCCCCTGACACCCTACCCTCCACCCCACTTTGGTTGATTTTTAAATATGTGTGGGAGGACAGGCTGAAAAGGCAATGTTTCATTACTGTGTAGATGTTACGTTTAGTGTCAAACAAGAAAAACTGGGAACTGGACCCAGGCAGGCAGAGATGAACCAACCAGGAGAGCAGTCCGAACAGGCAGAAGATAGAAATCAATGAAAATGTCCAAGAAAACACGAGAAACAAAGGCCGGGCCGCTTCACACAAGCCACAACGATGATCTGACACAGAACAAAGGATGAACAAAGACTAAATACACTCAGGTAGGGGAGACAATGAGACACAGGTGGAATCAATGAAGGCAAGCAAACTAATCACAAGCAGGACGTAAAAGTACACAAGACACATGAGGGAGAACTCTTACCAAAATAAAACAGGAAGTAACAGATCACAAACCCAAAACCATGACATTACAGGTTTAATTAGCCGGAGTAATAGAAGAACAAAAATCCTTAATTGGAGATAAAGGCTTTAGCTGGACAGGGTGTAAAGAATACACTTGTATATTGCAGTCCAGACCAACAGTGGTATACGACATTAATGCAGTTCTACCAAATCGCACAGTAAACCCCCAAAGCTTCTCTAAGTTGTATACTGTGCAGTGATTTCTCCTCTCAATGCAAATGGAGGATGGAGGGATATTCTCATGCCACTCAAAACACTGTACGCTCCACCTGCAGTGCATCGAAGCGCGCTTCAACTGTAATTGGCCATCGCATCAGTGACAGAGAGAGGCCCTCCATTCATCACCCCCCTTCTCCATTCGTCTCTCTGCACCTCCGTCGCTAACTCCGACCAATCTCTCCCTCACTTTCCAATTTCTCCGCCTGCCTTTGGCCCACCCACCCCATCCTCCCCTCCCTCCTCCACCTCTGTCATCCTTCTCCTCCCTCCCTCTCTCCTCCTTTTCCTCATTAAAGTGGGACCCAGGCAGTAGCGGTCACTGCCTCTCATTTATTTTCATTTGAAACTGGTGCAGCTCCACTGATCCTCTGGGGCTGCAGGAGAGAGAGCAGGATGGTGTCATTCTGATAACAACTGACACACACATACGCACCCTCACACACACACACACACACACACACACACACACACACACAGATGTACTGTATGTGCACAAACTCACACACACCCTCGGAAAAATGGTACATGCTATACACCCACAATGGGAAGTAACCATTTGCAAATACACTCATGCACATTCAAACACACGCACACACACACACACTCACAAACACAAAGAGAGGTGTATACGCATCGGCCCGCAAATAGATGCACTTTCACACCCATTTCAATTCATTTCACGCACATATTCACACATTTCATGTACCTGTAAGCTCCCATGCACTGTTCCCTCCCTCCTCTTTCACATATGCACATTCTCCCTTCAAACCCCCTGCCCCACCCCCCTCCGCCTCCTCCTCTTGATTGTGTGATTGTGCGAAGGTGATGATAGCAGGGTGTGAATCAGGGGACGATAAACCTGCGCCTATTGTCACCTGGATGATTGCAAGTATCGATCTGCGCTTGGGCATGAGGTGCACGCGTGCATGCGCGAGTATTTGCCGGCGCCCCCTTGCACGCCCCCACTTCCTGTACGTGTGTGTCCATGCATTGTATTAGAATCGTGTCGAGAGTGGCCCTGCCTGAAACCCTTTGACTGAAAAGGTGCTCGGCAGATTAAATCATTGTAGCGGAGGCAAGGTGTGCTCCCTTCGCAGAGACTGCGACGGCTGGTTTAGCAGATTCAAGAAGGCTGGGAGGAGGATTGGTGGAGGCCGTTTTAACGCCCATTTTCCTGACCCATCTGGGGAAATGGTAGGGAGAGGCAGTGACTCTAAACCAATGGTTATAAGACCGATTTCCTCCACACCATTAGATAGGCACACTGTGTGGGGTGAGTGGGAGGGGACGCTTGGTTTAACTGCCAGCAAGAGAATGGACAGGAAAAGGGAAGTGGAGGGGTGGAGCAAAAGAAGACTAATATCAACTCACAGAAGCAAACTCTCATAGAAAAATGTGCTGATTATCTCAGCTGTCACCAAAATTCCTCAGACACATGTCCTTCCCTATTTCCACACATACAGCACAGTCTGTAAGTAAGACATTGACATATTTTTCTCTGTACTTCAGCACAGTCGATTTGAAGTGAAACAATAACTTTGAAGTTCCAACTTTAACAGAGTATTGCACTTTTAAAAAATTGGGGTAGCAGTGCCCAAGATATCCTGTCTTTTAGTCCCTAGTATGAGTCCTAGTTCCAAAAACACTGGATCCTGCACTTCCTTTGATGCAACATGATGGCTTCTTTTTGTTTGACCTTCCCTGCCTGGTAAACGCCATGTCTTTCAAATTCTGCACCCCTTGGTTTCTAATGCAAGCTTACAAATTGGCAGTCGCCAAGCCAAAGCCAAGATACTGCAATGAAGACACGTGAGCATTTTTCTTAGACTTGAGACAGCTCCCTTCAGAGCAACAAACAACATTATACAACTATTTTCACAGTCTGAGTAGTTCTCCAAGTGACTAGTAAACTGATCTTGTAAAATCAGTGTACTTTCCCATTTTGAAGGTGTTTGCTTTCAGTTTAGGAGGTGTAGCATTTTTTATACACTTCCCCACAATTTTAGGGGACAGTCATTTATTAAAACTAATGAAAATAAACTTTAAAAAGTCATCACATTAAATATTTGGTGTTAAATCCTTTTCAGAGTGAATGACATCAGCAGGGGATGCTCTACCAGGCCTGGACAGCTGCCATCTTTACTTTTCTTGTTTCACAGGACGTTTTGCCTCTAGTCTGGTCTTCAGCAGGTGAGTCACATGATCCTTGATTGGCTTGTCTGTTTATTTAGGATCTTTGCTGCTGCACTGTCCTAAAACTGGGTGACTGTATAAAAAGTGCTACGAGGCCTACACTGTTCACCCACTATGGATGTGAACACCCTCAAATTGAAGCTGAAAGTCAGCATTTTAACCTCATAGTCATTGTTTCATTTCATATCCAGTGTGCTGGAGTGCAGACCCAGAACAATGGAAATGTCCTTAATCTTTCTGACTGCACAATGCATTATTTATTTCTGCTGTGTTGAGGCATTCTCCTCTGATGTACACTGCTACCTCAACCCAACCACAGTCACTCTACCGTCCTGCACATGGGCTAAACCTCTGGAAAATTTCCCCCGTGTTTCTCGCTTGGAGCAACCGCTTGATGCAGAAACCGTTCAAAGTCATATTTTTCATCGGAAAATTGCAAATGAAGTGCATGCCTCAAAAGCGGTTTCATTTGTCACCCAATGAAGCATTCACCAAATCAGTCAGTAAATTATGGTGCAATAAATTACTACCTGCAAACATCAATGAAATATGTTCACTCATTGCAAAACAAGTCAACCTCAGCATGACTGTTTTTCATGATCAGGTGCGTGGCAGACGCTTGTCTCAATCTTTTATGCAACAGGAAAGGAGTTCAGACAAATTGTGACTGGTGGGGTATCAGTAATGGGCCCTTTAAAATAAAAATGAATAGTTTTCAAAAATATGAAATATAGTAGGGATTGAGAGGAAAAGTTGGGTATCTCTATTGTTTGGCTGTCCAATTTTCAGAGCTACCTCCCCTCCCCACTGCTCTTTATCACCCCCCTTTTCTCCTACTGCTCCTCCTCCTTTTTCTCCTATATTTCCCCATTTCTCAACAGTTTCACACATACAGAACAAGAGCAGACATTTCTCCACCACCCTCTGCTCATCCATCATCCCCCCGTTTGTGTATAAAACATGTAAGAAATGAGACAGACCTGAATAAATGAAATTAATCACTAACAAACACAAATTCAGGCTCTGTTAATTGTCTTGAAAATGTCAAATCCTCCTTCGGTCGAGTGGATGCCTCTGGTCTTAATACGGACACACTTGCATCTATCTCTCTTTCGTCTTAAACAATCAATGCCATAAAACTTGTTAAAGTTAAAAGTTAAAAGAAAAGCGCATCCATATTTATAAATAAATAAGTGTAACACTAAAAATTAATCAATGGCAACAAAAGCAAACAACCCTAGAACTGTCATCAGATTCATATTTTGAACTGTTATCAATACACCGTAAAATGTGCCAAAAGTATTATATTGTAAATTCTGTTAGGAAATACCTGACATCACCTTGTATAAACAGAGCCCCGCCCTCGTCAAATAAGTGATGACAGGGAAAAAAATACGAATACATAAGTCTCATGTGAATTAACCAATATCTTTACAATTTGGCAGATAATAGTGTGCTTGTCAGCCTGTAGGACCCAATCACTTATAGTAAGATCGAAAAAATGTTGTTTTCAGATATCAGAATGTTATTAGTAGAAGCTTAAGAATCAACACTGACACAGGCATACTACAACTCTTGACAGCAAGGAAAAGAAAAATAATAAAAATGATACATATTCATGCATATGTGGGTGGAATAATACACAAATGTAAATTAGCTGAAGGGCAAATACAACAACTGTATGATAAATACAGTTTTTATACTGTATATAAATACAGTATATATATATAAAAAACTTTGTCCTTCCTTATATATATATATATATAAAAAACTTTGTCCTTCCTTATATATATATATATATATATATATATATATATATATATATATATATAAAAACTAAGATGTATCCATGATGTCAAAGGTGAATTCAGTCCAATTCTACTTCCTAATATTTCAGCTTTAACTGCTTGTCCTGGGCACAGTGCTTCTAACACAGCAGGAGGAGGATTGAATAGAGAGGAAGACAGTGAGACAGAGAGTGAGAACAAAAAAAAAGGAGAAGTACAAGCATTGATGTTACGCTTGACTGGGCAAACAGTTGCTAGAAAGCAGGGAGAAATCTCTCGCCATTGAACAACAACACTGAGACAGAGTGCCAGTAGGAAGCATTACAGTTAAACCTGTTAGGAGCAGCCATCCCAGATGTTAAATATCCTCTCAAATGAAGGAATAAGCCAGTACCTGCACTTTGTTAAGCCCCTCCTCCCTCCACATAAAAATGCTCACAAACCGTGTTGATACAAAACCAACCACGCAACAACGCCACACCTTAGCTGGAAGTGTAACAATCCCCGAGAGGGATGCACGGGAGCACAGCATCTGGGTCAGAAAAATGGGTGACCACGTGTGTGTGTGTGTGTGTGTGCGCGCACAGATGTGTGTGTACCTCAGCAGCTCATCAGTCCTCATGGATCCTGCGCTGGCGGCTGCAGGAGGGGGGCAGCACACGGCATCGACACACACTCTCCCCACAAAGCCCAGCTCGGACGAGTGCTCCAACATTACAAACAAACAAATGCACCTTATCAGGCTACAAGCTGCACTCTCTCTCTCTTTCTTCCGCTTCTTCTTTTGTCTCTTTCTTCCTCTTTTGTTCTTTTTTCTTTATTTTTACTGCTTGTCGTTTCCAACAAGCTGCCTCTCTTTGCTTCTCTGTCTCTCGCCTTGTTCCTCTCAGCCTCTTCCGTTGTTCCCTTTTCTCTCACGCAGAAACGAGCCCCCCCCCCCCTCTCTGGTAGAGCAGCAGAGCAGTGGAGACCCCGCTGGCTGAAGTAATCCCCTGTGACAGCTCAGCTCATGTTGTTATGTTGTGGGCCTATTTGAGTCTAATACTACAGCTCTGGAACAGACTAGCCCCAGTCCAGCTCTGGACTGCCTGCATGGCTGCTGGGCCTGGCCCAGTCTGGCACAGCGCCATGCCAATGATGCCCACTATTCACATTTACTGCACATCATTTCTGTGTTTTTAGCACAACAGGGCCCCGACTTTACATGTACAGCCGGAGACAGAGTGGAAAATAAACCGACCTCATCTCGGCTTTGCCATCTTTTCATGAAGTTTTTATGAGGTAAATAAATCGTGTACATCATAGTTAAGTTGTATTGAACTGATGGAAAGAGACCAAGTTCAACATCAAGTCAAGCGTGCACTGAATTTTTGCAGCATTATTAAGAGAGTGTATAAATAACCACAAAACAAGATATTAGTATATAACAAAGATATGCAATATCTCCAATCCCTGGCATTATTCCTAGGCCCCTGACCAGTTCTGAGTCTCACAAAAAATATATTTGATTTGTGCTTAGAATCTGATGAAATCAGATTAAACCAATTAGACGTGGTAACGGCTGGGCCAGGGCATGTATTCTCCAGAGAAAAGGCTGTCATGGGGAAAGAAAAGCATAAATGTATGTTTTCTGGAAAACAGGGGCGCTGCTAGACATTTTACAAGTTTATAAAGGTAAAAAAATACAACAACAATAAAATCTATTCACTTTCCCCCAGTACATGAATAATAAACATTTAAATAAAATAAAAAATCTATTAACATAATAATAAAAATTAGAAAAGATAAAGAGTTCAAATGGTAAAAAATAAATAAATCAATACAATAAAAAATCTATAATAATAAATATTGAAAAATAATTGAAAAAAAAGATAAAATTTTGAGTTGAGTTGTTTTGTTGAGTTTCCCACCCTTTTAGTGCCCAGCCAATTAAATATATATTTTATTTATGCTCATGCATTTTGATGAACACCAACAGTATGACTGATTGATACTTTTTATTTACAGCTGCATCAAAGCTGTACAGCCTTGATGCTATAACATTACCAAGCCTTCCCCTCCTCAGATGTCCCATTCTGTTTCGGCCGGGCCAGTCTCGTCTCCAGAGAGACGGCCCTGTCCAGCAGATCATGCCCAGGAAGAGGCAGCCCAGACAGGCATGTCTCAGTGAGTAGCCCTCCCGAAGGAGGCGCTGCCAGATCCTGCTCCATATACCTGGCACATCACGGCATCTCCTCCCCATAGGAGGCTGGGGCTGAAGACACAGGCAGGGAGCTGCTGATTAAAAATTCATCTCTCTGTTTATTATGATTTATGCATGTTTCACTGAGCCAGGAACGAAAAAGAGAGGAGAGGAGAACAGCTTCATTAGTGCATATTGTGTGTATGTGTGTAGGTACTACGTCTAGTCTATGCCTGTTTGTGTACTGTGTGTGTGTGTGTGTGTGTGTGTGTGTGTGTGGCTAGCTGGCAGGTGGGGGATAGTAAAAATTATGGATTGTACGTGAGGTTCATTAGAATGTTTGGCATACAGGGCAAAATTGTCTGTCTTCACAAAACACCTGCATTTCACTGAAAAACAACAACAATTGAAATCCTAAATTATCCGGCATGCACGGGCCATCGCCATTAAAATGCAGCAGACACTTTTGCTAACTTCTAACTTAATTACCCATTTCCGCCTCTGTTGTTTACCATTCAAATCGGATCGGCCTCTCATTGCACTCTGTCTCAGCCAGAACTGATGGCAGGCATGCATTGGTGACAAATATTGACACATGGCGAGTTAATCAACAAAAAGCGTGGTGAATAAGAGCACAAAACTGGCTACAGAGCTCACCAGCACTCTGATATAATGATCTCATGCATTTCCTCAATTCTAACAGATGCTGCAGCCACTGATCATATGTTGCTTACTCTTTATTACAGTGAAAGCTGAATGTAAAGAGCATAATAATATAGAGCATAAAAAGAGTGAATGGAGCGATGCTTTCAAATTAACATAAACAATTAAGTGTTTTTGAGGGCTGAAAATGACGATTGATGGTTTGTTATTTACAGTGACAATAGCTCATATTTCTGCAGACATTCACTCATTTAAGCTGCACTAGGCAGTATTTTTGCGTTAAAAAAAACACCTGTTTTATGAGCGCAAATTTCCTGGATGGGGCTGCAATAGTCCATAAGTTAAACCCTATTTTTCTAATTAAAATTCTTGTTCCAATTACATAATCAACTGTGCTGCATTGCTCCACCCACAGGAAGTGAAAAAATACAAATTGAGAAGAAAAACCACAATGTCTGCAGCTTTTCCATCTCTTTCACAGACTCACCAACGTTAAGGGCAACACACATTTTTGGTGCACGGCATGCATCAAATTACCCTGGCCTTTTGTGCTCTATGCAAGCCCACAATCCCCTGGTGTTGGGCAAAGCAACAACAGGGGTTGACGCCATGTCAGGCTACACCACTGACCTATTTCCCAACGTTGAAACATGATTGTCTTGTGAGTAATTCCACGACATGACACTGCAGAAAAGCATAAATTGTGTCATTGTCGCTCCTCGAATTGGCTTATACCATCTAATGTACCTTGACTACTTCTTCTGTCTGTATAGCATGTCCAGTGTGTCGTATGACATGATGCTAAGTGACACAGCCTCTGTGTTTTGCCCTTTAGACCTTTCGCTTCTTTGTGTAATCTTTGGAATCACCCGTCAGATGGGGCAGTAAACATGAGCAAGTTGCGTGCAGCTTCCTGACATCATCATCAGCCATGATTTCTGAATGTTGACATGTGAAGCCACAAACACGGACAGTTGCTCCTGTACTAAACTTGGAATAATGAGAATACATATTTAGTCCGTTCAGGTAAAATACTTCTCTTGGTCAACTTGTGAAGTCTTTATTTAATTTGAGAGGCATGAGGGAGAGCGCACAGTTGAAGCACCACAAATAACAATCACTCCATACAGAGTGAGTCATAGAAAAATTAGAGAAATCCCGCAGATAGAAAGGAAAGAAAGAGCAGGGGGAGTTATTAGATAATTAGAATATTTATAATTATAATTAGAATAAGTTCTCTTTTAAATCAAACATCTCTTTCCACAGGAGTGGAAAGTTTTGTAACAGTTTTTGACTCAAACGTTGCTTAACCACATAATGTGATATGCTAATTCAGTACACCTTAAGAAGCAATTCGCTCTGAAAATAAAAAACTTTGTTATCGCAATTTTCCCTGGAAACACATGGAGTCTGACTAATAACTGGAAAACACGTCACGTCAGTAGAATCCTATGTAATGAAACATAGTTTGCAAGTAGGCTGACCTTTAGTAACGATCTAGCAACAGAGAGGATTTCTAGTCCCTGTTGAGTTAGCCAGCCAACTTGAGCTAATACTTTCTAGAGATCGTGGGATTTCCCAAACTGAATAAATACCACACATCTAAACACAAAACTGCCTTGCTAGCTCAATCTTGTTGTAACTAACATGTAAACAAAATGTAACAAAATGTAACAATACATTTTCCACGGACAGATTTAGCTACTACGTCCGCGTACTTCACTAGCTCAGCTGATGCAAGATGCCAGGGCGTAACATCAACGCTGAACAGTTCAATCAAAACATTTCCAATAACTCCAGAGCGTTGTAAAGTCCAAAAGTCAGAACTTATTGAAAAAAGATAGATGTAATCATTTCCAAAATTCACAACATGTTTTTATCTAACGAAATATTCTGCTTCAATCCATGTTTGTTGCCATTTAACCTTTCAAAAACAACATTTTCACTGCGGTCACAAATGTTTGCTCTCCGGCTTTGCCGCAAACCAGGAAGGCACGCACCTGACGGAGTAATATTTTTAGTGATGAGCACAGTGTGCTGTCATGCTGATTTGACTATGTTCTAAATGTGTAGTTGACCAATTAGATTGCTTGGTCTGAACTACTTGTTGTATAAATGTACATAAAGCAGCAACACACACACACACACACACACACATAACATTTATCTAATCAGAGGACAACAACTGCATTAAAGTTTTCCATAAAAGCCAAAAGTTGATTCCCTGATACACATTTTGTCATGTAGGTCATAGAATATCTAGAAGTACTAAGTCAAAGGCAACTGAATTTACTGAATAAAACAGCAAATCCAGCTAAATTTATAAAAACTGCAACAACCTACCTGCTAAAATACTCAAAACCAAGCTTAACTTGTTTCAACGTGATACCATTCAGTTGCCTTTAAAATGAGTACTTCTACATACTTCCTTAAATTCATTTCTTCTAAAGAGGACCTCTCTGAAGGCCTGTATCTGTCTCTACCTGCTTGCTGCTCTAAACCTACTCTCTGCACTGTGCTTCTGTGTTGAAGGGCTACTGTTGGAGGACAGAGAACATATGGCAGCGTCTGGGAGAGACAGAAGCTACGGGTTGCAGGGAGGGGCAACTGGTACCATCCAGAAGCTCCCTATTTGCTATATGCCAAATTTAAATCCTCGTTTTTACATTTTATACGTTTGGAGCCCCCTCGCCTCCCTGCTGAGCCGTGACATCATGCCTTCTGAAGACGAGCATCTTGTTTTTGTCATTCACAGGAAACACACAAACTCTGGCGCTGACATCGCAGTAACTTGAGGCCACGGCTCAAACCGAGCAGCCTCTGTCTCTTTTAAATTGTGTTTACAATTTAATGACCTATTTGTGTTTGTTGTTTCCGGCGAGTGCCTGCTTCGCTCTCTCTCTCTCCTCTCCCCGTCGCTCTCTCTCTTTCTGTATCTCTCGCTCCCTAACACGCTCTGACAGCAAAAGGTCAATGCCCATTGGCTACATGGGGGGCACTGAGTGATGTAAGGGGGTTGTCATGGTAACGTGCAGGGCTCGGCAAGGACGCAGGATGCTTGTTGTGGCAAGCACCAAGGCCAAGACCCGTGCGGGATCAAAAGACTCGAGAGCTTGACTTGCCGGGCGGAAGTGCTGGCCTGAACGCCACTTTAATTGACTGGCGGTTTACTGGCCTGGCAAATGGGAGGGGTGGGACTCGGCCAGTCATGCCAGTGAAGTAGATCTGCATGTAAGAGACAGACAGAGAGGCCTAAAGACAGTCAGTTGTGAGCAGCTCTGTTATGTCTGTGAGCCTGCATTCTGCTGAGCTTGGCTTCACATTAATAAAAGAGGGATTACCAAAGTCTGCAGGATCCTCTTTGGCCACTCTCCAGCCGAGAGCCGGGCGAGGGTTCACTCCCTCCACCCATCCGCCTCCCTCTTCTTACTCTCCTCAGCATGCTGCTCACGTTCATCCCATTCAAAAAAAAAAAACACTCATCTGCCGTTCCTCCTGTCTGTCTCTGTTCCATTTCTCTCCACTCTCCCTCTAAGTACAGGAGGGGAGGGGGAAATGCACCAAAACACAGATATATTATTTAGATTTTTTTCCCCAAAGAGAGAAGAAAAAATGCTTGACTCTGCAGTTTGAAAGAAAAGGGGAAAGGAGGGAAGGTGAGAAATAAAAATTGCATTAGATACAAGATTCCGCAATCAGCCTCCGATATGAAGAATTAATCTTATCTTTCACCGGCACACACAGCCAAGTAGGAGAGCGCCTCCAAAGACTTCAAGATGACAACAGGACGAATTCGCTTTTCCATTACGCTGCCATTCACCCATTGTGGCGGCCGACACCTCGCGATAAGCGGACGTATTGTTGCCATTGACAATGTCATTATGGGACAGTAAACAAGCGATGCAGCGGAGGGTCAGGATGAACCAGACGGGGCCAGAAAGTCACCAAGACAATCTGGAATGAAAGGATGCAAGACCCTGAGGGAGAGACAAGAGTCCTCTTCCTCTTCTTTTTCTTCTTCTTCTCTTTTCTCTCTCTCTCTCTCTCTCTCTCTCACTAAAGCCAAGGACGGGCATATGCTTAGAACAAAGCCCCGGCACTGCCGCGTAATCAACTCCTCTGTACTCCAGCAGCAACACAATCTTCCCTGGAGGTCATCCACGGGAAGAGGCTTAGGAGGCAGAACGGCTGCAGGATCATGGGCTATTAAGATGGAAAAGATGACATTCACCCGGCCTCCCACCCCATTTTCTTTGACATTATGTATATTTACAAACACGAACAGAAACTGCAGTCAGAATTGATGCCATGCAGGTGTTTGAGTAGAAGAACTTAACTGCAGAGATTTGAGGACTCATCTTAAACAATCAGGCAGTCATAACTATTAGTGCTGACGAAGTCACTTAGAAAAAGTGATCCATTACTAATTAGTTTCTAGTGCCTGCTGCTGCTAATTAGTTATTATAGCGCATGCTTTTTGTTGCAGAACAAAATGTAGACGTGTTTTTAATTCTTTTGGGCCATGTCTCAAGTCTTGTTTAAGCAAGTCTTAAGTCCTTGAAGGCAAGTCCAAGTCAAATCACAAGTCTTCTTAAGCAAACTGCAAGTCACTACCCTCAGCATTTGAACATTTTGTTTTTGGTTTAAAAGATGCGTTAACTGATATCAAATCCTTACAATGCATAGGCATAATAATTTAATATTAAAGGTGTCCAGCTATGCAAGACCAGTGGCTGTCTTATTTATTTTTTATTGTTCTGGGATTTTAGCAGGTCTAAACTCTCGGAAAACCAATCTGTATTCCCACCTACTTTTTCATTGCGGTTGGTAACAATTCCCGTCTCTCTTTACCCCTCCTGTGATGCTTTTAGCACCTGCAGTACATCTTGCAGTCTGCTGTCTACACTGGGCTGATTCACAGTTTCCGCGTCCTCATGGCCAAATTCCAGCTCTCCCCAAGCCTGCGAGGGTCTGTGCAGACCCGTGTGCGGACGTCCTCTTGCAGCCCAAAATTTGTGACCGCACGGACTGCCCGCACTACTGCGAATGCATTAGAGAAGCCAACTGGACGCTTGTTTCGTGCACTGTGTGCATGTACTGTATTCACCATCCTAATTTCGTTAAGCAGTCGCACACACATTTTTTTCAAGTTGTTCAGCCAAATACAACAAACAAAGGAGCTCCTCTTCTTGCTGTCAGGATGTTGCCATCATGTTTTCTAGTGCACACGTGTGAAATTCTATAGATTCAGGTAAGACTGACCTTAAAACTAAACCACCAGAAACAATTGTTTCCAGATCTTTGGTTTATTAAGATTGGTTAAAAAATATCAGGTGTACTACCATTCCTAAATCAAACAAGCTGCATCATATCCATCATCAGATAGCACTTTATACCAGCCTCAACGTGACACAGTCACTGGTACGCACTCACTCACAGCAAGTTGGTTCAGCATGGAGGTGGCAGGAGTGGTCCTGTTCCATTTGCAGACATTAGCACAGGGAGATTAATTTGTCCCCTTCCATTAGGTGGGAAAGCAGCCGTCATGGCTGCTCAATTATCCCTTAACAAAAAGAAAAATAACAGGAGCCATCCAAATAATAAGTGTGTGAGTTGCATCATATGGATGCATACGTGTGCAGGTACTGAGAGAGGAGGAGTGTGTCGGGTCAGATGTGACTGTTTTCCACTGTGGCTGATGGCTCATTAAAGGCAAAATCTGCATTTGCTGCGTCTAATATTCAGCTATTCAGCACTGATACAGAGCGAAAGATATGATGTGAGAGAAAAAAGAGGGATAGAAAGAGGGAAAGAGGGATGAAGAGAGAAAGAGAAATAAAGGCTGTTGTTGTGTTTAGACTTGCCGTCTTCCTGCCGCTCTCTCCTCTTTTGTGAAGATTTCGACTTCATTAGAATTATAATGAACATCAGCGAGGCCCGCTGAAATATTTTTGGCTCCTTGAAAATAAATGAATACACAAGCAAATCAATTCAAATCTGCCCATTATGCCTGTTTTCTGGGTCGTATATTACATGCATAATAGGACACACTATAGGCAGACAACACTGTATGTTGCAGGCGGCCATGATAATAAGCTAAAATTAAAGGATCATTTGTCATCATTCCCGACATTGTTACATATTGTAAAATCAATTTCATATCCACAACAACATTGATGGGCTCATGATGGCGTATTGACGGACTGAGAGACACATCAGAGCATTATGGTGGTTATGTTAACACTACAGCGGAGTCATGTGGAATGTTGGTATGTTTTGTGTGTGTGTGTGTGTGTGTGTTCTTGTGTGTTTTGCTGTCGTGCTCCGCTGGTGTGATGATGTTGCTGTGTAGTGAGACTCGCTAATTGGCTCACCTGTCTCTCAGCCATCTGGAGCCTCTCAAAAAAAGAGGAAAAAAAAACAAAAAAAAAACGTCACACTGAGTTCCCCCATCATCATCACACACACACACACACACACACTCACACAGGCGTGCATATGTGCCTAACTACAAGAAAAGACAAACGTGAAAACATGCAAATGAGCAAATGTAAATGAAACAGAGAAATAAGAGCAAATCCAAAGATATTTATCCACGTCACACTCTTGTTATTGAAGGGTTTTTGTTTGCAGAAGTGATTTAATAAACAAAAACAACCACTGTATCGTTCTTTATTCCGAGTGGTATGGTAATCATACAAACGCCTGAAAATTAACGTGATAATGATTAATTATGGCAACAACATGGTTTCTGCTGCGGTAGAAGTCAGAAGTAAGAGCGAGCATGAAATCAGAACAGAATGAATGTACAATAATAACAAATGATGTATTATAAATAAATATTGTTATTGTTTTAAGAAAGCACTGGAATGTAAAGAAAACACACCCACGACTTCAGCTTCCACCCACCTCAGAGAGCATCAGCTGGAAGAGAAAACACTCCACTATCACAGAAAACCCCGGGGCATGCCGCTCTGAGTGTGTGTAGTGCGTGTGTGTGTGTGTGTGTGTGTGTGTGTGTGTGTGTGTGTGTGTGTTTAGTGATAGTGGTTTGGATGAGTCTGCTCTCATACCAGCAGTGTTTCAGGAGGACAGAAGATATGACAAAGTGTGTGTCTGCATGTGCGTGTGTGTGTGTGTGTGTGTTGATTTAAAGGCTATGTCAACAGAACAAAGTCAAGATGTGTAATGTGTAACTATGGTAACCTCTAAAGGGAGCACTGAGCATATATAATAATATTATTATATATTATTAATATTATTAGAAGTTGGTAAATACAAAAAATATATAATAAGTGTATGAATAAATAATAAAAAATAAGTGAAATAATGAATATATAATATGAACATGACAAATTTTAAATGCCATGCAAATAAAAAAATATATTATACTATATATATATATATATATAATATATATAATATGTTATACATAAATCATAAATATAAAATAATCAAACGAAATAAAAAATAAAATGATATAATTACCTTTAATAATATAGAAAAATGTATTGATGAATTATCAATATACAACATAATCATAATAATAATAATAATAATTAGAAATTAAATTATAAAATTATAAAAATAAATTAAGTAATAACAACAATAATGCATTTAAAAATAAATACCAAAAAACAAAATGAACAAACTATACAAACAAACTATAATAATAATTATTATTATTGAAAAGTTTTATGAAAATTATTATTTTTTTTTTTTATGGACGGACATACAACAGGAATAATAAAGGCTCTGAGTTTAGAGATCAGTCGTGTATGTGTGTGTGTGGAATAGTTTTTATTCTCTCAGTACCCAATGTGTTCCAGGTCAATGGTCACACACAAAGAAGTAAACCCCTCCCGCGCCACTGTATGTTCACCTGCCACCCAGTGTGTGTGGCTGGTGTGTCTTGTCCACATATTTAACCTGTGGCACTTAAAGAAAAAGAAAACCTTCCTGAGAGAGAAAAGACGGATTGTGAAAAAGTCAACGAAGAAAATATGTCTAAACGTCCGTCCAGCTCTCTGCAGACTAACTATCCCCCCCTCCCTGTCTATCCCTCCCCATCATTAGCAGTTCTTCATAATTCATGTGTTTACATGAAAAATGGATGAACAGCGAGCATGACACCAGCACAGCCTCCCACAATGAAAAAGATAGGGGGTGTGTGATGGTTTGAATCCTGAAACCAGGTGGGAAAATGAAGGGGCAACAAATGGGGGGGGGGGGAAGCTACTTTCTAAAGGGTCAGTTCACCCAAATCATAAAAAATTGATTTCCTCACTTACCTGTAGTGGTGTCTAGCCATGCAGATAGTCCTGGTTTTACCTGGTTTTGAGATATCCGTCTCCACTCCATGTGCTATTCTTTTTTCTTCTGTGTTATGTTGCTAGCCAAGAAATCCAAGAGTAATTTGGTTTGGTTTGGGTCTCTTTTAGCTCAGTGGCTAATCTTTCAAGAGTCCACATTAAAAACGGTTAAACACTTTGATTTGTGGTTTGTGGTACGCTTCAACCATAAACATCTGCAAGCAATGTTGGGATGGCAGTGAATGTTTTAGATATGTGCGACAAAGTAATCTCAGCTGAAGGCCCACTTAGTAGAGCTTTCAACCAAATCTCATAGGGTTCTCCAGCAAATGGAACCATCTTTGAAGCGAGACAGGGGTTATGATTTCCCCCCTAATATGACCACACTTTGGTAACAAGACGACACCTGAGCCAGGTTGTAAGCTATGAAAAAGGTAGACCTTGAGTTGATATTATTTATTTTGTCACACGCACTGACCCCAAGGTCAGGAATGTTTTAGATATGGATATCTCAGAGCCTATGCAAATCTGCAAGGCTAGATCCCACTAGAGGTAAGTGATTAGATACGTTTGGAGTGCCCATCAGTAAGGCACCACACTCTTCACATGCTGCACTGGAGAAAGTGTTTTCACTATATGAATGTACAGCAGGCTGCTTCTAGGGGAGAAAGACAAGAGGAAAAAGAACAGAGATATGTTGGAGGTTTTTCATCCTCTTTCTCCCTCGAGACAAAGACAGAGGGAGAACCTTTCTCAGGCCTGTGTGATCATTAGAGTCTGTTTGTATGAAAACCTGCGTCATTCTCCTGATTGGCAGAATTGATCCCCTGATTGGTAGAAGGCTTGTGAATTTACTATTCGTGTAAGTTCTGGCGTCAAAAGACCAAATGAGCGGGGTGCCCCGGTAGCTCACCTGGCAGAGTGCATACCATGTATCAAGGCTTAGTCCTTACCGCAGCAGCCCAGGGTTTTATTCCAGCCCAGGCCTGTTGCTGCATGTCATGCCCTCTCTATCTCCCTTGCTTTTCCTGTCTCTCCAGCTATCACTATCACAATAAAGCAGAAATGCCCAAAAAATAATCTTAAAAAAAAAGACCAAACGAGCAACTTCCTTCTCGTTGTCAAATGACTTTGCATCTTTGCCAGACTGGGAGTGTTTTTAGAAAGCGCGTCTTCCAGACTGCAGCTCTCTTCGGACATTTTCTCACTCGGGGATAAATTAGAGCTCAGGAAGGAGCCTTTAACACTGATATCTGTCACTGCCGAGGAGTTATACTCCTGCCAGTGTCATCTAACTGCAGTGAGCCTGTTTCCCTACCATAAATATTCAGATGTGGGAATACTGGGTTGAGGCAGGGCCAGAAGCGGCACACTGAGCAGTCGCCGTAGCGAGGGACCGCTGTTGTCATGTGGCAACCAGGGAAGCAATAACGGACGCAGCGTACCGGGACGCCACAATGTGTGAATCCCTGTAATTATAGTCTCTGCTGTCTATGTGCGTCTGGCTCTGTAAACAGGAAGTGTGCGTGCGTTTGTGCGTCTCACACACACCTGTAGCCCTTGTGCTAAAGAAGAACTTGAGGCCTATAGAGAGTTTCTGTATCTGTTCCACTCATGAGCTGATGCTATTCATGCACTAATCAACGCTTGTTTATGCCAATTTGTGTATTTTTTCTTGTGAGGGTGGTATGTGCGCGTGTGCACGCGTGCAGCGTCCTCCCCGTCTCAGGAGGTCATGTCAGAGCCAATAGTGGGTTTGCGGCTCATAATGGCCAATGCTGAAAGGCATCCGTGGAGCCACGCTCGCTAATTATCAGCTGTGTGCCTTCAAAAGAACATTATCAGCACAAAGACCTGCAATTATACACACACTCGCACATACACACACTCATACACACACTCAGGCACAAAATCCCATCACCCCTTTTTCCGGCATCAACTTTTCCTCCTCCCAAACTGTCTTCTATTCTCTTAATTGTTGTTGTCCTCTTTTTTTAAACATTTTTTCCTCCTTTTTTTTTTACCCTTCTTTAATTTTCGACTCCTTTTCTCTGCTCCCTATGACTCCCTTGACCCTCTTTTCCTCCATCCCTACTCCATCTTTCCAACCTGTTTTAATTTCCTGTTGTCCATTTATCCATCCCCATCCACCCCATTCCAACACTATCCTGTCTTTCAGCTCCCTTGTTTCCACTTTTCCTATCTCTTTTTCCCCATCCCCACTTCCTCCTCCTGGCCCAAAACAGACGCTTAAATAACGAGCCGGGTGTCAGTCAAACCGCCAGAGAGCTTCATTAGAGGAGGAGAGCACACAGGATCAAATTACACGCCCAGTTCTCTTTTGTGTGATTGTGTGTGTGTGTGTTTGCAGGGGATTGTGGGGGGTCGGCAGTGGTGAAGGTGGTGATGGTGGTGGTGGTGGTGAAGGCAGAGGGGAAGTAAACACACGTTCCGGAATGACGCAGCTGTGTGGCGGATTAGCGTGTAACACACATCGTTTGTGTGTGTGTGAGCTCATGCGGCAGTCACAGCCTCGCCTGTTTTCTCCAATCAGAGAGAAAAACAAAAGCAAACTATTTTGCCTAATTATTCACAGCCACAGTCATCGTCTCTTTCTTTTCCTGCCGCGTTTTGCTTCTTCTCCGTCTGAGTCTCGTGGCTGGATCTTTTGATCTGAGCTGATGTACCTGCTGCTTTTGCCTGTGAATACCATCATCAGACTGATACTATATAGGGACTTTATCATTTAAAATAAATATCATCCAATTCTGTTATGAGAAAATGATGCAGACTTTTGTAGAATTAATCAAGATATCATCATAGCACAACATTTTATTCCTTTTCTTCCTGCACTACCAAAGTGCCAAGTAGTTTTTTAGAGTTTAAATTGATAAAAGCAATAATAAATAAAAAGTAAAAGTTAAGTTTATTCAATTCAATTTTATTTATATAGCGCCAATTCATAACAGAAGTTATCTCATTGCACTTTTCCTATAGAGCAGGTCTAGACCGTACTCTTTATAATATTAATTACAGAGACCCAACAAATCCCACAGTTGAGCTACTGAGTTCCTTAAAGGACTACATCAGTACATGATTTAGCCCATTACAATCATATATTTATTACATTACTGCTGCATATTTACCAAATATACCAAAAGTTTTTTAATTTACCATTAGATCCAATTTTATCATTACAAAATGAAAATCAGCTCACAGAGACTTAAAACTGGATCGACTTAGGTAATCCATCACTGTGAGCATTTTTTGTTGGGGCGACTGTGGCTTAGTGGTAGAGCGGGTCGTCCACCAATCGGATGGTCGACAATTCGATCCCGGCTTCCCCCAGCCCACATGTCGAAGTGTCCTTGGGCACTGAACCCTGGGCAAGATACTGAACCCCAAATTGCTCCCGAGGGCTGTGCCTTCGGTGTTTGTGAGTGTGTATGAGTGATTTGTTACCTGGGGGTAACTATGGGGTGAATGTGATATGTAGTCGGAAAAGACTAGAAAGGCGTTTATAAGTACAGTCCATTTACCATTGAGCCACTTTTTTTGTTTGCGTCTGTAATGTAAAAAGAAGGGACTGCTTTGAAGAGATCAAATTCACAATTTCGTCTACAAAACATTTCTTCATTGTTTGATTTTCTGATAACATAGTTCCTGAATGCAGTGAATGCAACCTAATCTCAAATTTGGGAGTGTTCTTAAATCCACAAAGCAAAGATATATTTCAGAGTCCAAACTGTAGTTTATTTGTCTTCTGACATAGATACAATTTTACTGACATACAACACTTCAAAAAATACCCAAACACAAGAGAATCTATTCATCTCAACAACTACTCAGATAAGTGCATGTACACAAACAATCTAGTCATAGGAACAGGAATCATTCTCACTAAATATTACTTCCAGTGTTGAAAAGGTAAATATTCTCATCCTGTTCTTATGTGAACTAAGTATTTAAAGGGTCAGTTCACCCAAAACAAAAACAAACAAATAAGTAATTCTAATGGTTAATGACCATACTTACAGCCATTATGGTTCCTATAAATGTATGAGATGTTCTATTATCAGGGCCTTTGGTAGATAACCAGTCATTAACACTTGCACTTGTAGTTCATACTAACTGCAATATTTAACAGGTGCTGCAACAGTAAGCATTTTCTGTGATTATAATCCAGATCATAAGGAATTGTAGGTGCATTGGAATATTTATGAGTGTTCTTGTAATGTTAAATGGATCGAACGGGTGAAAAAGTGTTCATACTCCTTTTCCCCCCTCTACTACCTCTCTCCATAGTTGGAAGAAATGAGGGGGTGGGGCATTGATGGTTTTCAGGGCAGGATATTAGTCCTTTTCCTGTTAATTCTGCCTCAGATGAGAAATAGGTACTGCTATTTTAAGATCGGCCCTTATTTAAACCTTCTTCTCCCCTTCTCGCCTCCCCTCACTTGATCTGTCGCTCTGTCGCCGAAGGGTTTAGTTTAATGACCCTCCTCGGCCGTAGATCTGAGCCGCGTCACATCTCTCCTTTCCAATTTCCCTTTTCTCTCTCCCTCTCTCTACCCACCACCTCTTCTCATCTTCCTCCTGCCCTTGTACGTTGCCCCCAATAACCGCCAACACCACTCCAGGGTTGAAGCTGAAATACGCCTGGAGATACACTGCATGCCTCATTGAGGATGAGGCCAAAGAGAAGAGAAGGAGTGAGGGGTAAGAGGGATAAAAAAATAAAAAGAATAAAAGATGTAAAACAGTACCTTTGTATCGGTCCAGAGAGGTCGCTGGCGTCCTGCCTGCAAGACAAAAAGAAAAAGAGAAGATTTGGAAAAAGCTATAAAAATAAGCATCTCATTCCCATTAGTTGAGACCCTTGCTCTCTTGTTTTACGCCGATGACATTCTGCTGTCAGTATGGTCACTGGTAAGAAATCTCCTCCATGCTGGAAGTGACAAATCGACACGAAATGTCTCCCAAACGGCAGCGATTTGGTTTAGAGAAAAACATTTTTGTAATCAAATTTGTATTGTTTTCACTACATTATTTAAACATAAAAACTGTGGAGTTGCAGCAAGACAATTTAATGAAGCCACATATCAACATACACAATACATTTTCTAAAAATGTGCCCAAATTTTTCCAAGCCTGTTCCTAACCATCTTACCCCACCCACACTGCCTGTTTCCAAACTGAATATATGGCACAGCAGAGGAATTTTACAGTTTTAACTTAAGTTTAGCTATACAATGGAAGTAAAACAGTTGGGCGCCGATGAAGGCAGTGTTTCTGGAAATATGATACAAATCACATTAGATACTGGCAAAACAAAACACATTTATTGAGTCATCTAAATAGTAAATTGGTCTTGTCTGTCCTTGGGAACAGTAGAGAAACTTGTTCATTCCACTGGGTTTTCTCCATAGTTCCCTGCTATTTCCTCTTTCTCTCTCCCTCCCTTTTTGTTTTATCCCTTCCTCCAATCCTCAGTTCCTCTTCCACTGCATGTAAATAAATTGGTCCCCAGGCCCAACCACTAGACACTGTGCGTGTGTGTGTGTGAGCCAGTATTAGACTCAATGCAACACAGACACACAAACACACAACTCTCCAGAGCTCAGAGCTGCCTCGAATTAGCCCGGGTTTTATGTCACAGAGGTAAATAAAATAATAATGAATTAACAATGCTGTCATTAATAACCTGTGTGTGTGTGTGTGTGTGTGTGTGTGTGTGTGTGTATTATGATGAAATGCTGAGAAAAAACTCCTTGCTCCTCCTCAACACAGTGGCCAATCACTGATATCGCCACTCTTTGCATTTCAAAGACACACTCTTGTCTGTTTCATCTCCGAGCACAGAACGCTCATCCTGTTATCCTGCTACACACACACACACACACACACACACACACACACACACACACACGATAGCCACCTCCACTTCAGTCCATTTTCCCAATGCCTGAATTATGAAAAAGGGTAAATGGAACATCAAACACACACTGCTCGCACTCACAGGTTTACACACCACATACACACACATACAAAGAAGACTCTCATAAACTACTACACATAAAACTCCACTACACACACCATATCTCTCATATTTTTAAATCTACATACAAGCAAAACATTTACACTCCATGGTTCTTATTACTTATTAACTCGTATATTACAGCTGGATGTTAAAACATTCGCTGCAGCTTAAATGTAACAGAAACAGTTATAAAGACCCCAATAAAACTTCATTAGAGTAAATGTATGACTACGATGATACAAAAGACCCAGTCCAACAAGCAAGAGCTCCTCTTATTTAGTTAAGTCGTAGTCGAGGATGTCTTACATTCAAGACATATTAGAATGAAGTTTAAATTTGTAAGTTTGGGATTTTAAACACTGCAATATTTGCGAATTATGTGTCTAAATCTGATCTAACCTGAAAAACGTTCATTTAAGAAGTCATTTAGTCTCATGTTCTGTTAAAAAGTAATGTTTTTTTCTGATCATTAGGATGAAATAACTCCATTTGTTTCTTGCTCTTGCTGTTTCACTTGTTGCAAGAGGAAGTTACAGTGAAGACAGTGACTCAATGACTCAACAAAATTCCCCAAACAAAGTGGAATTGCATAGAGGATTCATATAGCATTTTGAAACTTCACTTCAATATTCAAGATTTGTTTTCAAACATTTATCTCTATATTTGGTACTATAAGCACTCATTAGTGTGGTTTGTTTTTGCACTGCTGTTCCCAGAGATGACCTGTCAGTCAAACAGTGTGGCTTCAGCTGTGACCGTGGGGATTTTCCTTTTCTTTTTCTTTCTTTGTCTGTTCAGTCACTCTGACTATCTCTGCTAATGCTAACTTCCCCATTCTTGTCCCATTTCTTCTAATAAAGTTGGACTGATGACAGATTAAATGCTCCTTTATTGATTTAGAACATTCTCCTCCATTTTAGGCCAATAAAACCCTTTAAAAAACCCACTGGATCACCTCAAAAAAGCTAATTTCACAATGTGTCTTGAGTGTCTCAAACATTTTTATCAAAATTGTTTTGCTTGACTGTTTTACAGTACAACAGGACATTAACTTTGTCTGTTTAGGAGCAATAATCCAGCCCAGCTTTCCCCAATACCATTTAAAATCCAATTGGATTACCTCAAAAATGCACTGGCACGAGGTGTAAAACAAGGCTGTTTGTCCTAGTTCATAACAAGTTGACATTTTGGAGATAAATGGTTTTAAATAGGACATTTGTTTGTGTGGAAATGTTTTGAAAAGCCTTTTCAGAAATCAAAATTTCTGTGGGAACTATAGTTTATAATTTTGTTGAAAACAAAAAAGCTTTTGGGTCGATTTCTAGAGTATCAATCTTGCCCTTGCAGGTCTGCATGAGTTGAGACAAGATTTGGGTCAGAATTGATCACTGGGATGGAAACAGATGGGAAAACAGCATCCAGGTGGAAACAAGCCAGACTTCAAGACGGACAGCTTTTTGGCGGTGTGTATGAACCCAAGCACAAACTCCTGCAGGCCTCACGCCGCTGCAGGCCTGGCGGAGACGTAAAACGAAACTGAAATGTGAGGGACTCCTCGGGCGACAGTGCCAGAGCCGCCGCAAAGACGGAGCAGGTGGCAGGACCCAGCGAGTAACACGGGCATATTTGGACACAAACAGACCCACATATACACACACTCTGCATTAGTACTACATGAAGGGAGACACTATGAGCCAGCTGCCACGGCACTTCTAAACACCATCGATGACAAGAGCATTCCCACATTGGAGCTTTTAAAGTGATTTCCCCCTCTGTCTCTCTCTCTCTCTTATAACACGCAAACAGATATTGGAAGTGACATGGATTCTTCTATTATGATGTGAAACATGAGATACTGTGTTAAACTCTTATGGTATTGGTGTTAATCCATTATCAGTGATACAAGAAACCAGGTTACTGGGAGAAATGAGGTTACAGAAGGAAATCAGAGAATGAGTTCACATGCACTGCAGTAACCTGGTTACTGCAAAGCCTGCGTTTACATGCATCTTGTCATCAATCTGATTTCTGCAGCGCAATGTATCTGAATTTTACTGTTTAGTAAAATTTGTGGTTTTAGTCAACATATCAAAGCTCAGACTCAAATATACACTCAGTTGCCAGTTTAGTGGATACACCTAGCTAAAACTAATGCAGGCTAATACAACAGTCCTGCAAAAAAATAAATGTTCAGTTTGAGTTGAAACTGTTTTAGAGGTGTTGATTCAATTTAATGGTCATTTTGGAGGCTGTAGTTTGTGGTGTTGTTTAATGACAAGTGTCAACACTGTGAAAAGCGTTTCTATTATTTTATCCACCCCATTCATATCAATGACAGTAGGCTAATTAACAGAAATCATAACCTTCATGAAGGTAGGATTTATTGCAGGCTTGCTGTATTAAGACTGCATTTGTTTTAGCTAGGTGTACCTAATAAACTGGCAACTATTTAGGATCAATTTAGGGATGCAATTAAAGATTACTTTCATTATCGATTTAATCTGTTGAATATCTTTTAAATTAGCTGGTGACATCTCTCAATTGTTTGTTTTGTCTGAGTACCAGTCCAAAACCAAAATATCTTCAATTTATAATTATATAACAGAGAAAAGCTGTAAATGCATACATTTACAATAAGAAGCTGGAACAAGGTAGGTTGGTATTTTTGCTTAATAAATTACTCAAATGATTAATGCATTATCAAAATTTTTGTCCAATACTTTTGTGCTGATTGACTGATCGATTAATTGCTCAATTTGATCATTCTAAAAGCCCTGAGAGTGTGTCGCGCTCTCTTTCTCTTCCAAAATGGTTTTCTCCCCTTCATCATCCTCCTCTCTGCGTCCCATCTGTGTCTTTCTAACACACTCCATTTTTAACACTTTTAACACCTGCCATCCTGCCTTTCACATGTACACAACCCGCTTCACATTCCATACCCACAATCCCAAACCAATCAACACATCCAAACACTTTAAACACTGATAAATACTCTAACACACTTGACTTTCACACCCTACCAAGACTTCCCACTTCTTTCTTCGACTTGATCTTATATCCATCGCAGGGGTGAATGTGTGAGCATGCTAGTATTTGTGTGTGTGCTGTGTGTGTGAGACAGCCAGTGTCATTCTGCCGAACTGTGCCAGGTCTTAAGATGATGTCAGATGTGGGCTGCTGGCCCGTCTCCAGATGGATCTAAACTCTCCCATTGGAGAATGAGTCTTGTAGATGGCTGTGCCAAAGCGCCAAAGGGGTAAGAGGGTTGGACGAAATCGAGACCTGAGAGACACCAATGAGCTGCCATTTCATTAATCATCCTCTGACTGATGCTGCATTCATAGTGCATGCTGGTGTATCAGGAAAGACTCGGAGTGACTCAACGGTTAATTAAAGCGCTAACTCGTATTCATGTACGTGCCACTGTTAAGATCAAAGGATTTTTAACTCATATAGGGGATATTCTGCCCCAAAAATCTACTTGTAGGCTTGAAAGGTGCCTGCAAAGAAGTTTGTTGTTTCCATATTGATGGAGAAAAGCAGCTGTGGTCTACTTAAATTCAGCCAGTTACAGGATTTTAATGGTGACGGGATTTTAAAGGTTTCAGGAAAAAAATACTAAAATGTCCATAGAAACTTAGTAAACCACTTCTGCAGCATAAGCCACTTCTTCACTGTCCATCTGCACACTCAATATGTACCAAGGAAATCATAGTTTTACCCCAAAAAAATGGCTAAATGGACTGCTTCCATGTCGTGCTACCATCCTACTGGAAGCTCTGAAGCACAGCCAGAAGCAGTGCATTCAGCCATATTTTAGCAAAACTATTATTTGTTTGAATATTCTGAATATGTGTTTTTTTTCTATACCTTAGTTTGGGGAATATAAACTTATTTTAAACCTAGATAAGAGCAAAGACAGAATGGTTTCATGGTTTATATCAGGAAACATCTGATCAACATTTCATGCCAACGACTACTTGATGCTCAGGACACATTTTGCTCAGGACTCACAAAGTATTGAGGTTCAATACACAGCAATACTCAAAAGATAGATTTTGGGTTACTATCACTATCACCGTAACACAGATTTATACTGAAGTTTTTGTATCACAGCAGCTAAAGGGATCTAAACAAACAAAAAAACAAACTTAGATCTACTAACTTACTTACATTGGTTAACACATGCTAATGCAGCATTGGCATTTCATAATGAAAAATGAAACATCACGATTGTTGATTTCAGTGTGGAAACTATACAAAATCAATGCGATAATAAAACATTATTTTAAAATCTATTTAATCAGCAATTCAATTGGAACTACTCTCCAGTTTGATGCTGGAATTGCTGGGAAATGGCCATTACACTGTAATACGCAGCAGTAAAACTGTGCATGTATGTGCTATAAAAAGGGTCTGAAACAGGCTTCATTTACTCTGTGTGTGTGTGTGCGCGCACACAAGCGAGTGCAGGTGTGTTAGCAGGGATGCATGCATTCATGCATGCATATGTGACATATTGAGGACATTTAAATGCAGAGAGAAACGACCTGAGTGGTAAGGGGTGGACAAAGGGAGAAGTGGTAGTAGCGTTAGGCCTCATTTACCTCGTGATATTCAAAGGGTATGCAGGCCGGTCACAGCACACTTACACACACATACACACATATACATGCACATTGTATGCGTGTGTTACTGTGTGAACACTGCAAATTATACAACAACCTAAACTCAGTGAAGGAGAGACTCCTGAATCATCTATCATGCCCCTGGGAGAGGACAGAAGACCTCCCCTCTTTTTGTCTCTCCCTCCTCCTCCTCTTTAATAATAACCCCCTCCACCCATCTCCCCCGCCACCCCTTCTCTTTCCCCATTTAATAACAACGCAACAGATCAGCTCCATTAGCCCAGACCTCCTCACACATGCAAATGAGGCCGGCGTTATGGAGGCACGCGTCACGCATTACTGATGCCTCCCTCCCCGACCCGTCACTACTTGCAACACAATAAACTCTGCATGTGTGTATGTCAGAGAGAGAGAGAGAGAGAGAGAGAATGATAGGGACAGGCAGAGAGGGGTATGCATGTGTGTGTTACAACAGTGGTTAAATTGAGATGCATTAAGGTTGTGATTGGAGCGACGGATACGATGCCAATGTGTGTGGAGCCAACAGCGAGGCCATTACCGGGTGGCCGGTGATAAGATCGTGCAAAGTGAATATGGAAGGAGGACGAAGGTTGGAGGAGACGGGATAGAGGGGGAAATTAGATGTTAGAAGTAGAGCTAGTTGAAGAATATTTAACATAACAGTTGATTGTGATTTTATCTGCTGTTTTCCAACTCACAATTTGTTTTTGTTTTTATTAATGTAAAAGATTTTAAAGGCCTCCACTACTGAAGGTTGCACTGTGGCTTTTATATGTACAGAAGTCTCAGGGAGGATTTTTGAAAGACACATTTCAGGTTGACGAAGCCAATGAGTTAAATTATCGCTATATTTTTTTCTAATGTGACATATACATATATCACAAATATCTAACATATCACATATATCTAACATAGCTGTTAAACAGTTTTGCGGTTTTTCAATGCAGCCTGCAGTAAAGCTAACGAAACTGCAAGCTAGTGAGTTTCAGGACAAGTCACAAAACATTGTGCATTTTTGTGTTTATGTATGTCTCAAAGTTATTACAAGCGATTTAACAAAGTTCATTACAGTAAACATGAATCAGCATTAATAACTTTTCAATTAATTCATAATAAGAAACGTAAATCAGCCAATGCCTCAACATGTTGCCTATTTCATAACATACAACAGTATTAAGAACTGTTCTGAAGGACTGTCCTCAACAAAAACAATGACAGTAATGGTTGCTACAATGACATACTGAATGCTTACTCTCATTAGCAACTACGGATGCGTTGCTAAGTTGCAACATGCTGCAAATGACTTGGGGAGGAGGTCGGAATGGATGGCTGGTTGTACTAAAAGTGAGACTTTGACACCAGAGACAGCAGTTTGCGTCCTGTCTCCTACCAACATGGGTTTTCATTAAACCATGACAACAATCTTAAACAAGTAGTTTTTGTTCCATCAACTGAACCAGACCTTATCCAGACAAGTAACACACGGAAAATATATATGTCATATGTGTTGTTTTTGAAGGCAAGGGCAATTTATTTTTGTCATTGAGTATGACAATTTGTTGATTGTGTTGCAGACCATGTACGAGATAATACCCTCAAAGGTGGATTGATATAATGGATGAGGCAGAGGCCAGTCTGCAAGCCATTATTTTCTATTTCAGGACACCTTGGCGTGTATTATCATGCTTAAACCATGGCCACTTACAAATGAAAACCAGGTAGGCTGTGTTCAAATCATCACCCATTTTTTAAAAGTCTGTTTGTAGTCAGTTTAACTCTTGGTTTTGGTCTGTTTCAGTAAGAGTATTATATGGAAATGCAGCAATAAAAAGATGTGTTGCTACTGTTATTACATAGCAACCTGTATTTTAATATGCTCTGCGAATTGCATTTAGAACAGTGGTTACACTGTTGGTGGTTAAACTGGTGGTTAACCCAAATGTTGGTTTGAGGTGTCCTTTTACACAATTTTAAGACACATGTCAGCTAATTGTCAAGTTTAAGTGTACCGCAGACCCCATCAAAAATCATGTTTGACTGTACCTGTAGTGGCATTTGGTGGAGTATCCAAATGACTAGAGGTTTGAATGGATGCATCAATGGAGGGGTAGTAGAGGTGGATGGAATGTTTGAGGGGCGTAAGTCAGAAAATGTATGAATGGAAAGATATTTAAGAATTTCAGTGCTACAAATGTTCTCCTTTGATTACAGGCCTGTGGTGCTCATATCTCTTTGTAAAGGTGTTGACAGAAAGACTAATAGGGAACTTCAATCACATCCTTGACAGATAGGCAACATAATTGAGCTGAAATGATGGTTTGTCATAATTGGAAATAATTAAGGGTCTTTTGTGGCAACGTTGTTCCATCTCAAGCTTTCATTAGCAGGTTCAATACCAGGACCTTGCTTTTGTCCACTTGAGAAACAGAAATCAGTCATGTTCTTATCCTTGTTGCTGTTCTTTCAAAACTATGGATTTGATGAATAAACTTCACTTCCCCAAACAATCATTCCTAGCAGCCGGTCAGTGGTTACTTAGCGCAAAGGCCCCGGTGACAAGGTGCCTCATAAAAGGCCACCATATCAGATCTATTGCTGTCCATGTAAATGTGGACCGATGAAAGAAGCGGGGGGAATAAATCAATATCATGAATGCCAGTTCATCAGATTTGGGGGCGGCTCAGACGGTGAAATCTCAAACACTAATCTCTTTAATAGTCTGATATTACATTTTAATCCCAGTCTGATTCCTTCACTCATTTGTTCAGGCTGTCTGCCGATGCCTGTCAAGGAGTGAGGGGAGGAGGACAGTAAATAGAGAAAGAGACGTATCAAAATAGAGTGGAAATCAGGTGGATTAAAGAGAGGGAAAGAGCAGATGCTAGACAGAAAAGGGAGAAAGGTGGAAGAGAGGAGGAAGGAAAGTAGTAGAGGAAGAGAAATGGTTGGTTGTGGCACGCTTCCATTTCAAGTCTGAATTTACAGTGCGGGTTGATGGACTGTGAGAGACGAAGAGGCAATAAAGTGATGTCAATGAGAACTGAAGACAAATTGATATGATCATAACATGTCACATTAAAGACAGGCTTGACATCAATCAACATGATAAAAGGCCTCCTTCATTCTAACACTAACACCACTGCCATTGATCTCAATGCTTCACTTAGCCAACCGCTAACCATTTATGATAACAATCATTATCCAGTTATGGGGATGGTGGCGATCTATCAGTGCTATTGTAGTTGATGAGTCCACAACGAAAAGATAACCCTCACTAATTTGTTGCACTGACAAGCCCGGATCATAAATGGAAATTAAGTAGAAAAGACAAGTATCCCCCTCTACTTTTCTCATTATGTCATAGAATAATGCGATGGTGACGAAATGACAAAACGGGAGGAGATGGTGTGTAAAGACCCAAGGTTGTTAAATATGATTTGAAGTTAAAAGTCAACTTGAGGAGGAAAACACACTTCACCAGAAAGAAAAAAATCCTTGTTACTACAAGTTTCTGTTGTTACCTGAAGGATGGCGTGCTAATGCCTTCAGAGAGAGAGCAGAGGAAAAGCAGCATTGACGATAACACCAAACATGCTTTTAAATCACCCTTGAGCAAATCAGTAAATCAATATCAATTAGGCTGTGAAAGAGCCCAAATGGACAACTGGCTTTGTTTTAACTAATGAAGTCTGTGGAGAATCCAATCAGTCCCGCCCCCCCTCACTCTTCACTGCCACCCCCCACTTCTCATTACCACCGTGACAATGTGGAAAAAATGCACACAGACATATACAGATACACAAACTCAGAGGCACTTACTGTTGTAGGTTCAAAACAATTAGCATTAGTGATTTCTTGAAAATCTTATATTGGCCAGCAACCGTCATTGACCTTTAAAATGATGAATGTTATGCAGTTTGATTGAATATTGATCTACACAAACCAGGTTTCAATACAACATGGCATCAATGTGCATTCCATTTGTCTTGTGCAAAACATTTCCAAACACAAATTACGGTTATTAATAGTGATGAAAAGTATTATAATGCTTAAAATTAGTTGACGCACTATTTCTTGGTCGGGGGCAGTGACTTCCTGGAGTCGCTGATGGTTACTTGGCAACCTCACAGTGACGACAAAATCCCAGGAGGTTACTGTGTCCAGCCAAGAAATAGTCCCATTCGGAAGTCCCAGTCCGTCCAGTTTCGCTTCAGTTTTTTTATGGACTAAACAAACAACAAGAGAGCTATAGAGGAGCTGGCAGGCGGATTTTGTTACCTTCAGACAGAGCCAGGCTAGCTGTTTCCCCTGTTTCCAGTCTTTGTACTAAGCTAAGTAACCTGCTGCTGGCTGTAGCTACATATTTACCTACAAACAGGAGAGTGGTATCGATCTTTTCATCAAAACATAGGCATACAAGCAAAAATCTAATCTCCCAAAATGTCGAACTTCCTTTAAGAAAAAAATTCCAAATATTCACTGGTTATAGCTTCTCCAATGTGAAGAGTTGCTGTTTTTTCTGTTATATCTTTGTATATTGAATATCTTTGGGTTTTGGATTGCTGGTCGAGGTTCTGGAAAGCTGTGGAGGGAATTTGGCATTATTTTCTGACATTTTATGGACTAAATGATACACTGGTTAATCGATAATGAAAGGAATCAGTAGTTAGAAGTAATTTGTAGAATAATTCCTCCTAACTATAACTCTTAGTTTTGGCCATCATTTCTATTGGTTAATTGCTGTGATCTCAGAGAATGGCAACATTGCTACAAAGAGTCAAAGAAGTCCAATGAGGCAAGAAACACAAGCAATCAGACGATCAGACAGGTCGGAAAAAAGCCAACAATTTAGCCAGGTCATCTCCACTTTATTTGGAAGTTAAACCAAAAGATGTGCACGCACAACAACGGTAAGTGCGGTTGGTCAAAGTTGAATCAGGAAGTCGATGTCTAGTCTGTGATGGATGTTTACAACTTACAGTTCGGGTAATAATTTTATCGTTCACCGTCTCTTCCAAATAAGTTTGGCTAACCTGGAGGTTTGCTTAAAACCTGCATAATCTTCTGATTGCCTGTGTTTTTAATGTTCCCATCTGAATTACTTTTAGCAATGTTGCTGCATTCTGAGATCTGAGATACCAGCAAATAATTTGAGTACACTGTGAGTAAAATGTTGTTATTACTGACAGAGGTGATGGCCAGAGCTAGGAAAATAAGATCCAATATTGTACCAAGTTACCATTTACTATGCGCAACTAAAAGACAACACAACAGAAGTTGTTGAAAGTCTGAGAGTTTATGTCATTTGGATTTAGTTTTCACTAAGTGATACACACACACTACCACATTCCCAAATACACACGCACACATCATCCCTGGCAGGCAGCATGCGGCGAGGCTGCTCAGGGTTGCCATATCATTTTAAACATCCATCAGCTCAGCAGAGATATCATATTAGCTCCTCATCTGCATACGGCGGCGACAGAATGACAAACGAGAGAGAGAGAGAGCGTTCTCTCCTCCTCTCCTTCATTGCATCTCTTACATGGCTGCTTTTCACCCCTCTGCTCCCCTTTTTGCTCCCTCTATCTGCTTATCCCTCCTTTCTAACCTCCTAAATTGGATCACCACTGCCAGCAGCGCGTGTGTGAAAGTGTGTGCGCGCATTGTTGCAGTGTAATCACATCTTTTAAATGGAAAAAGGGATGAATCTCAGGAGGAACAATGACCACTGGACCCATATCTGACTCCCCAGTCCCCCGACTGGCACTCTTTGTATCTCTGTATACTCCATCACACTCACTTTCACTGAGCAATCTAAGACTCCTGCAAACTTTTCTACCTTACACCTCCTACCTTTTTTACTCTCCAACTTTCTGTCCACAACTCCTCAAACTTTGTGCTGCTGTAGCTTTATACTTTCATCCAAATGTTCACCCTGTTGGCTGTTCCAATTTTCTCTGTTACACCGCAGATTATTAAGATTTTAACCACATGATCCTGTCTTAGTATTAGACCACAGAACTTGCTGTGTTTACTTATGTACAATAGTGTGACTATTAGTCACATTATTAGACATTTCCATTTAGCATTTCATAATTGTATAAAGTGAAACTATCCCCAATTACCCTGTTTATATGTGACACAGTCACATATAAACTAAAAAAAAAAAATCTCTATTTTTGAGTTTTGGAAACTCAAAAAAAAAAAAAAAATCTCGAACTGTACCAGTAGCCATAAATGAGTGATGCTAAAGTGCTAAAGCAGGTGTTTTCGATTAGCTGTCAACACCTGTTGTGACATCACTAAATGGGCGTATTTCAAATTTTAACCCCTGTGCAGCTGTAATTTTCTGCCAATGAAATGAACACTTTTACCTCCTGGACAACAGTAAATCTTTAATGGTGATGTCATCCTGAACTGGGGTGAACATAAAATCTAACCAATAAAATAACCACACGCTTCGCTTGTCCTATCAAATAAGGTATCCTTTCCCTTCTTATATGTTATTGGTTTACATAATAACATATAAGTCATTGCTCACAGTGTTACTAAAATCCAGTTTAACAGGAATTACATCAAATTAAGGAAAGGGCATTTCCTGTTGTCATACCTTTTTCTACTTTTTGTGTTTGGTCTTGAAACAAGCTGAGCAAACGTTAGCGGCAGCTTGGCTCGCAGCCAATCTGGGACGTCCTGTGTCCGCCGAAACAGCATCAGAGAAACACTGATTTTTAACGTGAAACTGCTTTATTCAGTGTTTTTACCGGTTTTAATCACCTGGTCCATTTGTTTTAGAGAGGAGGAGACCTCTGCAGATAATTTGGCTCACAGTAAAAACCTCCTGAACGATGAACACTGAAGGAATCCAAACCAGTAGAAGCTGACTGCAATGACGGCACTGGTGGTGAAGACATCAACTCCCATGATCCCACGGCACTTCACGACATCATCAAACTATGTCTTTTGTTATTGTTTTGATGTGAGAGACCCCTAGTGGCAGAAATTATATACTGTGTGTTTAACTCACAAAGTACAGTATCCTGAACTCTACATTCTCTCTCTTCCCCTCTGTTTCTGATTCTCAGTCAATCTCTCTCACCCGCCTTTCCTGCCTTCCCCGCATGTTGAGTGAAGAGTAAAGAAGGGCGAGTTGGAGGGTGTCACTCTTGCCCCCCCTTCAAGACGCAGACATAACAACACTTGAGAGTGTAAAGGCGATATCATAGAAAACTAGAACAATACTCAGGAACACACTGGTACACAACACTGTGACAATGGCTCCGGATTCTGCAACACAACAGGGAGAAAGAGAGGGGGGAGAGAGAGTTGGAGAAAGAGAGAGAGGGATGAATGCAGTAGTATCCTCAGATCTGAAGGCAAATCCCCCTTGGTGGTAGTTCTGCTCGAGCGGCTGGCACTGACACATGAATATTTCATACTGTTGATGTTTAAATCCCATCATTTGTGATGTAGCGTGTGAGCGTGCGTGGAGATTCATTGAAAGGGGGAAGAAGGCTGTATGTGTGTGTGTGTGAGAGAGAGAATGTGTTGATCTATAATGCATAGTTTCAGTAAGTTCACTTGTGATATGGTCTATTGCATCTGTATTTCAGTATTGTGGAAGAAGTGGACGTGCTCGTATGTGTGTGAATGCACGTGCGCCTTGAAGCGCAGATTGCCCTGTGTTAGCTCATCCATATGCAACTCAGTCCATGACACATAACAACACAACGAGTGACATGCATACACACATGAATATATGTCAATAGATTGACATGTAGAAGAGCTTTCACAGCTCGAGGTTGCACACTCTCCACTCAGGTCAAGTCAGACACTATAAAGCCAATTAGTCAACCAGTTCCAGAAACTAGTTCACGATCTAGTTTCTAGAGCACAAAACATAAAGGCCTCATTTTCGGCAGGCACACACCAAAATGTCGTTGGGCCACAGTTGAGCATCGGGGGGGGGGATATCACCTGTAGTTTATCCGGTGTGTCCAGCACACGAGGCTCCAGTTGGCCCTTATCAGCTGCCATTTGGCTGATTCAGCATGTTGAATCACTGGCAGAGGCAGTCAGTGAGAGAGCTGTTTGATTGCCTATTCAGCCTCGCCAAAGGGTGACTTGTCTTTTTAGACATCTTTAGGTCCAAAGATGTCAAGAGGTCTATGTTCAAACCAAGCTGAATTGATTGAAAAGTCAGTTTTAAGACATTCACTAGGTTTCATATAACTGATTTTTCAATGATATTTTAATGACTGCGTTTCAACATGCAATTCGCATAACCTTTTTCTTTTTAACCAACCATAGTCTGGTTTTAAATTGGATGGACTTTTGACCTACAAATAATCAAAACAGTGCTTACTATGATATTCACAGTGACGTGAAACTTGTTTCATAGTTTGTTTTGTTTGTCCTTGCACAATGGATGGAACTAACAAGTTGTATGTTCTGATTACTGACTAGTTCTTTCAGAAGAAGTAAGGTTATCCAAGGTGTTTGATAAGTCTGTATTTGCCGGTGCTAGTTTTGTAAGGTTGGCTTGGTGTGTTTAGGGCCACAGTATACATACATGACGTCAGTATTCTGGGATTTCTCTTTTGTCAAAATACAGATTCACAGAGGTCCTCTCGTGGTTTGTGTGTCATTACTATGGTAAAATGAGTCTTAAAACATTTGCTTTGGAAACAGGTCCAAAGAACCAGAATGTGTTGGAGTAAATGTTAGCACACACCTGCTGTATATAATAAAGTAATATGTAATAAAAAACAGGCATTGATGATTGTAGCTTTCAAAATCAGCCAAAGATAGCCAACAGCCCAGCTGACTGGCCTGTCTACATAACTATAAGCAGCAAGTGATTTGTTCACGTTTAACAGGGGGGATGGCCCAATGAGAGTGACCCGTGCTCTGTCGTACTGCTGCCGCACTTTCTCTTTCCCCCGAACTGCTGTAGAGAACATCGATAAATTGTTGAGAATTATAAAATTTTGATGGCGCGTTTCTATTTTAACCGGCGCAGCTTTTCTAGCCTTTACAGCACTGGTTTAGCAGGAATCTCACTGACCATTTGCATATGTTGTGAATCATCTCACGTGATGCTGCTCAGCCAACCAAATCTGTGCATTCCGATAAGCATTGCGACTTGAGTCACACAGATGAGACGAGTTGGAGAAATTATTTCACATGGCATGCTCTAATAAGTAATAAAACAGCGAGAACAGAGCTTTTAATCACGAATGGACAGACTCTTACATGTTCAGTCTTCCCACAGGCAGTTCAAAACCAGTATGTTTCATATGTTCCGAAACTGTGGTGAATATTAAAAGCGGCATTATGAAGCGGCACTACAAGACAAAGCACAGAGTCTCTTTTGAGCCAGTTAACAGGGGGGATGGCATCCCAACTCAAATCCTCTACTGACTACAAATTTCATAATAGTCACTTAACTTATATAGCACTAGTCAAAACAAGTGCTTTAGACAAGCCATAAAATCTAGCATGAAATAAAATGTGAAAATAATAGTGTATTTATTGTGTTTTGGGGGTTTCATTTCATATGTATTGTTTATTTTATTGGTCTTGTTTTAGTTACATCACTTGTGATGTACCTGCCAATTAGTGAAACAATTTGATTTTATTAGATTATGGTTTTATTAATAGATCAGTTTATCTTTCCACTTGCATGTCTCACTGGGCTTCAGTCTACATTACAGAGCCACTCAAAGCAGACCAGACCATTTCTCTTCCAACTCATCTCTCAGGCTCATTACTCCATCTCTCTTCCTCACTAGGTCTCTTTCGGTCTCCCCCTCAGTCTCTGCTACTTTGTCTTTTTTCCAGGTAGCAACATGATCAAACCCAGACTCTCCATTCTGACTTCCACAATTTCCCGGCTAATAGAGTGTACTCAGAAATGACTAATCGAATCGGAGCTACCAGGAAAATTAATTTACCATTATGTTCTTCCAAAATTGTAACAGGGAGGGCCGGCAACCTTGTGTAGTACCGCCGCAGGGGAAAGTAAACAATTAGCGACTCTGTGACTAATGAATTCTGTGATTAACAAGTGTGTTGTAGGTAAATCTCTACAAGACTGACACACACGTGCAAGCACGTATGTGCAAACAGTTACACACTCAGGGTGAGGTGCTCCTTATCTATGCACAGCATTCATGGTTGAAGTGAAATATTTTGCACCTCTTCCAAATTCTTTTTTTTCCCCAACCACCAACATTCTTACCCTGCATGGTTAAGTGAAATAGCTGGCATATCCACTCACAGATTGAGACTGATAGCATGTGTAAGCTTTAGCAGAGTGTGTGTGTGTGTGTGTGTGTGTGTGTGTGTGTTTACATGTAGAAGTAAGCAAGAGAGTGAGAATAAGGCTAGTGTGTGTGTGGGGAGAGGACTCAGATAAGGCAAATCTGGTTTGTATTACAGTCTCAGATAAAGAAAGAGTGGTGAGAGGAAGATAGCGGAGTGCTGCGGAGGGACGGCATCACTGTGGCAACCACATCAGGAGAAACTCACCGTGTGCACAAAAAGCTCAAGTTTCTGATGAATTTGTCCAAAAAAGAAAAACAAAACTTGGTGCGGCTGAGGAAGTGTCAGTTTTATATACTCTGCTTCTATCATGAAGACTCTATCATATACAAAACCCAATGGGCCGAGTCCCATCTGGGATGCGGGTAATGACAAATATAGAGGGAACATTAGGATTAGATGGGTGTGTGTGTATGTGTGTGTGTGTGTGTGTGTGTGTGTTGACGTGAATGTGCATCAAATCCCCAAAGCGAAGGCCACAGGCCTAATTGAAGGATGTAGTGGCATAGTGATAGATAGAAAGAGACAGAGGAGACAAGTTGTGTGTTGCTCTGTGCATGTGCATGTGAGAGAGTCCCACAGTGGTGTAATGACTCCCTAAGGGAGCAGGACCCGGGGCTGAGACTCCCCTCTGACTCCCCCCTGCCAACTGAGAGGAGGTATGGAGGAGGAGGAGGAGGAGGAAGAGAGATGACAGTGAAAGAGAAGACGATGGTGGCGACAGCTGTTGGCTCCTCAGGACAGTAATTGGTTGGCTGTGAGAATGAGTATACACACATTCACGCAACACACACACACGCTCACATGCATGCACCTAGGGCTGCACATACGCTAAACCCACTACCCAAAATCAACGGTGACACTCCGAGATGGTCATTAGCCACATCCCACCTGGTACAAGCACTCTGCCACCCAACCCTCGAACCCACAGGGGTTTCCTGGTCACATACAGCAGGGGTTTGAGGATGAGGAGGTTGAGGTGGGCTTATTCAGTGTGACACCTCCAGTCACATCTCAGTAAACAAGCCATTGAACCCCCACACCCAAAACCCAGAGCTGGAGTGACAGCTCCAAATCACACATGACAGCTTGACTGACAGGTTGGTATGGGCAGAGGGAGGGATGGAAATATGAAAAATAATAAGCTATAATATTATCCAGACAGGAGAGAATGGGAGGGGGGAGAAATAGAGGAAGGGAGAGAAGGTGATGTGAGGAGATGAGGGTGGCAAGAATGCAGAAAAATAAAACTACATATTAAAGCTCCCAACAACAAGAGGATGAGAAAAAGTTTAATTCATATCTTTTTTTTATTTTGTGTGCAAAATAGAGGCAAGGGACTGACAGTAAGAGCAGGAGGGATTTTGGTTTTTATTTTTCAAAAAGAAATAAAATATCTTGAAAGTCATTTGTGTTTCTTTTGACAATGAAAAACGGATGAGAATTGGATAAAAAATACCATTTGCAAAGCAACTACTTCTATAGTTTAACCATTTCTTTTGGGTTCTTTTTTGACATACTTATAGAGTCTAAGGCAGAATCCAAACCTCATTTATGTTTACAAGAAAGCAGTTTGCGTTTTTGGGTGCATAGGGGCTTAAAATACGGGTTCAAAACAATCACTCGGCCCTTTTAAATGCTGTTAAAAGCTGTTGTGTCATTATTAAGCTTAAAATATTGATATTGGTATAAGCCCTATAAGTCGGGCTCTACTATGCACTGACTTATCATGCATGTATAACATCTATTTTCAAACTCAACACTTGACCTTGACTTGGCGTTACTTTGCAGCAAAACCTTCCTCTTAAGTACCTTTAAAGTTTGACAAAAAGCTGTTTTCAAACTGTATGACATGCTACTAAATTGATTATTTTTCCTCTCCCAGAAGTGTTTTCCAGACAGTGTGGAAAAGCCTTTGAAATATCACTGAGACCACCACCATGGTTTTAATATTAATGATAAAACATATCAATCATCATATCATCATCGGCCTTACTGGGGGTGGATGATATGACATCAGTCAAACCCTAGATGATAAAGTAACTGGAAAAACAAATCAGTCCCTTGTGGAGGGCAGGCGATGGGCGAGGGCAGAGGAAAAAGAAGGAGAGGCAAGAAGTGGAGAAAGAGGGGTTAAAAATGTGAGAAGAGTTGAGGAGAAGAGGGGGAAAAAATTCAATATATTTTTAATCTAGCGGATGTAATCAGATTATGCGTCTGCCAGGAGCGACGTATTTCATAAGGAATAACCAGTTTCGGGGAGGGAAGGGGAAGCGGAGTGGCGAGGAGGAGTGGTGGATACGTGCACTTTGGCTGGCCGATCTACATCGACACTGACAGATTCTAATAAATGCGCTGGGAGGCGCCCGGAGAAACACAATGCCGTGTAATCATTTTATCATGACAAACCGGAATTCCAATGCTGTCCCATGTGAGCCCAGCCGGGGGAAAATTGAATTAACTGTGAATTGCTCATGCTTGGGGAATGGGGAAGAGGAAAAAAGGGGGACAGGGGGGAAGAGGATAGACAGAGAGTAAGTAGGAGGAGGGAAATAAGAGAGGAGGATTTGGCCTGCTTTAGTTTTGGCAATGTTTCTGGACTCTTGGGGCTCAGCTGGTTTCATAGAGGAGCTCTGGTTTCAGCAGCTCCAAGATAACGACGCTAACTCAGAGATCCAATACTGGCACACTCGGTCCCTGCATGACTTAGCAGTGCAGAAAACACATAACACACTCGTTAAATGAGACGTAGACGCCCTCAAGTATCTGAGGGAGGAAACTATTAAAACAATCACACACATCTGCTAACACATGTTCAACCACACTCATGCTACACATACAGGTGTTAGTAATATTGAGCTTGTGATGAACTTCTAAGAGCTACATGTATTCCCTGAATGACAAAAATGAGCAGGTTTTGGGAAGAATGGTGCTTTGGTAACCACAGAAGCCAAAGTTATCCTTGTGGCTATGGTAAATTACTGCCTTCAGCTGCCACTCAAATTACTTTTTTGTAGTACTAGTAATGTGACATGTCACTTTTTAGCTGGTAACTGAGTTCCTCTAAAGAAAGACCAACTTGGCAAAGTGTCAAGCAGTCCTGTCCAAAAAGCAACTTTCTATAAATCTTCTGCACGACGGTTACGACAGCACGACGAGTGCACATTGACATCCAATGTAATACAAACCGTGTGACCATGTGCGTTTCAGCTATCGACCCTGCTGTGTGACTGGAGGGTATCTTTACACAAGCCTTCAGAGCTCCATGCAAACAGTACAAGCAATATCCAAACTAAGACAAGAGACTCTTTCTTAGGCCCCATTTGGACTTATTATTTACATTGTCTCATATCCAGCTAAAATCCAATGCATTTGTCTTGGTTTTGCCAAGCTAAATGCAAATCAGAGTCAGCTCCTGCCCATAGGATGGTAGTAATGCACCTGAAGCTGTTTGGTAAAGGCTTAAAAATACCAGAAGACGAATACCTTTTACATTGTAGCAGTTTAATTACAACAATAACAGTTTAGCTAGCTAGCCAACAGCTATCCCTAAACTAACACAAACACATGGATGACTTGCAGAGATGGACCAACGAGACAAACATTATCTCTCATCTTCATGGGCTACTCGCTCGCACCTTCTGAGGTGGTTTGTGCAATCAGATCTCAGTCTGTCTCTAAGAAAAAAGGTAGCAGGAGAGTTGTGAGTATCGCTATCTGGTGCTGCTGTGCTGGCTCTGGGAAACCGCCTCATCCTCTCTGCATGTTAGCTTCGCAGCACCAACTGTAGGGACAGTTTGCTAACCCATAACCTAGCTAAGCTAACCCACAACCTAGCTAACGTTAGTTACTTTACTTGCTGTGTAGTTGTTGTCATGGTATTGGATTTCTCCAGAATTGCACACCCCACCCCACCCAAGTGTTAGTATGAAACCTGCTATCCACAGTGCTGTCTTTAAAAAATGTATTAACTAACAAGTACATTTTCAAATATTTCTTTGAACCTTATTATTTGCCTATACCTCATCTAAATTCTTAACTTTATTCTTAAATCGAAGCCCCATGTGGAAATTCAGTTAATGCCTCCACTTTGATGAAAATTGCTCATCTTTTTTTTTTTTTTTTTAATCTCGGTGGAGGTATTTAGTCCTCTTGAGGATAGACATAAAAGATCATACACACAGAAAGAGAACAGAATCTGCCCTGCTGCGGCCTGTGACTTTAGATTAGGGCCTGTCAGGGTTCCGGGGTCGCAACGAATACAACCCAGATGCTGCAGCTACACAGCAGCGTGTCGCTGTGGAAACGGGAAGAGTTGACTGCTGAGAGATAAAGGGCTTGATTCTTCCTCCCCACTGAACACATCTCAGAAAGAATAATGAATATACACACACATACTGTACATACCCATGAGAACAGTGCATGTGTAAAATGTATTGTGGTACATGGGATATATGTGAAAAAGGAGTCTCTTCCTCTACTCCTTTAGACACCCACACAATCCCTCTTTTTCTTTTCCTTCTGCTGTCAGTCTATTATTCCTTAATCATTAATATCACAGCTTTGACCCAGGCCAATGAGGATGAGGCAGGGATTTGCATAATTAGCCCCACTTGGTGGACAAGTTCCACTCCAGACCCTATGAGAGCGTCTCTAGTGGGCTTGCTCAATTTCACATCTAGGAGACTGCATACAGTTAGATAACCACAGCTGAGAGGAGGGAAAGTGCCAAACAAATGACAAGCAGACAAAAGAGTGCATGTTGTAGATTTTGTGATAAAGAAGTGTTGCCCCAGGAAAAAAAGAAAATACATAGCATTGTAGTGGTTTTGACATTAGCACAGCCTCAGTCAGAATGTCAAGTGAATGATATAACTTTTGAAACTTCCTTGCCAAGCAGATAAATTGCATACTTAATGGACTACAGTAAATGGTTCTTGTTCTTTAGTGACAGCAAATGTGTATCATATGTCATGCTTTCTAAACCAGGGAAATATATATACTGACACACCAACTCTTGCCTATAAAATCATAATGAAAGCTTGATACTGTACATGCCTTGAATAATTCAGGTCCTTCACTTAACTAAAACGGAGCAAAGGAACACTTTAAATATGCTCAATTACAAGTAAAAACGTATGCATTCAAAATATTACTTGAATATAAGTACTTAAGTATCATTAGCAAAATGTACTCAATTAAAAAGACCATGTAACCGTTGAGCAGCATTTTAATGTTGTAGCTGGTAGAGGTGGATCTCATTTGGATTGCTTGATATACTGTTGAGTTGTTTAAACTACAAAAAGCATATTTTATAAATTGATCATCGTATGTAAAATCTTAATCTTTAAAGTAACTACAGCTGTCAAATAAGTAGGTACCGCAAATAATAAGAAATGTAGTTAGTTATTTTTCACAATTGGGATTCATTGACATGCATATGAAATGTATTCTAAAAGTTCAAAATATTATGTGGCTCATAGTATTGATTAGTTATGGTGAAGTAAATATACAGGATGTATGAAAAACCTCATTTTATGCATTCATCTGTACACAAGGCCTACGAACAGTAACATAAAAAGAAGTGAAGAGAAGTCAGTGTTTATTATATTTACTGTAAATACATGTAAAAGCTAATTAAATTCATCCAACAGGCAGAATTGAAATCCCATTCAGATCTCTTGTCCTGTCATTGTAAAGTTAGATGAACCACATCAAGGAGTGACATTTCAGGGGAAGTTGCAGTGGACAGTCATTTCACTGAAAGCTCTTGGCTGTAAATGTCGCAATGTCATTTATTTGACAGATGTAGTTCCCTTGACATTTATTGCATAACCTCTTTATTGACAAAACCCTCTCTGCCTCAAGCAAATGTTAAAACTTTTTTTACAGTATTGAGGAAGTTTTATAAAATTTCAGACTCTCCATTCAGGCAATAAAATTCAATACATAACTTGTTATAGAATTATGTTCTCATCCAAACCACCCAGGACTCCTGGATTGATTACAGCTGGACAACCAACAAGGTGATGAAAGTCCATGTACTTAAAGCAAGGAGAGTGGAGACGATGAAGAAAGGGACAACAGAAGGGATGAAAGGATGGATGGATACAACTTGTTTGTAGATGTGCAGAGGAATACCATTAAAGAAGGCAGCACTGCAAGAGCACGTCTAGACAGAGTGGTCTGAAGCCCAGTGGATGTAAGCCTTTATCACCCCCCCCCCCGAAACACACACTTAAACTGAAGCACCTCTCGTCCGCTTGACAATCCCCCACACCATTAGCTCTTGCAAAGATTTCTTTATTGGTATATGTCATGCACTGAGTTTTCCTAGAAAACAGCAGTGCCTAGTTATGAAGTAATAGCCTTAATCATCGGCTGGCTCTATGCCTGAACCTGGGCTCGTAGCTTAATCATCACTGTTTGGTTTTCTCCATGGATACAGTGAAGACATCCCAAAACACTCCCACTTTATGACAACATGGCCCAAAAGTAGGAAAAATGAGGCCCAGCGTTGTTTGAGAAGAATGAAGTGAGTTTGTTAGTTAAAAACAGACTAGGCAAGAGTCTGTTGATACATGAGAATCACATTAGGCTGATCACATCTTGTTTCACTTCATCCTGATACAGCTGGTGTGCGACGAGAAAGAAAGACAGGCTCAGAGAGTAGAGCTGAGTGTGACAGAATGAGGCAAGTAAAAAGGAAAGTAAAAGACGGATGAGCCAAGGATATTTCCACTCTGAAGAATAGTTCCTAACCAAGTAATTTCCTAAGAAGGAGCATCTCCTCTGAAGTCCCGGTGAAAGACACATAACCAAATGGAGAGGATTTTGGAAAGTTCAGAGAGGGAAGGTAATCTGTGGTAAGGCATAACGGGATTTTACGTGGACGCTAAAGTCCAGCTGTGCTGTCTGTCTGTCTGTTAAACATTTAACAGCAGGAGGCCCGATGCATACAGCTTTCTAGGTAGAAACATATTAAAGTAATTACGCCAGGCTAACAACCAACATGTAACAAGAATTAAACAGAGCATCATCCCTACTCTGCTCTAATAGAGTTCAGGAGAATGAGACTAAGAGAGCTGCAATTGACCCGTGATAACCCAAGCATTTCATGGTCTCGCTCCTTGTCTTGAAAATATACTTGATTAAGCTCTGAGAACCAAAACATTGTACCATTATATAAAAACCTTTTTTTCACTTACAAGTCTAACCACTGCATGTAGGAGGCTTTCACAAGGTTTTGGGGGGGGGGAGTTACAAACGTCAAGTATTGATTTATAGGCACTCTTAGAGCAGGGATGGTATGCTTAACAGTAAACTATAGATTTATGATGCTGCCAAATACCATTGGACGGATGTGAACATTTGAGACTTAACACCTGCAAATGCAGGCCTGCTTTAAGACAGAGAGGCCATGTATAGAGCTGGCACATACAGTACTTTAGTCATAACATTGTATCCAAAAAATGGCAGCTGGCCACATACTGGAAATCTCGCAGATGGATGGAAATGGAGCAGCCCAGTATCCCTAGGATTTACTTTTATATGGGACGATTTACATGCAATGCCTACATTTGGTGCCAATGCAGGAAGTAGTGTGACCTTTATGTAGCAACACAGAAAGTAAGGGTGTGGAAAAAGTGAACCAAAAATAAATCATGGTTATCTTAACAATATCTTAAGCTCACCTTGGCAATGGTTTGTTTGTCATTCCAAGTTGCCATACTATATATTATAAAAATAAATAAATAAAAACGTTGGTGCAGAATATTAAAAAACTGTTTTGTTTTTGCAGAATCGTCCAGTATCAATGTGCAGTCTGGTAACGTTGAAAAGAAAAAACCTAGCGCCACAACGGCGACCACCGACTTACATTAAGCATAGAAACGTTCCTCTCCATAATGGTGGTGACCATATAGAGTTGCAAAGTGCAGAACAACACCAGAAAGCACTACACAATAGTTGTTGCATTAATCTAAAATTGACCCAGAATCCAAAAGTGAACTGTTTTAAACAGATTCATGTTTTATCTTCTATAAAGGAAACTCTTTAACTTCAACTAGCAACACACTACAATTTTATTTGGTTTTAACTGATTGGTGACTGGATGTATCTTATATCTTATATACGTATTCTCTTCTTAACTTTTCATGTACCGAGACTTGTACATTTGACTTTTTATCAAAGAACTTGATATTTTCTAAAGCAGTTGTTCATCTTTTGTACTGATGATTCAATCACTATTTCTTCATGCCCAACCAAGCCTTACAAGTGCTCCACCTGCCAGTTACTTCATAGCACTGTCTGGGATTTATGTCAGCACTTCCGGGACATTCAGGGTTACTTCTGTATCCCTGGATGCCCGAAATGCCTCCTCCAATTTACTCTATTGCTCAGTCTGTAACTCTCTCAGCAACACCTCATCGCAGCAGCTGCAGACTCAGGTTGAGGGACTGCCGTGGATCAAATGTGGAAGTGGAGCGTGAATGGTGGAGAGCTGGAGGTAGAGTCTCAACTGCCTCTACCTCTCCTCTCTGTCTCATTCTCTTTCTGCTGGAGTCACTTTGGGCCCATCAACCTTCGAAAGAGTGTGAAATAGCGGCGCTGGGATCTCATCCATCAAATCCGCATGGAAGGCCCTGGAGGGCCCCGGTGTGGAGAATGGTAGCCGCGTCCAATATCATAGTAAAACAATGAAAGAACTGGGCTTCTATCTTCACAAAGATACTATCAAATTAAAGATGTCCGTCATGGATTACTTAACAGGCTACCAATATTGTTTGACAGATCACTTTAGAGCCTGCTGCCATCAGCATGAATCCATTTGTGATATTATTGGCAATGAGCTTGACAACAAGGCCTACGATTGGTCCATGGTTGGTTTCCTCTGTTTAGTATGGCAACATTGAGCTCATAGTGCTGGTCTCCTCCACAGCCCTCTCCATCCCGAAGAGCTTTAATCTCCCACTGGGCCTCTGGGCAACCCATCAAACACACATTTGCATACATCTGCATATTTCCCATTAGGCTCCACTTGTTGCCTTTTCATGGAAAACTCGGATATGGTGATGATCACCCCCGATAGTAATGGTCCTGTCTTTTTCTGCCTCTTTCTTTCTTCCTTTTCTCCCTAACTTTTTTTTCCACCACCTCTTGATCCCTTGTTTCCACTCTGCTCTCTCTCTCTCTCTCTCTCTCTCTCTCTGTCATAGCTGTGTTGAGAGTGTGGTATGGAAGTCTGATCTGGAGACAAAGGGAGAAGCTCCCAGTTAGATCAGCGGCGCTAGCTATAGTAAACCATCTGGGGCCAGTGACAGCCTCCTGCCTGAGAGAGCACAATAACAAGACAGAATAAATGAATTCAGTGCACAATGACCAGACTAATTAGATTAATATGTGATCAACTATTCAATTAGGCCCATTCAGCTGCAGAATTCAAGAGGTATGGATACATGTAATGACATGAGTGAGCACAAATTGGGGGGAAAGATACCATCATGAGAGATGGAATGAATGGATAAAGTGTGTTAACAACCTCTACATATATATTAATTAAGTCATTCACTGACAAGACTGTGTGTGTACATACAGGGGAGTGGATTAGTGTTTTATAGTACAGCCATGAGTGTTGGATGTCATGTCACAAGTGCCAACATATTGAATGGCAGTACATAACTTTAGAAGGCCAGCTGTTGAGGAGCAGTGGTAGAGCTGAGATAAATCAGCATTGAGGTGGATTAAAATACTCTCTAACTGATGCCAATGTTTATTTCTCTGAGAGCCGACGCTTAATTTTGCTCCGGAGTCTCTGGATTGCTCATTAAATTCAGATTTATGCCAGACAGGTGGACAGAAGACTCTAGTTTGCCCGGAGTGTGTGAATGTGTGTCAAGCTTTCAGATCGACTGGGGACGTCTCAAGGGTGTTTTTCTGTCTGGCATCCAGTGTGTGCTGGAAAAGACTGCAGCTTCCAATAAAACTTAAAGGGTCAGTTTACCCAAATTACAAAGGGGAAAAAACCCATTCTACACGTTTCTACTAGTGGTGGCATCTATCTATCCATTTGAGATATCTGTCTCTGCCTCCACCCCAGTGCAATGAAGGTCCCTGTTACCCTGGATAATCCACAGACCTCATTGGCAACAGTTTACACTGGAACTACTTTCTGCTGAGGAAATGGTTCCTACCATGGTCTGTGGAACATCCACAGTAACCATAATATTATTTCTGAAAAGAAAAATTACATTGAATGTAATTTTTAGGAATAAAATTCAATTCACTTCCATTGCACCGGGTTGATTCAGAGTCAGCTATCTCACAATTTGGCGAAATTAAACCAAAACTATTGGCATGGTTAGATCTAGGGGTAAGTGGGAAAATATGTTGGTCAGATTAGTCTAAGCGTAGAAAATGATTGCACATGTGAATATTTTCTAGACAAGAGTAGATGGAAATCATATTTAGCACCACCTATTGGACAACAATCAGTCATGACAGTGTTCTCTGAATAAAATATGAAATGAAAATCCTTTATTAGCTACCTATTATCAGGACGAGTGCTATGCTCTCAATAAGAAAGTGCACTAAAGAAGGTGGCATTCACCAAAAAGCTCAGCATCACCTTTCCCTGGCTGCTTAATTTTCTACAGGGCACTAATCAAGCGCCCGTCTCCGCTCATGAATGTAGAGGGAAACCTCGAGCATTTAAATGTGCATTTAATTGCGTTGGTTCTGGAAGCGTCGTTAAGTAAGAGCTGGGAAATACATTTCTTAATGCGACTTAGTGATGCCCGGCAAATCAAAGACCATCAAGCGAATTAATGAGGGTGAGCGGCGAGCACATTAAGAGTAGAGACGGAGCGCCTCCATAAACAAATACATATCTCTCAACTAGACAGCAGGGACAGAGGGATAGTGTGGAAGATGTAATAAATACACTTCCCTGTCAATAGGCACGGTACGCTATCCATTCCAGCACAATGTGCCCCACTTTGATAGTGTGACTACACAAACACAGGCAGATACACCTTTTCTTCCACTATGTTTATAAAAGGTAGACAGATGCTTCTTCAGCAGCATTCCTTTGCTCCTGTGAATAGAGCTGAGAAAGCTTCTAAAGAAGAAGAGAGGAGCGGGCAGGAGGTGGCGGCGGTGGGGAGGGGGCAGAGATGAAAAAGAGGAGAACTAGAAATATGAAACGTTCCTGGTTATTAAAAGCTGTCTTGCGAGGGCAGCGCTCCTGTTGTTAAGTACTCTTTCAATTATTAACGGTGCCGCCGCTTTCATCCGCTGGCTTGTGAATGCCATACAGCTCCAACACACACTTTCACCGCCTTCTCTTTTCTACTTGGTAACAGGCAAACACACACACTTCAGGTATTCAGCTGTAATTGTCGCAGAGCTGGCGAAAGGACAGGTCAGCAGTGAGAATGATTATATAAAACTGGATGTTTTGAGACTGTCTGAGAGCTCTACAGCATGAACAGCTGATCAGAGACAAAGACAATAACTTGGCGAAATTCAAAAACCCCACTCACTGAAACATTTTTCAACCTGAATGGGCCAGCCTCTGGGGGGAGCTGCAGGTATACTCTGATGGCCAACAGCGCTCAGGTCAGGCCTGATTTGGGGAATTTTTCTCAACTGTCAAGTGCCCGTCAAGCTTCAGCAATAAAGGAGAGGAGATAAGGAGAGAGATTTGAGTTAGTTGGTATTGAGCCGTGGGCAATAAGAGAGGAGCAGGAAGCTTTTAGGGTGTTATCCTGCTTCTCTGTTCGCAGCTCCAAATGTTCCTGTGCCTCTGATGAGACGGGCTCATATGACAGATTACCAGCACAAATGCTGCTTGAGGAAAAGCTGGCACAGGGAGCGATCCAAACACACCGCCGTCAGATATATAACTGTGTGTTGGATAGTGTGTGGTGTGTAGAAAGAGAGAGACGGATGGTATCCGGTAGAATGGCAGGATCATATTCATGCCTGATGTAGTCACTGGATGAATGTAATAAGATGTCTTCTGGCATGAAAACGCAGGACATCACTCACATATTCATGCACTTATGGCTGTGGTTCTCTGTGAAGTTTGAGGATCTCAGAGGAAGTCAAATTCCATTTAAAAAATGAGGGATACATTGAGTTTCTGGTGCCATTTTCTTATATGGCATACTTTAAAGTGGCTAATACTGTCAGTTCTAAATTAAGGCTGTATTATTTGTTTGTAAATGCTATGTAATTGCTTTATACATCAGCCATTAATAAGAAGAACGTTTTGGTTGCCAGGTTGTGATAAAGTCCTTCAGGCTGGTATCCTCCCCTAGCATAACCTGATATATATTTTTGGCTATTTATTAACCTTCAATAAAACCATTAGTTATAACTTATCAAGTATTTATAAACTATGCGTTATTAGAGTGGTACCTTTTTTCTGTTATTCAGTTGACAAGACATTATCCTAATTAAGCTAAACCCATTTTAGTCTGCAATTGAAGTATTTTTTTCACACAAATAAGTGAAAGGAAATATTGCATGCATAGGAAGTTTATTTCAATCTGTTTCAAGTATTTTCTATTTTCTATCAAGTTTCATTTTCTTGGTTACACTAAAGCAACCTGCCAGTCCTACTTGTTTCAAGATACAGAAAAAAAAAATTAAACTCCCCAAACAAAAAACTCCATGAAATACTGAAAACTACGTTCTTTAAACAAGTGAAAAAATGTGCCAATGCAATAAGGATATTTCAAAGCAAATGGACTTGCTTCAAGATTGTTTATGTATCGAGTGCATCTTAAAAAGAGACGGAATAACACCAGTCACTGCACTTAAAACAAGAAAAATTTAACTTGATTGTAGAAAATTCTTTGAACAGTTTGAGTTGCATTAGGAACAGGCTGAAATATTTTTACAGCACTGGCAGATTTACTCATTCATTTTAAGAAAATAATGTTTAGGACTCGATGGAGATGTTTTTGCAGTGTGTTTTTGTGTAGAGGTTCCTGACATAAAATGGGGAGGTTAGGCGGTCATACGTTGCTGTATGCCTATTTTAGAGAACACTTTTAAAGAGAAGCCCAGTCATTCTGCCCATTGAAAGTTAGCAGAGTAGGGAATGTTGGACTGAGCGGGAGCACTGCTTATCGACCATGGCCGGGTGCGTTTCCACTCTGGAGATGGGACGCGAGGCACTGGGGCGTGCTGACGACCATCCCCCGGGACTCCTGTCCAATTACAGCTCAAAATGAGCCAGGAGAGCGCCGAGATTGGGCTGGGCGCACCAAGGTGATGATGGAAGGAGGGAGGGGGCTGAAAGATGGAAAGTAAGGGGGCAAAGGATATGAGAAACACTTGAAATTAATGGGGCAGAGTGGAGCAGGACTCCCAGGCTTGAGAAGAGGGCACACTGATGACATTAACTCCGCCCTCAAGCAGCCATTAGGGGGTGAGAGGTCCCTGTAATTTCAGGACACAGAGCAGAGAAGGCTCACAAGGTTCCACATATTGCAGTGCGTCCGACGGGCTAAGCTGGTGCCGCGAGCGGTCTGGAACATCGACCACGGTGATGTACGGCGAGTTAACTGTGCATGACACTATTAGAAGAAGCCAGACACCCCTGATGCTCAATACAACTCATGAAATCTTTAAAGCATGATCACATAACTAAGATGAGAATTTCAGGTTGCAATCCAGATTTCATTCTGACCCACATCACGTAAAAACTGACAAATTGAAAGATTTCAGCAAAGATTTTAATAAGCTCTGGCATTCAGAGGGCTTTCATTTGAAATGTCATATTTGGACGACTTTGCTCTGAGAGCTATTAAGCAGAAATGTGTTCGTCTATAAAAGAGCTCTTCTGTCTGTGATTGCCATTTAATAGCCAGCCATACGTTCACGCTCCAGTCTGGCTTTAATGTTGCAGTGCACCAGGGACCGTCAGCAAGCGAGGAGAGAGAACCCAAGGCCTTGAAACATCTCGTCCAAATTACCGTCATCTTCCAAAGCGCGGCGTCGAGGGGACGAGATAAAATGTTGTCATAATGTTGCTGTTGTGAAGCTCATTGCCGGCACATTCAGTGCGTATGGCCACAAGACACGACATGGACTGAAATAATAACGCACAAATAATTACACATTCACTGCAGATTTAATTAATACTAAACCGATTGTGTATCGGAAGCCCTGATTTGATTCTAATTCTACATTTTCAGATCAGACAACACACAAGTACACTTGTTTCTACTACTTTTAATGAAGATTAAAACTAGGCCACTAGGGCCTAAATTGCTTTTCAGAGGCTTCCACACTGGCAAAAACATGCATTTTGTGAATTTCCCAGCATGAAAATAGTCAAAATTTACTTTAAAGATAGTGAATAATAGTATAGGATATCAGCTTGTATCAGTTGCAATCCAAAAATAACCAGCTATCAGTTAAATCCTATCGATAAGAAAGTGGCACAGACAAGTGCACTTGTGTTTTCTGTTAGACACAAAGAAAACACGCCATTCGCAGAGTCGAGAGAGAGGGAGAGAAGGAGAAGTAGAGAAACACATTTAAAGTTTTTTGCCGGGAGTCAGCGATGCTGTTAATACATACAGTCACATCAATGGCACATTAAGACAGTGTAACCACGGCAACAGACACCAGGATTATGTCAAAGAGAGGCACACAAAAGATTTGAAGATGCTTTGTTTAAAATAGTGGCAACACGGTCTTGAGAGAAAAGAAAAGAAAGAAAAAGAATTGAAGACAGGAATAAGCAAAGTTCCAAGAACGAAAGCTAGAAATATACTCAGGGCTGCAAGGGCAGGATTTGCAACTCCTGCTGAGTGTGTGTGTGTAGTTGTATTAAACACATTGCGGGGACATAAATCTGTGCACACAGCCACATTTTGGGGACTTACATCCATTTGGAGACAAGAAGCAGGTCCCCACAAGGCAAACCCTTAAATTTAAGGGGGCTAAGACTTGTTTTTTGGTCAGGAATAAGGTTAGGCTTGGGATTAGGCATTTAATGCTTAAAGTCTGGGTAAGTCTCCAGGGAATGTAAGTCAATGCAATGTTCTTATAACTGACAAAACAATTGTTTTGTGTGTGTATGTGTGTCATTAAATGTGCTTATGAATATCCTCAATATATTTGACACTAAACTCTAGAGGAGGAACTGAGGTTTCTACTTCCCACTTCATATGTCTCTCTCTCTCTCTCTCTCTCTCTCTCTCTCTCTCTCTCTCACACGCACACACACAGACAGACAGACAGTATGAGATGTAATGACCATGATGGCTCCGGGGCTCTTTCTTTAGTCATCTGACTCTGAGCAGAACATTAAGCAACAGTCCACTTCTATAAAACACACACTGTTTCTGCAGCTGCAGTAACACCGTCTGTCTCCTCCTGCTTCTCTGCTGCTCTTCGATACTTTCGCCCTCTTGACATTTTTATCTTTATCCAATTTTTTGGTCTTTAAGAAGTAAGACAATGCACTTCTCAATACTTGGCTGCTTGAAAACTTGGGTGCAGTGAAGTAATTTTGAACAAATTGACTGTTCTTAACTTAGAAGTACATTGGACAAAATATATAACATCTTATAATATAATAAACCAATCCCATCAGTAAATGCAAAGCTTTTTGACACTTTTTTGTTGAGATTGTGAAAGCGGTGTTAATTCAGTTTTCTATTATTTTGTCCACCTCCTGTATAAAATCAATGAACTGTGATAAAGGTTCTATTGTAGCAATGCCACTTTAAAGTGCAATGAGTAATCAATGAGTTATCTCAGAGATAAGTTGAAATACGGACACTTAAATGCCATAAATAACAAAGTCAGGTGCCCATAAGCTAACCAATCAGAGCACAGATCCAACAAAAATGTGTCAGGATGCAAAATGTTGTAATACTACTGCTTTGCCACTTCCTTTTTCAGCTTAAAATGTCTTTTGATGTATGCGAGTTTCGTGAAACTCCAAGTTAGTTTTGAAAGTTTAAAATCTCCAGTGTTGGGTGTGCATGGTGAAGTAATACTTGAGTCACTGTAGAGCAGCGGAGTTTGAGCGAACTACAGCAAAGATGGCAAAGGATCCGGAGGTGCATAATACATAGCAGCATAGCAGCATTTTAATAATGTCACATGACAGAAGTCACAGAGATACAATGGAAACATTACATATGAAAGTGAAATGAAGGATTAGAGCTGCATAAGTATGTTTAAAAAGATTATTCTGATTGTTTTGCTCAATATTCTGACTATCTTTACATTTTGGACTGTCAGAACACTGGCTTCACCCTGTGCAGTCGGAGACACTCCGATTAAGGAATGTACCATTTAAAGCAAATGTTTATATAGTTAGACTTAGCAAAATGCTCTGCTCTTTGAGGGAACTCTCAAAGAATCTGCACAGCGATGAAGACATAATCCCCCTTTAACAAACACGAACATTAGATCTTAGGTCAAAAATACCGAAAGCTTAACACGTAAGGAGGCGGTTGGGGTGGTGGAGGGAGCTACAGCAGCAAACGGTGTTGGCATGAGGCTATCAGCCACCGTGTACACCTGTATGAATATGATTGCACGTTACTAGTCTGCTGGTGAATGAGCCACTGACAGTGAAGCATGAATGGACCAGCTAATGGTGCAAATGTGACTTCAGTACTCTACTGGAATTAGAGGTCTTCCCAGGGGATCTGAAACATATCCAATAAAAACCAACCAAATAAATACTTGCAGAAAATCATGCAGGCGGTCTTTGTACACATTTTCTTACACATAAGTTCATATTTCATAAAGTTTACAATTACAACAGCTAATGTTCAGTACTACAGTACTTTTACTTTGTAAAAGGGGGTTTTCCTTTCTTTCACAGAGACATAACGACTCAGAGTCTGGAGCGAATCAGCTCTGGTTGTTGCATCATACAGTATTCCTGCTATCTGGACTCCACCCTGCAGCGCTGTTCCCTTTTCAACACTATGTAAGTGTGTGTATGTGATCTACTTCATGGCATACACTGAGTGTAAGAGTTGTGTATGTCCAAGTTCTTATTCTTGCTCTGGTTTATCTTTTCCACTTGCCAGTACCATGTCTGTTGACGTCATACAAGTACAACCCCCCAGCCCATGACCTTTGACCCCAACCCTCCTCACTAAATCTGTATCTGGGTTTAACTGATAACTGGGGACTCAAAAAGCTCAGACAAAGTGTTGTAGTTTGAATGATTATGTTTCTGAATTGATCAATACTACGTTATCTATCTGGTTGAACTGGTTGTATCCAGTTGACAGTGATCATGACTGTGATTAAAGATGACTGTGAACCCTCTGCAGTCAATCAGCTTTACTTCCTGTATTTAAAAAATTAAAATCAATGTTCCGTCTCTCTTTTCACTTCTTTTTCTCTTGGGCTTGCTATTTTTTCTTCCTTCTTCCCCCCCCCTCCCTTTTGCAACACTCCAGGGTCACCATCTGCATGGCAACACTCACAGCGTGACACTTCCATAACCCAGGAGGAGGAAGAGAGCGACAGAGCACAGACCTCTCTCTCTTTCCCTCTCTATTCATAGGCCACCCATAATTCATTAGCTCTCCCTCTCATCCTCTCTATATTTTTCTCTCTCTGCAGTGTGACCGATGCAGGTTTCTGAAAGCTTGTTGGGATACTTTCTGAAATGAAGGTGCTGACAGTTGATCTTTTGTACCGCCATTCAGCACGTTTTAAATTTGACCATTTTCATGCCAAACCTCATTCAGAAAAGGCTATATTTTAGACGGTGGAACAATAAAATTTCCCACTGAAACCAAAGATGGTATTTACAATGACGCATACTTGTACAGTATAATCAATCAAACTGCATCTTACCCATCATGACAACCAGATCAGGCTTTTTAATATTAAGCCGATATCTGCCCCATTTATTGGATTATCTGTAATTAACTCATTTGGTTCTTTTTGCAAAATAAAATCATCAATAAATGGAGAACATATCCATCTACATGAAGAATAATGATTTCCTTTACAGATAGCCTATGGTACTGCACAGCTTCAATCTGACCTATTGAAGTGATCTTTGCAAAACCAAACACTCACTATGATTGGTCAGTTTTTCATTTGGCCTCTGGTCATGCGTCTCTGCTTTTTTCTTTTTCTTTTTTTGGCTCCACTTTGAGCATCCATCAGTCACACACAAAGAGATTTAATTCCTTTTTTTTTTCTTATTTTCACCGGGCAGAGTGCCAATGTTTTTTTTTTTCTTCGCTGACTCTCACCCCCTCATCCCTCCTCCTCCTCTTTCCCTCCCATCCTCCCTCCACTCCCCCCTCCTTTACCCTAGCTAAGCTTTCCGTTTCAGTTGCAAGCAAAATCTGTTTATTTTTTCAGACAAGACCCCCCCACCCCCCCAATCGTCTTCCTCTTTTCCTCCTGGTTACATGCTTGTAGAGGATCACTGTGAGGAAAAAAAAAAATGGGGGAGGAATGCGATGCGTTGGAAGAGAGCGGAGGAAATCTGCCGCGGATAATGATTGCGAGGTGGAGGAGAAATTTAAACAAGAGAAAAAAGAAGGGATGTAAAGAGAGAAGGTGGAGGAGAGAGTCTACTCTATATTTCCTGTGTCTCTCAAGGCGGTGGTGTGTCACCGGAGGAAACACACACACACACACACACATGCAGGTAAAAGGCTTCTTTATGGGCCTGGCCATTGTAAGAATAAGACTGTAACAAAGTACAGCACTAAAATGCAGCCAAAGGGAATGATTAGTGTGTGTGTGTGTGTGTGTGTGTGTGTGAGGAGCAAGAGGGTTGGTGAAAGAGAGAGAGAGCGCGAGCAAGAGAGATAGAGATAGAGTGCCGTGCTTCAGGTGGTGCATTATTAAACAGATTTGTCACTTTGGGCCAGTGGTGTTAAGTGAGTGTGTGCGTGTGTGTTTGTGTGTTGGATGTGTGTGTGTGTGTGTGTGTGTGTGTGTGTGTGTGTGTGCAGAGGCTCATGTATAGGTTGCACTGAGCAGTTTAAGTTAAAATAGAAAATTAAAGAAAGCAAAAAGGAAATTGGCTTCTCAGGAGAAAAGAGAGAAACAAAAAAAGAAAGGACAGAAAAACAGACAGAAGAGAAAAGACAGATAGATAGATAATAAAAGAGACAGAAATAAAGAAGACAAAGATAAATGGAAAAACAAGAAAACAAAACAACACAAGAAAAAAATACAAACTAGCAGAAACAAAGACAGTCTGTGTTTCTTATACTTTCAGCATTTTTGATTTACACGTGCAGTCACGTTCCCTCATGCTCCCTGATTATATGCTGTCTGTATGCACGCGCACAGAAACACACACACACACGCAGATTGTCATGGGAGGTGTGTGTGGTACAGTTGTGTTTTCAATCCCTGCGGCTGCTGTTGACTAAGCTGATCTTTGTTGGGGGAAAAAAAGAAGAAGAAAAAAAAACAGCTACTGCATCTGCCATGACAGGCAACAACACTTGTTTTAGTCAAAAATAACATTAAAGGGACAGACAATGTCCTCTGTGTGTGTGTGTGTGTGTGTGGTGTGATCTGTAAACCTGCGGTAGGTAATCTTACTTTTGGAAGAAATCAAGCAAGATGAATGCTGAATCTGGCAACAAACGCAGAGGATGGGACAGGAACACAGTCCACACACACAAGTTTGTTTCACTATCCCTGTGGGGGACAGTCATTGACATAATGCTTTCCCTAGCCCCTTACCCTAACCTTAACCCTTACCCTTACCATAACCTAAGACCTCTACCAATGGGGACCTCAATTTTTGTGCCCACAGTGACTCAAGTCCCCATGGGCTAGTGTGCATTCAAGTCCCCACCGGGATATAAGAACATGAAACACACACACACACACACACACACACACACAGACAGACACACAGACACACACAGTAACCTGTGAGCATTCTGTTTGAAAGGCTGAGAATTTGCAGCAATACCCAGGTTTTGACTTTTGTGGCAGGAGGAGACACGGAAACTACACACTATGACATTTTGATACATATTTCAAAATACGTCCATTTTCATTCCTCATGAGCACTCTGTTTCCCCAGATACCTTTACTCTTGGCAAAATGGAAAACGCCTCGGAAATGGCATTTTGTCCACAAACCTCTCCTTACAAACCAAAAATAATAAACATTCTTATACTTAGATGTGTGGAAATGTGATGAATACTTTACATTAACATCATCAGTTGTGTAAGAAGATTTCAGATCCTTTACTTAGCTGAAACTGCAATATCACTATACAGACAGAAGTCCTGTATACAAAATGTAACTTAAGTATCAAAAGTAAAAGTACTCAATTTGCAGCATGACTCCTGTCAGATTGCAGTGTTAAGTGCAGTGTTTCACATCAGAGGCAGCCCAACTCGTCTGAAATAAAGACCACCCATACTAAAAACATACAAATTTAATACATTTTTTATGAAATAAAACATTACCTTCAGGGGAAAAGAGCAGAGGTGCTTTTTCACATAGTAAACGCCATATATCTAATGACTGTGGCTATTGTTTAGGGTGTCATCTACTAACTAAATTGATCATGAAATGAAATGTCATTTTGATCTAGAAAAAAATGAGTTAAACTGGCAAACTGAATATCTTTGGGTTTACACCTGTTGTCCAGACAATAAGAAAGCAAAACAAGCTATTTGAAAATGTTTCGTGGGCTCTGGGAACTGGGTAATGCTCGCATTTTTCACTTTTTTCCAGTTAGTTGCAGTCCTATAGGGTAGTTTAGCCTATAAAAATGCATTACATTTCATAAGATAATCATATATTTTGTATGTAAATCTGCAAAGTAACAAGTAACTACAGATGTTAAATAAATGTAGTGGAGTAAAAAGTACAATATTTGCCTATGAAAAGTAGTGCAGTAGAAGTACAAGTACCGAAAAAATGCACTTAGGGTCAGTACTTGAGTAAGTACTTGGTAACTTTCTGCATTGTAAATCCCATATTATTAACCCTATAGTAAAAATATAACTATCACATCAGAGGTGGCATTGACTGAACAATTCCCAACTTTTCATAAAACACTGTCTGCTTAACAACACACACACCTGGATGAGTCTCGCCTGCATTTTCATTCTCTTTTTCCACCTCTCTCCTGTAATTTCTAGTCTTTCCTGCTCGTCTGTAGCTTTTCCAGTCCCCTTCCCTCTCTGTCATCTTTCCTCCGTCTCTTTTGTGTTTCGTGACGCTCTCTCTTGCCTCAACTATGTAATTATCCCTTGCTGATTCCAGGGGGTTCAGAGGAATTCAGCCCTCCCTCTCTTTCTCCTTCTGCCCGCCCCGTCCGCCTCCGTCACTCGGATGCTGAATGCCGTATTGTTCTCTGCTGTTACAAAGCTTTGACTGACAGCTGTGGGAAGCGGAGAGTGAATTTTTTGTCTGCCCCGCAGCACCCCGACCCTCCCTCCCGCTGCCATCACTTTCATTTAAACTTGTCAATCTGCTTTTTCCTGTATCACATCATTTAAAAAACAAGCTCCAGTCGGGGGGTACATCATTTGGCAAAAACACCACAAAAATGTCCAGACCCTAGTTATGATTCATTGCATCGATCTTATTTAGTATATCGGTTTGACTCTGCACTGTGGATTTTACACCCCAAAAGGTGGCTAAACTTTATTCTACAAATCAAAATATGAAGATAAATTTACAGTCCGAGTTCTTTTTCTAAAACCAGCCCGCTCCCGAACCCTGCTTCTCATTCAAACCAAATCAGCCCCAACATCAACCTCAAGGTGACCGAAGAACTGCAACGTACGTCCAAACCTTCTAAGGTGTTTCCTCTGAACCCAGAATAAACCCCTGGAAATAGCTTGACGTCGCATCATGACTTAAACAGCGTCATCATTCAAATGCGTCAAATTCAGTTGCAAACACCAGGGAGCAAATCAGGGCAGGGAGGGCAGCAGAGACTGTCATCACCTCTATGGAAAAAGTATTACAATAAAAACAAATAAGCCTCATTTCTACATTGAAAAAAACAATGATGGAAAGATGGAAAGGAAGGAGGAGGGAGGAGTTTTTCCAAAGTTAGAGGGATTTATCAAGTTCATCGTGAATTCTGATTCAAAATCAGACATTACCAAACTAGCTGTTTTTGACTCTCATGATGAAATGACAGCTGCCTCATTTTACATAATGGCTTCAGTGTCCCATAACATGCTTTTTCTAGGCCTTTTTTCAACATGACAATAAGGAAATTCTGGGAAAACCACTTGAAACGTGGCAATTTCTAAGCATGAAAATGCTTGAATTCAAAGATAAAACACTGACTATCGGCAGCTTCGTGCTGAAAATCATTAACTGCCTTTACGAAATGTTTTCACTCTAACCCTTTAGTTAAAACCAGAATAATCCTGAGTGGAGAAAAGGTCTGGCTTAAAGATAAAGCACCACACACACTCTCACGCCACACTCACACACACTATCAGAGGGGATTTAAAGATTCAAACAGTGGTCTTGGTAATTAGGCAGATGGATTTGTGCCTCTCCTCCTGGTCCGGCGGGATATAAAGTGACACATAATGCAAGCGGACAAACTCTTTAAGTGGATTAATTAAAACCAACACTGCGGGGTCAAAGGTCAAGCCCCCTTTTGCTGTCAACCTCCTCACTCTTCCCTTCCCTTCTCCTCCCGCCTCGCTCAGAGGGCACTCGAGCTGCAGGACGGTACACCTGCGTAAGCGAAAGGATTTCGGTGATTGGACGACGGTGAAAACGGACCCCGAAGAGATCGAGGAGGGAAAACGGAGCAGCGAAGGAATGATGGTGAACTTTTAACATTTGTGCTCAGACCCTGAATATACTCACTTAACTACACTTCTAGTTTGGCCGTATTTCTCTACAAAAACACACTTTTATCTTTGCCATTTCTGAATATCCAGCAATGATTTAACCAGACGTAAAAGAATAAAAACCTGAGCTCTCCTCTCTCCCCTCCCTAATTGAATACAGAACACATCTCGACTTTGCCGTGTGTGTGTGTGTGTGTGGTAGCTGGATGTAATCAGATGGAATTAATATGCATGCTGTTTCTCATTATGGAATAACTGAACTGCACTTCAGATATGTGGCATGTACTGTGAGAGGCACGGACAGATTCATCCACTGCACTCCCTCTGGAACATGAGTGTGTGTTTATATATATGTGTGTGTGTATAGACTGATACAGTATATAAGATAGCAGGGATAGTGAATGCAGAATAAAAGACACGCCCCGCTGCTGATCAGATAACACTTGCTTTTAACACATGCATGCACACACATTTGTCACTTGAATTAACTCCTTATTGTATTTAAAGTAAATCAAATTCCACACAGCTGCATTAATCAGCTAATTGTGCTAATATGCATATCATGTTGCCTAATTGTGTTATAGCAGTGAGGTCTCATCTTTCATCTGCAGCGATAGTTTTCTTCATAATGTCCTTGTTTTAAAAACTTAATGACGGAACATCTTTTTTGTTTGTTAAATTTTACCAGCAGAAATCAATTATCAAAAACAGAGAGTCTACAGGGTCGCTCAGTCCTCGCTGTCACTCAACCACAATGCCAAAAATTCAGGCTAACTAAATCAAGTGTTTGTGCTCCTTGTCGCTTTCCTTTGTACAAATGCTTCTGGTGCTCGACAATAACAAAAGAAACGACACACACTCTCTTGTTAATGCTAGGTTTATGATATGAGTCTCCAAGTGTGTGTGTGTGTGTGTGTGTGCATTAAGTGTGTGTCTGAGCATGACAGAGGTGAGTCTCATTAGGGAGAAAACGACGCAGAGAACGCCGGCAAGGTGCTTCATTATCATAAATGATTGAGAAGTGCGTTTGTGGGCGTGAGTGCTCATTTATGTGTGTGAAGGAAAGAGCGAGCGAGTTGGTGAAAGTGTGTGTGTGCGCGTGACGCCGAGAGAGTATGAGTGACAGGCCGGCGGTAAGCTGGTCTTTATTAAGATGTGCCGTCTTTGGATAGGGACAGCTGCTCCTGCCTCTAATCTGGAAGAACAAAGGTTTAATAAAGAGAAGAGACGTGAGACAGAGGGGGAGGTAAATAATCATCTGTCTCCTCTTTCTCTCCTTCCATCCTTCCTTTTCTCAGTCCTCTTTTGCTTCCTTCCTTCCTAACGACTGATCTGACTCTGCCTGCTCTCAAGACCCGACAATGAAACTTTAACTCTCTTCGGAATTCCTATGCAAAAGTTTGCAGTCGAAACTTAAATCCTCACTTTTGACCTTTGACCTTTAAAGGTAACATGGCTGCCGTGAGGCCAAAATGTCAACTATTAACTCGTTATCTGCGCTAAAATTAGTTAAAGAGACACTTTTTAATGCTACCAGGAGATCTGTCCCCGTTAAGCAAATAGACCGAGAGGAGAGGAGTGTGTCCACAGAGAAAGTCTCTACTGCGGCTATTTATGAGTGTGTGTGTGTGTGTGTGTGTGTGTGTGTGTGTGTGTGTGGTCAGCTGCATGTCCTATTTCCCAGTCTGGATGGTCACCACTGCCTGTTTGGAAATGACATCATTTAGCCCCCTCCTTCGTCCATCAGCAGTTTACTGAAATATGCCTGCTCTACATTACTCCACTCATTTTCTATTTTGGATTTGTGGATAATGATGGTGGGATGGAGGGCAGTGCGGGGGGGGATAAAATGATAAAAGAGAGGAGAGGCAGCATTAAAAGAATAATTTGAGGGTCTTGAGGGTTCTGCCTCCTCTCTCCGTTCTAAAATAGAATTTGCGATAGTCCCCGCCGCTGCCGAGGGAATAATGACTTATTTATCAAATGGCTGAAATATTCAGGGACAAGGCCTTTTAAAATCCAGCTTTTAAATTCATAGGCTTTTCTGCTGAGATGCTTCATGACAGTGAATGTATTCATAGTGATTTGCAGGTCCAAGATGAAGCCTTGTGTCCTGCCTATGAGTCTAATAGCTGTTTAACAAAAAGGAGAGTGCTCACTCAAGACAAGGTGAGCAAGAAAAGTTTCACCTTTGACCTCATAGGAGGCTCAGTGAATCAGATCTGTATCAGAACTGCCTGTTCCTGCCAAGCAATAAATGGCTGTGTTGCTGGAGCAGCACTGAAAACATGTTTTGCAGCTCGGGAGATAAAATTTAATGTTCTCTAAAAGCGCTCTGTTGCAGGCAATCAGCCATGAGTAAATGTTTCAAGATAAATTCCTGGAGGGGCATACTTTTTCTGGCGGTGCACGAGGCTCTTCAACGTTTGGAGGGACCAAATCAGCATGGGTGGAAGGAGGGGGCGGGGTGGGGGTGGGGGGTGTGAGGGTGATAAATGAGTGTTATTCTTACTTCTACGCTGGAATGGACGAAGTTTGGAGATGCTGGTGATGATGAAGCCGTGCGGGGCAGCATCGGGGGTTAATGAGATGTACGCAGACACAGAGCAGCATGCATGCGTCAGACTCATGGCAGAGCAGGGGAGAAGAGCAGCTCAGAAAGTGGAAAGAGCGCTATACTCGGCGCAGATTATTGCCAAACAGCGCAATCCGTGCGTAATTACGCACCAGAGCGCCGGAACCAGAGCTCTGAAGGCTGCGAGCCTGCGCCGCGTCCCACCCTTATTTTCTCCAAAACATCACCGCACTTCTGTCTCTATCCCCTGTCTATTATCACCCCGTTCACAATGGCGAGGCTGTGGAGAAACTGACCGGACGCTTACCTTAACGCGTTCCAGCTTTTCAGGGGGTCCAGGTCTGAAATTATAGAAACCATGGTCGACTGGCTGGGCAGCACCGGGAGAGGGAGGGGGTGCGGCAGAAAAAGATCGAAAGAAAAAGCGGCGCAAAGGCTGTAAACTCCGTCTGCGAATGGCAGCGATTGCTCGGATGCAACCCGTCCTGGTTGTTCAGTGGGTGATGAGCGCTGTCACAGCTCGCTCTCTCTCTCTCTCTCTCTCTCTCTCTCTCTCTCTCTCCTCTCTCTCTCTCTGTCTCCCTCCGCCCCCTCCTGTAGAGCTCTGCAGACGCGTCTCCGAGCTTCCTGCGGTCCCTCTTTCGCAGGAAGGCTGCTGCTGGAAATGTAGAGATGTACAGTAGAGAAGGGTAAACCCCACCTAGGAAACTCATTTACCCATCTTTTTATTCAAATATAACGGGGGGAATAGAGTTTACACACATTTTTAGGGCTGGCACACTGTAGAATCTGCACACTGCAAAAAGTATCAACTTCAACGTCGTTTTGTTTAATTTTTAGGCTTAAACCTCCTTTGAGGAGGATTTTTTTGTAAGTGGGGAGCATATGTTTCACACACTATTTTACTTGTTTGAGTAGTTTAAGAGGAGGCAGATCACTGCAAGAAAATTACACTTATTGTAACAAGTATGTTTGCATTGAGTAAAGATTATCCTCCTACTTACTTCAAAAAAGAGTTAACACAAGACAAAGACTTTTTCAGATTTACCTGCGATTACTCAGTAAATTAATTATAATACCATTAGTAAGCTATTGACAATTACCAATTACAAATAACGTTTCCTCCTAAAAGTACGTTTAGTCTTAGTAACACTGAAGCACAATTAATTATCTAATGTTTCATTATGCAACTAAAGCTGATCAGAAACCACTTAACGAAGCTGCTGCAGCTTCCCAGTGACATGTCAAATGTTTTACAGCTGAGATTCAGACAGAACTGTTCGGTGAAGGGTGTTGCAGTTGCTAGTCGAGGCATCAAGGCAGCCCTGCAGATTATCTGGCTCTCTGCAAACCCCCGTCAGCGCTGACTTCCTGTCTGACACCACCACATCCTGTTGATAACTGTTTTTTTTCTTCTCCCCTCCCCTAGACATAGACATAGACCTAGGCAGCAGATGCGTCATCCCTGGCGAAGAATGACAAGGCATCAGCCAAATCCTCCATATTCTGAGCTCCCATCTATTTGTTCATTGGGAAAAAACAGATGAGCCCCGATGGAAAAAACAAAACAAACTCAAGAGTGTCAGAACTGTGTCTGTTTCAGATAATTGTCTGGGACAACAGAACAGAGTGGGACTGAAAGTCTCTGCCAAAGCCATTGGAGTTACAGCACAAGTGGTTTGTTATTTTCAGATATGATATTAGTCATTGCACATGCACTCACAGATAATGGTCAGTTTGACAGGAAACTGCTGTGGTTTCATTTTAGACAGTTGGTTTGGAAAAATGCCCTTTGAATATGAGACATAACTCAGTCTTGTTTTAGCTTGATAATTGTGCATTTTTATTTTTACCGACTGGTTTTTACTGTTTAAACCATGTGCAATTAGAGGACCATGAGATCCACCAGCTGAAGTTAAAACTTTTTTTTTTTAAATACCAAAAATTGGGGTGTCGAGGTTTTCTATGATAATGAGCTTTGAGGTAATTTCCAGGTGACGTTCTGCAGAGCAGAAACGCTAGCTCACATGGAAGAGAATTTGAGCTCAGAGTCGAGCACGCTGTAGGAAAGACAACAGTAATGCAAAGCTACAGCTCGGCGCTCTCAGCATCAGCAGCCATACTGCACTGGCTTTAAATAGACTCAATTGGACATCTGCTTCACTGAGGTGGAGGAGGAGGATGGAGAGAGTTGACAGCATCTCTCTCCTCTTCCTCTGTCTCTATTTCTGTCTCTTGCGCTCGTATAGACATGAACGCTCGCGCAAACGCACGCGCACACACACACACACACACACATCAGAGAGATCAAACTGAGTTTAGCTCTCCTCTGCACAGTTCTAATTTCTGCATAATAATCACATTGGCAGGCCTGACGTCTCAGAGTAGTTGTTGGTGCATCTGTACAAGTTAGCGATGCATATATACACCTGTCTGCATGAGAGAATAGAAGGGTGAGAACATTGACTGGAAGCTTTTAATTATTATCTTTACAACTGGTTTCTCTTTATATACAACTTTGTTTTCATCTTTGGAGCTACAGAACTTGAACCATTGCAGAGCGATGTGTCTTAATTTGTTCTTTTCTAGATTGTCTTTGTTTGTTTTTTTGCTTTATTTGTTCTTTTCCAGAATTTCTTTTGCTGAAGTTTCATTAGAAGCGTTCCTGCTAACTATCACAATTTGTTTCTGTTTATTTCTGAATCAACCGGAAAGGGTTAATTAGCATTGATCCTTCCTTCAACTAGACAGTAAAACACACCCGACTTTGCTCTCTTTGGGTTCACAACAGACTTCCTGTTACACTCAAAACTGTCCCTTGTACAACAACCACAGGTAGGAACTTAAAAGAGGTCAGGGGGTATGAAAAGGCAACCTAACCTGTTAAATATCTCAATAATGTTAATTCTGTTGTAAGTAATAAGAAAATAAATACTGAAGTAATAAATTAAAGTCAGCGTTTTCAGTACAGTACATGTGTCACATGCATCACATCCCTTCCTGCCAATCAGAATTAGGAATTCTCAGTGGACATGGCATAATGAATAATAATGTATAATTAAATTAATTAATTAATTCAAACTAAAAGTATATAATGTACCACTTTATATAGCTTAATTACACAACATGAATGAGTAAAAGAAACTCAAGAAATGAAGGTAAATGAAAGTGTAATAGATACAGTAAGTTAAGTTACAGAAAGATTAACTAGTGTTAAACTGTAAAGCTATGTCTTACGACAGAAAAAAGGGGCAAACAGATGCTGTATGGTGAGTCATGGAAGTGTGGGAAAGGTGCAACAGCATGACACAAACCAGGATTCACACTCATGTTCTGTGAACTGGGTATGCAAATGACTACAATCAGCTGCCTCTGTGTGAACACACCCTGCACTGTCACTGCCTGTTTGAACTCACTGATCCCATTATTCAGGAAAGGATTAAAAACCCTCGGACTCTTATTGGCACAAACACACAAGCACACACTCAGGTGCGCATATTTACACACATGTATTCATCATAAACCACATGCACGGAGATGGAGCCAAAACAATATCAGCATGATAAACACCTTGTATTTCCCCCAGCTTCTTTATTTGACAAAATCAGGCAGATCTGAGGACAAGCCTTGAGGTTTATGTCATCATGCATATGTGACGTGCATTTCAAATCTAAACAAAGTCTGTGTATCTTAAAACCACCCACTGAATACAGATTCTCATTTTACCTCAATCCATTTAAAGGGGGGGGGTTGGAGGTGAGAAGAAAAGAAAAAATAAGCAGAGGAGAGGATGTGGATGAAATAAGTACAGGGGCATCATTTCATAAACGACAGAATTTTCTTTTCTGTGTAAGTCATTTGATCCTGTCAAATATGCCTAAAGCCATACGCCCACATGCTCATTGTCTGAAAAATGCTCCGTTTATGAGAATCTCCCCCCTTTCAAACAATGAGCGGAGCTGTTGGCTGCTCGGCTCCACATCAGCCTCAGCGCTCAGTAAAACCAGGAGAAGGCAAATGAGATTTAAATCGAGGGACGCAAAGTGGCACACACCGGCCCAGGAGAATGGCCCAGTGAGCTTGTCTGTTTGTTTGTCCCACGCCGCAATCAGTGCGCTAAATTGCAGAAGGCCTTCGTTTGTTGTGTTTACCTCCAGGACGCCGACATAGATGCAGAATAAATAGAGCTGCTCCCTCTCCCATCTGGACCCTGCGTATCTCTGACACCATCTCAACTAATCTGCATTTACACCAGGAAGACTGTTGCACTCTGACACACACACACACACACCATTCGTAGAATTTAAAGCTGCTATAATCACCATTTCTTAAAAAAAAAACCCACAATGGATGACTGTGTCATTTGATGACTGTGTTGCTCATAGTGACAAAGCCACAGAGAGTTCTGACACGACCCTGCAGTCCCACTCAGCTCTAAAGAGCGTTTCAGTGATAATATGTCAGTGTTGTGTTTATAGCTTGTTTCTGTTGCCACCAAGTGGCCAAAAAAAAAAACAGTTAATGCAGTTTTAAACATTTTCAATATTGGGGCTACCCAATAATAGTATCAGAAATTACACTCTGGTAGACAGCAAAGTGCACTGCACATTGATCTGACCTGGTGAAGTGAATGAGCTGAAAGCAACACATAGACTGTGCCAACTTTTCCGACTCTTTTTGTATTTTTGTACAAACAAAAACCTATGCCATCAGAACAATTTGCAAGACGCTATAATTACATGAAACTGTAGGTTACAGATACTTTGGTCACAGGTTTCTCACTTTCTCCTAAGTCATCATGTCTGCAGTTATGAATGTTGGTACGTCATTAATAAGGTAACTTGTCAAATGGAGGAGCAGTGGCGGCTAGTGAAAAATGTTCTTCGTAGGGCTGAGCCACATCCAATATTGGATGTATGAGTATGAGTATGATTTAATGCAAAAAAGTGAAGGTATCAACAACGCATCACTACTTTGCAGTTAAATATTTAACAATTCTTTTATTCCAACATTAAATAAAGCAGTAAATAACGCCTTGACAAACACATCACGACTAGGGTTGCAGAGGTACACTAGTTTCAGTTTCACTAGATACGGATATCATATCGTGCACATAGCGCCCTCTATTGGCCAGCCGTCCCTGTGAGGAGTCTTACTGATGAACTACAGAGCTAGTAAAAAAACTTATTAACCCTTTATAAATGATGCCTTATTAGAAAGTGAAGAACCTGTAACCCTTAATTAATGATATAATAACATTTTGAACTGCAAGTATGCTGGAGGGGGATGTAAACCAACTAAAGGGAGCAGAGCTTGTTCATTGCAAACCACGGTGATCACGCAGCCAAACACAACAAGTTGTATACATGTTGACATAAAAAACCATTACAAATCTCCAAAACTGATCGGCTCCTCTGAAAAATTATTTGTAAATGATTAGTATGTCTTAGTGAAAATCTGTCAAATGTGATGAAAATAAGCCTCAGGCATGTGTTATTGACTATATGTGCGTTTATATTTTGCATGTTTCCTTATGTGTACTCTTGCATGTATGTGTAAGTGTGTGGGGTTCATTCAGATGACGTGGTGAGTCATGCAGAAAGAATGTGTGTGTTGGCAAGCCTACAAGTGTGTGATGTTTCCCATTGATTTGTATATAAACACGTCCACTGCAAATAAAAGTTAATGTTTATTCCCCCAAGATTCAGAAAATGGACACCGCTCTGAAAATTTTGCCCATCATTCCTGAATTTGTCAAATTATCATAAGATTTTCAGCCAAACCTGGCAATACTGCCTGTGTCTCTTTGGGGGGTTGACAAATGATATGCTCAGAGCGAGTGGAAAGGAAATGGAGAGAGGAAGAGAAAGCGCTTGGCAGAGCAGCGTCCAGGCGAATCGGGCGAGAGAAAATGCGGAGAATGAGCGATTGAACCAATGTGGGAGAGCGAGTGGGTGAGGGAGCGAGAGAGAGAGAGAGGAAGAGGAAGAAGAAGAAGAGGAGGAGGAGGAGGAGGTGGAGGATATATTTAGAGCCGCTCCTAATCAACTTCTCCGTCAGTTTGTGTCTGTGGGGGCGATAGGGAGAGCGAGAGAGAGAGAGAGCCACGCAAGTTCAACACTAAAAATCAATATGCAGCCCACTCGCAGACTGAAAGCAGCAGCGAGAGAGGAAGAGAGGAAGAGAAAGTGAGATAGGGAGAACAGGAAAACGACAAGATGAAGCAGACACAGATGAGACTACGAAAGTGGAGGAAAAGTGTTCTCGTTTCGTCACTCTGTCATGCAACAACTATATATATATATATATATATATATATATATATATATATATAAAAATCACAAACACCTATCATAATAATTCACTTTACAGGATAGTTTTCAAGCTTTTTGTAATACAATAGATGCCACATGTAGGCCTTCGTTGAAACGGTTATTGGTCACTGTAATCATTTCTCCTGTGTATAATGGCTATGAAGTGAATGAAGTTCCTGAAGGGACTTCAGCAGTCTCAGTTAACCAAATCATGTGGATATCTTCCAAAGCTAAAGTCTTTTTTAATACAAATTCCCTCTTTGTGTGTCTTTCTGCCGAACTGTGGCAGAGGGATACGTCCTAGTAGTCACATGTCGGTTTGTTGCTGGGATACAACACCGGCAATGAATCTACACACAGCTGCCAGGATGAAGATACCCACACCTATCTGACTAACTCAAGACTGCTAAAGCCTCATACTAGCTTTGGTTGAACTAAGCTTTTTTGCCCAGAACAGGGACTGTAGATTTTGTCCCTCATTTGCTACAGTTGAGTCGTATTGCAAACTGACAGGAGGAATGATCAAAGCGACCAAAAACCTCTCTCAACGTACATATGATGTGACTATTGCATTGAGGCAAAAAATCAAAACCTATCCTTTAAAGCCAAACTGAAATCAAATTTCGTTTTTCCTTTCTGCCAAAGCATACATATCTGCTCTGTAAATGCCCCAAGCTCTTCTTTAAAGAGCAAGTTAACACCAGCTAAACATCTTATATGAACGCAGAAGTGTATTTGAGGCTGTGTCAGTGCACGGTGACATCACTGTCGGATGTGATTACAAATGCAACAGGGCAGACCTAAAACTTTTAACCAGAAGTGGGAAATGGAACACTTTTTGGTGTTTAGTTACTCTAAACATTAACAAAAAAAACATTAACCAAAAGGGAGCAATTTGTATTTAATATTTTTTGGTTTCATGACGGTTCCCTCTGCCTGTGCATTACGGGAACTGGAATCCCCTCGGTTCTTTGTCTATGTAAACAGAGAAAGTTTTTTGCATATAGCCCGTCAAAGCATTTTATTTTAAAGAGTACAGCATTTGAATAAAGCAGTACCGTCACAGTTATCATGGGCTGATGATGACACTGGCTAATATGATTGATTGATTATTGTTTGATCAATAATTTTCACAGCAAAGCTGAATTGCTTTGAACCGTCCACATAAATCCTCACGTGTGTGTGTGGATATTGATAAGTCTGACTTGAGGTCAATACTGCGTGGGCTATAATGAAGCTGAGATGCAGGAATGATAGCAACAAGACCATTTTATAGAGGAGGGTTAGAGCTCATATACAGTAGCCTCTTTTTAGAACAACTGGTTTTTTGCTTCCACTCCCCCCTCCCCGCCCAACATCTCTCATTAGCTGATGATCGATCCCCTCCTTGTGTAGCCCACACACAGAGAAAACGCAATTAGAGCATTGACCAAACGATTGTCTGAACTGGTGCTCGATAGGTGATCGTCACCTGAGAGGGGCTGGAGGCAGGTTACGAAGGGGAGAGCACGGGCCAAAGGGTGAGTTCGGGGTGAGGGAATGTTGAGGAAAATCTGTGAGTAAACTGAGATGAGAATGTGGGAGTGGAAGGAGAGGAGTGCCAGAGAGGAAAAACAACAACGGTAATAACAGAGGATGTGAAGGCCATTTTGTGAAGAGGGTCACATCGGCTTTAAACAGATTTCATCACAAAAATTAGTAGTAGTCCTAAAGGTCACTACGAGGGCTTTGGTTGAAGGGAAGGAGACTGTTTTAATCTGATTTCTACACCTGCATTTTCCACATTAGTGGTATATGCAGGTATATATCACAAAAATATACAGTAAACACAGTACATCAAAAATACATAAATCCAACTATATATCTGAACTAACTATATAAAAAGTTGCATTTCTATTTCGACAGAAAAAAAGAGGAAGCTGTTCAATGCAAAAACTGTGAAACTTAGTTAATTAACTCTTTTTCTGACTTAGGGCACACAACAGAGACTCTATAGAGACTCAATAGAGGCAGACAGACCTCAAAAAGGCACTTTGAATTGCAGCTACTCGGTAATAATAGGATATGTCTAACACTTGGCAATTTCTCTCAGGCAGCATCTATGTTTCCACTATGTGAATTTTTCAACAACATTATCAAAATAAGCAGCAACAAAGACAAAGGGGGCGCCTGTGCTACACATATGTGAACTGGAGAAAGTAAATGCCAGTAAATATACTGTATATTTATTGTAGCAGACAGTAAAGAAATAGCATATCTATTGTTCTTAGAAATTGAACATTTTATGTATTTTTTCATAAAAAAAGTGTGTTTTAAAATAAAGTTAAATTAAAGCATATCTTAATAATACTGCTGCTGGAAGATTTTAATCTTATTTTAGTAATTGTTGAGATGATATTGTAAAAAAAAAAAAGTTTTGGACATGTAACACGTAATCTTATGAGTTGCTTTAAATTTTAAAAACCAATACCCCCTTAAAGGTGTGACATAACATTTTTAGCCATGGCATGACTATAGGGATGACAATGTCTGTCTGTCTGTCTGTCTGTCAGTCATTCAGTCCACCACTTGGTCCAGATTGATATATGTCAGCAACTATTGGATGGATTGCCAAGAAATTTTGTACAGACATTAATGTTAAACTTGGTGATCACTTAACTTTTCATCGAGCACCGTCATCAGGTCAAAATTGTAATTTACCCAATACTTTGGTTTATGATCAAATATCTGCAAAACTAATAACATTCCCATCAGCCTCAGCTGTTCTTTGTGTTTTGTGCTAATTAACACATGTTAGCATGATAATACGCTTGACTAAGACGGTTAACATGGTAAACATTATACCAGCTAAATATTTTCATATTAACATTGTCATTATGTGAGCATGCTGACATTAGCATTCAGCTAAAACCACCAGTGTGTTGAAGTACAGCCTATCAGAGCTTCTAGCATGGCTGTAAACACTTAGTCTTGTTAAACATCAATTCCTCATTCTGCAGCTAATGTTGATCTGAGTGGGTGAAATTATCGAGTACAATTTATACCATGGTTGACACTGGCAACCTCTGTCTCTCTAATGGCATTGTTATTGCTACAGCTCCTCAAAACTAAGACCACATTTCCCATAAAACCTGTTTCTTCTCCCTCACCCTGTTGGCTTTGGCTTAGTATAAATTCAGTGTCTTAAAACATTTAGAACCTTAAATTCCCCTTAATTTGCTAGAACAGAGAAAATGCCACCTAAATGAACCTTAGTAATAAACATCTTAAATCTGAGGAGCATTTAAGCGACATGTAAGGCTTCACTGTGGTCTTTTGGAGATCTAATTCAGTTGTTTTACCCCTTATAGTAACTTATTTCATGCCAATTTAAACTTAGTTTTAAGTGGTTTATGTCTGCTTATGGGATGTTTTTAAGTTCTTTTTTTAGGGATGTTTTTCTGCTTGTGATTGGGTTTGGCATTTGTTAACTACCTAAAACATTTGTCTATCACTAATGCATGGCCTCTTTTATCCAGCACAATTTTAGCACTAGTTCTGTTCATGACTGCTTGTTGTAAAGACTTAAATGTCCTTTAAAAAGGTCAGAATCTGTACTTGTGGCAGTTTTGCCCACTTATTTTTACATGTATGAGCAATGAGCAATATATAAAAAATTCCGAGAATGAGCTGTTATTGAAAGCTGTGACTTCAGCATCTTAACTGAAGAGGACAGACATGCGGGAGGTGATTTTTCTATTTGTCTGCCACTTCTTCCACCAGCTGTCATAGCAAGAAATTCTGAAAGTTCCTGCTTTAGCAGTAACTATATTTAGTTATTCTCCACGTCTGAATAAAACCAAAACATGATCAAAAACTATACTGAAAGAGTTGCGTGTGGTGTTTTGTTACATTTGCAGGGGGTTAAAGTGGTGGATACACTTTAACAGGAAGTGCCCTCTCTTTCACTTCCTCTTTGGTGCTCTACCAGAGAGAGGTGGCCTCATTGCTTCCTGCATAAATCCAGCATATTTATTCCCTCTCTCCCTCTCATTTCCTCCTCTGTATTTCATTGTCTCTCACTCCCACTCTTTCTTACCCCTCTCTATCCCAGCATCACTGTTTCATGCAGTTCACCCAATTTCCTTTCCATCTCTTTTTCTCTGTGTGAATAGCTTAAAAAGCATTATGCACCACACTGATTCACTCATATCATGAATAAAATAACACTACCAGTCACACAGGGTCTAAACCAGGCTTTGACATGGGTTTTTCAAGACAGATACCAATATCAGTATTTTTATAATCAAGCTGCCAGTAACAGGACATATTTAGCCAATGCTCTACTGTATTTTTAAATGCCACTGTTTTCATGCTAAAAGTTTTGCAAAACATAAAGGGGAACCTCCAGAAAAGCCAACATGACAACAATATTTCTAATACATTTTTCTATAGTATATTTAGCTGGATATATTTCAAAGTTTGGTCATGTATTACTGTAACATACATAATCACATGGAATCAAGATGTTGTATTTGAGTCAATTCTGCTCTATATATTGTACATTTTAATTTATATTTAAACATGGTAGGACTGGATATATAATATGAATGTCTGTGCAAAATTTCATGACAATCCATCTTGAGTTGTTGAGATATTTCAGTCTGGACAAAAGCGGTAGACCAGTTGACAGACCAACACTGCCATCCCTAGAGCCTCAAAAAGAAAAAAAGAATCATGCACCATAGTTGACTTATTAAGTCCTGTATAATATTACTATAATATCTCCACAAAGACTTAAAACATACAGTGTATGTGGCCAACCCAGTAGCCTGCAAACCACAGACACATTGAATATCGACGTTTTAATACGTATAACACGTCATATCAACATTTCTACAATACCTATCATATAGAAAGTGACGTAGTTCAGATGGCATCCTCTAGGGCAGACTTCCATGCATCAATGTGGAGCAGAGGTCAGTGGCGTGAGTAGTAGTCAGATGGCTGCAGATGCAAAAGCAGTAGAGACCTGTGTTCGAGGCCACTGTTAGCTTGCTGTTTTAGGGTTGATCTGGCAGGGTTTAGTTACTTTACGTTGTTTAATCTAAATTACTATTGTACTATTGCAATGTATGAATTGCTACATGCATTTGTAATTATATACACTACTGCTCAAAAGTTTGGAGCCGCCTGCCACAAAAGCTTGATTCGATACAGTCAGATGGCTAAGAGGAATACTCTTACTACAAATAGATGTTATTTTGTATGAAGTGTTTGCAAAAAAAGTAATGATTTGTACATGGAGAACAAAACACTGTACAATGGTTTAACAACACTGACAATTGAAAGGGCAGAAAGAGACAAATATACCTCTGAGAAACTGTTAAATAAGAATATAAGAAATCAGCATTCATTGGTAAAAGAAATTTAAAGCTTAGCACTAAAATCTATGCAGATTTAAACAGGAACAGGTTCCTGTTACAGTGTCAAATGCACAATAATGCCTATAACAAGCCGGAATTAACAGGCGTGTTGCTTTAGCAAAGCTATTCTTAAAACTTTAAACAGAAATAGTAGGTTAGTCTAAGGTTAGCATTATTGGAATTGGATCATGGAATAGCAGCTGAACATACAATGGACTGACAAATCACAGTTTAAACCTATTCAATCTAACCACTGAGTAGACTGCAGAGGGCCAAAAGAAAAACGGGTTCCCAAAATATTTAGAGCGCAATTACAAGCACAGTTGCGGTTCAAAAATGATCTTGGGTCACTTACGCGTTTCTGAACTGGAAAACAAAATAGAAATCCAAAATTTTTTTTTTTTTTTTTTTGGGGGGTCATGCAACACTGTGGGGACATCGACTAAACCGAAGTTTTAATAATTTAATTATTCTAAGACTCTTTTACATGAAAATAATGGATTTGGTGTATAATTTTACTGTTTTTATCTATCTTAAAACAGCCATTATTGAAGGAAAGAAGACAAACATCAATATAAAAAAAATGTATTTGAATCACTTCTGGTAGAGGACTTCTAATAGTCACAATCAATTCAATATAACATATATAAACATTTTTTTATTTGCCTTGTCAGGGGACAGGGACAGACCACAGTGTCTAGACCATTTCTCATGTTAATAAAAGGCTAATATCAGTCCCATATATTTTGGTAAAATCCTGTTCTTATCCTGCCAAGAAGACTGAGCATACAGCACTTATGAAAAGGAATAAAACAATAAATATCACGGCAAAATAGCATACAAATCCCAATATGTCAGTAAACGTGAAAGTATTTTTTTCCCATATCGCCTCCCCATTGATCCAACAACATAAATCAGTCCAGGGAATCCTTTCATTAACCAATACCTAATAGGAAATATGTCTTTGTCTCAGGTGCTGTGGTCATTTGTGCTAAAAGGTCAGAGGTCAGTTAGAGCAGCAGCCAATTAAATTGCTGCAGATTTGACGCAAGGAGGAAACAATCTCCAACCCCATCTGTGGACCTTCGCCTCGAGGGCCCAGTCACCAATAACTGCCCTACCTCTGCGTACAGTGTGTGTGTGTGTGTGTGTGTATACATGCACCTGTCTCCCTTCCTGTATATCTCTTTCTACATTTGTTATATATCTCTTTCTACAATCCCCTTCGAGAAGCCCAACCATATCATTGTGGCGGGTTTGGGCATCCCTGTGACCCTGGGAGCTGTGTTGTCGGGGCCAATAGCCCCTGGTAGGGTATCCCAAGGCAAATTGGTCACAGGGGAGGGGCCAGACTAAGAGTGATTCACAGGCCCCACATGAATTGGGCAAGAAGGAGCTGCAGCATCTCGCTCAGAACAGGGAAATCGTGGCCCCCTCCTGGAGACAGACCTGGGAGGGGAGCTTGCAGGCTGGTGGCCACACCTCGACCCACGGGGCCCGGTCGGGTATAGCCCGAACATGGAGATCGACAAGTGGATTGCTGCGGCATCAGCAGTAATGAGGGCACTGTGCAGCTTTCGATTTACTAGTAGATTTACGTTCCAACCCTCACCTACGGTCACGAGCTTTGCGCAGGGACTGAAAGAGAAAGATCGCGGATACAAGCGGCTGGAGAGATTATATATCTTATGCTGGGGAGAGGGGCGTCTGGACTGGCCTGGCTTAGTTAGGTGCTGCCACCGCGATCCAGCCATGGACAAGCGGCAAAAAATGGATAGATGGATCTTTCTACGTTGGCTGCCACTAGACATACATTACAAAAATATGTTTATGTGTCTGTCTGTACACGTGTGTATCTTTTATTACTTTTATACACTCCACACACACACTCCCCTGTCGGAGGTGTCAGTCCACAGGCGTAGTTCTCAGCATGCTGCCGGTGCAGAGGTCACTGCAAGCCAGCACACTCCATTTCCCAGGCTGCCGCGGGGCTGGCTAAGGGCAGGACGGCGTATTGTTCGCTGGCTTGATGAAACATGTCTGCCTCGGTGTGTGTGTGCCTTGTGGGAGGGGTGCAGGGTCAGAGATGAATGTGTATATGTGTGTGTATGAGTGTGTATTATTCTCTTTCTAGTTCGAGATGGCACGCTGACAAGTCAAAGGCTCATACATCATTCTGTGGCAGAGTGGCAGAGTGATATTTATGGGTGTCTGAAGCAACTGTGTAGCGTGTGTGTGTGTGTGTGTGTGTGTGTGTGTGTGTGTCTCTGTCTCGGAGAGAAGGAGAGAGAGAGAGTGAGGATGAGTGCAAAACATACAGAGAGAACGAATTCCTTCTCAAGTAAAGGCAGGCCTTACTGAGGTTTACTTACGTGGAAATGGCTGTCATGTCAGCGTGCTTACATGCTCACTATTACCTCAAGTATAGCTTTATCAAAGAAGAATTAAGAGATTCCCACCAAAGGTTCTGCCTCACCCTCAAAAACAACCAATTAAACACTTATGTTGGACTGTGTAGACGCGTGTCATCACGATAATTAATAAAAAAAAATATAAATTTGATTATTCTTTAAAGTCTTTAGTTGTGGGAGCTTTTCTTACGGAGTTAACGACATTTTCATAGGCAAATTTAAATACCCATACGCAGTATAAAACAGGTGAATGCAACATTGTTTCAACATTGTCAGCTTTCACAAATTAAATCAAATTAACAGACAGAGATGGTTTAGTCTTCACAGTCAGAAAGGAGCACATGAATATCTGAGTAAATATAGAAAACAAGACACCTGACTACAGAACCCCCGAAATCCCACAGAAAACAAATTCTCATGTTTCTCCAACAAAAATGGACATCCAACAAAGACAGTTCACGTTGCAAATTTATGCTGCAAATTTCTTAGGAATTTTTTTTTAACGAAAACTAAATTTAGATGATAACAGAGCGATGTGGTGAGTAAACTCCAGTGAAGTGTGGCAGACAGAGAAAAATAAGTAGCGACTTGAACAAAGGACAATTTATTCAAATAAAGAAACACCGAACACTATTTATGTCCCGACTATCAACACCAACTGACACTGAGTGGAACAGACTTGGTCCAACTTAGTCTCAAGTCTCGCCGCTTTTGGCTTTCAGTTAAACAATTTTGTTTTAATGATCTAATAGAAGAATTCACCAAACCTCACAAAAATAAGCCTTCAGCAAGCTTGTAGTGGAGTAGGAGATTGTAGACTGGAGCTAAAAACAAACTCCTAACAAAGCTAACGGCATTAATAAGAGCTGGGATGTCATCATCTCTGGATGTGTGGTTTATAGACTATGGCTTCTTGCTTCTATCGAGTGGGCGGGAGAGAAAACAGCCTGCCAAGATATTGTTTCATAACATTCAGCACTGCTCTTGACAACCGTGAGCTGGTTTTACTGGCCGGAGAAAATCGTTGTTTCCCTGTCAGTCCCACAGCAACGCCATCCCACACACACTCACCTCTGTGCAACCCGCTGCAGGGCCGAGCGAGGGAAGACAAGGAAGGATGGATGGATGAGGGAAGGAGGGCTCTGAAAAACAAGTCTGACTGCAAGGAGGAAAACCTTATTGTGTCATCGCTGCCAAAGTACAGCGGACCACATCTGCGGTCATCCAAATGTGTTAGCAACAAAGTTGTGAGAAAGAACACCATCATCTGTTTCTCATTGTTGAGGAATCTTTTGAGCTACTTCCAACTCTACACCCTTCCTCCTCTTCATCCTCCCTTCCCTCCTTCCTACAGTTCATACTGTAAACACACACTATGTTGAAAAATTCACAGCATCAGGAAATAGACTGATATGGCTTTTTGAAGGCTGATACTGATATTTTTGGATACCTGATATTGTGCATCTTATCAGTGTAAATTTGACAACTTCATGCTAACAAACATTCTGCGAAAACCTAAAATAACAACAAAGATTATATCTGTTAATGCAGACTTGTGTGGAATCTGATGAAAATGCTGCATTACAATTCAACAAAATCAAGGCCATCCGTTCCTTTAAAACCCGTATTTAGCATTTATTAGTAGTGTAACATACAGTAATATATTTATGATAGGTCAGAATATGTATTAAGAGTGTATTTGTGCATTTATTAATGATTAACTCCTCCTATGAGCATCCCAAAGGGATGTACAGTATGAATTGTTAACAAATGCTTAATAGCACATTATAATATACTTGTAATCACATTAGAAAACAATAATAAAGAAATTTCTTGCATTAATTACAAGGACATATTTTAATATTAACACAATTCAATTTTGGCTCGGATTTCAATGAAGCATTTATAAATATGCCTACATTGAATTTAGTTAATTTCTTTTGACACCTTGCAGGTACTTGTGCGGATAAACTGTAGAACACAAGTTTTCAGTTCTGTTAAAAATAGAAGAAGGGCAGACGAGTGTGAAGAGTATTATTTCCACTATATGACGTGAGTAATGAAGAAACAATTAACATTTAATACAGTAATTTATTGGTAGGTTTAAATTTGTTTATACGTGTGTTAAAAACTATTTTAAAGATATTCTTTTATGTGATTACAATGCTATGAAGCATTCATTAACCACTTACACACCAGTGATGGATGCTTCATAAGAGGAGGCATAGTTGTGGAATCATGAATAAACATTTCATTATATGCAATAACTTTATTATTGAGCGCTCCAAAGTATTTATTAAATGTATGCTTACTGCTCATAGGGGATTATTGCTTAATAGTGGATTAAAATTAACTATTACCTGAGAATTATTATTGATCATCACACAACATATGTAATTAAACAAACTGCAAACACTTGACTTTGACCCCTCTATTTAGCATCTATAACCACAATTTAAACATTCAATTCCTGGAGTATAACATACAATATATATACGTATATACATATAATGTAGTTGTATGAAGATATAAGAACATTTCTTCAACTTCTTCTGTGTTTTAATATTTTATCATTCATTTACTGTTTATACACCAGCATTCACTTATGGGGGCCCAACGGAGGAGTTATAGTTGGTGACAAATACATTTATAAACACATATCTGAGAACAACCACATTATATTGTATAAACATTTATTAAATGTGTATATACTGCTAATAAATGCTTAATGAGTGTGATACTACTGCTTCATATCAATCATATGTGAACCACACTGAGAATAGCTTGTGTTGAAATGTGAATATCTACCAGAGTTTGATTTTATCTGGGGTGGAGTGTGTGTGTGTGTTGGGCGGGCAGCTACAGGCTGTGGTATACTTCAGGGGAGAGGGAGGATGAGAGGGAGGAGGGGGAGGAGAGGGAGCAAGTCCAAAGCCGAGCTGTCAGGACCCTCCGGGTCAGAGCTCCATCGAGAAAAAAACACTAACTCAGCTTTCACGTCCAGCGAGTGCTGCATAATTGCATCATCAAACCGTCAATACTCACTCCAATGACAGATTGCATAAACAGCATTTTTATTTTTATTTTTTTTACTTGTCACACATGTTGTGTGTGTTAACAAGTCAAACAAGGTGACATATGAGTGAATCAGCGAGGCTCCAGCTTGTTTCTGTCCGGCTGCATTTATGATGGATTTCATAAGGTCTGTCAAATTTTCCAGGATGCCTGCATGGCCAAATCATCTGGAGGAAGTTTTCCTTAAGCCTTTACATGTGTTTACCGAGCATTTAAATCTATTCAACAAAGCTTTTCACCCCTCCAGTGTGGACAAAATCTGACGTCACATGAAAGCAGAGAGAGAGACCCTTGGATGTTTCAGACATGCATTGAGCTGCAGTGATCCTTCCAAACCTTTTGAAGTTTATATCCTCCAAACATTTAAACGGATCTATCAGAGGCTTCTAAACTCCCTCCAATAGTGTTTCCAGCACAGTAATGTAGGCTTATGTTGCATTTGGAATCAACAGGAAAGACAGACGGAGGGATATGAGAAGAGAAAGGGGACAAAGAGAAACAAGAAGGGAAAGAAAATGTGTCGCTTCGTGTTCAGGCCTGTCTCTGTTTTGGTAGGCGAGGTCATGAGAAGAAGGTGAAGAGTACATCTGTCTCCTCCTTCAAAGACAGACTCTTCTGTCTTTCTATCCCTCTCTCTGTTTTTAAAGCCCGGCAGTATCACATGATAAAAGTGCTGCTTTTAAGAGCTTTTAGAAGTATAAAAAAGGACACTGTCTCTTCTGCTCTTGTTCTTTCTCAGCACTTTGCGCCCTCTCCCTTCCCCCACCCTCGCTTGAGCAATCACATGGTTGGTATTCTTTATGCACATGCTTTCATGCCACATATTGGATTTGCTGATAAAAATAGAGGGAAGAATGAAAAGAATATTGCGAGCTAACAATTTTGACGTGGATATTTAAATGCGCTCCTGTGAAGTGTTGTGGAGAGAAATAAGGGCTGCTCTGAGGTCAGCTCCAATACTGCAGGCCCAGATCAACATAAAAGGGGAACCGGCTCCCCACGCCTGATCCAGAGTCAGTTCATCAAATATTAATGCTGCGTGTGGTATTCCTGGGAGCGTAGCCCGACCCGAATACAATTACAAGCAATAAACAGCAGTTCTGCTTTAATCACAAGAGCAACGTTTACATGATTAATGCAATATACTCCAATCTCATATTGCTGTTATGAGCTCAAGCTGAGAGCATAGTGCCAACGTTGTGATTATGCACATGATTATGTTGATTTTTTATATTACCCCTTTTCATTTGTCTTATCATGGACTCTAGGATTTTCAGTGTAGGTGACATGGTGTTGATCTGCAGACGAAGCTCGCTGAAAGCGTTGAAACACGGCTAGCTTGGAGATTAATTCAAGGCGGGTTTGAAACCATCCCAGTTCTGTCTGTCTCTGGTCCTCCAACATTTCTGCACAAAAGATATAAATAAATCATATTCTCAATTTTCTGCTTTCTAAAAAGCCCCCATCCAAACTTCTGTATCCCATATTTCTTATGTTTGTACCTCAGTTCAGCTATTATATCCTAAAAATGGATCAAGGCAAGGGTCAAGAAGAGGTGAGGAGTGATCCGTTAAGAAAGGATCAAGTTTTCCTGAATACGTTTTTATTAGAGCTTGTGACCGTGAAGGGAAACTATGACATTTCCTGGCAAGGAAGAAGAGAGGCAGCTGGACTGAGATCCTTATAGAAGTTTCCACAGCTGTATCAAAATATAAATGAAGAAACTAAAAGAGAGAGGCAGCAGCAGTACAATTGAGTTTGTAGAATAAAACCCCCAACTCCTGATTAGGAAAACCCACTCCTGATTAGGCAAACACACTCCTGATTAGGCAGAATCAGTAAGCTAAGGACAGCATCAGTGTGATTGGAGGTGGCGGTTTGAGAACTGAGCAACAGTAAAGAGGCTCTCAAGACTGATGGCCGTCCTGACTGCTACTTGACTCACCCTTTCGCAGTGGCAGACCTCTGTAACAAGATGCCATAACCCTCCCACCCCCACCCCCCTAACCACCACACACATACAGATCATAGACATTACCTACGCTATGAAGATTCCCACACCCAATCACACATATGCAAGAAATTAAATGATAAAATATGTTGTTTGTCCATGCCCTCTAGAAGGACGCATAGAAGCATTTTCTAATCTGACACCCCTATTGGCAGTACAAAATCATGTGCCTTACAAAACAGTTACCGGTTTTGGGAAAGATCATGGTTTGGGTTAAAATAAGTACTTTGTTAAGGTTAAGGGACCTTCGTTGTCATGGTTACAATAATAAACAGGTTTTTAAAGCATGGTCACGATCGTTAATAGCTTTAACCAACAGCAACTTTGACTTCTGGTGTGAAACAACGAACAGCGGTTTTCTGTGTTAAAATCTGATGTTTTGTTCGTATTCATATTTTTCACTAAACATAACCAAGTGTGCCGACACTTGACAAGGTTACTGCATTGTTAATGTTGAGAAGAAAAAGCAGTGGCGCCATTGTAGGTCTCTCTTTCTACCATTGCTGTCATCATTTGTTTAGAGTCTGCTACTGACCTTACCAAGACTGTCTCAAGGCTGACTAAGTTGTCAATGGTTGAAATACTTTAAACAACCTATATCATTCTGACAAGTCTTGTAGCAAATTATGTCTGTCCTCACCCAGCACCAAAGGCAGAAGTTACGTGAAATTGTTATAGTACTGGGAGGTTAGGTGGATGGATGGATTTTGGCGTACAAAGCCTTTGACTTGAATACCAAAAACTGTGCTTTGCATCCCGTCATCAAAAACCAATGTTGGTTTCTTTTATCCATGATTTTACTTTTAGTTGCCTAAACTTGAGCCATATATATATATATATAAATAAATGAAGTGGCTGATATCAAGAAGTCCTACCAATGGCTAGAGCGGGCTGGATTGAAGGACAGCACAGAGGCACTCATCATGGCTGCACAGGAGCAGGCCCTGAGCACCAGAGCAATAGAGGCCCAGATCTACCACACCAGACAAGACCCAAGGTGTAGGCTGTGCAAAGACGCCCCTGAGACAATCCAGCACATAACTGCAGGGTGTAAGATGCTGGCAGGGAAAGCATACATGGAGCGCCATAACCAAGTAGCTGGCATAGTGTACAGGAACATCTGCACTGAGTATGGACTGGAAACCCCGAGGTCAAAGTGGGAAACGCCTCCAAAGGTGGTAGAGAATGACCGAGCCAAGATCCTGTGGGACTTCCAGATCCAGACTGACAGAATGGTAATGGCGAACCAGCCTGGCATCGTGGTGGTTGACAAACAGCAGAGGAAAGCCGTTGTGGTTGACGTGGCAATACCAAGTGATGGCAACATCAGGAAAAAGGAACATGAGAAATTAGAGAAGTACCAAGGGCTCAGAGAAGAGCTGGAGAAGGCCTGGAAGGTAAAGGCAACAGTGGTACCCGTGGTCATCGGAGCACTCGGGGCAGTGACCCCCAAACTGGAGGAGTGGCTACAGCAGATCCCTGGAAGAACACCAGACATCTCAGTCCAGAAAAGTGCAGTACTAGGAACAGCAAAGATACTGCGCAGAACCCTCAAGCTCCCAGGCCTCTGGTAGAGGACCCGAGCTCGAAGGACGAGACCACCCGCAGAGGGTGAAGGTGAATATATATATATATATATATATATATATATATATATATATATATATATATATATATATATATATATATATATATATATATATGGGGACTTGTTGCCTTCGCTGGCTTTTAAAAACCCCCATATCATCACTAGCATGAGAACATTCCTGTTCTGGTGACATATAACAGGGATTAGCAGGCAGATTTATGACTTTTATTTATTACCATCATGATTTTCAGAAGGAAGGTAATCATAGGAGGATTGCAAAACTGGAAAACAAAACTGTGTTCCATCTGAAGTGCCAAACATTCAATTGAAATATATCCACCCCCTCCATCAAATCCTTCCCAAATCTGAATATATCTTTATTTCTGTTTGTCCCACCTTTTCCCTTCCTATTCCTGTGCAACTGAGGATCTTTTTTTCTCTCAGAGAGGGAAAATACTGATTTGGCCAGTAGTTGTCAGAAAACATCTGTTAGATAGGGCTGTAGTTTGATTCCCTTAATCTTCGGAGGAAAAATTATTTATTGTCGCCTTTATTCTAGTCTATTTAGAGGTCACACTGAGTTTTTACAAAAGAACTCAGCCCTGTAGCTATGAACTCACATGGACTGAAAGGCAACTCATTCATGGGACAATTTTAGTGAGTCATCATCCTACATCATGGGTGCTTCATGGAGCCATGGAGGAAAATCAAAACAAACTTAATTCTGGTCAAATGACAGCAAGTCATGCTTTACTGAAAATTTACTGGATTTAATCTATTTTTAAGAATAATGAGCAGACAGATGTGTACTAAACCAAAACATGATGCCTAATCTATGTCTACTTAGATTTCCTAGAGTACCTTTGTTGCCTCAATCAGTAATGAAAGTTATGTAATCTGACCAAATATTTGTGTTCCGCTTAGCTGAAGGTACTAAAATTTACTGTTGTTTGGTAGATTGAATTGTTCTCGTAACTGACTGAAGATGGAAAATGAAAATGGTTTGTTGTTACTTTTAAACATAGGATTGTTCCAGTGTGGAATTAGGTTTGATGAAGAAGGGAATGATCCAAATATACTTGTTAGTTTGCCACCAGGTTGTAACTGTTGTTTTGAAACGTTGAAGGGCTTTAATTGTTTGGTCGATAAATAGGTGTTTTTGGGTAAGGCTTGATTTCCAGGGGTGCCAGCCATATGGAATGTATGGTTTTGTCTGTGTTGTGTATTCAGTCAGCTCCAGGTGAAGGAAACAGAATGTTTAAAGGACATATAATATTCATAAGTATGTTTTCATTAGTGTATACTGTAATCACCTGAAAATAAGAATCGGCGTTTTCATTACCCTACCTTTTTATCTACATAGGGAGTGGGTCCTCTTCCATGTTACACCGCCATGTTTCTACAGTAGCCCAGCATGCACAAACCAAACACTGGCTCTAGATAGGGCCTTTCGTGTTTTCACAACCACCACAGTTTCTCCTACACACTTGGAAGGGGAGGGTGAGGCAAGCAGTATTCAAATGGTTGCAAACTGCAATTTCACCACTAGATGCCACAAAATCCTACACACACTGGACCTTTAAAGGGGCAATATGTCAGAGTTGAGACTACTCTCCACCTGTTGAATTCATACTCCAATTAAATAGGGCATATCACATATCAGGTCACAACTGCTGCTAACTGCCATTAGCTAGTTAGCTCTACTAACTAACTTAGCAACTAACTTAGCGGTACTATTAGTTGACTGAATACCAGAACCGGAGATCGGCGAGTGGGCAATGGAACCGGGATCAACAGCCTGCCAGTGAACATGGCCAAATTGAGACCAAACACAGCCTTTGAGACTGATGGAGGCCAGTTTGACGGTAGTAAATATAGCACAGAGGTGATTTACAGCGGCTCCGACCAGGAATCTCCAGATTTGACTGCTTCTGTGTCTGAAATGTACTCGTGGACAGACTTTTGTGCAGATCCCTTCAGGTGATCATATTTGACCTCTGCATCCCAATTATTCATATAAAGAGGTAGAATTTCTGAGTTAGTATCTGGATATGTCACCAGTATGACATAACATATTATGGACTGGGGCTTGTGGGTTTGTTAAGAATAAGAGTACCATTGATGTTTTAGCATGCTGGAAAGTTTCCTGCTATAAAATCCAACATAGCTGCCCTGAAAATAAAGTATAAATCATTGTAACATTATAGCTTGCTATATATTACTTATAAAGTATTGCAAGATTTGGATGCTGAAAAATGTGCAAATGAATGGATTGAATGAGATTCTGTGAGAATAGAGGTCTTGATGTCAGTAATGTTTTAAAAGTCAGGAGGGTGACAGTCGTGTTTTTAAGTTTCTAGTTTGAGTGTATGCCTGTGATGCATGCAGTGCGATGTGTGCTGCAATTCATTTTTTAAAATTTGTTAGGATTTGTAAAGTCTACTCATGTGTCCCCAGGCTAAGATACCTGAGCAGCTCTCTCTTCCTCCCTGCTGCCTGCCGTTTTATCCTTTCATCCTTTCCTGTCCGTTTTCATCTTCTGTTGGAAAGGGAAACCGTGTTCCATCTAAACTGCCAAACATTCACTTTGAAATATATCCACCCCCTCCATCGAATCCATCCCAAATCCACATATATCTTTATTTCTCTGTTTCCCCCCACCTTTTCCCTTTCTGTCCTAGTGTGGCTGTTGATTGACTTCTTTTTTTCTAGCTGATTTTTCTCTGAGTTGTGGACGTGGAGATTTGTGAACGGGCCCTGGTTCTGAACGTTGGCTTGTTGCCTGGTCATATATCTCTCTGAGTTCGGGTCCAGACCTGGATCTCTCCATGCAACCCCTCCTCCCTGCCCATGGTGGAAGAAAACCATAAAACTCCCTGGCCTATAAACTGACCCGCTGCTGGAAGACACATCTCCCCCTCTGTGCTTTTTATGGCTACTTCTTATCTTTGTACTGTATATAGGGCCTTCTGAAGCTGAAGGATGACTTGCTGTCATGATAAACAATGGAATAATTAAGTGCAATGAAAAAACTGGATAACAGGTGAGGCTGAGAGGATGTCAAATGTTGGGCCTATGGAAAAATGTGACGATGACTTGACTGAGCTTGAATAACTCTTTATGATTCACTGCTAAGTGCTCATTTCAGAAGCGGCAGTTCAGTAAAGTGTAAGACTCTGGAAAAATCCCTGTACTGAAGTCTGAAGTCGGAAGTGATAACACAAATGGCATCACTTCTAGCAAGACAATTTTTACTTCATTAATATTTTTCCCTTGTGCCCCCATTAATTTCTCTTTCTTTGCAGATGTCCCGACCAACCAATAATAGACTTTCTACTCCAACAAAAACAACATGATCCCTCACTGGCTTCCCACTGATGAACACAGCCAATTTTTTTCACTAGAAGGCATATCCCAGAAGTACCGCTACTGGGAAATTAACCAGAGTTTCATGATTATTGCCCCATCAGACCTATTTTTAGTGGTGTTGCCCTGTTCTGAGATCTTAGCAACTGCTTTGGTGAGTACAGTGTTATCATAACCAATACAACCGATGGCCAAAGCTACTAAAATAAAACCCAGGTTGTAATAAACCTTCAATTTATCCTCATATTTCCTCTTGCTCTTCAGGAAATACTATGCAGTCTGACTCAACTTGATTTATCTTCAGAACAATCATGAGAAAACTTAATAATGAAAGTAATCAATAGTTAAAGCCTTTAATTAAAGTAAATTACTGAAACAAGATTTTTTACATTGGAACAAGAGTAAGAAACTACAGCCATACTAGCGGCTCTGTGCTCAGTCATAAAAATGTTTAAATGAACAAAACTGAGGACAGTTGAGAATGGGTGTAAAACAGCTACAACAAAACAGTGTTGTGTGACCATGCTCTCTTATTCAGTTCTTATTAGATTTGAAGTAGAGGGAAAAAATAGACAAAATTGAAGCATGTTACTATCTGCCTGCCGCTGCGTCCCCTCTGCATCCCAAAGACAAGCAATCAAGTGGGTAAACACACATACATTTGCACACATACACACACAACTGCTACAAGTGGCTGTGGGTGTTTGTCCTTCTTCTCTCCTCCATCTCTCCCTCTATCTCTCCCTCCATCCAGGCTAAGCTCCCATTAAAATGGCACTGACTCTGCGGGCTGTGTTCACCCCGGCGGATATGAAGTGTGTCTTCCTATTTTTTTTTTAAACCAATGCCTTGTTGTTTGAAGTGCTAATTCTGTTGTTCTGCCTTTATCTTGTGATCAGACGGCCTTCTAGCCTCTCACTTCACACCTCTGGAGGGACAGGATCAGTCCCAGGTGAAAGATTTTCACTGGCTTGTCCTGGTGTTTCAGCTGCTTTAAAATAAAATAAAAACAGTGCCCCATTATGTGCCGTAACAGCAAATCGAATGCTTTTTTAAACAAACTTGAGAGAAACACTTGAACAAACCCAACTTTCGACAGACCATCGCTCCATTTATTGTTGCACAATGGGTTGCAAGATTTATATTTGCACTGAACAGAAGATAAAGAAGCACTATATTTGCCAAGTTCATTTTGCACATATAAAGAATTTGTCCTCTGCATTTAAAAAATTAGAAACAGTGGGCAGCTAATGTCTGGCACCTGAGGACCAAATCCAAATTTGAGCCCAGTGCTTTGGCCAATAGAGAGAAGGAGTACATTACTGGAACAACAACCAACCTAGGGGTCAGGACCCCAAAGGGTCCCAAAGAAGTCAGAGGTGTCAACCACATAACTAAAGGGATAAGAGAGAAAAAATCTATTGACTTTTCTTAAAATGTTTGCTTTTTTCTACTTTCACCTTTTCAAGCCTCTAGAAATCCTTCAAATAAAAAATCACTCTTTGGTTTAACAGCTCACAACTCTTGTCATTAGGTTCACAAGTAAACGTTGCTTCAAGGGTCCACAAGCAAAAAAAAGGTTGGGAACTACTGATCTACAATGATGTTAGCAATTTTTGTAGCAGAGCGCATATCACCAAGAGTGGTTTCATAGGACAGGAAAAGCAAAGGAAAAGCTGCATGATCACATGTTCAAGGTTTTAGGTTTGCCCAAAGTACAGCACCTGTCACCTACAGTAGATCTCCTCATCTAACCAGAATTGAATACTCCTTCACAACATAAAAGCATTGAAAAATGCACAAATTTACACCACTTTATATGGAAAAGAGAGGTTAGTGGCTGCTACCCCTGGTGATTACGATCTGCAACTGTTTAATACTAAAGGCTTCTAAGCATCACAGAAAAAGTTTTAATTTACATTAATAGCCTCACAATGGACTTTATTATAACACTAAGAACATGACAAAAGAGAACAAATGAGAAAACAGTAAGATTCCAATCTGTTAGATTAAATTAAATATAGGACCGAAACAAAACTCCAAGCAAAATCGACTCCCACATCAAGCAGGAGCTAACACAATTTATCTCTTCACCTGTGACGTCCAAACAACTCCGTCAAGAGTGGAAATTATCACCATTTGGCCATCGCAAGTTAGCACATTTATACCTGCTATGCCGTGAAGATCCAGTGGAAATAACAATGAGTAAAGAATGCCATGGCTAAAGCTTGCAACACCCATGCCAATGGAAAAATGACATTACATGCATGTGTTTGCTTGTGGGGGGAAACAAGAGAACCTTTTGAAACATGTATCTGCCAAAGCTAGTCTGTCTCCCATCTGCTGGTGTAAAATTGCTCTTTTATGGTCTCTGAAACTCTTCTGATGCCCTTTTGGAGATAGGAAACCTCCAAGCATTGATCCTCAGTGGAAAAGGATTTAAGTGCACTCATAGTTGTCAATCCAGTATACATCCCTTTAGTGGCTAATAACATCTTAAGAAAAGGTAGCATTCTGTGTATGTATCTTCACAATATTTATGTCAGCTTTTAGTGAGTGTGATAATTCATTGAGCATGGAATCAGATTCTTTGGAACAATGCCTCAAAAGTATGTGTATGTGTATGTGTGTGTGTGTGTGTGTGTGTGTGTGTGTGTGTGTGTGTGGGTGGGTGTGTCTAAACTGTGAATGTAACTCAGCTGGAATATCTCAGTCAGGGCTGAGCTGAGCAGGTGACCCAGAAAAAGAGCAAACAGAGATGGAGGGAGGAAGCCAGGGGAAAAAAAGAGAAAGTCTGATATTTATAGATATGAGGATAATGATGGTACCCAACAGAGAGCGTGAACAGAGACTTGTGGATAGTGTGTGTATACGGTGTTGGTGAGAATACATTCCAGCACTAAAATCTGCCTGTTTGCAGATAAGACTCGTACATCATCAATATCCCTCCTGTACAATTCCAACGTATCAAACTCCAGCCAGTCCATCTACTTATTCCTCCATTCTTTTATTTGTACTTCTCACTTCCAGCTACAGCAAGGTAGACTTTGTGAGTTTAGGTGTTTTTGAGAGAACAGTGGGGCAGATAAAAAAGTTGGACAACGATGTTTTTTTTTTTTTTTTTTTTTTTTTTTTAAGTTTGCCTTAAACCTCAAAAAATAATTTCTTCAGCACAGGTTTTAAGGAAGATTTTAATTGTTTTGTGATAGAATGCAAAAATATACTTAGAAAACAGGTATGATTTTGTTTTCTCCCATTCATAATATTTTCCAACTTGTCCCATCCAGAGCTCTGCCTCTGAACCATACGGCACCTTGCACTGAATTTTTGGAAAGTCTCTGAAATAAGTCAAATGTAAATATGCCAGCAGGAACATGTTCATTCCAAAACTATTGATACTGGCCTTCAGAAGCCCATACTGGTCAAACTCTATTTCCAGCAGCCTTTAAAGGCAACATTAATCCCTTTCTTTCTCCACCCTTTGTCCTTTCTTGCCTCCCTCCTTTGTTCCGTTCACCAGTGTCCTTCCCACCATGTTGTCATGCAGTGCCAGCCGGTAGTCGGTAGGCCTGCTGACACTCTGTTCCATCGCTCAGACCCACACTGTCACCTGCCTCATTAGTACTGAACTGGTGGAGAAGAGACACACAAAATCCAAAAGCTGCATGAACGCACACATACACCTCTCCCACGGTCAACAAATGTCAACGTACGTGCATGCAGCCACATACACAGCCAGACATTCACATGCACAGGCAAGCATCCGCACACTCAACTGAGAATGAGACAAAATAAGGAGGGAAGAACTTGTTCTAGGTCACTGATATGTGTGTGACAGCATGCCAGAGTGTGTGTGCCGCAGAAGCCTTTTTACTGAGCCGACTGTCTTGCTGTGACAGAAGGTTTTGATTTTCCTCTTGTCTGACAGAAGTGACTTATGGCCGTACCGCTGTCTGTTAAAGACCCCAGGCCCCTCGAACAGGAGGCTATGTGTTCAAAGTCCAGATATACAGGCCAGCAAGCAACCCAGGAACTAACATTTAACTAATATGGGTTGTTAAAGGCTGAGAGCAATTTTTCTGGACAAAACCTGCCAATAGCTGATTTTGCTGTGCCAATATTCATCTTTTTACATTTTACCATTTTCGTGCTAAGAAATTAGTCACTGTTTTGTTCTGAATTGTGTTCTTGGCAGAGTGGAACGGCCTCTGCAAAACAGCAATTACGAGACACGGAAACTCATCACTAAAACCAAGCATTATAATAGTAATGATGATAATGAACACATTCATGCATACTTGTGTGGAATCTGATTAAAATGTCACATTAAAATCAGTTCAGGTTAAGGGCTTCCGTATAGACAGCCAATGTAGTATTTATCAACTGTGCAGTAAAAGCCACATGAGGCTGTAATGCTTATTAAATACCAGAAAACTAAATAGCTTGTAAGATCAAAAATGGAGAGACAACCTTGCTGTCCTTAGATCCTTACCATTAGTGGGAGAAAAATGTAAAAATTTTGGCTTGAGGATTGGCGCCAGAGAAAGGTAGTGTTGATACCTAAAAGGTTTATCCTAGGTAGGGTGGCCATTTTAGGACATTCAGTAGTACCATCTTGGAATACGGTATCCAGCACTTAAAGGTCCAGTGTGTAGGATTTAGTGGAACCTAGTGGTGAAATTGCAGATTGCAACCGTTTGAATACCGCTCGCATCACCCTCCCCTACCATGTGTGTAGGAGAAACTATGGTGCCTGTGAAACTTGCAAAAAATGCGAATGGTCCTATCTAAAGCCAGTATTTGGTTTGTACGTTCTGGGCTACTGTAGAAACATGGCGGTGCAACATGGTGACCTTTATGGAAGCGGAAACGCTCCCTATGTAGATAAAAACAGCTTATTCTAAGGTAATGAAAACACAGCGATTCTTATTTTCAGGCGATTATACACTAATGAAAACAAATTTACAAATATTATATTCCATTTCTGCCAATAGCTCCTCCTAAATGTAACACACTGGACCTTTAATACATCTATGGGGCCAACAGTCTGCAGGTTTTCATTCAAACCTCAAGAGGAGATTTCACTCATGAGTCTCTAGACTACTTAAATAAGCGATGAGCTGTCAGTTTTGGCTTGAATGAACACCTGCAGACTGTCAGATCTCCATGACACATATTCCCATCCCTTTTATAAGATGTACTTTGTTAGCCTATGCCACGTTCATGTCATGGAAGTTTCAGTATTTTCCAGTTTCTTAATTGTTAATATTTTGTAGATGTAAAAGTAGTAATTTTGACTGCGAATCTCTCTGGGAAATTTTATGAGGCTCTAATATGCAACTTGGCAGAAATGAATAAGAAAAATGTCCATCAAGTCACTATTCCCTATTTAATGCTAATTTGGTAAACGCACACAATTTCTACCCCCACACAACCACACCATAGCTCAAAAAAGCAGATACCAATTCAGTCAGTGCAATTACACTATTTATTAGCAACACTGGCAGTCACTAACTGGAGTTATCATAAGGCCTGAAGACTTGGATCAAAGTCATTAGGATTTACATTGAATATGTGCAACAAATTTCATGGTAATCCATCCAATAGTTGTCTGGATATTTCACACTGGGTCAAAGTGGTGTACCAGCAGACTGATGGACCAACCAACTTTACAACATTGCCATGGGGTGAGGCAGATAGCTAATTGTTTCATGTCCATTATTTAGAGTTGGAAAGTACTGACTAGTTGATTTACAATTTTCTATAAAAGTTAAAAAAAAGTCATATAACAATAAAATAATTACCTATCTCTGTAGCCAGAAGTTAGCTTTGCATGCTTCTAATTCATTTCTTTCCCTCACATGGTGTCAGCCATATATTTAGCTTTGCTCCACTTTTTCCTTCTGACTTTCTTCATTGTTGTTGCTGCTCTAACTTTCAATGTGGCTGTTAGCTTTACCTAATTTACACAACATAGGTCACCTTTGACCCCACTGACAGAAGATGTTGGATGCCTCCAAAACATTGTCTACAAAAGGTGTAATCTGAGACTCCATTTTTAAAACCAATCAATCCTATGGTACGATGGTCTGTTTTGTGTTATTCCTTACGGCTAATCAGTCCAATACTGGTGGTTTTAAAGCCGTGTTTTAAAGGAGACTTGGTGAGGCAAAGGGAGGGAGCTCTTCATAAACATGTGGAGAAAATAAATCATCTGGGGTTAGAGCACTGTAGGGACGAGAGCTGGAAAGAAAAGTGCAGAAAGAGAAAGATTAGAGTGAAAAAGGTTATATCCATGTGGTCAGGGCTATGAACACACAGCACATAATCACTCACACACACACACACACACGTTATGCTGATGCACAAGTTGACTGGCATTTCTAAACAGCCCAGACACCCTTGACAACCTCTTTACCCATCCTACTTCAAAACTTGCAGACAGCCCTCTTCAGACTCATACCACACTTTGTCAGACCTGGAAATCTCCTTAATGTGAGTGTACATGCCAGCGTGTTTGTGTGTGAGAATGTACATGTGTGTGCCTGTCCATCGACCCTGCAGGCTAGAGGAAACAGATGCTTAGAGAGCGGCCTGGGTTTACACAAGACTAAGGGATCAAACCCAAACCACAGCCAGCAACAAGATTATTGCTCAACAGCGCTCACACACAGAAACAGGAAGCTAGTTAGACTGTTAGACTGATATATTAGTTGATACATGGAGTCTCTATCAGTTTTTTAAACATATCGGTATACATGTTGTTACGCAACATTTGTGTACTGAAACAGCTTTAACCGGAACTGATTTGCATGCATTATTTTCATCATTTGATGTCATTGTTACTTAACAGAGTATTTCCAAATCTAAGAAACAGATGTCAATGAAATGTGATGGAAAGTTGGACCATGGGCTAATGAAGATCTTATTCGTTGTTGATGTGGATAGCGCCAACACGTGGCCATTTATAGAGTGTTCTACTTTTTTGTTGGATTATTTAGCACAGCTAGCTTGCAGTGTAGAACACCTTGAAAACTGGCTACCTAGCTCTGTAGCCAGAAGTTAGCTCTGCATTGCTTCTCTTTCTTTGGTTTCCTCAAGATGGTGTCAACTAAATCAGAAACTGATGTTTCTGATTTTAAATGGACACCTTCCATGAATTTAGCTTTACCGTACTTTTTTTCTTGTGCTTTAATTCATTGTTGTTGTTTTGTACCTTTCATTCCAGCTTTACCTCAACCCAGGTTAGTTACCAGAATATCTCAAAAACTACAAAGCAGATTTCAATGAAATTTGTTGAAAGGTAGGTCATAGGCTACTGAAGATTTCTGATAATTTTCTTCCTGGAGTCCTTGCTTCTCAACATATATTTGAAAGCCATGGCAATTTCTGCCAATGAAGATTTTTGACATTTTGAATAATCACCTATGTTTAGCAATTACTTTTTTCGCCAGTTCCTCTACAAATTTCATATAATCGTCATCCAATTTGATACATATAATCCTTTGACGATCCTGAAAAAGATATAAATTTGCTTTAATATTTAGATTTTTCGATAAAATGCTGCCAATTTCTTGTAGGCATGACATATTTGAAAAAACTGCTAAAATTCTTGAAGTAATTTAGCAATTACGACCACATTTCGATGACGCATATTGGACAGATGCTTCAGCTCGCTGTGTCGTTTCAAAAATCTGTGACCCTGTGACACACTGACATGCCAGGTGCCATGAAACATTCACTCTCGCGGGAGTGAATGATGCTCACATTCACTAATTGCAAATGGATACATTCAGTTCACCTTTCACCAAAAACATGAGCACGTTCAATGAACGTTCATATGTACATGTCGACTCCTAATTATCCGGTAACATTTGATGGCATTTTGGCAGGAACTGGCACCACAGCAACATGACGGCCATAAATCTGAGTGACTCCCTTTTGCACAGTTCATTCTTTAACAATGCCATAATATTTGTTAATTTAGTTCTCCAAAATTGAGCATGAATGTGTATGACTGTGTGTATTTTGATGCAGATCTGGATCCAGATGCAGATAAAAACAGACTGAAACATTTTCTGTAACTAAAATAGAATGATTGCGCAGCCATGATGGTGCTCGCTGAGTGTCTTATACTTAGTAATATTATAGCATTGTCCTTCCTTACAATAATATTGTAACTGAAATTTCCTTCGTACTGTAGTATTGTATTGGCAGTAAATATCTTCTATCTGCATCTTAAATCCAAAAATATCAGTACTGACCTTCAAACATGCATATCAGCCCAGTATAAGAACCAGCTGCATCACTCATTTGACAAACAACAACAGCTTCATAAAAATGGAATCCTTTCTGCCTCTCTCACACACACATACACACACACTGAAAGACCTTTTTGCTTTGGAAACTAGCATTAATTTGCACATGAACTCTTACACAACCGTCATTGTCATGGCTGTGTCGAGCCCAATAGAGAGAGGAAAGAGAGGAGTTGAGAACAATGAGCAGAATAACAGAGCTCTATCAGAGTAAACAAACTGCCGTCCAGGTCGGTGTGCTGTCAGTGTGTGTGGGAGGAGAGACAGGTGGACACACTGTACTCTTCACCTGGGTTTAAGGGTTCTCCAGGCAGGGACGAGCGAGGCTGTTGAGCAGAGAGGGGAGAGAGACTGGAGAACAGAGGGGGAGGGTGAAAACTCTGCTGAGGCCTCCAAACAGTAAGGGTTACTGCAAGTAACTACAATACAGTTTAAGTGCCTCTTTATGGTTTAAATGTTTCCAAGGCTCTTGCATTATGACAACATCAAAGTTTGAGTCTCTGTATCTTCTGGGCATAAAAAAATGTTCAGGTTAAAGGATACTGACACAAAAGACTTTAAATATTTCAGTCCCAGCACTTAGCACTTCAAGACCAATGTCAGAACTATAGTGTCTATAGAGATGGGCGACAAATATAAGAAGTAAGGTTGTCTGGAGTGTCCAGAGCAGCCCCAGTGCTCCTAGGCGTAGATTCCAAGTCTCTGGACCTCTACTAAAGATGAACACCATTCTTTCAAAAGGACATTGCCTCATTTGGTGTTTTAAGGGAGGTAGTGGAGAGTGCTGTCTCACACATCGCACCAAAATCTCACTCAAGTTGAGACACTCACATCAAGTTTTTAACCATTTATTGCAGCATTATACATTTTTAGTTTGACGTTGTGACTCTGGAACAAATCTGAGAAGGCTTGACACAGACTGTCCCTGAGCTCATAAAGCCCCCTGGCAGAGCCTGAGATGCATTCTGAGAACATTTAATGAGCACGAACACATATTAAAAATATTCCAAATTCAAGTACAACTAAATGCTAATACAGGGCGAGGCTGGAGAGTCGGAGGGAGTTCAATTTCTGAAAGCTGGCAGCAGTGTAGCAGCGAGGATGCAGAGCTTAGTGTTGTTGTATGCAGATCGAATGAGCGCCAAATGTTTATATTTTGTGAGAAATAGGTCATGGACGTGATTGGATGGTGTATGTAGTAGGCGATTTGTTCATTTTTAACAGGGAGGATGCCCAAAAGGAGGTGAAAGGAGCAGGAATTGCAGCCGTATTTAATATGCTTTCTTGTGTAAGCAGCTACCATTTAGTGAATGCACATCCTTTAAGTAACTTTCTGCCACACTGAGTTGTTCCTCTTCCTCTCCTTCCTGCCAACTTCTTTGATGACTTTACCGAACTACGGTCTATTATTTCTTCTGAATATGACCATTTAGTTATAACTGGTGACTTAAACATATATATTGATAATGCCAATAACAACAGAGCAAAATAACTTTACCATTTTGGATTGTGTCAGCACATAGATGGGCGATTTAAAAACATTGTGTGACAACATTATTTGAAACTCACACATGTAGACATTAACGTTTAAGGTTTAATTTGTGTGTGTGTGTGTGTGTGTGTGTTTAAGTTGATTCTTAATGTTTGTTGTTTCGATGGCTCAGTGCAGTGATGAATAATTCACTAAAAAGTTTGGTTTGATGATGAGTGGGCACCATTGTGTATGTATGTGAGAATGTATGTGGTATATAATTATGGGCATAATAATAATTTACCGTAAGATGTACAAATGTAAATGATGTAAAAAATAAAAGATGTTGCCAAGCAGGTGTTACCTGTTGGAGTGGCTCTGCAGTTCTCATATTTATTCCAGCTGTCAGAGCATATATACATTAATCATCGCTTTCTAAACAAAATACACACCCTTGATAAAAGATTGTAGCAGTCATTAACTTAAATGGATATGGTTACAGGTCATTATTTTTATTCAATGTATTGCATAACTTTATTTTATTATGAAAAAATCACTTATCCTTAGTGACGCATGTATATTCAAATGTACAACGACTCATATTCTTCCCTCTTACACATATGTACACACACACACACACACACACACAGCATGACAGACCTGTGGTACCATGCCAGAGTGGAAAAGCTAGTCGAGCAGAACCCAGGGCAGCCTGGGATCCTGCCAAGTCCAGCTGGTGGCACAAGCAACTGAAGGGAAGACAGCGGAGAGGAGGAAGAGGATGAAGAGAAGTGAAGGAAAGAGGGAGGGAAGGAGGGAAGCAGAGGAAGGAAAGGATCCAGGGGAATGAAAGGGATTGGAGAGGGCTGGTGCAATACCAACCAACCAACAACCCTTCTATATCTGGAGAGCAAAGATTTAGAGGGGGAAGGTATACATGCTTATTCATGTATGTGTGCTTCTCTGTGTGAGAGGTATGTATTTTGTGTGGGCGTTGAGAGAGGATGATATATGGGGGATGGAGTAAAAGGGGTGATAGAGTAAAGCAGGGAGAGTCGACTATAAAATTCTGAATGCCACTAAATCTTTCCATTATCCACAGATAAGGTGGTGACAGATGTTTTGGAGCCTAGATCGAATTTAAATCGCTCAAGTTTGGCTGATACTGAGGGGTGAAGAATGAAAACAGATAAGTGGAGACAGACAGAGCGAGACAGCAGCCGCGATACAGATATACACGAGCACTGTAAACATCCTTCATTCCTCCCTACCTCCTCCTCCTCGCTGCTCTCAGCTGGAGGGTGTTGCCCCGTTCGAGGAGCTCTGACAGGGTCAGGGGTGAGATGGCGCCGCCCCCAGGCTGATTCTGATGAAGAATGTGTGTTTGTCGGGTGTGTGTTTTATAGATTTGTGCACTTCGATGAGAATTTAAGACTGCAAACAGTGAATGTGCCCTCTAAAGGGTCTGACAAATATTATTCGGTATAATTTAAATAGAACCATTTTTACACTAAAAATGTTATCCTGAACAAAACTGAAAACCATCAGAAACAGCATTTAGACTATCATTTGATGCTAAATCTCCAGTGAAACCCGTAGTAATGAAATCTTTTAGGTGGGTTAGCAGCTCCTTGAGGCAGGGTGAGGGAGGGTGCATGGCAGGATTTACAGACTGACATCCCTGCTGTTGAGTAAAAATCCCTGGAAACATTTTTATTATTGAATAGACGCTGATGCAACGACCTGCACGGAGGTGCTGCTATGTTGTGCATGAGTTTTGAAATTAGGAACCAAAATATCTTTCTACTACGGTTTTGAAACTCCTTATCTAATCTTGTTGTAATGTGAACTTTAACTTTTGTTTTTGTGAAAAAGTTGACCTGATGTTGACCATGGCCAAAATTCAGCATGATGAAATGCCTCCAGAGAGAGACAAACTCCCACAGCACATTGAGATAGTTCCCTGCTCTGAAAAGACATCTGATATTAAACCAATAAATCAATAAAATTGTATACACTACTGTGTTAAAGGTTAAATTTATGAACCAAACGCCAAAATTCAAAACACCAGATTGGAACGTCCTACTTACTGAATTGACAAGGCCTTAAAAACATGGATTACCAAGTTATTAATATTTTCTGGTGATGTTAAAGGCTTGTTGACATCAGTAATGTTTGTATACACAGGCCTAAATTTTGAGGCGTTATTAGTTGAGAAGCCCAAGAAATGACAACTGTCAATCCATAGACATTTGTATACAATTTCAGGCGTGTTGTACAATTGACTCTCCTACAGTTTCAGGTAGCCACTGGTTTCCAATCGTTCTCGTACAGTTTTAAAATCAAATGTCAGTGCTCAAACTTGCTTGAGTTGATTAATCCATCACATCAAGTCTGCATTTAATTAATTTTTGTCTAAGTGACAGTATATTCACTGGGTAATTATAGAAATTTTCAAAAACACCTGCAAATAACTTGCATCATCTTGCATTGATAAGGTTGAATGAAGAAAATAGAGACTTGATGTTTACTGTTACACAACTTAAGTGAGCTGCACAAGTCTGTTAATTTATTTTCATACCAAAAAAAGAGTTGCTACACTTTACTAGACCATAGAAACAGAAGGATTTTCATGTAAACCAATCAGCCAACCCACCCCACAAAAAACAGCTGTCAACTAAAAGGTACACAGTTTTCCTCATATTTGATTATGAAGAGTTATAGCATTCTATGTGGACTCAAATATTACATGACAACACAATGAAAATTTAACTTTGACAAAAAAAGTTTTGAGTGATGACTATATGGTCCTTTAAAATTGGAAACCTACTGCATCATCATATTAGAGGTGGAAAACACTGACATGTGATTTGTATTAAAAGGCGAACTGAGATATCGGTCTGTAACCCTAGTTTGACACTCTGTGTGTGTGTATTTGAGAGGCATGTGATCTCACTGTTTCCCTGCGTGAGAAGAGAGACAGCAGAGGCATACTGAGTCAGTGTTCAGTCATGCAGCCTTCTCAGAGACACATTCACATACCAGCCTTTTCCAACACACACACACACACACACACACCGAACTAAAGGAGACCATTGTCCTGTAGTGGAATAGAGACAGAGAGGCCAGAGGCAATCTTCACAGGAATCTGCTGCAGAGGGTAGGCTTTAACACACACTGGCACATGCACACACACAGAGACACACACAGCTCCACCTCTACACAACAATCCCCCCATTGCCACATGCTGCATCTCCAGATAACGACCCGTCTCTGCCTACAAATCCTTTATTCGGGGGCCACTTGTGGCCGTGTGATTAATGAGCGCCACTGAGGATGCTAGCCAGCACCACCAGAGGTCAGAGGTCAACTCTGCTAGGGTTCTAAGGTCGCTGCCACAATGTGGGGCGCCACTGTGCTGTCCACTGTACGTCTCCAGGAGAAAAACCCACTGAACCTCATGAATATTACATGAAGGCCGTGCCATGACAGGATGGATGGGAAAACAAAGGGTGAGATTTCATCTAAGAGAGAGGGAGAGGAAGGAAAGAAGGATGGAGGAGGGATAAAGAGGGTCCTGTGAGGCCCAACAAAGACAGGCTTTATAGCAGCGAGGGTCAAATGGGCGTTTTATTCATGGTTTCCCCCTACACACTGAGAGGAGCTCCCTTAGGACCCTATAAAGCCAAGGAGGTGTGCATCTGTGTGTGTGTTCATACAGTTTTTCCTTCTGGCTAGAGCACACACATGGGACAACCTTTAGTTATCCCAAGTGTGTGCCCAAATATCCACACTTTCCTGAGCGTAGTAGCAAACACACTACACATAGGTCTTGGATCTCTCTGTGTTCTGTCATTTTTATAACCTTAAGCTACTTATTATCCCAGACGTCTGGTGGAGCAGCTATATGCTTTGCTATTTCCACTTGGCTCATACTTTGTGCATTATTCTGAATGGGACTAGGCTAGCTGCAGATGTTTGTTCTGCAGCGGCCAGCCAGTGTTGGGGACATTCCTCGGTGGCTCTCATTGGCAGAGCGGACTGCATGTTCTTGAGCAGAGCCAACAGTGAGTCCATGTTTAACAGGACACGTAGCAATGCAGGAAATTGCAGAAATCCTTTTCTTTTTTTTTCTGCACTGTGCGGCACACTTGTGAAATCCAGCCGAACACTGTAGAGCCCCGGAGTGGGTGGACAGCAGAAGTGTGGAGAGTTGTTCTACTAACTGAAGGCCAGAGATAGATTGAAGACACATGACTAGGGGTGCAGTGGTGAGTACAAAGCTGGGTGATCACCATAAAGTAAAATACTTTTAATATTTAAGGCTCCACTAATCAATATTTTTATGTTAATGGTTAAAGGTGTCACTCATAGTGATGAACCCACAGAGAATTATCAAAGGACTTTGCAAATTCCCTCAGCTCTACAGAGCTTTTTAGCATCTTTCAGATCATTGCTTTGGTTTTACAGCTGCAACTTTACTGCTTTGGTTCAATCTGGCCGCTCTCATTTACCTGTTTCCACAGCAGTAGGAAGCTCTTTTCAGTAAAAAAAAGCCAGATCAACTGTACACTACCTGCCCAGCACCAAATGACAGACAGACATAGTTAGCAACTAGCTGGAGAACATAGTGGAACATTTAGCAGCTAAAAAGCCAGATATCTCTCTCAGAAGTTAGTGAAAACCAAAACAGAACCAAAAGGAGAGTAAATATTGGACTAGCTCCATGTCTAGATGTGTAAAGAGGCACATGTTTGCTAAGATGTTCCTCATAACAACTTTATAAGGTCAGATGTTGTGTTTACAGCTTGCTTGTGCTGCCCATAAGCAATCAATCGATGCAGATTTGAAAAGAAGCAAATATTTCCACCTTCAAAGGGTCAGTTCACCCAAATTACAAAAAAATTTAATTTTCTCACTTATCTGAGGTGGTATCCAGACATGTAGATACAGTAGCTTTGGTTTTATGTTCCCTACTTTTCAGATATCTGTCTCTGAGATTTCTGCCTCGACCCCAATAAAATGGAAGTGAATGGAATTTTGTCACAGTATTGAAAAATTTCATATAAAAAAAAAAATCAACAATTCAACATTTGTGTTCAGAAACAGTGTCTCCATTACTCTGCACAATCAACAGAAAATGCTGTCAACTGTTTTTGGACTATTTCTTTGATGGAAAGTAGTTCCAGCCACTAGTTTTGGGGTGACAGAATAAACTTTAGAGACAGGTATCTGAAAACCTGGGGAAATTTTCTCAAGATTATCTTCATAGCTAGATGGCACTACAACAGTTTGAGAATATGTTTTTAATATAATTTAGGTCAACCAACCCTGTATATCCCACCATTCTTTGATACCACTTACTGTAATGTATACAATGGCTTTGATATGATAACGGTACTAATCTCTATTTTGCAAACACAGAAAAACTCTTGGCAAACTGTAGGACACAACTACAATGTTTTAGCAAAATGGATTAAAAAAGATGAAATCACAGATAAACAACAAACAAAACACCATCACCACCACTACATTATGGCATGGAAAAACAGGCACTTTTATTTGCTTTATGCTGATTGCCATTTCCCTTGGCATCCCCCTACCTATTTTCCACTATGTCTAATATGGCTGTAATCACCATTGTAAACCTTGTGTCATTGTGAGGACACATATAATTAAAAGAGGATTAGCAATGGACGGGCCCAGATGCCTTCTGCATGTAATTAACATTCAGACAATGTGGCGGGCATACAGAGAAAACACCTGTGTTTGTGTGTGCGTTTTTTGTGTGTGATGCGAGTGGGTCTTTCTGTGTGTATGGGTGTGGGCGTGTCTGAAGATGTGTATTGGTCTGTGTGTTTGAGAGGGATTAGCCACAGAAAATTCAGTCTGACATCAGCCAATCAGGGCCATTCAGAGGCCTAGCCAATCATCCACAACAACAGACAGGCTGCCAGGAAATGGTATTAAAATAGGCTTCATCTACATAGTGACGGTGGGCAACACTGACAACAGTACATGGCCCAGTGTAGTGGACAAAAGTAGCCAGTGTTCTTGCACAATGTTTGTGAAATTTGCTACTGAATACCATGTTACTGATTTTTTTTTTTTGCTCAGCATACTAGTAGCATACTACTAGCAATATCTGTCCATTTTTAATGCTCATGAATGCTAAATAAATGTCCAAAATAATGCTAGTATTTAGTATATCCAGTTTAGTATATATTTTGTGAGCACTGAAACACTTTACTGGAGCAGCACTTAGACCGTAGGACACAAAATAAATCTTCACTGAAACCAACCATCCAATCAAAACTTACATAACTTTCCCTCATTTTTTTGTTTATTAAGAGTTACCGCAGTCTAGATGGGTGCTCCTGCTGTGAGTCCACCAAAGAGCTTGAGTAGAGGATGAGCCACATTGTTCTACTTCGCACAACAAAGCAACTGCAAGGACAAAACATCAGTGTATCAAAACAAAGGGAGCAACAAGTGGAAATGTAGAGTAGATATACTGCAATCAATAACTCAAAATGACTGAATCTTGAAATTGAAATGCATGCAGAGCAAATATTTGATAAACAGCACAAAATTCACACAAGGTTGTGTCAGTTGACCTTGGAGGACTGAGAGGACGATTTTTGGCTAAAATATACTGTATCATGAGACTGGTATTTCAGTCTGTCCCGATGCCAATGAGTAGATGCTCCTAGGCCTGTGGGATGGACTGCTGCGGTGTGATTACACTGTGATGTGATGCAGAGACAGGGAGGTCGCAGTTGCTCTTTCCAGGCACTGTGACATTAAAAGGTGATCGTCTAATGGAATTGACCTTTCAGCTTTATCTCCCTATCATGCATATATGAAGAGGACGTATTCTCTGTGTGTGTACGTGTGGGTGTATATGAAGGTGTGTGTATGAATGTTGAATATGGCGTGCGGTGGGCAGGCGTACAACAGAATGTGTGTCCGCCATTTGCGTGTCTGTGTGGGACTGCCTGCATGCATACAATTTAGTATCTGTGTGTGTGTGTGTGTGTGTGTGTGTGTGTGTGGGGCATATTGGTGTGTGTAGTTAATGCCAGTGGGATCGTCTAGCATTACCCGAACGACCATGAGATGAGGTCGGAGAGAAAGGGCACAGTGGAGACGTGAGAGTGTGTCACCCCTGACCTGAGGGCCATTAGCTGATGGGTAAATACTGTCGCCATGCTGTAATGTGGGAGAGAAGCTGACTTGCTGAATCAAGTCGCTCGCTGCTCTAAGTCTGCAATCTTGTCCATAAAGGCTGGACTTTCCATCCGATAATACTCATGTAAATTGTGTCTGAATGGGAAGGTCTGAAAAAATCTTCTTTTTTTGAAAAAATAAAACGTTTTGATGACTGCTTTCAAAATATATTGGTGAGTGAGATAAAGATATCAGCGAGTGAGTACGATCTGCTGCGCAAATGTTACAGGTTTCACCTTGATGAACAGCTGTCTTTAAAATTGTAAATGAACCGGCCTCACCAGGTATAAAGGAGCTGCCAATCCATCCAACAAACTTATTTGTATGGGTTTCAGTGGAGTTGTTGTCACAGAATGGTTTAAAATTTATTTCTGATGATTTTCCACCCTGGCAAACACGCATTTCCTGGGAAAACACTGTATAATTGTAATTTCTGCTAATTATTCTGGTACTGTATGAAAAAGCTGCTATCAGCAGCTTAAATCCAAACATCGTGGTATTTACAATTAACATTCCTACTGGTTTAATGTTGCATAAAGTACACTATATTGTGTATCCAATATAATATGCTACAACCATAGAATAAAGTGATAGAACAGACATTGCCATTCACAGTATCAAATACAGAAGAGGTAAAGACTATGTCGATCTCCATGTGATGCTGAGTCACTCTGCTTGTCATGCTGCTCTTCGTACCTCTTGATAAGACATTGACCTGAGATAATAGAGTGGCTACTTGCAAAAACGTCATTGTGACTGTTGCTCATAATTTTCCGTCTATAGCTAATGTAAAAAGATGTCACCAGGATGCCACCTGCACCAAGTCAAGGTAATCTGAATATGCCATTAAGTGACATAAGAAGCGCTGCTTGGTATCCATAGCAACCAGCGTCATCGGGTCCACCAGCTAAGTAGGTGGTTGTGAACACGGAAGCAAGGAACATATAACTTATTTATATTATTCTATATCTGTAGCTAAAATGTTGAGTCTCCAGAATTCTTTGTAGAGCTTGAAAGCTGAAAATAACTTGAAATATGAAATATATTAACATGGCATGGAAGAATCTACACTTGATTTGGTAATGAATGCAAATGTTTGAACTATGTAGCCTACATGTACTCATTTGTGTATTACCTCCGCCGAGGAGGTTCTATTTTCAGTGCAGTTTGTCTGTCTGTTAGCAGGATATCTCAAAAACTATATCCATGATTTTAATTACATTTGGTGAAAGGTTTGGCCGTGAGCTCAGGAAGAACTGATAGACTTTGATGCAGATTTTTCAGCATGGAATTGGTTTGCTGAGTGTTGGCACTTTCAGTCCAAAAGGCCTGTCATCACTAAGGGTTTTCAAACACGAACAATGGTCTATTAGGGTTCAAGGGTTGTAGAATGTCTTTACGAAAGCTTCTAGTTTCAAGAATCAAAATGAAAACCTGAGAAATGGTTGGATGTACGAGGTTTAGAGGCAACACTTGAATGTCCCATCCTCTTGTCTGCCACTGAGTGCTGAGTGGCTCTGACTGCTCTAAGAGAGCACTCTGCTTCTCAGGGCTAAATCACTCAGGACTCATAAAGAAAGGACTTGCAGCTCAAATGCCGAAAGTGTTAGCTGAGCAAACAGACAAATGGAAGTGTGCGACGTGTGTGTGTTTGTAGGGCTACTGCATCGCCTTTCCCACCAGAGCTTTTTGATCAGTAATAAACCTGTGTTAAACCAATGAACAAATGCATTAAAAGAAACGTACATTCTACGATGTACTGTATATTTACCAAATCCTTTTTTATGTATTCCCTATATCTGGATATTCCTGTTACTTTTTGCCCTTTATTTTACATATATTTCACAATATTTTTCTAAGCATGTTGTCCTGATTTTATGTTGCACTGTTTTAATTTTGCACAAGTTCAAATGAGGTTTTTACATAATTCATGCATTTCCACTTAAGTTGTTCTTGTATTGATAATGGAGTACAATCAGTGGTGTTCTGGTGACCTAGTGGGCACATACCATGCACCACAACTCATTCTGAGTTAAAATCCAACGCAGGATTTGTGGTGCCACCGTTGTCCACTGTTATATACCCAATAAAGGCAAAGGTTAATGCTTAATAGAATTATAATAGAATAAAACTCACTACTTCAAATGAATAAGAACGTTGTTAACTGTACTTCAACGTTTTGTGACTAAGACAAAACAAGACTAAGTTTAAGTTTATGTGTGAGTGTAAGTTTGTGTCTGTGAGTGTCTTCCCAGTGAGCCCCCCAGAGGACATCACCTGTTGCTGCAGAGTGTCGTCAAATGAAACTATGAATAAAGATCAGCCGTGTGTATCTCCCCACTTGAAAAGCATTTCTGTTTCTATTCCTGAATGTGTGTCCTCCTAGACATAGATGAATGAGAGAAAGAAAGAGAGGGAGGGACACACAGAGAGAGAGAGAGAGAGAGAGAGAGAGAGAGAGAGCGCTTCGGCCTGTCAGTCAAAGGGAAAGATAAAAACATCAAATCCCATCAGCAGTACATCTCAGTCTGTGTGCTGCTGCATTCAACAAGAGCTAAATAACAGTAAACAGGAACAGAGGAAGTCTCAGTAGCAGTCACAACTTATATAAGATGGAAATTTGGGGCTGATCACAAACCTTTTTATCAAAAATCACATCTCAAATCTGTCCATCCATCCACAAATCCACATATTGTGGTCCACTTCATGGTTGCAGCACAAAAGGTAAGGTAGCCCAAATATTGTATCGATGGCTCCAGTACTCCAATTCCCACAGCAAAGCTGGATTAGATCTGATCAACTGTGGGGTCATTTTAGGATCCAGCAGCGAGGAGACACGGAATAAGAGAAATGAGATGCAATGCAACATGTCCTGAAATAGCTAATCTGGAAAGAATGAAGCCAGGGACAGCATGGCTTTGCTGTGGCACCACTCTCAGGCCAAAATGCACATTTGTTGCCCCACCAGTGGTAATCTACACCAGAGCTGTCCCTCTATTTTTCATCCATTCAACATGTTGTGTTCTTCTGTGTAACAAGAATTATAGCCTCACAAGGCCACTCATTTGGCTACTGATTTTAACTCTCGTTCAAAAGCTAATAATATCTGTCAACACCAAAAGAATTGAGATGGAAAAAATTGAGATGAGGAAGACAAAACTTGTTTTTAAAAAACGGCCAAAAGAAAAACTAGCTGAAGACAAATGCTCATTCTTTCATTTTGTGATTCTGTTTTCTGCAGGAGCTGAACGAAGCTATCGATCTCATTATGAATAGTAAGTAAGAGAAAGAAGCCAGACGAGGCGTGGTGGAGTACGAAGATTACAGCAGGACTGCATACACACCCAGAATTACCCTGCTTCCATGGCTCCAATCTATTTCAATTGGACATGGCTGCTGAGTGTGTAGCATCGGCTCTTACACACACTTCTCACGCTGCACAGCCCGTAAACAGTGAAGGATGACATTCAGATTTGACACACACACACACACACACACACACACACACACACACACACACACACACACACACACACACACACACACACACACACACGTGTGCGTGCACACACACACACACACAGATATACACATCCACTCAGGCACAGTCACATGAGCACAGGTATGAAAAGCCCAAGCACAATGCCCATGCACATTCTAAAGACACATGCACACACACACACTCACTCTCACACACACAAGCCCACAGCAGACAGAAATCCAGACTATCCATCCTACACACCAGCTGTTTACTACTGTCAGGAGTAATAAAAACAACATGAGTCAGTTTGAGAAAAGCATTTGTGAGAGAAATCTAAAACTATGAAACTCCATATGGCCCCTCTGTCTCTGTCTGTCTCTCTCCATCAGCTTTTTCTCCTCTCTATCTTTCTTTCTCTCAGAGAAAATGCAGCATTGCATGAGCTCGGTTGAGAGATGACAGATCATTGTAAACGCTGACAACCTGTATAACACTCATAGCTTCAAAATTAGACTCAAATTTTCAGCTTTGAGATGTATCTCGGGATGAATTAAGGCAGGAGAGGAAGCCAGCAGCAGAGGATGACAGTGATGTTTATTGAGTTTCTTTCTCACATTATGGCATGTCACTTTTAACAAGGCGCTATCACAATATGTTACAAGCTATAGATATTCTTTCAATTTCAGTTTCATTCTGTCTTGACTGCAATGATTCAAAGGGATTAAAATGAAGTTACAGAACGAGGAGAAGTCTGGTCATTGAAATGCAAAGTACGTATTAATTTTTTCCTCCCTCAGTCCATTCAGCAGTGACGACTTTAAGCAGAGTTGCATACCAGCCTGAACCGCAGGAGGAGAAGCAGCAGCATTTGTACTTGACTGAGAGAGAGACTGTTATAGAAATGTAACACATTGCCATCTGCAGGAAAGTCAAATCGGCAGGCGGGGAGGTACGCACACACAAACATACACAAAAAGATTCACACACGCAAGCAGGCAAGCAGATGAACCCGCTGAGAGCGAAACAAACTTGTCTAATTTAATCAGAAAACTCATCATAGAAAATAAATTGCACTCGTGAACTTGTTTATTATTCATTCATTCATTGTCGAGGCTGGACAAGCTGCTATTTTACACTGAACAGAAATAAATATGAGCTCTGCTATTGTCATTTGGTGGTGTGAACTCAGAGAGCTGGCTGCTGATGTTGGCTGGAGTGGACAGCCAGGGTGTGCGGAGTGTGTGCAGCTTCATGTCTTGGGAAATAATTAAAAACATGTAAGATAAGCCGAATATTTATTGATCCTCATGGAGAAATTTCCCTGCAGCTCCAACTAACAGGTTTAAAAGAGGAAAAAAGGAAAGGAGGATATCCTTTAAGTACAATAACATACAAACTATGTAATAAAAGATAGGAAAATATTACTGATAGCAGTAACAATTGCTTCCTTAGGTTTCTTTCATTTTAAATGTGTGCAACGGAGCTACACAGGAGAACAAACACAGACATATGCACAAACACAGCGACGCCGACACATGTAGACACACTCAGACACACATACTCTCACACAGAATGAAATGAGAGCCATCAGAGGGCTAGTGATGGAAAGTAATGGTGACACCAGCCGTCAGCCAACATCAGCCCCGGGAAGATCGCCGTGACAACCACGACATCGACCCCTCCAAGAGATTATCGTCAGCTGCTGCCTCACAGCTACTAGGCACACACACACAGGCTCACACACACACTTATAGCCCACCCAACCTACTGAATGATAGAGGACAGAACAGGCTTTTAAATGAAGAATTAAACTTAGATAATGCCAAAGATTTGCAAAGAACAAGACAGATTTTAATTCTGATCATTATATTGAGGGTAAACAATACTGACTGGCCAGTATCCGGGATTTAAAAATACTTTAAAAATAAAGTAACTACAAGCACCAATTCCAAGAGTCAAACAAAAGATAATCATGAAACAGGTACTATGGGGGCTTGTTGACCCCGCCATATTCGCTTCATGTCAAGTTAAATCTGATTTAACTTTACAGCGCAAAATAGCAAGGCGCTCCAATGTCCAGCCAGTTTGAGAGAGGGGTGGGATTTACCCGATTCAGGAAATTATTGATTGTGGACGACTGCTGCCACTGGTCCGTTAGCCATGCTAGCTCCTGCAGCTTTTTCTTACAACCTTATCCACGCTATTTCCTGTCACACCAAACAAGTAAATTTTGTGTGTATGTGTGTGTGTGTGTGTGTGTGTGTGTGGGTGGGGGTGGGGTGGGGGGTGGGGGAATGGTTCAGAGAAAAATCTGAAAACTAGAGGTGAAGAAAAAACAGAGCAGGAGAACAAAGATGATGACGACAATGGTTATGACATTGAAGAGATCTATCAATCCATCTATCCATCCATTTTCGGCCACTTATGCAGGTCCAGGTCACCTGGTGTGTGCGGCGGCGTGGGAACGTCGCCCATTTGTGTGACGTGTGTGCTGATTATATCACATGTAGAAATACTAACCAGAAATCCCAACTTGAACAGCAATATGACTGCACAGCGATTAACGTCTTCATACTTCCTCATGGCAGGGTTGTACAGCTCTAAAAAGGTCATCAAGGCGGCAATCAGTCTCTCTTCCATCTTCACAGTTGCTCGGTAAACAGCGGAATGCTACAGGGCATCTTCCGGTCTGATCGCCGGCTTACGTGATTGGCCACCGCAGTGTGACGCGGGTTGCGTTTCTCCAAAAGTTGATTCTGTCTCAACTTTTCACCACAGGGTTGCTGTGTTTTTTCCCCCGCATCCCCAAATGCACTGCCCACATTCAAATGAATGGGAGGACTGGCGTTTTCACCGCAACGCCTGATTTGGTGTGAATACAGCCTAAGCAAGGTAGTCCAGGGAACAAGACCCCAAGATACTTAAATTCCTTTACTTGGGGCAGAAACTCACTCCCAAGCTGGAATGAGCAATCCTACCTATTGACTATTAATGACAACGAATAATGATGATGATGATGGTGATGATGACCACAAAGACAGTAAAGAAAAGAATGAGGAGCTAGACCTGATAGCACTGCTCACTTGTGGTGACTATTTGTGGAAATCACAGTTATTTGTGCATTTCCTCTCACAGTCTCCACTTAAGTTAACAGTTACATTAACTCTGCTATTCCAAAGCACAACTAGCACCTGCTTAATCATCAATAACACCATCATCCAGCATTTCATTGAAACTCTCAATTGGTGTCTGTTTATATAAATGCACAGTGTGTGCATCTGTTAGTTTGCTGTATATTCCTGGGCGTCTTTTAAAATTGATGATCATGTACATTTTTTATATCCACCTTTCTTTCATATTCAAATGTTGTGCTTTTAGACACACTGTGACAATCACACTCTCTCTGGCAGTGTCCCTGCATAAACAAGACACCCTCCACAGAAATGACATATTTTAATACTTGTATTTGATTTTTGTGTTAATTCATCATATTTGCTCCATTTTCCATCTTTTTCATAATTAATCTGTTTGCATTCGTTGTCTGTGTTTATTCCGTCTGACACTAATCCACTCTGCAGGAAAAAAAAGTTGTAAATTGACTTTTTTTTGTACAACGACATCTATACGCAACGTCAACTCACACTCTCACCAGATGCCACACGAATCCCAATGTGCGTTGTGTGATTCTGCGCTTATTGCAGCGGTTTGTACAGTAAAGTGTGTGAACTGGGAGTGAACTCTGTGGTGCGCGGTGAGAACCCTCTGTGCCTATGGGGAAGGGAAAGAGAAAGAGGAGGCAGAGAGGCTCCTCTGGAGATAAGACTCGCAGAATTAATCCTCTTGATGAAGCCTCAGCCTTAGCCCCGCTCTGTTTATCTGCCATTCAAAGGCTCCAACAGGACCGGATGGGAACATGGAAAATAGATTAGGCTTCTACTGTCTAGACACCACACACATACACATACAGGAATACGACGCACACCCATATGTGACAAATGTTGACAAGGCAGATGATAAAGTGCGGTATCACTGAAAATAAGCAATTTAGTTTCCCATACTGTTGAATGAGAGGGTCAGTCACACTGCATTAAACAACAAGGAGACATGTGGAGAGTTTCGCGTTGGTCAGCTTGCCCAAAAGCTGACAAATAATCAAAAAGTCCTAAAAACTAAACAACAAAATGTGAAATTCGTCAGTTGCTAATTTATCAACGCCCCTATCAGCAGGACGACATTCACATTGTCAGTGCCTTCCAAAATCATTATCAATGGTTGCTACAACAATTATTTACATGATTTTCTTCTCATCTGCCAATGCTATAGTTCCAGTCTGGATATGTTTAGGCACAAAAACGAAGGTTTGGGGTTGGGGTTAGGTTAAGGTTAGGGAAAGATCATGGTCATGGTTAAATGAAGCTACCGTTGACTTTTGGTTGGAAACAGCATGCAAACAGTGATCTCCATGGTCACAGTCCAACGATCCACCCTGACATCCTCTCTAAGATGTTTAGCAGTACTACAACAACATAATGCTCCATCTTTGCTCCTCATAGACAACAGTCATCACAGGGCCACCTCGCTTTTCAGGTAAATGTAAACATAGGTTGTTTGAAAGTTGTTTGTTTGATTTTAACAAGCGAGGTCACTCTCGATCTCTGTGTGTGTGATAGATTGCTTTGTTTAGTATTAATGCTAATGCTAGTCATATTATTATTCTGTCTTATTAGCATTATCAAAGGGCTAGAGTACCTAAATAATATTTTATTCTAATCATTTTAAGGTGTAAAGACCTTTGAATAACTGAGTTTGACAGTTTTCAATTGTAGGACCTTAAGATCTAAATCTGAATTGAAGAAGCAGTCAAAAAAAGCTTAGCTGTCTGGCCAATTGCAGTCATTTCTTCGACGATCCATCAATGACATTGGAACTAATTTAGTCAAGTATTGTGCCTCTTACTTTATATTCTGAATAAAAGGGTGAAATTTCACTTGTTTCTGTAAATGTATTTCTTTAGAAATTGTCCTAGATTGTCCCTTCGTGATAACAGAGGAGTTTTGTTAATAAAAACTAAATGAATATGGAACTAAATGTCTCGTTGAGTTCAGTCTTCATCAGAAACTGTACTCTGGCACGGAGGAGATGCATGTGATATCGGTCCAGCAGTCTGAGACAAAAAGACATACAAACACGGAATGGCTGTGTTTGTGATGGATCAAAACAAAATAAAATTCTCAAAGCAAATGCCACAACAAAGTGTCCAGAATGGCAACATCTTTTCCCTTTTATTTTTTAAGCTTTTGTTTTTGTCTTGTCAGGCAAACTGAAGACTAGAGTTGGATTTTGTATATATAATATCTATCTTCCAGTAAATATCTAAAAAAATATATCTTGCCCCTAACAAACTACTTAAAGAGATTCAATGAGGGATTCAAAAGCATTTGCACTTAAATTAGCAAATCTGATACTGGATTCAGATTTGACAAAATACCATCGGACCAGAGTGTGAGAAAATTTTCACCATACCCACAATTTTGAAAGAAGAAAAAAATATGTTTTGGGGTGAGATGTGTCTCTGATAAAGGCTCACCCACGGCTACTCGAGGGCGAAAGCAATTTTCAGATCACAAAGCAGTTGATGCTGCCAAATGTCAAACACCTGCCTTGACCCTACTGATTGAGGTGCCGCATTAAGGCCAACATGGCTAAAAAATTCAGTCTATACAGAGCAGAGCATCAATGATCTTGCGCACCTCTAAGCTATTGCAATACGCAACATAAATTGTTGAAGTACAGGATTAATGCTTTTTCAGACCTATAACCATGTTTACAGTTCTAAAACTGTGATTTAATGCCAAGTTGCTCTTTAAACATAAAATCGACTCCTACACAGAAGCAAGTTACTCTGTCCAGAGAAAGTTAAACTTGGATAGTTGCTGAGCATCTTTACCACCTCCATCCCTAAGAGACTAAGGACTAAATGTTGCATTACTAAGAACAAAATATTTGAAGTCTTTAGAATTTACTCTGCTGCCATTTGTGACCACCAAAATGCAAAGCTGCCTGATGCATGTTTATGATAAAAAAACATGTTAAGTAACTTTTGAATTAAGAAATTTTCCCCAAAATAAAAAGTTTAATTTATGAGCAATAAAACACACCCATCTTCATTTGTATATTTAGGGGTTTTGCTGCTTCAGTCTTACTTGATGGTACAACTAATGTTAGCTAGCATTAGCTAACTTTAGCTAGATAATTGTTGTGTAACTGATGGTCATTGCTGGCTTTAGAAATCTTTTCTACTTCAGCTGCTGTTAAGCTACGTTTTAGCATGTCACAGAAAAGCATTAAAACATTTTCACAAGAGCAAAACAAGAAGTCAACACACCACACCTTGCAAGCACATTTGTTGTTTCTTGCTTTTGGTCAGTCTTCCACTCACCCTAATGCTGTTTTCAAATGGAAGGTCAAGCACAGATAAGCTTGGCATTCAAGTGGTTTTCACACAACATTTGTGAAAACACTGGTGTATGTCACAACTCAACTCCAAAGTTTTTAATACCACAGTTTTGGCTTGATTTGACTGTACGCTTCTTCGTGTTGCCTGATGACGTTATTAAAGGGACTGACACAAGATAATCTTGCAAAATGTAGGGAAATCAATGAATCAATCATTAATTTTCCAGTAGCACTTGTGGCCAAAGTGGTAGCTGTTTAGCAAAAGTTACAGAGGCTTGCAATTTGGGATGAGAAGATTAATATTAATAATATGGGCGAGGGGATACAGCTAGCCTGGCTCTGTCTAAAGATAGTGGATTGCTAGATATTGTCAGTAAGCACAGGTTTTGGTCTCTGGACAGGTGTGAATGGTACCAAACCTGGCAACCTCAAGGTGACAAGACTTCAGAAAGCTGCACGCAGTCAGTTCGCCCAGCTGTTGAAAGTGTTCCAGCATGTACCCCCTCTAAAACCACAAACTCTCATTTTTAATTACTGAGCTTCAGAGGTGTTGGTAGACATTTTCATAACTTTGGAAAGAGCCTCACTAGTTGGCTGAAGGCAGATCCAGTATTTATGCTAAGCTAGGCAAAACACACTCCAGCTCCTTACTTAATACATAGACATGATTAATATTGGTCTCCTTACCTCACTCTCAGAAACAAAGCAAATAAGCTTATTTCTTAAAATGCTGAATTATTCCTTTAAAGGTTGATGATGTGAAATTTCTGGTGGAACCTCTTTTACTTAAGAGTAAATGAAAGGTTTATGTTTCGAACCAACAAGAGTCTGAGTACATTATACGAGGGCTGAAGTCACTCGACCCCCCAAGTACTTGTGCTTTCACTAAACATGCTGCTTTGAAGTTAGATTGATGCCCCTGGAGATATATACATCCATTTGTCACTAATTGGTTGTCATGGTACAAGTCGTTCACTGAATTTGAATTTCTGCAATTTCATCAGGTCATGTGTTTTCGCTCTGTTCATAGCCATTTCTAGAAATACATTTGGGTAAAATTCCACTATTTGCCATCAATTCAGAGGCAATTCTGTCCTGGTAAATGAAAGAGATGGAGGAGGGAATGTGTCTATTACAGATGGTTTGGTGCTGAATGAGCTCCATATGTATTTACTGTCTTTGTTGGTGTGTGTGTGTGTGTGTGTGTGTGTGTGTGTGTGCACGCTCGAGGGTGCAGGTGTGTGCATGCATGCGTGTTTCTGTTGTGCATGTGCACAAATGTTAGAGGGGCAGAAACAGAAGCAGAGCTGAGATAATTGAAAAAAATACTGAATACAATATCTATATGATAATGTGTGTGTGTATAAGTGTGTGTGTATATTCGAGACAGCTGTGTGATGATAAATGGACTGATAGCTGATCTAGCAGAGCTTACACCCTCTAATTAGTTTTTAATTGACAGCCATTAAAGATCCCCATTCCCAATCCTGATTATCTGTTGCACAGAGCAACAATCTAACTGCCCCCTTCCCTTCCTCTCTTATTTATCTTCTCTAGTGCTGATTTGCATCATTTTTGTCTCTTATGATATTATACAATTTTTACATTTATATATTATATGCATTTAGCTGACAGTCTTACCCAGTGGCACACGTTTGAAACAAGGTGTCTGTGTTGGGCTACAAGATATTTTATGAGCTTAGTTTTGTCATGAACATATTATAATTAGATATCATATTTAAAAAGTGTCACTTCTCAGTTTTCATTGTACAAACAGCCACCCACGGTGGTAATTTACAGATATTTTTATGTTTTTACATATACATGGCTTAACAAAATAGAAATGATGATGAAAGTAAGCCGTAAGCCTTTGACAATGAGCAGCTATTTTTGTTTTTAAAAAAAACTGTTGATGGCCTTCTCTTGAGTTTAATATTGGTATTTTTGTTGGTTTTTTGTGTTGTGTTTTTTGCGTTACATGTTGTTTGTCAAGGAGAAGCCTAAGCATGGTCTCAAGACGGTGTTGAATATGCACCACATGCCCACATGTAGACTCTGGTGTTTTTTTTGTTTTAGATGGGTTTTCAACAGCCTGGGTCTTTTTGTAATTTCAACCATTGTAGCTATTGGTCATGGTGACATTTTACTTACTAGGTTCATTGTAGAGTTATAGGGATGCGGCAATACCCCAAGATACAGCATCTTAGCAGAATGCGTGAGGTATCAGCTAATTAACTGTGCAAAGCAAAAAATTGGCTACAAACTACTAACAGGCAGAGTAAATCAAAATTTAAATGTGAAGTAGCTCTGCAACAATGGGCACATTTTGAGTAACTTCTTTTTTTAAGTATATTGTTTTGGCATGTTAACATTAACATTATACAATCACAAGTCAAAAGTGGTATAAAAGGGTTCAAATGGATTGGTCTGATCACTTTGTGTCCCTGTTTCATAACTGTATCATAACCGATATGAATGGTGACGAAACCCAAGGAAACAACTTTCAGGTTGGTAAGCCACTGCTTTATTAAAAGGTACTGGGAACCCTAAACTCTGGAGATATGGGAGACACATGAGTTGAAATGAGTTGAGCTGATGATCAGTGGCCAGCTTTGTTTCCTGTAAAACAGTTGGGGACAATCCTCTGGGTCAAAGGACTTCAAAAAATGCCTTCTATATTTGTCTGCATGCAAAATCCATACATATATGTACAGTGTAGCTGCTGGTTTCTGCTTGTTTCATCTACTCAAAGTACAGGACAATGAAAAATGTGTTTCATAAACCATGTACATGAAGTTTCAGGATGACAGAATGATAAGTGTTGACAGGATCATGACACTTTCTGTTGTTTGTTCTTCTGTGAGGTGTCACTGTCTGTACGAGTGTGTGTGTTACTGACACACTGACTGTCGAGCATATGTGATCATCTTTCATCCCTGGAGTCTCGCTGTGCATCCAGCATGTGTGCTACACACTGGCTATTGTCAGCTTTAATAAAAAAGTAGTAACTTTCTATATATTCAAAGTACAGTAAAGAAGACAGGTATCTGTGAAGTTTTAGTCCTCCAAACTAAACAACAAAATATGTTGTTGGTCCAGGCCCTCCAGAACGACACATAAGCATATTCTGATCTGACGCCACTATTGACAGGAGGACGTTGTTTGTCAGTGCCTCAAACCATTTCTGTTGGAAAAGTAAAACTGTTTAATGATCTGACTACACTATGGTTAAGCTTTGGTTAGGTGTATGCACAAAAACGACTTGGTTAAGTTTAGGGAAAGATCATGATTTGCGGTAAAATTACTACTTTGTTAAGGTATGAGGACCTTTGTTGTCACAGTTACAATAATAACTACTTGGTTAAGGTTGGGGTACGACTGCGGTCATGGTTAAAAGAAACCAATGTTGACTGTCGACAGGAAATGGGAAACAAACAGCGATGAAATGTTTTGTTGACTCATCCATCCAACCTGACTTCCTCCTTCCTTCCTTTTGCTTCCAACAAACAAGATTTGCTAAAAAGACTGACTGATTTAAGCTTAAAATCTGACATGAGAATATACAGAAAAAAATACTATAGTATCAGAACAAAATACAGAAGCCTCAGTCTAAAAATTCAAAGATGAATTGGGCCAAAACCATAAATAAGCAAAACCTGAATAAGAAAATGAAGAAACACACAAAAATAAGTTGAACACACAATATACACACAGACACTGTCAATGGGATGATGTGCCTGGGGCCATACTATATCCTCCTCTACAGTGTAAAGGAGTGGCAGGGTGCTGTATAGAGCCGCAGGCAATCAAAGCATCTGTTTATTGTCTTCAGCCCCAGTATCCATCAGATCAAAGAGGATGTGAACTCTGAGTGACTGGCTTCCTCCTCACCCACCAAACAGTCTACAACACCTGTAACACACATACTGTACTGTAGACACAGTACAGTACAGCATACTGTACTGTGTGCTCAATATTCAGGAGGAGGGCAAATCTGAGGGAGCGCAAGAGAGAGATGGATGATGAGGATTAGAAAAGAAAGGAAGGGAAAATGGAAAGGGAAACAGAAAAAGGGAAGGAAAGGAAAGGGCAAAGAAGAGGAAAACAATAAGGAATGTTAAGGAAAGGAAAGGTAAATGGACAGGAAAGTAAAGTGGGCAGGAAAGAGAAGAAAAGGTATTGAAAATCAAAAGAATGGAAAGGAAAAAGCAAGAAAGGGAAGGAAACCAACGAAAAGAAAAAGAAAGCAGAAGGGACAAAAAGGAGGAACCAAATGCAACAAAAAAGGATGCATACTGTAAATAGAAAGGAAAGGAAATAGCAAGGAGCATTCAAAGTAAAAAGCGAGAGATATCTGGAATGATTGAGAGAGTGTTGGTGTTGAGGTTTAGAGCTGTTGATGTGTTCGAGGGGAGGAGGGCCGTATTATTAGAGGTCATCTCTGTGGATTACAGAGGCAGAGTTCAGTGCACAACGGCGCCATGCAATTTACCTCCATGAAAAATAGATGCAGCCAAGGAATGAAGTGACACATGCACTTACAGAGAGAGACGCACAAGAGGCTGGATAGTTAGAAAACAAACTGAACGGCCTGGGGAGATGACAAGGTGTGTGTGTGTGTGTGTGTGTGTGTGTGTGTGTGTGTGTGTGTGTGCATGTGTTTGTGTATATAAAACTACAATGTACAATCCTACGCTGATATTCCTATTAAATAATTGCTTCAGAACATATAGTTGACCCTAAACATGGAAGACACTGTGATGTGACAGTTGCTGCGTTGTTGGAGTACATTTTATGTGACCAATACAATACACTATACGGTCTTCATATAGTGTATATGTACTGGTATTTCAGATGAGATCAGTATTACAGATTAGTATTAGTCTGTGCTCTTTTCCATAAATGCTCAAATGTGGCTCCATTTAGCTCTTGTATCTCAGATGACTGACCTGTTTACAGCTGGCAATCCTTCACTTAGGCTCAGAACAACATGGTGGAATGTGGTATCTCCTCCCAAGCAAATTTGATTCAATGTGCCATATAATGACTTATAGTGATTCTGTACCGCCCACACAAGGATATAATTTTCCTCTTGGGAAACCGGGAGCTTCTGTGGCACGACAGCTCTGGACTGTCCCCTCCATCATGAAACTATCAGAGCGCTGCAGGGCACCGACACCGGCTGATAATGTATTCTTCCTAATCCAACACCAGTTCTAACTGAGCTGCAGTTTAGCTCCGCGCTTCTGACCACAAAATTGCCATAAGTCAATAAATAAATAAAAAAATCACAACTGGCCATCCCTTAAGTGACCCATAATGGTCAAACCCTGAAATGTATGAGTTTCTGTGCATGTGTATGTGTGACCACAGGTCTGGTGAGGCGCCGGTTCTCCCTTCTGCTTTGTTGACAGAAGATAATTTGGTTTTGACAGCAGATGCTGCCTGTCCTCTCCTGTGCCCCTATTAGAGGCAGAGAGGTATCGGATCTGACAAGCAGTGGAATGTGGAAAAGCTCACTGAACAGAAACCATTCTCCAGCCTCTTCTCTCCATTCACCAGCCCAGCAGGCAACGCGACTACGGCGGCAAATGAGTTCCCTCGCTTTGCATTTCACCCTCCTGTTTTTTTTTTTTTTGGGGGGGGGGGGTAGCATTTGAATTTTTTGTCCCAGCAGCAAAAGGAAATGGGGAACGATGCGATAACACGTTGTGAGATGTATCCCGTTCGTGCTATCTGCAGTCGTTTAGGAGGCGTCTGTGACAAGATAGCAAGACGAAGATGCATCATCTCAATCCAGCTGCTCGCTACTCATTCAGTGTTAGTGGTGGTTACATTTATAGAGTCAGGCTCTATATGAAAGCACAAAATGTTCCATTAGGCCACTACAACTGATATTTTACTACTTTATGCTAGTGTGCTTCATTCCACACTTTAGCCAGCTTAACCACAGACTGACTTTTTACTCTCCATCTCTTGGCCAGCTGGCCTGACATTTGATAACAGTTTCTGGTTTAAGCCCGGACAAGTGTCTTACAAATGCTCACACAGACAAGTAGGCACATGCACACACACACATCCACAACCGATCCCCTGGGAGAAGAGGCTCCTATATCCTTTCTGCCTCCTTTTAATATTTCATCCTCTGACTGGAGGCCTCATGTTTTATTGAGCCAGTCACTGCCATCGGAGGGGATGTACTACATTATGCACCATCATTTATAAATGACCGCCAATCAATGTCTACCCCTTACACATAACACTCACTAAACAGGCTCTGCTTGTCTCTCTGCCACTGCTGATCACCCATGCACACTGATATAAACACCTTCCTCAGCCCAACACAGAAATCACAAACTCATCCTTCCCAACTTAGCTCGAGGAGATGAGTTACATTTGGCTTAATGAAACTTAAAAGTTTGCAGAGGCAGCTCTCACATGCTCATAATTCACACAGAGGGGGATTTCAGTTCCCACTGGTTTACTTTGCGCCTCTTAATGTGAACTTCTGACATAAATATTTTACTTTGTTCTGTTTTTCTACACTGCTTCGGTCGCTAAGGCACACACCACCACACTCGCTTATGCACGCACGCACACACACACACCAAATCACAAACACACTAAAAACGTAACCCACAGGCAGTGTGAATGAGGGCCAACACCACCAAATAACAAAAACCTACAAAAACATTTCAACACGTCTCGTCATTGACAGAAAGGGTGATTTAACTCTCAACAATTTTGTTTGCTCCAGTTAATGTGGACTCCTGAAAAAACTTGTTTGCTTTACCCTGCTTCTCCACACTCACACAACTCACACAGACACACACAAGCACGCTGACACTAGGTGATGGCACTTTTAGTCTCCATAACTTGGCCCTTGATCACTGTAATCAAACATAGGCAGCATCAGCCTGAAGCTCCCGTAATTATGGGCTGCTCGGGCCTCTGCATGAGGAGCGCACACGCTCAAAAACACACAGCAGTTTCAAAAACATACATACACACACACACACACACACACACACACACACACACACACACACACACACACACACACAAAGACACACAGGCCTGTGTGTGCGCTCTGCTGCATGCTCAGCACAGACGGAGCCTCGGTAAAGGACACTAATGAGTCCAATGAGACTGAGCGGAAAACAGCTACTGAAATCTACACCACATTAAAACACCTCAGAGAGACTGAGAGGGAGCACAGGGAGCTAGGCTGAGGGGGGTGGTAGGGGCTTCAGAAGGTAAACTGCAGAAAGAGAGAGAGAAAAAGAAGAAAGAGAAGATAAAGATAGAGTGAAGGAGAGAAAACGAGAGAACTGACGGTAACGATGGTGGTAGGTGGTGGGTTGCCAGGGCCCTAGCGGAGCTGTTGCCAGCTGTAACCATGGTAACAGGTTCCCATGGTGCATGTGTGGTGCAGCCGGTGAGTGTCAGGCTGGGGGTGTGGGGTGTTAAGTGTGTGTGGAGGGGGGAGCGGGGTAACATTTCTTTTTCTTTTGGCGAACGTCCCACCTTTATCAGCTGCCCGGCAGAGGAGGGCCTTATGTAAGCTCTGTTTTAATGATGCTGCCTATAAAAACATGTGGTCTCGTTACATAAAACATCATATTTTTACTAACATGGCCTATAAAACTGGGTTTGTGAACAAGAGGTACACTCATTGGATCACTGTTCCAATGAGCCTGCAGCAATTCAGTGGCCTTGATGAGTGAAAGCCCCGGGCCAGTGGTGGTCCGGATCTACAGACGCCCAGAGCCAACTGCTTGATCTTAGCAAGTTTTCAGCCAATGGAGAGCCTAGATGATTGCACCCCTCTGGCCAATTGAGGTCCTGCAGTGATGTCACCATCTAGTGCTGCACACCATTTCTCAGGGGTGAAGGGCCGAACCCGGTTCCATGAACAACAACGGCTAATTAATTGTTTTCTCATGAATCAGTTACTAAATGGGTTGACTTTCCATTCTTGAAGAAACCGTGTTGATTCTATTAAGTTTAGTTACTAACTTCATGAGTAGCCTATGTTTCCCAACGCAGTGTACTACACCTTCCTTTACAATTTCAAATGCAGTGTGTCAAACAATGTCTAGTATCAGCTTTTTAAATATGAGTCACCATGTATAAAATGATCATTCTGGAGCAGTGTGAACTCCATGGTGTCCCACTTACAAAGCTATTTTTCATACCATTTATGGTCGGCATTTTTCTGCAATAGACATTTAATATACTGTATTTACATTCTGTTTTTACCTCTCTATATAGTAGTTTTCATTGTTACTGGCGGAGTCCACCTTTCTTGTTCTTAATGAACAAGAAATAACAGCCATAGTGAGCTGTTAGTTGAAGAGTTGGACGGCAGACAGACTTTAACGGACATAATGTAAAAAGCACAAACCTTGACTTTCCTCTTTAATAATGCAACAGTGAATCCTCTCAGCCAACGGTTTGTTTGGCTACGCTGTAAACAGATACACCAGCTTCTCTTCTTCTGTTGTGTTTCTGACAAAGTAGCTAGTGATTAAAGCGAGTTTGCTACACCCAGTGGTCAATACACGTGTTATTTCCAACGGAACTCTGGAACCTGTAATATTAAAAAACATTTATCTCACCAAATCAACCAGGACTGAAATCCTGAAGATTATAATTATATTAATATACTTCATTATAAGTTAAGCTAAAACCCTGGATCCTTTTGCTGCAGTTTTCTTCACCTGGGAGCCTCTTAATTGCATGAAACTAAAGTTTTCTACCTACTTCAGCAGTCAGCATTTATAGAGTTACATTCTACTAAGAGCTAGAGAGAATTGTGTTTTTTTTCTGCCCACCATTAGTGTGGCTTTTACAGGCTGTGATGTCAACTGCAGGACCTCAAAAGTGGTCAACGATCCTTTCATGGCAGTGTCTGTGTTTTTATATGAATACATGAGTGTATCTATGTGCTATCCTTCTGTCCTTCACTGTAGGGCAGTCGGAGTATGTTTGTTCACTGGTCACAGAGTACTTGCCCACTGGGCCTGAGACGCACATACAGCAGACCACTACACATGGAGAAAAGCCAGCATGTCTGGCTGCACATGGACCGAGTTCAGTTTGCTCTACAAAGCATTATGAAACACCATAAAATAAAACTGGTGGCAGCGGCAGCGACCACCACTGGGGAAACCAGGGAAGGGAAAACAATTTATTAGCTTCAAAATAGAGTGTCCATCATGAACGCGTTGGGGGAGCGGTTCTTTTGTTACTGGCAGTGGGGGATTTGTCTACAAATGAGGGCAAAGGAAGGCAGGTAAAATGTTGTTTTCACTTAATTTTCTTTTAAAAACGATGGCTTACAAGGGGAAGGCCTTTTCATCGACTGTACAAGAACAGCAGAAAGCTCCTTGTCCCCAACCACTCTTATTCTCCACGTAATCACCAGCAGTTAACAGTTAGAAATTAGTGCTGCTGCTGTTATGGCAGCTATTGAGATTAGGTACTGTGGTAACTTTCAATCAATAATATTTTTTGAAGGATGCCTATTGTGATATTTTGGAATTGGACTTAAGATTTCCATCTTTGAATTTAAAAAATAGTATTAAATGGTATACACAGACACAATATATCTTCGATAAGCCAATATTGGCAGAAAATGGCCCTCATTTATCAATCTAACATAGAAACCAGTGCAGATCTGAGTGCAGAAATCATCTTACAACAAGGTTCACGTGTGATTTATCAAACGATGGAATCTCACCAATCACAGCGCTCCTGGAGTTTATGACAGAAGCGGAGAAGCGGAACACGGCCAAGAAGAGGAACTTTTCTGACCTTGAGATTGAGACCCTTACGTTGCTTGTAAAATCAAACAAAGTAATTCTGTTTGGAAGCCTGAAAAGTGGTATTAAATGGACACCAAAGAATGCTGTATGGAAAAAAAATCACAGATGCAGTCAACAGCGTTGCCGTGAACAGCAGAACTCCAGCTGAGGTTTGAATATTTAATTTAGAAATATGTGATGTCCATAGCCTAATATATAATAGTAATAATATGATAGCTTATGTCGCAATTCTTTACATTTAGGTTAAAAAAAATGGTCAGACTTCAAACTCACCACCAAAAAGCGTGTTGCTGCCCTTAGGTGCAGCGGCAAGCCGACGGGAGGAGGCCAGCTGAACCCCAGCCTGATACTGACCCAGACTGAGGAGCGAATAGCTGCACTCATCGGGTCTGAATCGATGTCGGGCATAAGTGTTATGGTATGCATATGCTTGGATGGCAGTCAGATATATATGTCTGACATATAACAGTTCTCCCACTCAGCCAGACTTACTATGCTGCATGTGAGTCCACGCTGACTCGAAAACTCGCGTACGCGAGGTGAGACTTGAAGTAAGACTTGATTGTAGCCTCCGCTCAAGCTCAGATTGATAAATGCCCATCTTTGCGTTGAAATGAGCAAACACTCAGTTTTCTGTCGTATGTTTGTTTGATAAATGAGGGCCATTGTCTGTCTCTTGACATCAGTTGGGGACTAATAGAAATGTACAAAAATAAATCTTACCAGATCTAACAGTCACACTAGAATAACTCTCATTTGGGCTTATTTCCATAGACATCCAGTGTGATAATGAGAAATAAAGCAAAAAATAATGAATATGTATTGTGTTCATCCAAGACAAGAAATGTCAATATTGGATGTTTAAAACGCTGGATTATATTCAATGACTTGATTTTTTTTTTTTACATCCAATGCCAAAGTTTTTTAAATGATCGCTTTCTACAATATCTGTGGATGGCGTTTACAATTAATGGTGTTTACAATTAATGAACTCGCAAATGTAAATTCAAGTCTGTGATGGGACTCAAACTTCAGTCCCCTACACCACCCCAACTTCCACACTCTTTTGGCCCCGCTACAAAAACGGCACACTATGTCCTGCATGTGCAATGAACATTGGGGCTAGATGTAAATCAATTCATAGTGTCAAATATAAATGTAATTTCCTAGGATACTGGGCTGGTCCATCATAACTAGATAACATAGATTAAAGGACTAGTTATTGTGTATTTTTTAAATAAAAGACCAGAGTCAGCCTTTTACCAGCCAATTGCTACATCAGTCTAACCCTTGTACTGTGTGCCTCAACCACAGTACCTCTACTAGCACCTCCTACAGCCCTGCCGAGCCTCTGATGCAGGGCCTGATCCCTCTAAGTCTGCTATTTGCTGGGGGTCAAAACAATAGGCTGCACACTCTAGGATGACACACAGAGGCAAAGGTCACTGCTGGGGGATGAGGAGGATCCATTATGTCCCCACTATGGAGCATAGCGAAACACCACAAACACACACGATGAACATTACACACTCAGCCACAGTCCAATTGTACATGTGAAGAATGAATTATTCCTGCCCATCTATGAAATCTGTTATGTGTGTCTGGGAGGTGTTTGCAGCTTGCCGTAGGCGTGCTTGTAAGTGCTAAAATGTGTATTTATGGACAGACGGATCACAATGTACGAACAAAAAAGAGAAAATGTTGTTTGTGGCATTTATAGGTACAGCATAGAGCTTTCTCTATATAGAGAGGTATGCAATTGATTGAGTTTATTGAAAGATTATGAATAAAGGAATCCATAACAGGGATTAGCACTATGTACTATAGTTTCCTTCAGCATCCTGGATTGTTTTTATTTTTAAGATTTTGTGGGAAAGCAAACCTGCAAACTCCCAAAATTTGGAGCAAATCATAGTGGGAAGCCAAATGGCCCTCACTGCTTTCAATGGCATAAATGCATTTATTTATAAACTAGCATTAGAATGAGGCATCACACCTAATTTCACAGTGAAATATTCATGAGGAGCTCCTGCATGTAGCATGTTTAATGTCAGCAGTCTTACTACTGTAGAAAAAGAGATAAAAGACAGTCATACAGTACTGTATAGAGGGGATGGGAGAATCGTGTTAGAAAGCTGCCGCTGTGTTAAAAATAAACCATAAAAAGAAGAATAGAATTTGATATTATTTATTATAATGATGTTTTCCTGGTAAAGTGGCCACAATTATTCAAGTTTCTTTGTCAACACATATTATTTACTCTATAATGACTTTAAATGCCTTCATTTCAAACAACACAGGTGGAGAGAGACAGAGAAAGGGTGAATGAGATATGAGAGAAAGATCTCCAGTTGTTATTGTCCTCGCCGGCAGATGTGCTTTTTGCCAGGATGTAATTTGGGCCGACCCATCACGAGAGCAGTAATGAGGTATAATGTTAGCGCCCACTGCGTCCTAATGACACCTCGGCTGTCCCATCGCCAAACCCACTCGTTCCAGCCGTTGACCCCTGCTGGGCTTCGGGCAGCTGGGACTTGACATCTGACCTTTAGTGAGACAGCCCCCTTCATCACTCCCCAAACCACAGCAGCAGGATGAACCCTGGTTTATGAGTTGGAATGTAGCATGGCTGATATCTCAATTGGTCGATCGTAGAAAAGAGATTAGATTGATTCCCCCATGACATCATAAAGACAATCTCTCAAACTTGGAATGACATTATTAAAATTTTCTTTAAAAAAATGTATGTATTGCAGAGATTCACATTTTATTACACATGTGTGATGGGTCACACTGCCTGAAAGAACTGCTAAGCATCACAGTTTTCCATTTGTGTAGGTTTCAGTAGAGTCACATGGTGGTCTAAAATATGGCAGCTTTAATATCTTTTGTTAATCCAAAAGATAGACCAGTGACCAGGGTTTGTGTCCCATCGTATGCTTAAGTCAGCACCAACAACATCAACATTTAACCATGATCACAATCTTTAAAAAATTGGTGCAGTTTAAGTGTTGCTTTCAGTCAATTAATTCTCTCAGGGTACATTGCAGTCTGCCTGTCTTTCTTATCTTCGAAAAATTACATTTATGCACAACCAAATATATTGAACTAAATATGTTTTGAAATTTTAAATGTAATTGCTGCCAGGGTTATGTTCACTGGCAATGTTTTCTCCAGTCCAGGGAGTGTTAAGTTGTTATATGACTCAGAGGTCTTAGGCTGTGTTGATGGCGGCTATACAAAGAAAGAAAGGACTTTGACATCGGAAACTAGGGATTAGATGAAAGGTTTAGTCTACTAAAACACTTTGGTTAAGGTTGGGAAAAGATCATGGTTTGGTGAAATTCTGAAAAAGTACACGTCCTATCTTGTGAAAGACAATCCCCTAAGCCTAATCAAGTGCTCTGAGTAGCTTATGGTTAAACATAACTAGAAAAACATGAATCATGCTTTAGCTTTGTATGAACATTTTGTGACTTTGCAAATACATGCATTTAAAATGTTACAAATTAGCAGTATTATAAACATACTTTTTGGGAGATAGGGTGGCAGTAGAAGGCTCCAAAGTTGTTCAACCTCTACACAGCGGCTTTACTGATGCTGTACTTACTAAGACTATGATGTTTCCTAAACTGTAGCCAAGTTACAGTGCCTTGAGTTGCATAAACATAATCATAAAACCCTAATTATGCTTTAGTTGCCAGGAATGGAAACTGAAGAAAAATACATGAAAGACATTGAAAATGAATGTGTTGCAGATGTGTTAAATATAAACATTTAGTAATGTTGTTGATTGCAGAAATGTACTCTGGCATGCATTTCCTCCGAAATGTATTCGTCAAAGAAATAAGCTGTAAATAAGGGTAATTTGTAGGGGACAGGGCTGATAAAACACACTGCACTAAGTTGAACATCATTGCAACTAACGGTGGAACTGATGCTGGGTTACTGTTAAAATTTGAAATGCACATACTGGACTGTGACAAACATTTCAGAATGTGCATGGATGGACATCATTTCTGTAAACATTTCAGTACATAATGCTACCTTTTTATTCTTTACTTCACACCTCTTATTGAGGGAGAAGAATAAGCAAGAAACCCTGGCATCGAAGTGTGAAACAATGAGGAGATGGAAATGATACAGATTTAAGACAATGGGAGAAAAAGCATTTCTCTACCACTGACAGCATTTTTGATGGGTTTTGTGTTAGGGAACAAAGACATAAAAAGGAAAGCAGTGGAAATGTGCAAGTCTTAAGTTTAACCCATAAAGTTGTTTAGTGCATTCAGGCATTTGAGACGAGTAAAGCAGCAGCTAGCCGAGACCTGGCACCCTGCTAAATGCAAGGCTGAGCTCATTAGGACTGGCCCAACATCACACACACACACACACACACACACACACACACACACACACACACCCCAATCTGTCAGTGTTTTCACATTAAACAAGCAGACACAAAAAAAGCAGGAGGATAGAGACAATGCAGGGAGAGAAACCGAGAAATGAGGTGAGCAAGGGGAAAGAGCTGGGAAAACAGCAAGGATCACACAGGAATGGTGAAGGAGCGATAGAGAGAATGACAGACAGAGATGGCGTGAAAGACAGAGAGAAAGATACAGATAGAGAGAGATGGAAACAATGAGGGGAGAGACAAAGCAGGTGGCCTGGGTAATTGCCTGGGGAATATAATGAATGAGCCACAGTGCGTCTGACGGAATAGGAAATCGTCTCTATCTTCTCATTCCCCTCGCTCTCTCTTTCTCCCTCTCATTATCTCTCGCCCTCTCTCATTCCACTCCTCCCCTTATCCAACTCCTGCGCACCCTTTTAAACATATCTCCTAACCCTATCTTTCTTTCTCACCGATTGCCAGCATTTTCTTTCTCTCAGCTACAGAGCTTTTACCGCTCTCTTTCCTCTCAACTCGACTCCCCAATAGTTTTCTGTTCCTACCTTTTTTAAACATCAAACTTCCACCTCTGCTAGCCTCCCCTCATTCCCTGACTATTCTGCCCATCTGTAAGATATCACAAAAGTTCCCGTCCTGACTAAAACATAAACTACAAATATTCCACATGCTGCAAACATGCCACTGTGCCTCGTCACAAAGGTGATCTATTAGAGACTGAAATACAGTGTCTTCACTGAATTTCTTTGTTTAGTGCACCACTCTTATGTGCCCACAAAGCCTCAATTTGACTATGCAAGACTCCTTTTTTTTTTCTCGGCAACATTGATGATTGACTAATATCTGGTTAAAGCTAAAAACTGGACCAATCAGCAAATTATGAGGATGGGTTTAATGGCAACACTTGCAGGTTCCAAAACTAAAAAATAAATTCGCACTGAAAGTCACCAGAGCCTTAAGGGAATAGTTTGTACACTAAAAGTATTCACTTTACACTGATGTGAAACAGAAAAGTAGAAGCAAAGCTGTAAGCAGCAGCTGTTTTGTAGCTTTATTTTAGATTTAATTTTATTTTTTTAATCTAAATTGACATTGATCTTTTTGGTCAATGGATTAATTCATTAAGCTAATTAAGCTGGAATTTTGCTTCTGCAAAGATACACGTAAAGGTTACTGCAAACCGTAGACTGCAGAGGCTCAGAGAGGAGCCGATATGCACACCTCTCAAATTTCAATGTGTCACGCAGACATGTGCAAGTTGATTGGTTGATCCAACTCATGTCAGTTGAATGGGTTCGAGGTGGGTTCGAAATAGAGAAGGAAAAAAAAGTAGGCTAAACGTCATACAAGTTGTATGTACCATCATAAAACAAACAGCCATGCAAACATGGACACTTGAACATTTTAGAGCTAGAAATTCAATCCCGGACAGCCACCATGCTTTTCCATTTTGAAAATCGAAAGCAAAAGGCCAGTCATGATTGCATTCAGCAGCGATTGTGTTGACAGCGACAGTGTTCTGGTTTCAAAAAGAGACATTAAAGTGAAATCCGAATCAAGCTCTGGACGAGAGTCGGGACAGATGTGACCCACAGACAGACTCTAGCTCCATCTCCTCGGCACAGTTTTAAACCACAATGGCAGGGCTGGTAATGCAATGTTTGATATATCTGTTGCATGTTAACTGATCTCTTATACCAATGACTACTTCCATTTCATAATTCCTCTGTGGCGATGAGCTTGTCACCTCACCCCTGAAGGTAAATGCACTACAAAAGTATTTACAACATGGCTTTTTCAATGTGGTTCTGACAGAAGTAAGAAAACCGGCTGCGTGAAGGGAGGCATATTTAATAGAGAGGCCATTGAGCGTAGTTGCCTTATCACTTATATATAGTAAAAAAGAAATACAGGAAATATAGAACTGGAGCTTTCAGCTTGAACTTGAGCTTGGTTTTCTTTCCTCTGGCCTCCTGTCAGTGGTCACTGAGCGCCATTGTGAGCAAGTAAATGGGTGGATGGATGCTGGTGGCCGCAGGTAGATAGAGGACAGAGTCAATATAGATAGGGAGGGAGGGAGGGAAGGATGGAAGGATGTGTGGGTGAGATACCAAGAGGAGAGGAGGTGGTGGTGGTTGAGGAGAGACAGATAGTGTCACGTCTACTATTCAGGCCTGTTTGATGAGATGCCTCAAACAGCTGAAAAGAGGAAAGACGGGGAGAGTAAAAGAGTGAAAGACCCCTTTCATCACGGCGACTTGTGCCGCAGAAGCCTCCCATCGCCTCCTCCTCATCCCTCCCTCCTTCTTCCTCACCCCCCTGCACCCCCCGCACGGATAGATAAAACACATTCAATCAGAGGGAAACGAGCGAAGGGGTGAAAAATAAAAGAGAGGAGTTCCATCACACTCGCGTTCCTCTCTCTATTTCAAAGACGGGGATCAGGTTGGGGTGTTGGTGGGGGCTTTGAGGAGAGTGTGCCACTGGGTTGCTGCACACTAGGGTGCTAAAACTGAGGAAACTTTCATCCATTCAGCTTCATATGATGATGTATGCATTACGAAAAACCCAGGTTGAAAAAGAAAGACAGAATTCTCACAGCTCTAACGATCGTGTTTCTCCTACATATAATAATCAATGAAAAACAGAAATAGAATTTAATTTAAGGAAGATGCTGAAGAGAACATAATTGCAATGAAAATTCCATCATGAAATGTTGCACCAAGTGATGGGCAAGCAGAGAAACAATGGTGCTATCACAGATACTGTGACAACAGCTGTTAAACAAGGTAGAAAGGTACAATGTCAGAAGCGTTTTTTCAGCAGTGTGTTCCCACTCATAAAGTTACTTTAAATCCATTCAGATGGGATCAATAAACACACAGCTTTAATATTGATGAGTGGAGTTAATAAGAGCCACAATGCTCCTTCCTTTAAAGAACCAATGCTCCTCCTAAAAGGATAACCTGTGGAGTTCTTTTAAACAAAGTTGTTTCCATTCTGTGTTTCTCACTAAAGCGCATTCAATGTATTCTTAAGTCCCATCAAACAAGTTGAGAGAGAAAAGATTTCTTTCCTCACAAAACAGATTTCCTTTGTTAATGTCCATGTTTCTATTGGCTAATAGTTTTATTCTTTACAGACTTTTGGTGGCATATCACTACATTTCTTATCACGTTACTGCCACCATTTTACAACAGTGGGATAACATGAAACCAAAAGGTGTTTCCGATAGCCGGCTCCATTTTGGATCCGGGTTCATGGTTGACAAAATTTGTGGTTGGCATCTCATTTATAGCCAGCACCAGTTAAAAGTCAATCACAGATGGTTAGATCAGCTGTAGCCATTTAATATATGCAATGACATTTCCCACTGGGAAAAATAAGATACTGCAATCTATATATAATGGCTAAAATTTTACTTTCGGCTGTTGTCTGGTGAATGTGAATGGTAGATATTTTGGGTTTTAGTTTAGTATCTTGGCAGATATTTTGGTTAGTAATGTACATGTGGGGAGGGAGGGAGGGGAAATTCTACATGTGGCCAAGTGGAACTGAAATGGCATATAATGTTAGTAGTGTGCAACCCTAAGTCTATAGTTAAACAGTGAGACATGTCATCAACAGAGGCCTCGCAGGCCGACTGTACTCACCCGGAGTGCAGCTGCCAAACCAGCAGAGGCTGGCAGTCTGGGTAATAGTCGGCTGTGGTTGTGTCTGCAGCCCAGCTGATGTGTTAGCACTGTGGTTAGCGGTCAGATTTGAAGCTTTAGCAGCCTGTTATTCTCAACCATAAGTGGGCAGCAGTTGCGGTGGAGAAAGGAACCTCGTGGTTCTTCCAAAGGGGGGAACAGGCACAGTGATTTGGTCGGCGGTTATGATGATTTGACATTAAGTACAAGCAACTGCGGCCAGGTATTTTGGTCATTTTTTCTGGTGTTGGAGTATGTGTGTGCATTTTTATGTACGGACAAAAGCCTCTACACAATAATTGCAGGTAAACACGGTAAAGGCAGATTTGATTGGATCTGAATCTCTGCTGCAAATACAGGGGGCTCAATGTCTATCAATCAAAAAGCCGGGACACATTCAAAACACACAAACATACACACACAGCAGCCCTCACCCTGAGTAAATACATGATTAACAGACTGCTATGATACCACCATGCTATTTAAGTTGAAGGGTGTATGAACATGCAGAAACACTGTTTTATTGAGTCGAGACACAATGAGAAATTGCATATTTAGCCTCTACTGGAAGCACTACCACTGCACAGTGGTGGTTTTACTACTTCTACTGTAGAATAATGGGTAATGATTTCATAACCTTTTACATTTAAATGCTTTCTTTAACTACCCAATAAGTAATTTGGCCTTGATGCTTTGTGGGAAAGGAGCTACTGTAGAGTAAAGCTTCTACCTGAAATCTTTTTTTCTACCTTACTTTTAACCAAAAACAAAACACAGACTAGTTGAGAGATGCTGATATTCAATCTGATATGTGGAAATGAGAGTGAGGTTCTTAATGATCAGATCCAGCTTCCCCACAACACCTTCCCTTGAGGTAGATCATCTCTAATTTGGGATATTGGGTGTTGATCATAAAACCTTTTCACCATCATATGATGCTTTGATGTTATTCGAATCTCAGGCTTTAGTCATGTGCAGCATGTGAGCAAATTGGTTGATGAATCTGACTTATTTTGGGCAATAACAATCTCTGATTCCATCAATGCAGTGGTCTAGAGGTGGATCGTACTGACCAAGAAGACATACTGTGTTTTGGCATTGATACTGAAACTTAACACTGTACTGATGTGTTGACACGGCCAGTAAGAATCCAAAGATGAATGAAACTGTACTGCAAGCCATCACCTAAGGGATTTCTGTAGTCTCACAAAAAAGTTATCAGTTGGGTGATTGAAAATGGCTGTAATTAATTAATTAATTAACAAGCTCAATGGCTATCATATCAGTTGTGTTCGATGCCACAAGAAATGAACTAATTTCCACTATTGATGATGCTTTTGGAGTATTTAATCCATCCCTACATAGGAGCAATACTGAGTGTCTAAAGCAGTGGCTCCCAGCTAATTTAGTTACAACACCTTTTCAAATTTATTTCACAAATTGTCAACAAAATAAACGAAGTGCAATTGAGGCATAAAAACTATGGTCATTAAAAGCATTGCAACTGCAATTAGAACTAATTAAGGTTAATCCAGGCTTCTAAAGCAGTGTTAACTGGCAACATAATAACAAGAACAGAACAATAAAGCAGTTGCTTTCAAGTTCAAACTTTATTATGATCCCAGAGGGCAATTGTTTCGCAGGCCAAGAGCAACACAGCAATAGACAGCACAAAGGACAATACAGTACAAAGGTAAAAAAGACAGTCAAACACATGTCGCAGTGGTTTGTAGTCTAGGGTAAAGTGCATTACTGTAAACCATTACTACAGCAAAGTGTGAGTGCCTATCTATTTAACGAGCCAATAGCTGGTGGAAGAAATGAGTGCTTATGTCTATTTGTTTTCATTCTCAGTACCTTAAAACGGGTATCTGAGGCGAGAGTCTGGAACTCTGCTTGTAGTGGGTGATCGACGTTGCTGAAAACGATTAGGGTTAGGCGAGAATATCGCTGCATACAACACACAGAGGTTTTTGTCCTTGTTGGTCTTCAATGCAAGTAAAACCAATAATATCTTCCACATCACACTTGTGTTTGGCCACGTTGGGGAGCTAGCTAGTGTCCTCTCTACGCTATAAGCTAGGAAAAACCGCTATAACAAAGTCAGGGCTGATGAGGGTGCTGGAGAAGCGGGCACAATGGGTCACTACTACAAGAGCTATTCCAAAATATGGGACTCTTAGATAGAAATACACAAAACTACTGAATAGGTAATAGGACACTCAGAGGCTCTCTATGCTGTTCTTGTGACCCCTCTATCCTTGATAAAATATGATTCTCCAGTGCAAACAGCCGCCATGCTGGGGCACAAACTAATCATTAGCAAATGGAAAGTGCTATCAGCTCTTGGAGTAAATGTGTGGTACAGCCAGCTTGGCACAATAGAAGCCTAAGATAGCCTGTCATTCTGCTTGATGACTGGGGTGGAGAATAGTTTTTATACAAAAAGAACAGGAGTTCTTCATATCAGGGAACCTGATTAAATGTAGACAAGTCTAATAAGGAACAGGCAGCTATAAGAGCCAACTACAGCTGTAGAAATATTTCAGTTTTAATAGTACAACTACAATAGTTTTAAAAAGGCAAGATTTATACAATTATGCATCCAACCTCAAATCCAGACCATACATCTCTCTGATACTGGAGAAGAAAATGAGGACGACATTTTTCGTGCATGTGCATAGGGCTGACAAAGGCTCGTGCACGTGCATGACCTTTGGTGCATGAGCATCCTTGAGTGACGTGCATGTCTGGGGTGCAGATATGTCCAGTCACATCTCACTGTTTGGGTTTCTTCCACCTCTGTGTGTGTGTGTGACTGTGTGTGTGTGTGTGACAGTTGGGTCTATTTTTGATTTTCCTTTCTTGAAAAGCGACTTGCGTCAATCTAAAGAGTTATTTAGACCATCAGAGGAAAACTACAGCCTACGTATATTTATATTGTTTTTTATTCCATATGATACGCAGAGTAGGCTAATCTCGGCAGCACCGCGTCTCTCCTCTCCTCTCTCGATGTGTGTGCATGTAGGAATGATGGCGTTACTATGGTTACGAGGGACGCTATGTGCCTCTGTTGTTATAAAATGATTCTGACAGTAAAGGGAAAAACTGTATTTCCTTGCGTCTGTCACCCCCATGCTTTCTGGCTTACAACCACACAACCTCATGTTAAAGAGACTGAGGCAGATAGGGTCAAGCCCTAGAGGATCATACATAGAGACAGGAGGGCTAACAACGACCATTAGTGTCTGAAAGACACTGATACGACGACAAAAATAGGAAGTAACAGCTGACTTTGTAGAATAAGGAAAGAAGTTGCAATGAATTTGCTGGGTGCCTGTATTTTATGTGACTTGAATTCAACTTCAGGGTACAAGGTCTTTACGGTCACATTCCCACAGAAACAAAGAATTGCTGAAATGATTTGTCAATTAATAAATTAGTCAACTGACAGAAAATGAATCAACAATCATTTTTATAATCGCTACATCCCTTGAGTTGTTTATCAAGCCAAATTGCGAATCATTACTGGTTCAAGCTTCTAAATAATCAGACTGATTAGCCATTTAGTTTTACTTCATTCATTCAGCCGTGTTGGCCAATTTCTTGTTGGGAGGGGGTGCTTATTTTTTACATAATTTTCGTCGACTTGGAAGGCAACTAAGTTAACATTTTTCATGGTGATAAAAGACATATTCAGATCTTAAGAGTTGTTATTTCTGCAAGGCGACCTGTACAGCTGTGTCGATAACATCCACTCTTGTGGCTATTTTTCTGTCACTATTTTTCATGGATGTAGCAAGGTAGCTAACTAGCTATGTAGAAAGAAAACATTCTTAAATCATGCCTACAAAGCTCTGATTGGTTGACTGTTTCTCCAACTGGCATAAAAATCCTGTACGGGCACAACACCAGATCTATATGAATCACTGAACTCAATCACTGAGATGTGAGTAGCGATTCGGAGGCCTGGAATTGGTCTGGAATCATTTGCCACTTTTCTCCATTTTGCATCATTGCGTTTGATTATCTTTGAGTTTGGAGCTCCAGACAAGCAATTTGAAGATGTCTCCTCAGGCGCTGTAAAATTCTTCTCACCATTTTTGGATATTTTTCAGACAAAACCATTAATGGTAAACAGATTAATCCATAATGAAAATAATTGTTAGTTACATCCCTAACTTGATGGCACCATTACCAAAAAGAGTTTTCAAATTTAAATTTTAAGTAATATGGATTACACAAAATATGCAAGCTACATAAACTGTACATACAACACAGTCTGCAATATTGTCATGTGCAATGTTTGTGTGCACAAAGAATGTTACAACTCACATGGTCAGAGAGGTGATGATCTGCAATGAAATTAAAAGCCTGGTAGAATCACCAACGAATTTACAGCAAACCACTTTGGTTTGTGTATTACTGAGACTGGTGGCTGGTTGCGCAAGATTTCATCAGGGTACCCACACTGAACGAGGCATGCGTGATTGTGCAGCTCTTTGAAAATGCACACTTCATCCCTCAATCTACAGGCTACAGATGGAAGGCACATACCTGTCCTGCCACCCTCAGATAGTTAGAGGGATTTAATCATCTGAAAGGAAAGGCCAGAATTGCACTGCACTACCTGTGTGTTACTAAGACACCTCCTGCTGTGCCTCTCCTCCCACTTCTGCACAGCAAAGTCACCTGCAGTATACACCAAGTGTTGGCAGATGAGGGAAAAAATCCCCCCAAAAAACGTTTTACTTATTCATAAAAATAGACCACTTTTTTTTTTCAAGATGACCTCTTCAACTTTTCAATTCATCTGTTAACACTCATTGTTTGATGTGAAAGGAACTAGGAAGCTTTGATCTGCAGGCCGTAGGAATTATTTTATGAATTCAGTTCTTGTCTCCATCTGCAGCCTCAACATACTGTAAATGGAGTTAGAAACTAAGAAAATCAATAAATTCAACAGATTACAGCGCGGTACATGGAGGCCGGCCATGTGTGGAGAATACCGCTATCTGTTGCCTGCTAATGGCTGCCTGCCCCTTGAATTACAAAAGTGGGGAGAGGGTTTCCCTACTCCAAATGCAAAATGAGTATCAACACTGACTGGATCAATGAATCAGTCATTAGAGTATCTGACTGATGTTAGCCTTTTATTAAATGAAGTACATCTCTAGGGATTACAGATGCAGTAGTACACCTACACTTATTTATTCATTCTTACATTCAGTCGCAGTATCCTTCACTGAAGTGCCCTCATTTCATTTTGTCACTTTAAAAATCCAATGAAATTGAATCTTTTCTTTCTTAAGGTGATTTAATTCCTGTTGAAAAAATGTTGGGATGGGAAATAACACAATGAGGGATCATTTCAAACTTTAAACGAATGGAATATCAATTAAGAAGATAAAAGGCTATTCAATTTGACAGTAGGAGCAAAAGAGCAGTTAAACAGGGGAACTCCACTGATTTTACACATCAAAGTCTGTTTACAGGTCTTGGGGAGAACTACTGCATATGTGAAAAAAGTTGTGTAAAGCCTTTTGTGGTTCCAGAGGGAGCTGTGTGAAATTTAATAAATTGGCTCAAATGATGTCACCTGAGTCAGTTGGGACTGAAGACTAGTCTGAAGTTTGAAAATGAGGACATTTGGACCTCTGTACCTTGCTCCTCATCTCTGCTTGAGGCTAGTGGCTCAAGGCTACATTAGCCGCTACTAGAATAACACACCTGAATCTCTGACCGAACTGTTGGTGGTCAAGTTGCATTGTGGGTAATGTAGATGCCAGGTTTTGACAAAGAAGAAGAATGCGTGCAATAAAAAAAAAAAAGCCTCTCTGGTTCTGCTGCAGCGATTTTGGCCTCTTTTTTTTTCACACTGTCTATCTTGAGTCTGACAGTGTTATAGGAGAGCCACGCTAAATCGGTGGAGTACTGCTTTATTCACTATATTTTTGAGAAGCCATATTTCAATAACTGTCCATACTGGATGCGTTTCATCAGCAATTTTCAATCTGTCTGGAGGAAAAGATACACTTCAGTTTTAATTAATAAAGCTTTATACACAGGCCACATGACAGCCCACGCTCGGCTTTGGCTTTATGGGTGTAAATGCAGCTTTTTAAGATACTATTGTAATCCAACTTACATATGAAACTACACTGATTGTTGACAGTGAAAGTTGATTCATGACCTTGGAAACTACTGTGTCTGAAAGTACTGTGCCTGAACAGATCCAGTGTAGACGCTGGTGGAGCACTACACCTGCTGTTGTACTGCTGCTTTCGCTATGCGGCTGGTGTACACAGTGTTAAAGATTTACTGTGATGGTGCGAGAATTAAAATGGTAGTGTATTTAGCCATATTTCAGAGTAAATATGAGTGTTTGGAATATACTGAATGTGTGGCTGGACAGTGAAGTTTATTATGCTGCAGAGGTGGTTTGAGAGGTTTCCATGCAGGACATGCAGATTCTTTTTTACTCTATGGAAACTTCTGACAGTGGGATTTATTGTAAGTGGCATGAATCCAAGCTGAACACAGTCTTTGTGCTCCATTAAGTACATAACTTCACAGTAACTACACAGGGGATGTTTGTTTGATACTGTTTGTTTGAATTAATGAATGTCGGATGATATGACAATGCATATATGAGATGGCAGAGATTTGTTAGCCAGAAAATATTTTGCTATACTATTTCTTCATTTAATACAGTATCTCTGGTTACATTAGGTCATTGTGGCCAATGTTGCAAATCAATGCACAGGACTGCTTTATGGCAATATTGGAATTTACAGGATTGTTGAATTGATTTGATGAGGTACCTTAAATAGTCATGTTAATAGCAAAAAACAGACACGTTTCTATTGAATTTCAAGAAAATTACATACTGTGATAGAAGATTTTAAGATTTTATTAGCCTCTTTGTACTGGTCATCTACTGTCAAACTACTGAGTGCTGTATCACAGTGTGTGTACTCAGTCTTTGATGTACACAGTCATTTCCTGAGCTTTGTTCTACCTGGCTGTAGGCTTGCTCATTACACAGAGGCCTATTAAACCACACTGCTTCGTGGATGAATCAGAGAGGACGGATCAGGATGTGCAGGGGTGTAGCCAGCGAGGCGGAGTGGAGATAATCAAACACTGTGTCTTCACGCCTCACTGTGACTTCTTTTATTAAAGTATTGTAATAGCACTTCTAATGAGCTACACTTTACTGTAGACTGATAATGCTAAGACGATGTGTACACACCACATAGAGACAATATTACTTTTAAGACCCTGGATGAGTCTGATGAAGTGTTTGATATGAGCTATGTTTGTGTGTATTATCTGTGTGCTGTGTTATGTATTTAGGATTTAGCCTGGATACTGTGTGTGCTCATACAACATTCACTGGTTCAAAACACTGTCCTTCTCATCAGAGAAGGGCAAACGAATGCACAATAAATTTCCAGCCCAAGTTTGTGAGATAAACATGCAGACCAGACATCACAGCAACATGACGAGAAACACAGTGAGCAGTAAACAAATTCGCCTTTGCAAAGTTTTTAACTTGAAAACCCATCCAACTTCGAAATTCTCTACAGATATTTTTCTGCACTGATAAGAAGACGTTGTTGCAGCTTAGTCCTATCCATTTATAATGTTATTTCTTTGATGGGCTAGCTGTTGGGACAGGTAGACATACAGAAGTCTGTGGCTACTGGGGGTGAACAAAATATCAACACCATCTTACAGTTTATTGCAATTCAATGCAATAGCCCTGCAATAAATTCTACCTGTGAAGCTGATATTGTTCAGTTTTGTTGGAACTGAGCTGTTTTTGTAGAAGCTCGCTCACCGAGGCCACAATCTAAGACTAATGCCATAGATTGTGGTGTTCTTTTATTGTTTAATTTTTTTGCATCACATTGTGAGGTGTTGTTGTTATTTTGTCCCCTGAAAAAAAACGAATTTCAGAGAGCTCTGAGGACTGTGAGATGCGGTTTAAAGCCCCAGAAAAAACAGTAAGTAAACCTTGTGTTAAGATCATTTGGTTGAACTACTATTTCCAAGGTCAATAATTTTCACAATCAACCAGTCACAGTCAACCTGCCTGCTCTGCTTTTCTGACACCCACCAGTCAGGGTTTGGTCGACTGCAGTTAACTTTCCATGCTTGCTGTGAAGTGTAGGGCAGCAAAAACAGCAATGAATGCTATTCAGCATTAACCATTAAATAAATAAATGAATGAATAAACTACAAGCCACCCAGCAGATGAATACTACAGCATGTACCTCCACCAGTCATCTGAAGTTAGTTTAAACCTGCAATAATTGCTTGTTTGGCCTCTTGGGACCATAAAATTAACTTAGCACAGCATTGACACATTTTAATCTCTCTCAAGTTGATGCAGCTAATGGGTTAGCAAACATTTGCATATTTAGAAATCCAGTTGACAAAGAGCAACATTAGATTTGTATTTGGCGTTGCATCTACCTAATATTCACTCTCCTTTTAGCTCTGGTTTGGTCTCCATCAGCTCCTGAGGGAAATAACTGGCTTTAAACTGTGCTCACCAGCTAGTCGCTAACATTGTCTTCCACTTGGTGCTGGGCAGGTAGTGTTCAGTGGGTTTATGAGAGCTTTTTTACTGAAAACAGTTGCCTGCTAGCAGCTGGAACAACACTTATGAAAGTGGTGGGAGTGAATGAAGACATTAAAGTTGTGGGCTGTAAAAACAAAACTTTGAGCTGAAAGATGCTAAATAGCTCTGTAGAGCTTGATGGAACTGCAGAGAACTGCAGATGGAACTAATTTTCTGTGGGTTAGGTACTATAAGGCGAGCTTTTGCATTACATAGTCAATTGATTGAATTTTTAATATAAAAAAACATTGTTTAGAGCAGCTTTAAAACATTAAGACATTTTTTTAAATCATTCACTTAATGAGAAAAAAGTGAAAATGTTAAAAAAAAATAGCCCATTTTGCAATGATAACAAATCTGTAAGTTCCTGTTTTGGCACCAAACCTAATTAAAATTGAAATTTATTTCAGTTCGTTCACAAACAATTAGGCAAAGCAATAGAAATGTAATTACTTAAAACAAAAACAGTACAATAGAAAGCAAATCAACACAATGATGAAAACAATGACAACAACAAAGATTGTTGTGGTGTAGGCTGGAGCTACAACTTATTATAACTACTCTTCACACAATAATTCAATTCAATTGTATTTATATAATGCCAGTTAATAACAGAAGATATCTCATTTCACTTTTTCTATAGAGCAGGTCTAGACCTTACTCTTTGTATTATTTACAGAGACCCAACAATTCCCACCATGAGCAAGCACAATACATAACTTAGTCAGAGTCAAAAGTCACAGTAAACTGTTAATAATATTAAAATATAATTAAACGTTCCTCAGTTCCTGGCTTAACTTTCAACCAAATTCCATTCAAAACTGTTCATGAATTTCAGATATTCTCTGCTAATAAACAAATGTGGAAACAAATTTGACTGAAAACAAAACATCCTTGGTGGAGGTAATGATAAATGACTCGGAGAGTCTTTAATTTGTCGTCTAATTAAAAATCAACATAGGTCAGAATACACTGGTAGCTATTTCCTCTCAGTCGGTTAATTAGTCATCAGCTCAGCCATGTGACATACAAAATGCTGGACACTAATACACAATATTTCTTGCTTTTACAAAAAACTACATTTCGTAGTACGTATCTTGCGGACTAGCCCCTGCCCCTGTCGACCCTCTAAGTTCTGCAGATGAAGATAGCAAGGTGACAGGATGGCCAGGGAACGTGGCAGGAGGTTGAGATGGAGATCAGGTTTTTATAAATCTCATTTCTGCTGCTGATTTATCAGCTCGCCCCGGTCCCTGTCAGCCACACACACATGTGACCGGCATGGCAAAAGGCTAACTCATTAGTCTGCCTCATCACAGTGGGAGATTTTGCGAGCGAGCACACAAATTGACATACACACTCTTCTTTTCGTCTCATCCTCTTTCTTTCCTCGCCTATTTCCTCTTCTACATTTTTTCCAATCAGTCTCTTTCACCACTGCTCTACCTTTCCTCATTTTCATCCCTTCTTCTTCTTCTTCTTCTTCATCTCCTTTGTCTCCTCTTTCTCCCTCATTCTCCAAGTCTGAGTGGTGGCCTCTCCATCCAGGATTTAATTAAAGCAGTTTAAATGGCCAGGGGTGATCCTCATCATGTCATCCCCTTCCCTTTCTCTCTTCCTCTGGAGGTTAATATCAGACTAATCCACTCTTACCCCCCCCCCCCTAAGCCCTTCCTCAATAATGCATGGCTTCTCTCTGGCCACCTGAGTGGCCGCCTTCAATGCAGGCAGAGCTTACAGGACTCACATTCATACTATCAACGACAGAAACACCTTATCTTTGTGTATTTATGTTGGATAGACCTTTAGTATGTCGCTGTGTTGACATGCAGCAATTCTCTCAAGGGGCTGTGTTGGTAGGATGTGTTATTTTAGGTATGTGTTATTTTAGGTACTGAAACAGAATCCAGGAAGGCTGGTTTGAGCAATAGATCAATTAGCTTAAAGGCTTATCAGATGCCAAAACACTGCATGGTTTCTAATAGTATGAGACACCATTTTAGAACTCGGGAAATCGGTCATTTTTGTCATCCGTCTTGACGATCACTATGTAAATGGGAGAAATACTCCATTCATGTTACAAAGTAATCTAACAGGAATGTGAACTTGCAGGTATTTGCTTCCAGTGTGGTGCGTTGTCAGATGATGTCGCATTGCATTGTGGCAAAAGTTGAGCACAGTTCGTTTTTTTTTTTTGCTGAACGACCCTGCGTTTCTTTTGCCCGAGCCCTCTGTGTCAGCACCTGCGTTTTTTCACACACTGCTAAAACTGGTCTGAAATATGGCCTTAAGCTTCATGAGCACGGATGTATAAAGAGTACCGTGTTCCAAGATGGCACCCCATTCATTCCTATGAAAGTTACTCACTGGGTATGTGGCAAGAGCATGCTCATTAGAGTCTGTCTCTGGCCGAGCTGGTTGAGAGCATGCGCATTAAAGACTTCCTCTGGCTGAGCCTGCGTACTTCCTGTTGGCTGCATATAAAGGGCAAAAAATAATTTACTGCTCCTTTAGACTTTCCAAATATTATTGGACCGAACGCATCAAATTCTTTTATGCAAAAAAACAGCATTCACCATTTCAGTGTGTCCCCCCACTTCTGAAACCAAACCTGCACTGTTGCAGATAACAGTTCTGCAATTTGCTGTTTGATAGTGTGCTTTTTTGAGATTGGTTGCCTGTTTTTTTATGCCAGCAGGCTGCTTGCACGAATGACAACTGCAGGATCAGGAAGCACAACTTGAATTGAGGTTTCAGGTGGTTTGCTTGTAGCAAGAAAAATCTGTTGGATTTCAATGAAAAAAATAATCTATTTTGAGAACGTAACTCTTAAACAACACTCTTTTCTTTCAGCCTCTTAAGCAATCTTTTTTCACTCTTGCTTGCATGCTTCAGAGGTTGGAGGCAGTTGAAAAAAAGGCCCTGTCAGTTGTTGTAATTGCTAAACCATAGCTCCACTAAAATGCATAGGAGCAGGTATTCACAAAATTTGAATTAAGTGAATGGAAATACCTCTAGGTGTCTGTGGAACACCAGTTCTGGATGGCAATCTGCTATTAAACCAAACACATCTAATGACCTTTTCACCAATAGCTGTGCCTGTGTGTGTGTGTGTGTGTGTGTGTGTGTGTGTGTGTGTGTGGGAGGAAAAGCAGGTAGTCTTGGGCTGCTAATGAAGACAGGGATATACACGACAACTACCAATTAAAGTTGTCAGAGCCACAGTGTTCCCGGGGTTTGACAGTCTCCTCGCACAGCCGCTGATTTTCCTTTACATGCCTAGCAGCGCAATTAGAGCCTGGTGGGTGTGGTTGAACAGAAATTACCTCACGTGCCATTGTCTTTCCCTCCATTATGGATTTATAGCTGGCATTGTGTGTGTGTGTGTGTGTGTGTGTGTGTGTGTGTGTGTGTGTGTGTGTGTGTGTGTGCGCGTGTGCGTGCGCGTCAATGCAGCAGCGAGCACAGCACCCATCAAGCAACTATGGCTCCGGAAACAGAGCACCACAGCCACCAATTAAATACACACTCGGGTTCACATTAATTCCAGCAAGGACACAAATGTGCATGAAAAGCACACGTGCACACATGTATGCACACAATATCACACAGACATGCACGATTTAGTACAGGTTATAATCTTTAACCCTGCAACCCACTCTTCTTCTGGTCTCCTTCTCAGTAACCATGAATCATCTCCTCAGAGAGTTAAAAGACCACAGGAAGGTTTCATTTGCTAACCAGCATGGCTAATAGCTGTTTCAGCCATAGCCACAGCCATAAATATCATTTCATGGCTGTTCTACATAATTTATGATAGTGAGGTTGATAGGATGGGATTACTGCTTTACCAGGCTGACCTTACCCTAATTAGAGTCTCCGAATCACATTATGAGAATATATGATTAGGTTAGACTGACACACTGGGCCGATGGTAAAGGAATAGTTTATCATAAAAGGAAAAAATATATACACAAATTTCCTTGTCCTCACACCTTAATATCAGCTGAAAGTAAGACTCACTTCGATTTTCAGCAATTTTGAACGCGCTTATCACTTCTCTTACTATTGATTGACAGTTCCACTGCTTAACATAAAGAAACCAAAATATGTCAAAATAATTTAATTTTTTGTAAATCGTGAGATATTTAGTAAGTCCTAAGTGTTTACCCTTCCAAATCTCGGCCACTAATCATCATCAACAATATGTCACCATTACTACAGGTAGCAAATTCACTGATTTCTCATTTGCTCTGCTCATAAAGTCACAGTTCTGTTAACAAGAGTATAGCACCTTTGTAGCTTTATAATTAAAGCTTTTGGGCAGTATATAATTGCAAGGCTTTAATTATGAAGCAGCCCTTGCTTCCTGTAGCCTTAGTCACTGACTTTAGGGACTGCTAGCTCACTGGTGAATAAATTTAGTAAAATGTTTAGTGCTTTGTGTCAGAGAATCAGCTTTAAATACTGCAGTGAGCAAGAAGAAGAAGCAAAGTTGGAATTTGCGCCTCAGAAATGTTTCTCAATACAAAACCTAGCTAAAACACTTAAGTTTGTATGTCAGTATAATTTTGGTACAGGTCAAAAGTCATGGCTTGAATAACAGCCATATTTTCACAAACACCAGCTCATGACAGGATGTCAGACCAACATTGCTTTTAACACAGCTGAGTTTCTGCATGACGTGTTTTTTAAATCAACATCCCAAAATTACACTTGTACAATCAAAAGTTTCCAGTGCTTGTTAGCAGCCAAACAAACTTCTGCAGCATGAACTTTAGTAGCTTAAATGCACTCAGGTTGGTAATGACGTGATTCCCACTTTCAACTCTGGACATTAACAAAAGCAGTAAAACACACAGGGCGTTAGCTGGTGCCGCTTTGTTTCAGCCTTCTCCAAAAGGTGTCTGTTGATCTTCACCTTTTCTTTAGTGCTTCAAAATGGGCAATAATGTAACCATAAAATGATTTCAAAAAGCTAGTGCACCATAATCAATAATACTGCACTTTTGGATCTTAAGCCCAAGTGTTTTCTTTTAAAAACAGTTGGATTATGCTATAAGTTATCTGGAAGAATTTTACGGTCTGTCACAGTCAGTTTTGAAGAAAATTGTGCTTAGGGTCAAAAAAAACACTTGAGTCAGCCCTGTTTATTAATATTGTTGCTTTTATTTCTGTTGTTATGATCCTGGTTTCACAGTAAAGCATTTTGGTGTCAAATATTCAGTGATTTTTCCAAACTAACAAAAATATAATTAAAATAAAAATAGTAAAATTTAAAGATCTTCAGTGTCTACAAAGAGTATCACTAATTCAAAGGAAAAAAAAAAAAAAAGAAAGTGGTGAAACCCGTACAGTAAAGTAACACATAGAGACATAGAAAACAGAGAGAAAAAGGTTGAAATGAAGCTGACAAAAAGGGATGAGCGTTGAAGAATTTGGTGGGGAATAAAATGTATGTGGGTCGGGGTGAGTCTAAAATGAGAATAGAAGGTGTGACAGAACAGGATGAAAAGCTTTCAGTTGGTGATTTTGCATGTGTGTATTAGAGAGAAAGAAAGAGAAATAAAGAGAGGATGCTGAGTCAAGATGAAAGCATAGCCTTTTGGGAATGAAATAATGGTGACCAATGCATTTCCTCTTGGCAGGAAAGACCAGTGTATGTGTATGTGTGTACTTTGAAGTACAAATTTTTGAAGGGGAATCACTGACTTTTTTGGCTGGTACCTGTACTGATTTCAGGCCAGTGTGTAGTGAAGGTAGGTTAAGGGTTGCAGTGAAGCGATCGTAATGTTAAAATTACAAGTTAAAGTTTAGGTTTAAGGTAACACTACACATTTTGTATGTTAGTGGCTCCAAAGGTAACAGTGTGAAAATTGTCAAATTTCTGAAATCTTTCAGTGCGACGTCAGTTAACTTCAGATTCATCGTTTCCTTTCTGTAGACAGTTCCACATAATACATAGGAGACCTGCATATTGTATGACATAATGGATGCACATTTAAATTTAAATGTAAGTTGTTTACACAGCACATACCATGGATGTAAAAAGAGAACTGTGTTCCAACACATCGGCCCACTCATTTAAATAAAAATTGCTCACCAAGCGGTTGCGCAGGCTTCCGCAATTTAGACAAAGTCTAAGACACATTTTCCACCAAAATACCAACGACGCGCTTTGCGATGCTTCATCTGAATGAACCTTCCACCTATTTGCGCCTCTCCTCCCACCTGTGCACGAAAATACCACACAGACGGCAAAAGAGTATGCAGGAGAGAACTACCACTTGGACATTTGTATATGGTCATACTGGTGTCAGTGTGATGATATATGGGACAATATTGGGCATATATTAAACACTGGACACTGGTCAGTCAGGATCATCCACCTCTGATATGATGAATGTATCTTGTATGAATGATTAGCATGACCCTATTACTGTAAAACGGTCAAATTAAAAAAAAAGGTGCAGTATCTATAAATTGGCTACTTGCTGCTTCTAAAAGTCTGTATCAGACAGAATCAAAGATCTCACCCACAGATCTGATTCACAGACAACAATCTGTTGTGAGTTGTGATGGGTCTCAACAGAATTCAATATAGCAGTCTGAATATTTTCATGGTGATTTCACATGTGACATACCTGGACCCCAGGAAGAGTAGCTGCTACCTTAGTGGCAGCTAGCTGAGACGTGTGTAGTTTTAAGTAATCCCACCTGTGCACAAAAACACCACACAGACGGCAAAAGCTGATCGAAATATTACATTTAAAAAATGTGATCATCTTACAAATTGTTGCATTGTTATTAGGGCTGCAACTAACGATTATTTTCATTATCGATTAATCTGCCGATTATTTTCACGATTAATCATTTAAGTCTATAAAATGTATTTAAAAAAATGTGAAAAATGCTCATCACAATTTCCCACAGCCTAAAGTGACGCCTTCAAATTGCTTCTTTTGTCCAACCAATAGTCCAAAACTCATAGACTCTTCATTTACTATCATATATGATGAAGAAAAGCCGCAAATCCTTACATTAAGGAAGCTGGAGCCAGCAAATGTTTGACATTTTTGCTTGAAAAATGACTGTAACGATTAATCGATTATCAAAATAGTTGGCAATCAATTTCCTTTCGATCGATTAATCGACTAATAGTTGCAGCTCCAATTGCTATAGATTAAACAACCCAACAGTAGAAAGTAGCTCAAATGAGCTCCACCTCGACCAGCTCCAAAATTAGGCATGTGCGTCATCTTTTGCGTCTATGCATGAAAAACAAACGGGGGCCTGCTCTTAAAAACACTGCTCCAAAGCGCCAGTCTGTCAAAAACTCCACAAGATACCTTTAAAGCTGCACTAATCAATATCTGAATATTAACCATAGATCAGATAACTACTTTACTAATGTGAAAGGGTCGCTAGAATTTTAACTATGGCCCGCAACTTTACTGTTTTGGTGCCGTCTGATCACTCAACCTTGTTTCCAACCGCAGCAGGCAGCTGTTTTCATCAAAAAGCTCTAATAAACTGACTGTAACCTACCTGCCCAACACCAAATGGCTGACAGACAAAGTTAGTGAAAATCTTGTGAAGAAAGTTGAACATTTAGTAGCTAAAAAGCCAGACATTTCACTGGGGAGTTGGTGGAGACCAAACCAGAGCTAAAAGGAGAGTGAATATTGGACTTCATCAGGTGGCCAGAAACAACGCCAGATAATTGCTAATGTTCTAATGTCTCTTGCATGTGTAAATAGGCAAATGTTTACTAACAAGTTCACTTTATAAGGTGATGATATGTCAGTGTTGTTGTTTACAGCTTGTTCCGCTGCCCCCAAGTGGCCAAACAATCAACCAAAAAACTATTAAAGATAAAATAAAAAAATCAATTAATGCAGCTTTAAGTAAGAACTTTTACTTTTAAAGGAGTATTTCTATATTGTTGCATTGCTACTCTTAAGTGAAGAATCTGAATGTGTTTTCCACCCCACAACCAAAGCATCATGGGAAGGCTCCGGTGTCTTGCCAACATTCATTCAACCCCCTAACTGAGCTGGAGTGTCTAAGCTGACTCCAGATAAGCAATGTGAACACAGTGGGCACTGCTCAGCACGAGCGGAGGGGCTTAAGACCCCCAGCTAATTATCTATTTCAATCACAGGATGACTGAATGCTTGCCAAAGTGTTGCACAAACCAACACCATCCAACCCAAACAGAATGCCAAATTATCTTGCCACTTAGCACATCCAAGGGCATGCAAAATCCATTTTTTTATATAATTTTAACACCCACAAATCATACACTGTAATCACTCTTTTGTACAGTTTTCCCATTATTTGTGGTATGTAACAGGGCAAGAGGAGAACAGTGTATTGTTGTCTACCAGGTACAGAACATGATACAATATCTAGTTTATGAGCCCAAATTCTTGCCTTCAGGGGTTGCTATGACAACTTGAACGATGCTGGTGGTGTGTGCTGTTGGCGGTGGGGGGTGTCTGAGGTTACGGTTCCCTCCCAAACCTGGGGTACTCAGGATAAACGCAGCCAATCAAAAGGGGATGTGGAGGTAATGAAGACTAAGGCGCTGAGAGGCAGGGAGCTTTTAGAAGCCGCCGTAATGCTGCACTTCAGACCTGCTCTCTCCGTCTTCCACAGCTCGTCGGATTAGCTGGCCTAGTCTCTATGGAAACCTTGCCCCACATGAAAACACAGAACACAGACACACACACACACACACACACACACACACATATCCTTAAGATTTTTATTTCCCTCAGTTCAAAAATGAAACAGGATAATTTAAGTGCTACTTGTGATTTTCTGGTTTTTTGACATCGCTTTTCCTCGTGGATGTGGTTATGGAGTCATCAGCTCTACTGAGGGAAAACAGGCCTGACTGCAGCAGACATGCACATATATAAAGTCTGACTCCTCAGACCTAATGCCTCTCTATTCCGTGTGCTCTACAAACTAGCGCTAAAATGTTCTTAGGGTATTTGAAAAAGAAGATTCAGTCAGGGAGTGAGAATGCGGCATATCAGCTGAGGAATCTCCCTGCAACGAAAATCTACAGGCTCAATTAATTTCTCACCTGAAGGTATATTCTCTCTCTCTAGGTTGATCCCTCCTCATCCGCGGAACATTGTAGCCAATAACCTTTGCTTTCCCAGTATAAGCTCCAGCTGAAGGGTGTGTGTACGTCGGAGAGGAAGTGCAGCTATTTGGAGCCGAGCCAGAAGGGCAGAAACCACCCACAGCATTTGAGAACACACATGTGCCCATAAACAAAGAGTATGCAGGAGAGAACTAACACTTGGACATTTGTATATGGTCATACTGGTGTCAGTGTGATGATATATGGGACAATATTGGGCATATATTAAACACTGGACACTGGTCAGTCAGGATCATCCACCTCTGATATGATGAATGTATCTTGTATGAATGATTAGCATGACCCTATTACTGTAAAATGGTCAAATTAAAAAAAAGGTGCAGTATCTATAAATTGGCTACTTGCTGCTTCTAAAAGTCTATCAGACAGAATCAAAGATCTCACCCACAGATCTGATTCACAGACAACAATCTGTTGTGAGTTGTGATGGGTCTCAACAGAATTCAATATAGCAGTCTGAATATTTTCATGGTGATTTCACGAGTGACATACCTGGACCCCAGGAAGAGTAGCTGCTACCTTAGTGGCAGCTAATGGGGATCCTAATAAAGAATAAAGAATACCTTTGTGATTAATTTAGCAAGCATTTAAATAACTATAAATAATTTAAATACTTATACATCTACTAACTCCACAAATGGGAGCAAGGGAGTAGGATGATATTAGCATCTTACACAAAAAATAATGAAATATGTTTAGGGCTGCATCTAACGATTGCTTTCAATATCAATTAATCTGCCGATTAATTTGCCGACGGTTGTGCAAAGAGAAAAAGTGTCTGACAGCTGAGACATGTGTAGGTTTAAGTAATCCCACAGTGCTGAAAATTCCTCCAGCAGGCACACTATAGTTGATGGTACAGTGAGGTGAGTTTTCTTTAAATGAGTGGTTGGGATCATGTGGCCCTGACATTGTTTTCCTATAGAGAAAACAAGGGAGAGACAGTGCAAAAGGAGCTGAAATGGCATCATTAGGAATCATTATGCTGAGAATCATTAGATGCTAAAAAAACAATATCAGCATTTACTGATTCACTGAAACTTGTATCTGTTTTCTGTGACTGCCTCCCAGTTGTGTCCAATACAAGCTGTTTGCATTAAACTATTCATAACCCAACCATTAAGCCAGGTGCATCACCTCATCCCTATATGTAACAGATGCATATCAAATAATTGCAAGCAAGCACATTTTCACAGGGCACACGCGAAAACGTGTAGAGGCACATTAGTCAGAGAAGGATGAGGAGAAAGCAGAGTCGTCCTCGTCTCTCAGGAAGCTTTTTATGTCCTCCAGCAGCTTTTCCAAGTTGCTGAATCCCCTCCTGCTAACGTTCCTCCTGTCAGCATCTGATCTGATAAAAGAGAGGATACAGAGCAGCTCATCTGTGCAGCTCGCCACGATAAGATTCAACTTCAAAACCGTCCAGGTCTCAATGTTGAATCGTTCAAAAAGGACCCAGTGACAGTCCACTCCTTTTGTCCGCGGTCAGCTCGGCTAGACGGTAATCTGTGGCTGTGTCCACCGCTCGCCGCGTGGGCCTTTGAGGCTGGGTTTGACCTTGCAGCTATAAGCTTCCTGTCGGGGCTCAGGCGTAAGCAGTCAGAGTGTGGACAGTGGATAGAAAAGAGGACAGGCATGGGACCATATGACAATCTATAGATAAAGACAGAATCAAACTGTGTGACACCCAGATTATGGTCAAAATAAAACATGTTCTCTCACAGTTCTCCCTAGAGCTCGGACATCTGTGTGTTTGATAACCATATCTACTGCGCTGACCTATCAGAGATGGTGCTGTCCCTCGGTTGTATAACTCTCATTATGTTCTATTATTAATTCTCACTAAATATCATATTTTTCACTCCTACCCACTGTCTCTTTCTCTGCTGCTGCTGTGACCCTGTCTCCCTTCAAGCATCATTTAAGTTTTATCTAAAATAATCAAATCTAATCAACACTTCAAGTAAAGTCATTTAGTGGCTTGTTAAATGCTGTTAATTGTGTTAAATATAGTGAATCCCAAATTGGAGCCAGTCCACTTCAGCTATATCTACTGTAGCTGTCAATTTTAAATATTTTAACTATCTGTTATATTGTGGAAACTGTCATTAAATTTGCACTCAATTCATCATATTATGTACCGAGTCTAGACCCAAATAAGAGGGTGTATTACTGGTAAGTCAAAGAGCAGGTTTGCTGTTTTTGACTGACTAGGAAACACTGATATGCACTTAAAAAAGCAATTTGAGCAAGTAAGTAAGACCTGCCAAGCAGTGACAAGACAGTGAAAAAAGACATTTAAAAGCATTTTAAATTTGGAAAATGTATCATCTTTGAATTTGAGTTAGGAGTATGTGTATTATGTGATATATTTCACATAAAACAATATAAACATTAACTGAGCGGTAACATTTTGATGCTCTTTGCAGCTCAGATTTCAGCCTTTCAGACTGTCCCTGCCATATTCACCCACTTGTTTATGTCATTCATGTATGCTTTCACACACAGCAGGACTTTAATACAACACAGGACTATATTTTTTTGCTTTGCGCATCAGTGTTGCCGGACCCTCACCGCTGCTGGCCCATAGGTCAACCGGCCCACTGGGACAAAACTCCCGCTACTCCAGATGGCTCCTCAGCCCCTGCTGCCAAAGTCTCCATGCTACATAATCATAGCCAGCTGGTTTGCTAGGTAAAAGTGAGGTCAGGATGCCCGAAAGTAGTCATGGTTGTGGTCATGAAGTATGAAGAAACAGCAATGTCAGAGCAGAGAAGGCAGTGTTACTGTACCCTGCAGGACCCCTAGCTGTCACTGTTTACATTGAGGTGTAAAAACCAACTGTATTAAAGTCAGGATGATTTTACAATGAAAAACAAATTCATGTTAATAATGTCGTTTCTCAAGGCACACCTATAAAAATCACTTTCTTGTACGGTGCGGTGTAGTGGGAGTATGGAGCATAACGTTTTGATTGGACCCGACACGACCAAAGAGATTCTGATATCAAGAGCAACACAGGCTGCATCTTTATCAACCAATCAAAAAAAACCAAGGACTTACCAACTTAAATTTGTCCTCATCATGTTAGATTGCCTATTACTTTAAAGCCCCTTCTATAGGGATAGGATTTAAAAATACTACTTAGTGGTAGTATCAAAAGAGACACCCTGGGAGACAGTAATACCTACCTAATATCTCTACAAGATCTGACCAAGTAAAACTGAGAATAAATGACTGAAAGCAACACACAGACTTCATCAGTTGTCAGTGGGATTGCCTCATTTTTCCATAGACAAATGCATGTGCCTTCACGATCATTTGTAAGGTGCTACAATCACATAAAATGATACACGTAGTGACCTTAAGAGCATTGCATTTTGGCGAGGAGGCAGCAAAGATGACTAGTTAGTTTTTCCCAGTTTAGGTGAACAGTAAAACAGAATATACCTTTTTATAGGCCCATAAATGTGTAAGTGCATTGCTTCTATAGAAAAAAAAAAGCTACTGTTCCAAGGGGACATTGGTCAAATTCTTTAAAATACTTCAATAGTGAAGACCACAGTTTGCGTACCCTCTCCTATCAACAGTCAACCCTCTCCTATCAACAGTCAACAGTGGTGCTTTTAACCACAAAGGCAATCTTTCTTTAACATTAACCAAGTAGTTTTAGTCACCTTAACACATCCAAATCTTGACCAAAAATATGTGTCATTTTTGAAATGGTCACATGGGTAATTTTTGAAACCACAGACAAACCTATTTGGTCATTTAGGTATAGGGACCAATAGTGAAATGTTCTGCTTCTGTAATGCTGAAATGATCCATGAAACAGTTTTCAGCCAATTAGGTTTTAATAAGAGGTTTTCCCATATGGTTCAGAGCCAGATAAAGGAACACATGCCAGCTCAAAATAAACTGAAGGGAAAGCCTCAGGAAATGGTGAACATCAAGTTCTGTCGGATCAGTTTTTCATATTTTCCATTAAGATGTCTACCGCAGCCCTTGGTATTGCAAACCTACAGCCAGACAAGAACATTGTTATTGGACACTTCTGCAAAACCCTAGATTACATTCAGTGGCAACATTTTTAAAATTCTAGATTTCTACAATATCTGCACGTGGGAACTATGGTTAAGGATAGGGAAATATCATGTTATAACAAATGAACTTAAGGTGCGTTTAGGATTAGGCAATAAAACGCTTTGTTAAGGTTAGGGAAAGATTAGGGTTACGGTTGATAAAAAGGAGAACACTGGTCGTAGGTCACTGGTGGGGTTGAACTATGGTCTCTTGTATAAAAGTCAGATATGGAACTGTTACTTTACGCCTCGCTATAAGGGCACACGATTTCCTGAATTGGGACTGAATGTTGGAATTGGACATAAATTGTGACGTGCATAATCATCCAAAATGGATATAATTCCTAGGGATACTGGGCTGGTTATTGGGTTGGGACTGAAAAACCCTACAGTAGTGATGGTTGTCTTTACAAAAGTAAATAAGTTTTGACGGTACAGTACCAGTACAGTGCAATTTTTGTCCTAAAGAACGCAGGATTGAGGCTCTGATTGTGGTACACCACAGTAGTCACTGTTGTAGGACTGAAGTATGAAATGTTGAGCAGTATGGGGATGAGGTCAGAGTTGCAGTACCCTGCAGTAGTCATGGTTGTAGGAGTAAAGTATGAAATATCCGACAGTGTTACGGTAGAGCTCCGTGCTCCAGGAGAGGACCTCGGTTCGCTCTGCTGGGGGGGATCAGACTCAGCCAATCAAAACCATTCCACATCATTGGCCAGGGCCATCTCTTATCTAGCAGAAGTGGCGAGGCTTTCCCTACTAATGCCACCCAGCTTGCTAGATCCTCCATCCTTTGCTTCACCACTCTCCTTCTCTCTCTAAACCACCTCCATCTCTCCCCCTCATCTTTTTTATCCTCGCTTCTTCTTTCTGATCCTGTCTCTTCTGCTCTCTCCATCCAGTAAAACTCTCAACTCCACCTCTCCTTTCTCTCATCTACTGCATTTCATCTGCCTGTATCTCTTTTCATTTTTTCAGTCATGCAGTTATTGGTTACGCATTGCTGAGGTGTGTGATAGGCCTCTATACACTACGCTGGAGAAATAGGCCTGGTCACACTTTACATCTGTGCCGAATTCTAATGAATGTGTGTGTGTGCGGGCATATGTGTCATGTGATACAGTACAGAGCGAGAAAGACAGATGAAATTAGAATAGCGGGGACATTAAGTGCTTTCGACTGGCTTGATATTGCCGACGAGGACACAAAAAGGCAAATCATAGACCTGATGATTTTTTTTCCCCTCAGTTCTTCCTGAAAAGGGAGGAAAAAGGCGGCAGGCACAAATAAAAAGAGGAAGCAGGCAATCATGTTACTTCTAATCTGTTAATCTTTTGCTTGGAGAAGGAGGTGGGGGTGTTAAGTGGACAGGGGGGCTGCTGGAATGAAATATATTGCAAATGGGAAAAGACACCAACAAGAGATCGGTGCTCGCAGATGGAGACCCTGCTTAATCAAGACCAAATGCAGATGGGCTTGGATTTTTATTCTCACAGAAAATAGACTAAAGCTGCCATCTGAAACACTACTACAGCAGTCTAAATCAACAAGCACACATGGAAGAAAAAAGAAAAACACTCCCAAGAATCCAAAGATGATTGCACGCACACAAACAAGTACACAATACACACAAAAGCATTCTCACGTATGCAACTCAAAAGCTATTATTGCTCGCATAGTTCTAATCTTCTTAAAGGTTAAAGGAGGACAAGTTGCGTTTTGAATGTTGAATATCAGTGTGATGTACTCTAGCCATCAAACAGCATATTGAAAGAGTGTCCCCAGTCATTCAAAGCTCGCCTAAGGATGTGCATAATTCCTCCAGCTGCCATATCCCTCATGTCACAGTCCCTGTTTCGGTACACAAATCAACAACAAATTCCCATTTATTTATTCTTGCATCATCACAGCGGCAAATTGCTTTGTAAATGGCACAGTTCCCTCAGCCGCTCCTGTAAATACAATGTCATTGGCGATGTTAATAATCCTTTTGTTTGCTTGACCAAGAGCTCTCGAACACCGCCTGTTTCCTTGATTCAATTATGGTGGTTTAGGGAGTGGGGAGAATGAATGCTGGACCTTAAAGCCACCCGTGTTAATGACATTCAAATTGATCACTGCCACATGTTGCTATGGTGTGGCCCATTTAAAAGCGAGGGTAATGAAAAGAGGAGCTCTCAATTACGGAGAGCGTAACTAAACATGACACCTCCTCCCTGAAATTACAAGGCCTGCGCTCGCTGCTGCATGCAATTGAGCTCAGATGTAGCCAAGCTGGAAGCAGCTTGGGAACCCTGCAACCGCAGAAAACATGCAATCTGGAGCACTGTCATGCTCTTGCTCTGTACCTGCTCCTGCACGACAAGACAACACATGCACAACACGAAAGACGTGAAAGGAATCTTCAGGGAAATATTCAAGTCCCCAGAAAGCTGGGCTACTTCTGTCATTTTCATTATAGCTAATGGTCCCCAGTTTACCCACAGGCAAGCACCGTAAAACCAATAGCAGCAATTGTTGGTGTTTAAAACAGTTACAATGTTGTTAGAATACTATTACAGGGTTAAGCTACTATCTAGTCTTTTTCTGTCATACTGGTTCTTAAGCTGTCTGTTACCATAGATAATGCAAATGAATTACATCTGTGATTTACCATAATACCCCAAGATACCTTCTTAGGTTCTTCATGTAAGTATGGGCTAAGTGTAAGTTTCATGTATTGTGTATATCAGTATGTTGCTGTGTGGATATTTGTATGTTTCTGTGTGGAATATGTGCCTGAGTAGATTGTGTTGCAAAACATACTACCAAATTATTGTAATAGTTTCCAGAGTCACATATTACATCTAACGGCTAAAGATGGATAACTTTCTGACAAGTTAAGTTAAGCTGGCCACCTTTGGAGTAACATAAAGAGGTTCTCAATTCAGTCTTCCAAAATGATGACGCTTCAGTAGATGGGTAAAATATGTGTAACCACAGACCACACTAAAAAGGACAGAATACAATATATATTTAAACAAGTACCTTATTTAGTATTACTACTTTAATCACAGAGTGTAAATTGTATAATTATTTTAAAACACCTGTTTAAATAATACACAAACATGAAACCACAAAACCAGAACATTTAAATTCAGAAGATGATAAAGTGGTACTTTAATTTAGTTGTCTTCCAAATGATCAGATCTCTGACTGACAACTGAAAGAACCCTTTTTTGTAATACCTTCCAACTAATATGTCTTATAAGCAACAGTTTTTTTGTTTTTATTGGCTTACGTTTTCTTGATTCTTCTTAGTTGGACAAATTCACAGTCCTATGACTATCACTTATCCCGATGAGCTGTCAGAATCACACCTGTCTAGCTGAAAACAGTACATTTACCCTTTTGTGTTCTTTAGATAGTGCCAGTGTAAAAACGCACTGCTGATGATTTTGATCACATTGTGCTGCACATCTACTGTCTGTTCTTCATTTTTGACGTCCCCACACGTTGTCCAGCAGCTGCATTTGACTATACAGTATGTATGTCCTGTATGTATGTATGTCCTGTATGTCCTGTATGTATGTATGTATGTCCTGTATGTCTGTATGTATGTAGCCCCAAAGCTGTGGACCACATACTGGCTTGCTTACATTGCAGCTCATCTTTAGCCCCCACCCCACAGCAAATGTTAGAACACCTCAAAAAGTCTCCAACATTACCGAAAATACTTTCAGGCAAATGGGCATTAAGAGTTGAATTGAAATGGCTGAAAACTAAAAAGGTGTAGCCTAATAGGTGTTTTTATCATGTCAGTGCTAGACACAAGTTATAAATGTACAACCAGTGTGTCTCTGAAAGACCTTCCAGGCTACTCGCCAGAAGAATGATGCTGTCACACACAAGAGCCCGCAGGGGGAATGCCAAGCACTGAGCACAGAGCCAAAATGAATAAGGACGTGTTGCATGCATATGAATGATACTGAATGTATGTATGAATGATAATGAATGATAGCGGGTTGACGGGCTGCTGAAAGATGGGCTGTTAAACAGGATGAGTGCAAGGAGGAAGTATGGTGACAGACAACACAAAGTCCACAAATTGGCTTTGTTTACATGCACAAAGTAGGCTAGCTACAGTATTAGCTACTCAGGATACTTTCTTTTTTTCTCTTTTCCCACTGCTCTTTGTCCAGTTTTGCTGTACTTTACTAGAAGACAATAATCCTTCCAAAACAGGGGATCTGAACAATATTGAGGCTCTTCAGTCAAGCTCTAGCCCCTCATTAGCGTTTCTTTGGCTAACTGACTAGTGTGGCTTAGCTGGCAACCAACACATGTCAAAGCTTTCTGGGTAAAACTCACACAGGTGGCTCGGTAAATGAATGAACAAATCTTTTAACACTGAATCCGCAAGTTGAACGGAGTAAACTGAATGGTCAACCTCATTGACCAAAAATGTTTGCGTTGCCTCCCATCACTGGTGACTGAAAGCACAGACATTGAACTGTCAGCTCAGCCATGATGTTGCTTCCTGGTTAAAAGCTTACTGAGAGGCCACAGTCATGATGCAATAACAGATTCCCAGTTTGAACCAGCCACAGACTGAACCTTCCACCTTGATTTCCGGTGCCAAGGCAAAAAAGGAATCAGACCGTACTTCACTATAAGTAAAAGGACAACACACATACTGTAACTAACAACACACACTGATGCCAGGTAAGGTACGACCCATTCCAAAACACCAGCGCCTATTGTTTACTGTGTAAGCCCACACACTGGCAGCATTGGGACACACATCATGGCGGTTTGACGTGTATGTCGACATGTCAGGAAAAGCAACTGTCTTATTTCACAGAAAAGCACTAATAGTTTTATTAAATGTGCTTCCCAGATGAGCACATCCTGGCCACCATACCTTGACAACTTTGTCTGTGTGTGTGACACATTCAGTGTACTATGGGAGTTAAATAACACAACACAATGTGACCGAGGTGTTTTGTACTGAATTATTTGCTTTATAAAATGATTGACTTAATCGGGTGTACCACGGGGTGTCCAGTATCGTAAGTAAGGGTTCATGACCTTTAGAGTCATCCTAACTTTCCCCACTTATGGTGCCTGTGGATTCAAGGTTTAGTATCATAATGTATGATTTATCTCTTAACAGAGAATTGCATCAGAAACTGTGCCATTAACATCCACTCCCCTGTTGTTGCCACACCAGAATGGAGATTTGCCATCTGTGTTGCCTTAACCTTTGGAGGATAATGTATTTTCTTGTTCCACACCTGATGCAGAAAAATCCCCATCTCTGACCAACCTCTGCCACCCACGCTTCTTCCAAATCGCTCGCTTTGTCTTCTGTGACCATAAGCATTCATAATTCTCCATGTGAATAATCCAGAGCGTCTAATGAAGCAGCTCTCAGAGACGCTCACAATCCTGTCCCCGGGGATCTGAACCCACAACCTCCCGTCTGCAGAGCAGTTCATCTCCCTCAGACACTCCTGTCTCCCTAAGTAAGAGTAAATCTCAGCTAAATGTTGTAATCACTCCAGTTGGACAAAACCTCCTAGTAATGCATTGGTCAATACTGGCCTCAGGGCTAAAGGGGACGCTCTGGCATCAATGCATCTCTGTTTACTAGATGGCCAGTCACAGAGACAGACAGTCTTTACGGAGACACCATGTCCCTCATAGGGAGAGAGGAAGACCCAACGGATGCATCAGGTCACTTTTCATCTTTAACTCTCCCTTGGCAGAGAGACAGATGAGGAGAATCTTCTGTTCCCAGATGGAAAACGTCTGTGTCTCTATTTAATGAAATGGCATTACTGCCAACGTTGCTCAGCCAATCAGAAACCAAGACAGCTGTCATGTGACAAGTGGGATAGATAGCCCATCTCATAAAGTGCTGTTACATCACAGCCTGCCCGATGAGAGCAATATCATCACATTTATGAGAAAATAATGATTTCTTCTCTGAATTTATGAACATCTTGGAGAAAAAAGGGTTTATATGAATTATATCAGTATGAAAGAAGAAGAGGGAATAGAAGGGAAAAAACACCCCCTTTAATTAGCTTTTCCCCTCAAGGGAATAAATACAGATCTGTAATATCAGGCATAAAAGTCAATCTTGTCGACAAAGAATAGCCCAATTAGTCGAGCTAGGAGGAGATAATACAAAGGAATCAAAGCAGATCCATAAGGTAGATTCACTCCTGCTCGACGACCACTGATCAATACGAGCTGCTCTGAGAGATGGACGAGTCACAGCTAACCATAATCCATAATCAAGAGGTAAACTTTCATTACTGCAGCACTCGCTGACGGCTCTGTACATGGACACGATCATCTGCTGGTGATAATGAAACGGTATTTGTCCTGTTGGACACAAAAACAAAATATTAAAGGTGATCTTCATTGAAATATTCACAGAGGACTGCAAGAGGGGAAATAAACTATGTGAAAAGGTCTGGCTGATATGGGCTTTTACTGATAAATCCTTCCCCACTCTGTGCCATCAAATTTACAAGTAATTCTCTGAAATTACTCATTTGTGCGCATACTGGGCTCCATAGTTTGGATTTGATACAGATATGTAGATGTTTTTTAGATAGATATACCAAATAGCTGGTATTTTGAATACATTCTGTATTGTTAAAAGTGCATTTAGCAATTTATCACCTCTATAAACCTCTATTAGAAGTGGTGGCACTACGAAAATCTAATCAGCCGAAAGAAGATAAATAAATGAATTTTAAAAAAACAAGTGTTGATAAAGGTGCCCTATTGCATTTAATCATTCCAATAGTCTGCCAGAGACTCCAGTTAAATCACACATCTTTGAGTCAAATTGTGAGATGACACTCTTCTAGCTAAGTGCTATATAAATAAAGATTTTAAATTCCTCCTGGATTATTTGTCCTCAAATGATGCATGTTCAAAACCTTAAACTGACAATACGCAATGAGCGGTAAAACACTGTCGGTTGAGCCACTGTTGAGAGCGTGATGCCTCCCAACCAAGCACAAAGTGCAGCTCCGTTAGGCCTTTGTGTTGTTAAATATAAATGTATAACTACTAGTGTCGTCCAGTCTTTTCTCACAAATAGGCAAAGTTTTCACAAAGCGCCATAGATGTATACGTACTGTGCATTTTCTGTGCGTATTTTTATTTATATTTCCAAGTGGGAAGTTTGACAGGTTGACACACTTTCTATCATGATGTATGTAATGGGTTATACTGTAGGCATACATACAGTTCATGGCCCATTTTTACCAGTATTTTACATATTTCGCACATGGAAGTCTTATGGCCAGACACACCATTCAGTTTATTTAATTGACAATAGCAATTCAGGTATTCTTGGTTAGTTGGCTTGCAGACAGCTTTTTCTGTGTGATTGCTTTCCCCATCATACTTAGCCCTAGTTAGTATTAATGCTGATGACTGTACAACTCAGAGATTAATGTCGTTGTTGTCTTTTAGCATCAGGTTGTAAAAATATTATTTCCCCCTAAATTTAAAATGCCCCAACGTGTAGTATAAAGTTTCAAATTATCCAATGTCTTCATCATAATTTTAGTCTTGGCAGGGTGGAAAAAGCTCATTAACCACATGTATACAGTGTAATATGACACTTAAACTCTCCATAATAAGAGGAAAATATATTCAAGCATACTTGTGTGGAATCCAATCAAAATGTCTCATTAGAATGATTTTAGTTTAATGGCTTCCCATAGAAATTGATCAATTAAACACTGTCATCAAACAAACTGCGTCACATCCATCACGCTAGCCGATATCCAAATTTGAATAAGTAGTGACCCGATGTATCAGCAAACCAATTAATCAGTGTAACCCAACGAGGTGACGTTCCTTCGCGAGGGTTCAGAGAACCCCGCTCAGTCCATTTGGTTGCTCACAGCTGAATGAAGAGGTGAAATCGGGCTATTATAATGTAATTATGATGCCAACTTCCATTGCAGAGAGTGAAGTGAGGATCTGTGGAACTTGTGCAGAACCTGTGGCTCCCTCCGGCCACAGTGAGTCCCACCACTTGTCAGTAAGTGATCCACACCTGTCCGACACGAGTTCTTGCTCTGTACCTCTAAAACCTAAACCACCTTTTCCCCTCCTCCCTGCTCAACATCTGTCCCATGGGTCCGGTCTCTCATCCAATCACACACCGCATAAATCCATAACTTCGGCTCTCCCCTTGGCCCCCAGGAAAACACAATAAACTGCGTTCATCTTTTATGCATGATTTTCTCTGTCTCTGTAGCTAGCTTCACTCTCGGTGCATATCAATCATCACGGGGACGCTGCAGGGCAGGGAGACAGAGACAGATAGAAAGAGCAATGGCGGGTGGGAAATATACATGGTTGCACAACAAGGCGAAATGAAGAGTCCTGTTTCTTTATCCACTGACTTGGATTTCTATTTCAATTTCGTCTGCCCCTTCCCTTCTCCCCCTCCCTCCTTCCCTCTCTGCCCTTTCCTCCACCTCCTCAAGTCCCTCTTTGCAGTTAGCGATATGAAACTGACCGGCTCACCTCTCGCTGTGCAGCCATAGCTGCGGGTTAACAGACACATGTTGGTGTTTTTAAGGGACACCTTTTCCCTCAGACTCAGGGGAATGGGGGTTGAGGCCTCTGTTTTCCCCTCCCACACAGTATATACACACAGGTTGGCTTTGCGAAGATGTGTACAGCAGATCCACATAGGCCTCATTGGCATGCTAACATACGTATTCACTGACAGCCAAACCACAGCTGGATTAGTGTGGGAGAGGCCAGTGGTTGGGCATGAAACCAGACGGCAGAATAAACGACTCCCTGTAGCTCCAGAGCATTACTGGGTTGGGGTTCAGTAATAATAATAATTTTATTTATAGAGCTCGTTCTTTTGCACAGTGTTTCCCAGAGGTAGGAAGATAAAAAACAATGACAGGACATAACCAGCCTTAAAACAGCAGCATGAATTAAATTAAGCAGCAAATACTAATACAACATAATATACGAACATCAATGAAACATGCAAACTTACAGTAAAACTAACAAAACATACACATAGGAGAGAGATTGGTTGCGTTGAAAAGCCAAACTCACAGTTACAAAGACAAACAAAGAAGAAGAAAAAAAAAAGAGCATTGAATCTGGGTCCTTTCCTAACTCGTATTGAATCTCTTTGTGTTTGGCTTTCAACATTTCTAAACAAATAAAGTCATGAATAACTAAAACTTAAGGATTGAACTGAGATCACGCTGCCTGGTAAGTAGAAGAAACACAGCAGCTTTGAGTGGGAGCCTAATTAATGTTCAACAAAGTACTGAAATTATTCATTGATTGATTAATTAATTAATTGAAAGAAAATTTAACGACAGCAATTTTGATAATCTATTAATCATGCAAGCAAAATGCCAAACTTCCCTTTCAGCTCAAATGTGAGGCCTTTCTCTATAACATTATTGTAAATTTAAAAAAAAAAAAGAAGGTGTTCTTTGGACGTTTTTGGTTGGTTTTTGGACGGTTGGTTGTATAAAACAAGCAACTCAAAGACGTCACCTTGGGGTCACAGAACCTTGGGCATTTCTTAATACTTTCTCACATCTTTTAGACTAAACAAATAATCCAGAAATCTAAAAAATAATCAAGAAATGAATTGATTTTTTTTTTAAATACTGGAGGTCCCAATTCAGATAGTGCTTTAAATTCAATTATTGGAACGCTAAGAAAAAGTCCAAGTATTTTGCCAACCTGGAACTGGATGGAAAATGGAACAAGCTATCACAACACGACAGACACAGGTTTGCAGAGAACATGTTAACTAGCTGAAAGTTGAATTTTGGCCTTTGGGTAAGCTACTCATGGAAATACATGGACTTCGAGCTGATATAATCTGTTGCCTTCATTTCAACTGGCAAAAGTGAGGTAAGAGTGACAGTTTTGGGTGTTTTGTATATGCTCCAATAAAAAGGAGCAAGGAGATTCAGTAAAAGGTTTGTTAGCCTCAGACCTTAGCAAATCCAGGTATTTTACCAACCTGGGACCTGACCCAAAATGGAAATGCTATCAGACCTCCACCCTGATTATAAATGTGCAAAACCTGCAAGAACAATCTTTGAAACCTCATTGAAACCTATGCATTATACACACAGCAGCATTTAATATGTAACTGTACTCTGACATGTCTACCAGTACCACACGCAGAGCTATTATTTCCCTCATAGCTAATTCGTGACAAGTGTTTTGGATGGAAGGCCTTTACAAGAGAAGTTGTGCTTTGAATAACCACCCTGGGCATGAAGGTGTTCATTATTCTGATCCACACCCCCGCAGGCCAATCCATCACAATCAATCAGTCAATCAAATGCTCTTTTCATGATGCTTTTAACCGAACCATTTGTCACCCTTCACCTGCAGTTTCACAGCACTGTGCGCAGCAGGTATGCACATAGAAAACAAAATGTTTTGCGGTTATAATGGAATAGTCTGAGGATAAGGTGTTTAAAAGCCTCTATGTAACTGTGGCAAGTGTGTTCCCAGGTACGTCAGGGGCTGAGCGGCGGCCACAGGGAGGCTGAGATTACAGAGTAAAGCCCTCCTCTTCGTCCCTCAAGTAATAAAAGCGAAATGAGACTGACATTTCACTCTGGAAGACACACACACACTCAGTCAGCCAGTCACACATGTACACACACACTCCGTGAGCTGAGAGACCACAGGACAAACACAAAGACGCGAAGCAGGAAATAGCGTGCGCACACCCACACACACGGACGTACACCACACAAATATGCAACAGCCCCTAAAGAGAGATAGGAGTACAGAGAGTGAGAAAGGTACAAGACAGACTGTACAGAGGAAGGAAATTCAAAATTTCAAATAAAACAGAGTCAAAGTCAATTTCCTAAACTTGGAAATATGCCAAACATGTACTATTTTGCAGCATTTTCAATCAGGTGGGCTGAAGTGAAACTATTCAAACAAAAATAAGACAAATTGTGGCAGCTACAGTAGAGGCTAACAGTTTATTTCAGGAACTTGAACTAATTCTGGCCCATATTTGTATTTTTTATGTGTGTTTAGCATATTTGTAATTGATCTGATAGCATAAGTTTTAAAAAATTAAAAACAAATCCTGTAGAAAATTGGAGTAGTCTACGTGGTAATAGCGGTCTAGTTTCATTCAGCAAACTGTATCTGCTGTTTCCTTGGGTGTTTTGACTATAGTCAAAAATGTATAAATCCTACACATACAGGTTTCACTGTAAGGGTCAACTACAGTTGGCTCCCTGTTGTCTAGTTTGAGCAACCTGCCTCGCACAAGGGCAAGAGAAGCTCTCTCACTTCCACACCAAAATTCATCCTGTTGGGTAAGGAGTTAAACTGGGAACCCTTAGGTCACAAACTAAACTCTCTCGTGCCACCAGTCTCTTTTGGCTTGTTTGAACAGTGGGGCTCAGTCATGCCAGTGCATGCATCACTATTCAACAAATGTGTGCTCCATTGATATTTAGTGAATAGCTTCTGCAAAAAAAAAATAAAAAAAATTAAAATTTCATGAGATTTTTCCATTCATCCTTTCAAATTCAATATTTTATAATTCACAAAAAATATGTGGAGGGAAACCTGGCCAGAGACAGACAGACAAAGACAGGAGAGAGCGCCATGGAGGAGGAGAGCAAACATTAATATGCGCTTAATAACTCTTTCTATCTTCTTCCTTGTTTTCCCATTCTGAGATCTGCCCGTCGCTACTTTAAGCATGAAACCTTAATCACACACCAAACACTGTCTAATTCCTCTCCCCAGAATGCAAGGAACAAGACAGAGCCAGAGAGACAGAGCCAGAGAGAAAAGGGAAAAAGATTGAAATGTCACAGAGGCAGTGCTGGGATACTAATAAAGCTATGCAAATAGCAATTAGCTGAACCAATAACCTCTGAGTCAATACCAAGCCACCCAAATGGGAATATCCCAGCGCCAGGCTCATGAGTTGAAAGGTCACACTGTGATTGGAGGTCACAGCCCAAGTCGATAAGTGACGCATTTCAAAGTGAGAAGGTTATAATTGTGGTCAAGAAAAACTGTGTGCACCATTTTGATGAATGAGAAACTCAGGTTTTTACAATCAAGATTTACTGTAGGTTTTGAGGTTTGCCAGATTTTATTTTATTTTTATCTTTTAAAAAGACATCGGGGATAGAAAAACATCTAAGCGCCAAGAAAAGCTTTGCACTAATACTTTTACTGCTACTCTGGAGATAAAATTAGCATAGGCAATTAGCAGGAAAACAACTCTGGCACTTTCTCTGAGTTTATGAACATGGGTGGCATGTGTGTGTATGTGTGTGGTGTGTGTTCTGTGCTGAAAACATGGCTTGACAATCAGGGACTGACAGGTGCAACGTTTGCACTCTTCCCATGAAACATAACCTTCACAGCGTGAGATAAATAAAGTGGAAAAAATCACTGTGCAACTTTGTGTGTGTGCGTGACAAAATGTGCAAATTTCACTCACTCAATGAAAGTGTTTCATGATTTCACACCTTTTCCCTCCACACTATAGATGCATTCTGAACAGACTTACAAGACCGTGTACGTGACGTTCGCCCGGGGCTGGTGCTGCTCCGCTTGGCTGAGGTCAAGATCTGTTCCTACTCGGAGAAACTAAAATGTTAAAATAACACAGAAATGTGTTTTCGCCTGACTACTTAAATACAGAAATGCTGGAAAAAAAGGGAAAGGAAAACATTGCATAGCATGTACGTTTTGCAAAACATTCTATTTTATTTGTTTTTACTCCACTCTATTCTTGACCGAAAGAGGTTTAAGGTGGACTAAGTCGATGGGTGGACTAAGTCAGGGGCTGCCAAAGCAGCTTTCAGGTGGACTAAGGTGGACTAAATCAGTAGCTCCCAAAACAGGTTTAAGGTGGAGTAAATCGGTGGTTTCCAAAAGAGGTCTCAGATGGACTAAACCAGGTTTGGGACTGAGAGTCCTAAAAAAGGTTTAACATGGACTAGATCAGGAGTTGAGAACCACTGGACCAGACCTCTGTTATAATGAATGTTAGAATCAATAATACAAATACATATCAAATCACACATCGGCCTCATCTTAAAACGTTTAGTATTGTTATGGGTTCTCCAATTTGACTCAAACGTATTATGCAAACATATGAACAGAAATGATGCAGACATTAAAATTTTACGAAGCAGTGCAGTGCTGAGCTGTCACTGGCAGTTAAAGTGTAAAAATAGAGTCGTAAAAACCTCTTCAGTCATCTATTGTGAGAATCAGTCTTATTAAATCACACCCTGCGGAGACAGAGAGGAGAGATTACTCGGTTGCTCTTCATTTGTCTTGAGCCTTTTAATCTGTGAAAAAGAGCCGGAATGACCTATGTTAGACATACACACACATAAACACACACAAGCCCTATGCGGGGGCCACTTTTGATGTGCCGTTAGTCCGGGTGCGTAGCAATCAGGAGCAGCATGTAGCCTGAGGCTAGCAAGACACCATAAGATCTGCTGCAGAGGAAAGGCAGAGAGGCAGTGGTAAGTGAATATGTGTCGATGGGTGATTTTTGAGGAAAGCTTCTAAATGTTTACAGAAGGCAGAGCAGATATAAAAGCATAACGTGGGAGTTTGTCCCTCAGTGGATTTCAGGAATGTGCTGTAATATTTTCATTTTATCTGCTTCAGAGGGAAGACGAGCTTTCAACCCTCTGTGCTACTGATGGAGTGTTTGGTCTCTCTAAACTGTGTGTAAGAATCTTCTGAGCACAGCTTTGAGTTTCTTTATGTACATTTCCTGTTTTCTCAAGTTGCATGCCTATGTTTATGTTTGTGAAAGTGTGGATGCATGTATTTGTCATATTCTTTATGTCTCTGCGTGCACGTTTCTTTGTATTTTCCCTCGTGTGTATGTGTGTGTGTTCTAGCCCCATCTTGTCTCTCTAAGCAGGTCTGGCTGTGACACTGTTGCCACTAATTACAGATCATGCAGATTAAAACCTGGAGGGGAACGGGCCAATCAAAATCTCCCCTAGAACTCTTCTTCCACATCTTACCTTCTCTTTATCTTTTATTTCGCTGTTCATCACCTTGTCATTACCTCTTGCCCATCTTAAACTTCTCTCTGCATCCCATTGACTTTTAAGTATTTTAACCGCTGAGAACTGCACTTAGAATAAAATGCCATCTTCTCCACTTCTAACAAAGTAAGAGTAAACATGGCATCCCACATGAATGATGCAAGAAACTCAAAATGGTGGAAAATCCAATATGGCATACATTGATAGGCAAACTAAAGATAAACTGGTGGCATCTGAGATGAGTATGCTTAACTCTTTAAACCCTTGGCTGTTTTTGCTTGGTTTTCACTCTCTTTTTACAGCCTCATGCCATAGACATAAGGCATGTCATATTGTAATTTTTAGGATAAGGTATGCTACCCAGAAATGCCATAATTTAGGATGGGAGTGTTTCCCAACCCCGTGCTGCAGATCAGTACCGGATCACTAGGAAACTATGATTCTGCAAAAAAAATCATTATACAATAAGAACAATTTGTCAGTAATGTGTTTTTCTTTGTCTTGTTTCCATTTGCAATAAACAATGTTTTGAATGTCGGGACTATAGGAAGTGTAACGTTGCCATGGAGTGAAGTTGTTCGCTGTGGGCTCAATTTTTTTGGCCTATACTGTATTAGTCTGCATTTTGGGGAATTTGCAGTCTATATTAGCTACCAGCAGTTCCTGTTTGCACTGTAACCATGGAGGTACAGAAAATAACCACTGGATTACTTAGAAAACGTCTAATGTTTTGATTATGGACAAGATATGAGAGGTGTTAAGGTCTATGTGTTCCACAATTACACAATGACAGAGCAATGACTCAGAAGAGGGGGGAATTTTCAGACGCAAAATGCATGAATCTACTGGTAAGTGTTTGTGGTCACAACATTGAATCAACAATAATCTACAATAACAAAAAGATTGAGCACAAAGACCATCAAGAGTAGGAGAGGGAGAGAGGAGACAGGGGTGGCTGCTTGGCAATGGCAAGTCTGGGAATATGAGTGGAGCAAATGAGGATGAACCAGTCACTGCTCCAGACAGGCAACTGAATAGACGAAAAGAATGGAGAGACAGGATGGGAGGGCGAGAGGGAGGAGAGGATTGGGGGAGAGTGTTATTGTGAGCACCTACAAGTGATGGCAGAATCTGGGTGCTGGGTGTCACTTCAACAACAATCAGAACTGACGTCCCAGGTGGTGTGCAGCGGGAAAAGAGAATTCGCCTTCCAGGGCTGAAATATTTTCCATCCTAATCATACTTGGAAATAAATACTGTGCCAAAAAACAGCCTAGAACCCTCCCAGACATGTTATCAACACCAACACAAGCCCAAATGATGAGAGTTAAAGGAATATGCCAAGTTTTCGATGGATTTGAAGAAATGTCTCATTGTTTAACTTAATGTGATGAACATACAGACACTATAATCACTCATGTGTTTTAGCAGTTTGTTGTTTGGACAGTTTAACAAAGACTGATGGATGGCAGGTCACTAGTTTTGTCCAAAATTAGAAGACTAAAGGGGTCATGATAAAGTTTTTTTTAAACTAGCTCACAGCACCAAGTTTCTTAGGTATGTCCAATACAGAAATGCCCAACAAGTTTCCTTTTAAGACCACCTCATCTAAAGCCTGGATTCCACCGGGCACGGCTGCGTCATGTTCTGGCTGCAACGTGGCCGCCGGAGCTGATCGCGTCCATTCTAGACTATGCTTGTGATTCCACCAGATGAGCCACAGCGCGACCCAGAAGCATCCCAGAAGTGGCTCTCTGCTCTGCTCCACGGTGAATACATGGCGAGTCTATTTTCGTCAAGCTGCACAGAGGAGATCGAACCAGGGAGAAAGTCAGACACAGAAACGGCATAGAGAATCCGGTCAATTTTCTAAATAAAACACCCATTGCAGACTCCTGATGTCTGTATAAAATTCAATGGCAAGCCATTCAATAGTTGTTGAGGCATTTCACTTTAAACCACAAATGTCAACCTCATGGTGACTAGAGGAAAAGTCAGGGGATCACCAAAGTCAGTAGGATTCATCCTCTGGAAATCGTGAATGTCTGTCCAAAACTTCATGGTAATTCATCAAATTGTTGATTGAGATATTTTAGTCTGTACCAAAGTGGTGGACCAACCGACAGACCTGCTAACTGACAGACTTTTCCATCCCTAGAGCCATGGATAAAAACATGAATCGAAAGCACATCGAATATGCAGTCTATACATAAACGTGTTACTTTCCACAACCACATGACAGCCAAAGACAATACATCACTATGCAGCAACAGGTCATGGTTACAGTTAGGCAACTAAAACTACGTGGTCATGGTTACAAAGAGACTAACTTTTTCAATTCAATTCAATTTTATTTATATAGTAGAATAGTAGAATAGTAATTGTAGTGTTAATATTAATAAATTAGTAATAATAGGAATGACAGCTATAGGAAAATTAATGTCAGTATTAGTAACAGAGCCAATAACAACAACTGTAGTAGCAGTTATCAAACTGCCCTGCTAAATAAAGGACACACTACTTCCTTCACTGGTGCCGGGTGGAAAATGTGCAGAATTGTCCAACATGAATATTATTCCTAGGGAAAATGGGCTGGGTTTTTTTGTTAACAGTATGTAGTTGTGAGTAATTTGACTTTTTTGTTTTTGGCAGTGAGCAATTTGTGAAACCCCCCCGGTGCTGAAAGGAAGGTCCATCATTGAAAACAGTTTAAGTGAAGTGGACAAACAGCACTGACAACTGGTAATGACTATTCATTAATCTATTGGCCACAATAAGCCTTGATATACTGACGTCATATTGGAGATAAGGTGTGCTGTCTGCAGCCTTTTGTTCAGCTGTTACACACTCTCCTCCACTGTGGGGAGACATTAGGACAATTGCATTTTTTGTTTTTACCTTGTCTTTTTACTTATTTTTCAGCATATGTATGATGGTACAGTATGATTCTGTAGCTTTGTCTATCAAATATATTATAGATATTCTGATTGTGTTTACCCCAAATATTCTGGTTTTGCATACCCCACTTGGATTTAATGGCACTGATGAGTGACATGCTGCTTAGATTCATACAGAAAACACTGTAGAAATCAGGACATGTAGCAGCCAATATCACTATATAGTCATCAGCATAGTAATGATTTAAACTTCGTGTTGAGATTTTTCCCAGGTTTAATTCTGAGAGTTCCCAGGTTTAATTTTGGGAGTATTTCAGGTGTTCAGCCACATATTAATCAGCAGCACAGACACATTTAGCTCTAAACAGTCTCCTTTCACCCATCAACATCACTTTGTATGCCTAGTGGTTCAAAACACTATGTTAGATATTTAGTCTGTCTGTCAGAAAATCTGCCATGAAATTTGGAGAGCAGATTGGCCTTGGGCAAAGGAACTGTCGATTAGATTTTGGTGGTGATCTGGATCTGGGATTTATGCTGTTCCGCAATTATTGTTTTTTTTTTATCTTTAATCATGGAACTGCTAGAGATAGAGACTTGATTTAAAATACTGAAGTTATGTATTCAAGATCAGTGAAGGGAATTATTTTCTGAGAGTAACAGCCTGTTTAATAATTGGTCAGCGTTGGCAGAGGTTTGCCCTCTCCTCTTCACTTTTTACATTACAATGTAAATTTGACCCTTTTTAAGCTCCTATGTTTTCACTTTCACTCCCTTCTAAAAACATAAATCTGCATACACCAGACACTGGCTTAGTACTTTACTATTAAAATGTGAGAGATAGAACTATTGTTTGAGATATGACATCCAAATTATACTTTTGTTTAAATGAAGGACTTCCAGCTGTGAGGGAAATAATGTCCCCATATCACAGTAAAAATACAATGGCTGGTGTGTCCTAAGAGTTGTTCAATTATTTACTGCCTATGGAGCAGCTCCAGGATTTGTCTCTAGATAACATCACCAACAGAATCTGTCTCTCTTTTGTTCAGCTTGAAGACAGACTTGTTGAAATTCATAAATTAAAACTGAGCTGTGCCTATTACAGAAATGACACATGAATCCTCTTTTTTAGGGCGGATTTACTTCATACATGCTAATAAACCAAATTACCCTAAAATTGTTGCTGCTCATCAGCAAAGCATTATGAGCAGATCAAAGACACAAATCAAAAGAAATAAAAGGAAACCTAGCCAGCCGCTAATTATGTGTGGATTGTTAAACAGCCGAGCGAGACACCAGGAGGTTTCTCCATGGTGTTAGTCAAGAAGAAAAAAGATTGAGAGAAAGAGACAATAAGATGATAAAAAAAGAGAGAAAAAGAGATTCAGCAGCTTTGGAAAGAGGGACTGGCAGGCTGACTCAGAGGGAAGAGCAGAAAAGAGGAAGTGTTTTCATCTTCCCTCTTGCTCTTTTTTCTCGCCTTTCCATCCTTTTCTATTTCCATCTTGCTACAGCTATCACTCTTTTCTCCTCTCTTACTTTCTCTCTGGTATTGTTGTCTCCATCAAGAGTTGTCATGACAAGGCTGTATTTCTAATGTTTGACATTTCGCCCTGTGCCTCTCACCTGAAAGAACACACCAGGATGAATGCTCCACGATTTTCAAAGTAAAATCTTGTTATTAGCTAGCGTTTCCCCATTCTAACACGCTCGGCATGCAGATAAACACACTGTACAAATGCATCAACATACACACACATACATGCACACAGAACTGCACACACAGGCACAAAGGTGCATTTAAAAATGGAAAAAATATCAGGCTTTTTAACCTTTCATCTTCGAGTAGAGAAAAGCAGGTTTCTGACTCCCACATCATGTTTCAACCATCAGCAACATCCTCTCCTCCCTCCCTGCACCTCCCTCTGGTTCTCTCTGAATTAAGGTAGTGGATTGATAAAAAGATGTGGGCTCTGGTCTGAATGTGTGTTAATGTAGGCTACAGGCCGCTCATTGTGGCGCTCGGACAGTCAGAGGAAGAAAGGGGAGGATTTGGATCTATTCTCTCTTTCATGCAATTCTTTGCCATTTCCATCTTCTGGTGCCCTTCTAATCATTTTACTCTCATCTCTCTTTCTTTGTCTATTTTTCCTTCTCCATCAGCATTATTCCTTTTTCTACAATTCTCCTTTCAGCTTTTCTATCTTTTTATTGTTTGACCTGCCTTGGTTTTGACGCCCTGACCAAACAATGTCTTCTAGAGTAGTGGATTTCAAAGTCAGGCCCATGGATGGCAAAGGGTTTTACATCACATCTTCAGGAAATTGCCAAATATTTATTGTAATATATGTAATTTTAAGCTCCATTAAGCAATATTTTGACAAGCTCTCATACCAAAATTATGCATATAATGAATTAGAAAATTACTCATGTGAGCAATTCTAATCTGGCATCAAAATCTACTTGGTTGAGGTTAGGAAAATCTTGTCGTCATGGATAAAAGTAACTGATACTGACTGATGGTAGAAGACACAAACGGCGGTGTCTGTTTTCAAAGTCACACACTTAAATGACAAAATAGTCATCTGTCATTCCAAAATGTCCTTCCAAAATGAAACATATGAGCATTTTCCGATCTGGCACCCTATTGGCAGGCCAGTGTCCTTTGTTAGTTCTTAACAAAAGCGTTACAAATAACTAGTACAAAAGTGACAAATATGACTGTTTTCTGATCTACCACCTCTATGATTAATGTTTGGCTAAATTTAGGCAACTAAGGTAAGGTTAGGGAAAGTTTGTGGAAGAATGGAAAGTATCCAGACAAATTTTGACCACACCAGGGTCTTCATCAGCCCTTTGGGGACCTGATGAAGATAGGGTCAAAACATTGCCTTTTTTCAGTCCAGTTCAGTTTTGGGAGCTTTATTCCAGTGTGTAATTAATCTATTTCTCTCATTTTTCCTTGGCCTAGATGTGGGACAGGATCTACACTGGGTATATCTGGGAAAATCCTGCTTGACCTCTTTCTTAAGAGGTTTTGTGGTGCTATAGCCTAGATGTGGGACAGGATGAATGAAATAGGCTCATTTCTGATGTTGACATGAATAAAATGACAAAATTGCGGTACAGCAGATTCTACTAAGGATCTGCGCTCCTGTCTGCAGCTCTATGTGGCTTTAAGTTGTTTTTGCCTAATTCTTTTGGTTTGAGTTTGGCTGAGTCTCAACTCCTCACATAAAACCAACACAATAGCTCATACAAGAAGACTGTATCCTACCTGCTCACGCACCCCAAACATCTAGCAAGCCAAACAGAACATGATATATCCCTGAGGAGCTGGCAAACCAATCCAGATAAAACACAAAACAAAATTGGACTTCTATTGAACAGGTGCTTAAACTGGAAGACTCCATTGGGATGTCCATATTGTTTTTTTTCTGGAAGGTGTGTAAGTAACATTAAGTACCCACAATACCAAATTCAAACTAAGTTTTCCTATTTGTTTCCAATGAAATCTTATCAATGGTGGTCCATGGCCTTAATATGAGTCTGTCTGGGAATCCATCAAATGGAAACATTTGCTCTGGAGAGATAGATAAGCAACAGTACAGCAGAGAGCAGGTCGATAGGCCGACACCAAAAAGCAGGATTTACTCAAAATGGATTAGATAGCCTTACTTCAAAACTGTATATTGCAATTGACAGCTGCAGCAGGATCACAGCCAGCACCGTGTGAGATCCTGGCAAGGTTTGGTCAATTCCCATCAAGTCAATGGACGTGGAATTTGTCCATAGGTGCCTGATCCAATTCATGGCACTGACGCAGACGTGAAGTGAAATTGAACAGTGGACTGACTGTGCAAGGCAGTGTTATTGGTCTTTTCCTCCGCTGAGGGAGACAGAAGGAGAAGGCCACTCTCTCTGAGGTGTTGTGCACACCTTGTAGGCTGCCAAGCCCCATTAGAGGGTGACAAACAGACGTCCACTCGGCTCAGCGCTGTCAGACCCCGGTAATGAAAGACACATCAGCCTTAGAAAAAGCAGAGGAGGAGGAGGAGGTGGGAGGACAACAACAGGCCATGCACTGACACAAACACATTTTAAGACTAATGGCTTAAATGTAACTGCACTGTGTAGCAATGCAGGGCAGGAAAAAATGTTCTCTTAAACTATATAATGAGAGGAAGGCGAGGGACAAGAAAAGATAAAAATAGATAAGAGAATCATACAAACATACAAGATAAATGAGAAACATGAACAGAAGGTTGTGCGAGATCTCATGAAAGAGAGAACATGCAAAGGCAGGAAGGAATAAAAGAGTGAGAGTCCTTTGCGACTCATTGAGCTACATGTGTCGATGCCACACCATTAAATGGCAAGATACAACGTCAGTAATTATCTCTGTTTCAGCCACATTGCTATCAAATGATTTAATGATACTAGTAAAGCCCTAACACAACAAAGCATCTATCATACGTTCTGTAGTGGAGAATTGTGCTCTCCATAATAAAGCTTGTGTAGAGCATTTCTATTCCCTTTGCAATGAATGAGAGTTGCACTTTGTGAGGCGTGCAGGAATCCATAAGTACATAATAATGAATTATACACAAGTTGGAAGACAGGTGCAGCTACAGACATTATGGATTGAGCAGTTTGGGAGTCTTGTCATCATAACCTATGGATGCTGGTGTAGGAACACTCTCTTGCTGATGCAGAGGGGATAGTGAGGCAGATTGTGTCATTCTCTGTCCCTGCCTGCTTTGTACACTTTCCAGAGAGGAAGGATGATACTTGGCTCTGTCCGGGGGGAAATGTATTTTCTCTGCATGGATGTGGGGCAAGAGCAAGCGGCCTTATAAAATCTTTATATCTCCCTGAGCGCTGCCTTGAAAGCGGGAAGAGAGGAAAGATACGGAGAAAGAGAGTGAGACCGGGGGTTATCGAATTGATTCATTTAATGGCATTTGTAGCACAACCAATGTCATACTTTTCGCTGTGTTGTCTCTCAAGTCAATCAGAAAGAACTGTGTACATGATGAAAAGTTATGAACTCGAGAACAAAAAACTGAGACAACAAGGTATTTAATGGCTGATATCAGTTAGACCGATATCAGTTTGCAGATGTTATCAAAAATTGGATATTGCTGACATGGTCGTTTCAGCCCTGATAAGATGGACATTATGCAGTTTGTTTGATTACATTGTTGCATGTAAGAAAGATAAATTAGTTGTATTTCTGTGCCGTGGTAAAATTGCTGCTTTTTCAGTCTGTCAAGAACACAAATTTCAGTGAAAAACTGTCCTCTGTCCTGCTGTCCTCTTTTTTGGTCCTTTCTAGCCACTGAAATGGCTAGAAATGTAAACATATTGATTATTGGCGCAGAAAAACAGCTATTAGCAGCTTTACAAAATAAATCTCCTCTTGAAAGCCTTTACCAGCCCAATCAAGTGGCAACACAAAAAAAGAAGAAAAAAAAACACGCCTCATCTGAATGTGTGCATAAATGTGTGTATGTGTCTGTCTGTGTGTAGGTTCCTCTCAATGGAAAATGACACACTGACATTTCCGTTGTGGTGTCGATGCTTGAAAAGCAGCACACCATGAGAAACACCAACACCACTGAGCAATTCAATACTGGCCTGACAAAATCATTACGCTGTTTCCTCTTAGGTTAAAACCCCACACTACATGGCCACTTAGGAATATGGATCGGACTTGTAAAATAGTGATAAAGGGCAGGTTAATGCAATCAATTATTTTTTAACAGTAATTGCTATGCAAGAGTCCTTGACATACCCACACAGTCTATCTCTGTGTAATATAATGGGCCTCAATGATTCTTTTGTGTGGGTTTTTGCTTGTAGTTGGCCCCCTGATGACATTTAGAAAGGAACAAAAGATCAGTCCATTGGAAGAATCACATTTTATGGTTAAGTCCCTGTTTTAGGTACAATTAAAGCAAAACACTGTAATGCCCAAGACAGTAGTCAGAGTGTATACCTCCCACAAGGCTGCATAATATTAGTGTTATTTTTTTTTTATTACATTACATAATGTTACATTTATTTAGACTTTTATCCAAAACTACTTAAAATAAGTGCATTCAACCATGTGGATACAACCCAAAAATTGTACAAAAAAGTACATCAACTTCATCAAATATGCTGTAGTGCTACATTTAGAAACAATAAGAGATATAGTTTTTTGTTTTTGTTTTTTTTAATGGGCAAAGCTGCAGTCTGAGTTTTCAGCCTGCGACGGAAGATGTGTAGAGTTTCTGCTGTCTGATGTCAATGAGGAGCTCGTTCCACCCCAGTGTGTGGGAGAACTTGGGTGGGGTGAAGAGCAGCCAAGCTGCTGCATTCTGGATGAGCTTTTTTAATAAAAGGCACAGTAATGTTTAGACGTTTTTAAATCTACATCTGGATTTCTATCAGCACCATCGTTGTGACAACTGGCTGATGGAAGCAATAACTGAAAAACCAAGAAGAAATATTTGAGCGTCATTTCCAAGTGACATTTAGGCTACACTGATCATGTTCCTGTAGTGAAAAGGCAAAATGTCATCAAATTTATCAGTATCACTCATAGTTGAGTGATATGTCATCTGAATTTGGCTGCAATTGCATAATACCTTTAAGAGTTGGACAGTGTAAAGAGAAACTTCAGAATCAGAATCAGAATGTACTAGCAAACAATATGATACACTATAAAACACTATAAAAACAGGTCAGTAAATAGATTAAGTATCATCAACTTAACACCATGTTTTAGTTTGATCACGCCCCTTAATTAATTTAAACCCAGACTCAAACCAAAGGTTTAAGTTTCTTGCAAATCTGATCACATACATTATCACATAGAGTTGCACAACTGTGCAGTGTGAAGCATTGTACTCAACATTTTGTGAACATCTCTAGATGGCAGCAACAGTCGAATCAGCCGAATTATCATCCCGGGTGAGGTTACACTTTGAATGGCAAATACGCCATACCAAAAACAAACCAAATTTAGATAAATGCACTGCTTGTCAAAAAACAAATTTGAACAAGAAAATCTGTTTGTGCAGTAATGGGCATGTACCATGCTTTTTTCTTCCTTACTATTTTGTTGGTATTTTTGCCTTAGTTGAAGAAATGACAGTTTAGATACAGGCAGGAAACAGGGGGGACAGGAGTATGAATGCAACAAAGGGCCCCTGTCAAAATTGAAACAGAGACAATGTAATTATATAACATCAAGGAATCTAATGACATTTGAACATTTGCTTCTACACCTTAAGGTTCAGCTGCTATGAGGCAATGTGTAAAATGGCCACATGGTGGCTCCATTTAATCCAGATCCACATCAAAAACTAATTAGTTATTTGGCCCCTGGTCTAACATTATACCTTATTTCATTGATTAACACTAAAACCTTTCTGGGATGTTCTACAAACTGGCAGACAAACAAGACTATAAAGCTTCCTCCTCTGTGGAGGTTAAAATGTTCTTTTCTCATGCTCAAACTGCAGTCTACATCGAAAGCTAATAACGGTATTTGCCAAGTATTGCTGTGTATATTGTAAAAGCCTTTCCATTAAAACTCAACATAAATCTGTCAGGGAGCTACGTCAAATGAGCAAATGAGCACACATCACATGAACACACACCACGGGGGGTTAGAGGACGAGGGCAGATTTTTCCCAGCACTCCGGGGACCCTCATTACAGCAGAGAGTGGGTGCAGGAAGACATGGCAGGGCGGGCAAGTGAATAAAGCAGCATGGGGGCAAGACATTGGGACTTCTTGCATCAGTCTGTTTCCTCCTTATTAGTCACCTTGTGGTACTGCATGTACAACTGACCACAATACTGAGATCACCGGCGTCTGCAGAGTGACTTTGTGCAGAGGTGTCTGTAATATGACAGTGAGAAAGCTTTTCATTCGCTAGTCAGGGGCAAGATATTCCGGGAAGATCCACCTGCTGAGTTTACAGATGTCAGAACAGGATTTATGGATGTCCAAATTCAATTCATACCTCTTGCCCTTTTTACACTTGCCTAGTGCAGCTTTAAAGGTTTGATTCACCCAAATTACAAAAACAAAACATTTCCTTTCTTAACTCTAGCCATTATCTAGCTGAGATTTTTGCCTCCACCGCAATATAAGAGAGGTGATTGGAATTTAGTTTGTGGTGCTAACAGCATTGAAAAATCATATTAAAAAGATTCAGCTGCAACGAGTCTTTCCAGAATCAGTGTCCCTGTTTCATTGAAATACTTTATATTGAGTTAATAGTCCTGATGAAAACTGTTGACAGGAATGTTTGTGAACTATCCAAAGTTGTATAAACACACGTGTCTGCAAAAACAGTTATTTTTTGTTGAACACAGATTTCTATTCACCTGCACTTTGGGTGGAAGGTGAAATCTCAATACCTGGACAAATTAAACCAAAACTATCTGTATCACAAAACACCACTGGGGCTAAGTGTGAAAATAAGCTTCCCTCAAGACATGTTTTAAGACATAAAATACTTGCTTTGAATCAGAATTTGTGTCTGATATAGTTTGTCCACAAAAAAGTTTATTATCTTGTTAAAGATTCTTAAAATTTCATCTAGTGAAATTGAAATTCATAATCTATGACTATGTCTAATTCATACAAACTTTTATACTGTTTGCTGTTTGTTGTTGTTTTGTCTTGTAAACTGATCCTGAAGCAGTGCACAGAAACTGTCATGTTTCACATTTATGGTTTCTCACAATTTCTCTCTTATACAGAGAATCCAAGGACAAAGACAGCATTGTGCTGCCTGCGCTGTTTGACTGACAAGTGATCTCAGAAAAACACAAAGCAATACGTACTAACCAACATAGATTTTGCCAGAATAAAAAAAAACAACAACGGAGGGATGTCACAGGTGAGAGCTTTAAAAGCTTGCTTTGGTGACACGGGCAGCCACTGATGTGAGTACTTTATGTAACAGGAATAGCACGTCTTTAACTTAAGTAATGTGATTCATTGCTTTTGACAGTCGTATGCTGTTGCAAATCACACTATAGCAACCGGAGAGCGCGCACATATCTTAAAAGCCACTGACTGAACTTCTGCTTCCCAGCCCACGCTGAAGACAGATGACAGCTACTTAGCCTTTTCCAATTATGACTTAAGTTAATTGAGAGGAACGACAAGCACATTTTAGTCAGTGTTGTTGAATTGATGGGCATTCTACAACAGTGGGAACTATTAGAGCTTGTTTATGAAAATAACACGAGAGTAATACCCATATTCTTCATAATATGTTTATCTTGTGCAACATATACTGTTCCTTTATACTACTAGAGACACAGCAGCGTGTGCAAGACACTTAAATCTAAGGTTTGAAGGCATAATCAAGATTTTTTTGTTGCTTTCTCTCTGTGTTTGTGTGGTTGTGTGTGTGTGTGTATATGGGGAACTTTAAAGGGCTTTCATTCAGCCGTTCAGCTAATTTGATTTTAAATCTGGCGAGTGGCCGAGGTAATATAGGGACTGAGCTGTCATCTGGGCACAGCATCAAACCCTTGGTAATGAACAGGGATGCAATCCCGGCAAACACCTCGACCAGTGGCTCTACAGAGAGAGGTAGAGAGAGGGAATGGGGGATGGTGTTGGGAGAATGGAGCTCTGACTCGGAGGTATCCCAGGTCACGAGGAAGAGGAAAGCCAAATCAGAGCCTTTTGATTCTGCTCAACCCCCTGGCCTCTTGAAAAAACCAATTACAACTTAATCTGCACTGGAGACAGAGGCGAACAAGTTAACATGGACGTCCAAGCAATGAGAGCAGCGGAAATTGGAAAATAAAATACTGACTGAATTATAGCGTGTGGGTAGTTTTCAATTGAGAAGTGACAGCTGATGTTACATCTTCAATCATCTGTGATGCTTAACTTGGTTATATTAGAGAGGGTTTATATTTCACTGTTAAGACTTAGTTATGATCACCGGCAATCTCTTTTCCCTACTGAACAAGTTCAAATTATTGAGTCGTTTGTATTCATTCTGAATGCACAAACAACAATGACCAATTATTTATCAAGTAATCTAAACATCTAGAAAGATAGGGGTGAAAAAATTAGTTATAAAACCTGTAATAAAAGTAATACGCATTAAGAAAGCGGTTTGGTTTTGTAAGATCCGTAACCAGAAATGGCAATTATTTTCCAAGCCACACCAGCCCATTTCACCTTTCATTGCACTAATAAAGCCAGGATTCACATTTCAGTCAAAAAGAGCATGCTTATTGCTGTTTATTTGAACTATGGAGTGTTAAGTATTTTAGTTTGATTTGTTTGGTCATGAAGAATAATGTCATTAGAACCCTGGTGGGACTTAATATCTGCACCGACAAAGTATAGTTATAGCTTTTGGTTTTATACTAAACCATTTTCTCAGTTTTCCATTACAGTCTTACAGTAGATTTGTGAGCTTGACAAGTCATGCATGAGGATTGAGAAGGAAGCAGTATATTAAACTATATTTTGGTAAAAAATGTGACTGCTTGGAACATACTAAGCATACAGAGGAGAAGTTTGCAGAAGGAGCGGTTTGAGATGTTTCTGTAGATGTTTTGATACTGTTTTCCCAACCGTTAATCTAAGATAACCACAGCCACCAATCTCTATGAAGCAGAAAGCTACTTTGAGTGTTTCATACTCAAAAGATTTTGGTTTAATCAAATGGTTAACATTAAATTTGATTATAATACAATGTTACAAATGAGACCAAGTTCACTGTCGCCTTTCAATAAAATTATTGTGTGGATCATGGGTAGTGAAAGCATATTTGAAACCAATTACAGGCAATCATTGCAAAAAACAAGAGTTTATGGCTACAAGACAGATGTTGACATCTGTTAGTCAGTAATTACTCATGGAAAGCCTGGCATAACACAGTAAACTGACGGTAAACCACACTAAGTTGATGTTTAAATTCAGCTAGAACTTTGTGTTCTTGGGTTCTGATCTCATAAGATTACAAAAACTCTGTAACTGTTGAATGAAGAAATTATTTTAAGTCCATGTAACTGGTCTTAGCTCATAATAATAATAATAATAATAATAATAGCTCAGACCAATGAAAAACAAATCATGGTCTGACCAAAGGGAACAAACTGCTCTCTAGAAGTTCTGTAAAATGGTCATGAGAGCTCACTGTTGCCTCATTTGCTTTTGCTTTGCACAAATCTAAAATTAAACGTTTCCAACCATGTGTAACAAAACTACCATGCCAACAAATTAGACAGTTAGTAGTTAATGCAAGATCCCCTAGAGGCTGCAATGTTAACTACACTGCACAAATATGTTGGCCTTGAAAGTCTTCAGTAGTAGGGCTAAAAATATACACAGTTTGTCCTTTAACTGGCACCAATATAATGCCAGAGAGTTACTGTAATCAAAAGGTTTACTGCAATGTATTTACTAGATTATGTGAGCAAACTTTACAAATTGGCCTAATGATGGCTCTAATGGAAAGCTAATGAAATGTCCAAGAAATGGTTCATCCTCGATGGAACAGGGGCAGTTTGCACTTTCAGTTTTGGTATTTCTTGAGAATTTGACCTGTGTTACCGGACAGTGCAGGAAAAGTCAGGAGGCACAACCCTTTGGGGACCACGAACATTTCAACCAATTGTCATCGGGATCTGGCCAGCAGCTGTTGAGATTTATTTCTCAGGTCAAAGTGTTGGAGAGATGCAGCGAAAAGCTAATTTGTATAGTTCCTTAAATGGATTTTACACCTCTATACTTTGATGAGTCAATTAGAGTGATACAAAAAAGAAAGGTGAGCACAAAAAAAGATGAAAATAAACCAGCTCAAATGGTTTAACATCATGACATGGGCAGGCTCTTTGGATTACAGTAAATCAAAATTATGTCTGAGTGAAATGTCCATAGAAAGGCAGAAAGTTAGTGATACTGGCCTTTCAAGCTCTCTCTACATTCTTGTCTCCTTCCTCTGCTCCTGCTGTAGTGGTCAGTGAGCTCCGAGGCAACTTTGATGAATTAATCCAATAGAAGAAATTGGTCTTTCAAATGTAAAGAGCACCTTGGTTCTGGAAAGTAACTCATGGGCACAAATCAGCATGAGAGGAGAGGTGAATGGACGAACCTGAAAGAAACTGACTACACTGGAGGGAGTGTGTGAGTGAGTGTGTGCCACAGCGAGTCAGGAGGGAAGACGTGTTCTAGGTAAGGTGTTTGTGAACGGGATCTTCAGAAGAACTCAACTGCCAAAAACCTAAGGATCAATCCTGACCCAAACGAGATCTCAGGTCCAAACTTTCAAGTCGGCCCAGGTTCTGGGGTGGGTCTGATCGGATCCCAATAGTTTCTACATAGTGAACAAGCATGAATTTGTTTGTGGCTTGCATTTTTAGAAAATGCGATAGAAACAAGATAGGGAACAACTAGGATTACATATCAAAAATCACTTCTGAATTGGAGCGATTTTCAAATTTGTAAGAAATGGGGAATTTTTTGATTCCACTTATTGATTCCTGAAAGTAAATTACTCTACACTGCTACATTACCTTCTACTTTGCAGGTTAAAGGCAAGAAAATGATAAAACAGCTACCTTTATTATGGTTTGATTGTAATAAATATTAATTGATTGTTAATGTAAGAAGAATCATTGAAGAATCCAATTGTTTGTGTGAATGTTTACGGCTGCCCAAATCTCCTGAACATAAAGGTTTTGCTTTAAAAGTTTTGGTTTTATTTTCTTACTCAAATAATATGCCAAGAATCTGAAGCAGGGACAGATAAGAACTGGAATCAATGAGCAGAATGGAAATTGATTAAATCTAAAATCTAAACAATGTCCAATGCTTCCCACTCATAAAATAGTCAAATGAGGTCTAAAATGGTATCTGGTCTGGGAAAAGTTTCAAATGAATCTGACAGTATAGTCCAAAAAAATCCTTTGGCATTTTTAGACAGTGCATCATCAAACAGTAAGTGTTTGATTCTCTGAATTCAGGTCAGTTCATTTCTTTTGGGCTTGGGGCCCAGTTATATTCAGGTTATCGTCTGTGGTCTTTATTAAATAGCCAGGTCCATCTTGGGTTTGGATAAAATGGTCATGACTGTGTTTTGGGTTGAGTACAGACAGCAGAGTTAGTTTTACTCATTTTGAGATTGATTGTAATGATAGGAGTTAGGACAACCAATTGCCTTCAAAACGGCATTCAAGGGAATTTATTGCAGGTTGCCTGATCCAACATCTGCACAAACCCACCTGTTGCGACAAATATATTAAATTAAGACAAATAGCCAAATGAAACCTGTTTTTTCACATTTAGCTTTCCAAATGATTTCCTCTCATCAATTTGGAAGAAAGATTTCTGTTAAAGATAACAAATTGCATCAAGGAGAGTGTGATTTGATCAAGCGTCTCTAGAATTGACTGGTATATTAGCTTATTATTCCTTAAATTAGTCTGTGACTTCACTGTGGTTTTCATTACTTGCTTAATTACTGTAATGGACATGAGTTCACTGTAATCATGTAACATATCAGATAAAGATGATGATTCCCCCCCCCCTTTTAAAAAAATAAATACCACTCTTCAGAATGACAGACTCTAGCATGCGTTTGCTCACGGCAATTACTGTAGATTTTACATGTGTGCTTGCGGCAGTTGAACAGGATGTAATACTGGTGCAGAGACATTCCTGGGGCAATTTCATGTTGGATTTCAACCCTGAGGAGTTAAAATGTGAAGTAAAGCTCAATAGACATACAGTACAACTGCTAGCAGTACAGCTCAGAAAGAGCACATTATAAACAACCTCAGTAATGATTGAAACCCAAATGAAAATGCTACTTGCTGCTATCCATTCCAACTTTGTACTAACAAAAAAGAACTCAATGCATCTCACTTATACGCCTCTTTGTTCAAGCACTCTTAAAACAAGAGAAGGAAAAAAGCTGATAAGTTTCAATTGAGCATAAACTCAATCAGGGCATCTGAGATTGGCCTCATGAGGATGAAGCAATGTGACAGGCCTAAAGAGGTTAGACGCCAGGTTTATCCAATTACAGCTCAGCAATAAACAATCCCAGAAACCCTCTATCCCCCAGTCGGCTCATTGCTCTCTCTCTCTCCTCACTCAGTTTGAAACTTGACCCACCATCTGTATCTATATATACCGCTGACGGATTCCCTTGCAGTCAGCACTGACACTACTTGTGATGAGTGTGTGCGACTTACGTATGCCAATCTGCCCTGGCGGCATGCAGCCCACAGTGCTCCTGCCCGCTAAGCAAATATTCACAGACACTGATGGCGTCGTTTTTTTCTAGATTAGTGGAGAGCCGTCTGCAGATGATGATAATGAGACACTCTATTTCCCCTACTCTGGCCATTTGAGAGAGTCAGATGGACGAATAATCTGGTTTGCGCTGGGGGCCTCATCCATAGAGTCCCACCGTCGCGTTGACATTAGCACTAAGACTTATTAGCACATTAGCCTGAATGGGCGATGATATGTTCTCAGTCAGTTAAGCGGAGTATTATAGCGGCTGTGTTACGGTTATGGTGATGGCTTTACGGAGTCGGTGACAACTCCATTGATCTCCAGACGCACCTGCTAATGCCAACATTCGAGTGAACAACAAAATATTCTGAGATTTGTGAGGATGATGGAATTTACAGAATAAACCACAGGGTGTGGAAGATCTAGATTTAGCTTAATTAAAAAGACAAACAGGCAAATAAAAAGAGGCTAGAAGAAGCTGTTCGTTTCAAAGTAGGGACTGAAAAAGGTAATGGATAGAAGGTTCCTGCTATCTTAAGGATCACAGTCAGGCGATCGAGACTAAGTGAACCGGTTTGAGAAGGGAAGCTTTCAAAGAATCTATTTTGATCCTAATTTAGCGGTCTGGATGTCCCTGGAAAGCAGGAGCCCTGCAGTCTAGTCATTATACACCACAGGCCATAGACACAGATCTATAAATGTTTGGTATTAAACGGACCCATTGATGGTCTGCCCTCACTCCCTTTGCTCCCGTTAATGGAGCTTTTATGAATCTCAGGCCTCATTTGTCTCTCATGGTTAGGGGCTTTCAGCAGTCTGAATTGTGTAATAATGGCAAACCCAATTTGCTTTGTGCTACGTTAATCTCAACACGCCCCTTCTCTCTCTTTCATGCTTCCCTAACTGCATTCAGCTCATTCATCAATGATTCTATTATCACTCTGTTCTTCTGACTGTGTGTGTGTGTGGGGGGGATCATAAAATAAACCCAAATTATGCCACTCTACTCGTAACAGACAAGTAAAGCAACAATGATGAAATTCTGAAAAAAGCCATTAACGATGGGGCCATTATCTCCTTTAAAATTCCTTTTTTGTTCAACATAAACCAAAACATTTCCTCAAACAATCAGACCATTTTTAATGATTTTTTTTTTTAAAGTAACAGAATGTGGTCTCGGTAGAGCTTCCGTTTAAGCCGCCGGTATTACAGGAAATTACTGATTGAGGTTAAAGGGCTCTGTGTTTTGGGAACAGACACATTGGTCTCAGAACAGCCATGCAGGACTCTAATTGCAACGGAAACTGCAGTTACTGCTTTGCCTGCATATGGAAAATGACAAAACAATGACCTTTCTACAACAGACTGCACATTACACAAATTTCTGTTTAGTCCTCTTTCTATCTCTCTAGCAAACATGCACACAGACATCCCCTTTCATGTGGACAAAGTTGACTTAAATGAAAGCATTCAGACATGGAAACATCCCATAAATTGCTTATTTTAATAGTAGAAAATATTAAAAATGTTTTGTTTTGTTTTTTATTTGGCATTTTTGCCTTTATTGGACAACTGATATGAGTATAAATGCAGACAGGAAATGAGGGAGGAGAGAGAGAGAGATGGGTATGCTTGCTTTTCCTACTGTGACATGTCAAAAAAATATTCTGTGAAAGCGGAATTACATCAAATTTTGCAGAATTGTTTGGTGTTGTGAACATATCTAAAACTGGTTACAAATACATGTTGTGTTCAATTATGACAAATAGGAGAAGAACTTGGCAACCATAAATAAAGAAACGGTATGGAATGAATATCAGAAGAATAATTAAATAACAGAAATATTTAGGGTTCAGCTGAGTACTGTACATACAGAAAGACTGAATTTATAGGAGAAGAACCTGGCCTTACTTTTTCACCAAAATCTCAAACATAGCTTTTGATATACAGTATCCTAACAAAAAACCAACAAGCAGACAAACAACAAATGGGACCAAAACCATAGCTTCCCTGGTGAAAGACATTCCTATATATGTATTCAAATTAGTATGCAAATATCACTATACCTGTAAGGGCCTATTAATGACCCCACTTAATCCCTAAACGCAAAACAAAATAATATACAGTTTATCAGGTCAGACTATAGACTGTATATAAAGAAGTGGAGACGACTCGTCTCCCACTGTACAAAAATTAAGCCAAAATATCCCGGATACGGGAGCTGCCATCTTGCGCTGGTGATGTCATTTGGAGCCAGAGTCTGCGCAGTAGTGATCGGGTTTGGAGCTGCGGTATCGAGATCCCGCCCATACACCTGGCCAACTCAATCACAAGCAGGGCTCAGCTGTCAATCATGACGTAAAACCCCATTTTTATAGCATCAAATAACTAATTAAAACCAAACTTATCCGAAAAAATGAACACTTGATCATACATCAGCATGATAAGAATGACCTTAAATGACAGAAACCATCTTTGGGAAAAAATGTATTTGAAGTCTACTTAGATTATTCAGTTTGGCCCATGTCCCATCCGCTAACATAGAGGGGGCTGGGTTTATGACCTATACTGCAGCCAGCCACCAGGGGGCGATCGAAATGTTTTAGTTTCACTTTTGGGGAGCTGCCTATCTTTATATACAGTCTGTGTGTCAGACACATGTATACAGACATTTTCAGTGGTAGTGAATATAGGTGGTATAAATGTATACCAAAACCGTAGTATAACTCTTGATATCACAACATTAAAAATGACAAATAGCGAGTGAAACTGGCTTTTTTGACTCATATCCTTGACACCCCTGAAGTTGAATATAGTTAAAATGGAAGAGAATACCAATCTCATAATTTACACAGGTTCTAAAAGGTTCCAGATCACCATTTCATAGAGGTGTACTACTTGGTTCATTCAGGAAAATCCCACTGCATCAGAGGCAGAGGGAGGGATGAGATGTTCAGAGAAAAGACAAACTTTGTTGGATGCAAAAGAAAACAAGATGGGACTTATCTTAAAAAGATTTTAGCTGAATTACCTTCAGATTTTTTGAAAGTGTGTGTGCATATTTTACTTCCTAATGAATAAAGCTCTGTGATAATCAATCTCTTCATCATGTAAATTAGGTACTGTATCTAGTATCAAGTGTGTCTATCAAGTTGATTATCTTGATTTTAATGCGTAAGACATCTATTCCCTTGATCCACAAATCCTCAAATATGGAGGTGCTCTCAGTGGAGTATATGATTGACTGTGAAGTTCATTTCACAGGTTGAACATTACTTTGAGGGAATGTCCACTATGTCTTGTTCAATTTTTCTAACTCCGCTGTGACTCAGTCAGGTGTCAGAGTGTGATAGTGAGTGAGAGGTCAGTATAAGAGAAGCGATGGTAGGGTGAACACTCATGCGAGTGAGAAAAGATCTGACATGAAAATGAAGCGGAACATCCTTCTGGACATGTGAAGATCAATCACATCTTTTACTGGTGTATGAATAATTACCTTTAAAAACAATTCTGACTATATTATCACTGCAATTATTTATTTCCTCTGTTAATGAGGTCATTAAATGTGGTGGAAATTAAGGGAATGGACTAACAAACTGGTGATTATAGTGCAGAACTGGGAATAGGATATTTATTTAAGATTTCTCATCATTTCAAGATATGACATTTTTAAACATTTTCACTGTTCTCTCTCCACTTACCACTACTCCACTACTTACTAGCAAGAAATCTTGCACATGTATCATTCAATTATGTATCACTGAGTATTTTGATGCAGACTAAACATTTCTACTCTTCAAAAATGTTACATGATTGCACAGCCTTGTTGGAGGTATGCGGTCTTGGAGTGGTTTTCAGTTTAATAAATTTCACTATATTACCTTCCCTGGTGTTGATTTATTTGACTCAGTTCAGCTACTAGTTACATGAACAGGTACTGCTGAGTGTTTTATCCAGAGTGGGATGGCTCTCCAGCAGAGAAGTAAATGTAGGCAGATTGACAATTTCAGTGGCTGAAAGTCAGGCAAAACAATCCCTGTGATTCCAAACAGTCCTGTTTACATTCTAGTCTCAACCTTATTCTTTTAACTACAATTCATATTAGTTTTAGTTATTTCTGAATGGCTGCTGTTAAAAATGAATATCAGCCTTACGCTTTTGTTCAGATTAAATGTAGATTTTTATAAGGCCTTGAAAGTAGATGCACAGTACACTGTGTCTGCCTTTGCCAAGGAGGTTATGTTTTCGTGGAGACAGTGATGGCAAAAAGTACAAAAGCGATATTTCCACCTGCTTTCCGCAGTTGTTGTTGTTACAACCACAGCACGCTTGTTTGACATAATGTAATTTTTAATAGTTTTGGAAATATATCCAGACACAGTGGTTGATGGCGCTTGCAGATTTTGCATATCATAGAAGACTGGACTATTGGCCTTGTTGGAGGTCAGCGCTCTCCGAGTGCCCTTCTAGTTGATGTATGTACTTTAATATCTATATATATCAACATGGCTGAACAGAAAAACACATTTAGGGCATAGCTCAGTGGTTTCCTAGTAATTTTCTGTCAAAGATAATCCGTCCTGCTACCTTACAGATGAGCCAGAGTAAGAGAGGAGAGGGGAATGAAGACTGCAAAAAATCAGTAAACCTTTATGGCAAAGCTTTAGGCACATACTGCATGTCTCCATTTGCTTGTGTAAATCATGAATTGGATTGTTGTCATGTGATAAAACAAGGAGCCTAACACATGGACCAGAAAATTTTTTAGCCAGTATTACATGTCATTTGTGGAGTACTTGATTGATATGCAACAGATTAAACCAGGATGATTGACTTCTATGACTGGTTTTCAAAACTTGCTATTTTCTGGTGTGTTTGATCCCAAAAGTTAACCGTAATGCATGAAAATGGTGTTGAGACTCTATATTTCACATAGGATAAAAATTAGACCACCCTACATGGTCTGTTGACACATCCTGGAAACTCCCCTGATCTAAATTGTGTTCGAGATCCGGGCAGCTCCAGACAAACTGTGATGGATCTGTATTGGCAATGAAGCCTAGTCCATTTCTGATCATTTGTTGGTTGGTTTGTGGTAAGCAAGTGAACTGTAAGTTAACTACAGAGAGCACAGTTTAGTTCGCTAAGCCCTGCCTCCCTTAGTTACTGTTGCTACGTCTGTCATTACAATGATAAGGGTGGTAAATTTAAGACTCAAACTAAGTAAGCTTTAAAACAATGGATCCTTGATTTCAGACAGTTGTAGACAAAAGCAGGCTTCTCATTTCTAGCTGGCGACTGTCGATTTTGCCAGCTAAAATTTCAATGATGCTGGCAGGTTTTATCAGCTGTAGCTACCAAGCAAATTAAGCTAACATTAGCTCCATCAGTTGGTTGAAAAGGCTATGTTAGTGTTTTCGGCAGACTGTTTGGTCTCTGGTAACGCCACGCCCCCCAAGTCCCATGCACACCACTTCAGCATATGGAAAAATCCAGTGCTTGACAGGACTGCCGTGCATTCTTATGGTTGCTAAGCTATGATAAGGACGATCACTGTTAGGGGGAGGGGTTTAGCAAACAGTCAATTTGCGAGCAATGCAAGCTGAGCTCCCATATTTCAGCAATTAGTGACATTTTGCATGTAAACTGCATCCAAAAGTGCATTTAAACATTTCTGTTGATACTGGAGCTCTAGGGATGAAGAGATATTCAAATCCTGTTCAAAGCGTTCTGCCTCAACAGATCCATACTGACAATCATCTCTCCATGGCTATTATACAAAACACTAAAGGAAACTATACAAAAATATTACAGGAAACCATTAAAGGAAAGCTGTGATGCCGCCTACATTTTTTCAATGCAAACCTATTTAAACTATCAAATAGCTTTACGTATTAATATGTAGTCCTATTTTATGTTAAGGTCCACTGTGAAGCTGTATTTTTGAGAGAAATAGGTAACGGTATCAGCAGATACTCAAAATCAAAGGACTCAAATCAGGTCATCCCTAGTTCTAAACCAGCCCATGAGCACTAGCCAAACACAAGTTGGAAGATTTCTCTCATCTTTCTAACCTTGTTAGAACATTTGGTGCTCACTGGATAGAATTATAAAAGCACACACATTCTCAGAGTACACATGCAGAGCGAGAGTCACAAATGTGATTTGGACAAAATTAAAGTGCAAGCACTGCCTGAGCATCTCAATGCGCAGCACCATGGAGAAATAGAGAAAATGTATTTCAGAGAATTAGATAGGCAAATGATAAAAAACCTACTTGGAGAAAGCAGTAAAGAGAGCGTAGGAGTTGGTGTGAAGGAGAGAGTTTCATCTGTGTTGTGAAAAGAAGGCAGAGAGAAAAGGAATGGCAAAAGAGAAAACAAGAGCGCGGAGGAAGAAGAGGAGGGGGACAGAGCGAAGGACGAAGGGCGTACTGGGATATGTGAGCGAATGCCAACCGGACAGTTTTTGTTATTATACTCTACTACCAGAGGCTGCCAAAACACTTCCTACACACACACACACACACACACACACACACACACACAGATAGACAGAGATACACGCTGGGACGCACACACACCCTGAGCATGTGTGTGTGAGTGTGTGAAGGAGAGAAATTGAAAGAGTGAGAAGTAGATGGGGAGAAAGGGGAGGGGGGGATGAAGACGAGGAGGCCAGATTGCAGGAGCAGCTTTAGGAGCATAACTCAATTCTCTGGCTATATTGACGGCAATGCACACTCCCGCACACTTCGTCTCTGTCTCATTCTCTCTGCCTCTGTTTGTCTTTCCCTCTGTCTCTCTCACACACCATCACATACAAACAAAATACGAACAACCAGCAATTAGTGATGGGTGGACCAGTTCTTTTCACAGTATCAGTTCCTTTGAGATGATACATGTAAATGTATCGAACCTTTTGGGTTTTGATACTTTTTGCAAAATGTGGCGTCAATTTCTCTGTGACACTCCATTATAGTACATGCACGTTCGACAGCTAGTGCTGCCCACCCCACAAAACTTCTCTTCAATGCATTACCAGTTATCATGTATAAGTTTACATTAATAAAGATAAAGATATAATATTCATTTTAATGCATTGATTCAGTATCCCACTTGTATGTAAGTAGGCTATGTAAGCTCAATTCAATGTTACAGAAATGTCACTGACCAACAATCTGCCGTTCCGTGAGCCGGCAAGTAGCCAGCGTCCCAGTTACCTCTGCAGCCTTGTGTTGCTACTGCTGTATTCATGTGGTACCGGAATAATCTGAAAAATGAGTTTCTGATCAGATTTCATGGCTCACCTGATCCATTTCCTTTGCTCTTCGTTATCAACGTGTTGTTTAAACGTACTGAGCAATAAAATACAACACATCTTGTTTGTAGCGTCCATGTTGTTTCCACATTACTTACAATTTAAAGCTCATGAACACATCAAAGTCGGAAGAATGACCATCCGAGGAGTACACGAATGCACTATTGGCCTGTTGTTGTTCAAAAAGATTTGTTCGTTCATTTTCGCCCATCACTACCAGCAATGTAGTGGTAAATGAAAAGGTGGGAAAAATGGTGGCGGTCGATCAACTCGAGTCAGATTTAATCGGTCCTCGCTCCTGTATTCAGTGCCGTTGTTGCACTACAACTCCAGTCATTTTTCCTGAGACAATACAGACATGACTTGGTAGCAGGCCATTCTAATGGTAAACTGACCACTGTAATGCTATTCATGGAATATAAAGTTTTTTCATCCGGTATTCCAGGCAACAGGGGGTGAGTACTGATACAAAATAATGTTTTGGGGTGTACAGTAAAACATAACATTTTTGCTAAGCTGTGTATATTATCTATATTACATTTTCTAAATTACGAGCCTATGCTTGTATGTCTATGTAAGCCCAACGGAAATGTGATTTGACTGCATCGATTTGTCGTTCTTCCTGGGCAAGCGGCACCCGACGTCCCACAAGAAAACGGTTTATTAGGTCTTGTTCAGTAAGTATGCTCTGCCAGGCTGTCTGGACTCGAGTTCGATTCAATCGCTTCTCGTTCACTCAATGTAGGCAGCTTGAGCAGTACCCTACGATAACGGCGAGTGGGATTCACGACCAGTCCGACATTCGACTGGCTGACCCAGTACATACCGGACACTAAAAAGAGTTGTTCAAAAAGATTTGTTTGTTCATTTTCACACATCATTATCAGCAATGTGGTGGTAAATGAAAAGGTGGGAAAAATGGGACCTTCAGTGAGTGATCATTACTGTGCAACACAAATTCTGGTATAAATAAAAATGTCTCTAATTATAATAATACAATAATAATAAACTTAATATATACAGCACTTTTCTTAACAATGTTACAAAGTGTTGTACAAAAAAGAAATAAAACCAGACAAGGCAGATGAAATGAGAATAAGGCCAAAGAACATGAGCAATGAGGAAGTAAAATAAATAGACCAGCAGGGTGCCAAGAATGGAGCCTTGAGGGACACCACAACTCAAATGAGCCATTGAGGAAGTAGAGTTGCCCAGAGAAACAGAAAAAAGTTCTGTTGGAGAGGTAAGAGTGTAATAAGCCAAGAGCTGAGCCCTTGACTCCTATCCAAGTCTCTAACGCCGGGATTCCACCAGACACGGCTCTATAATGTTGTGTCTGCAAGCTGGTTTTGTTCTATCCTCCAAGCGGCTTCATCATCGGTCATTAGTAATTTTAACAAGCGCTGTCTCGGTACTATGCTCTAAAACCAGACTAAAAATAGTTAAAAACACTATCATTATTATTATTATTAATAATAATTACTTTCTCCAGAACCTTAGATAAAAAAGACAATTTGGAGATAGGTCTATAATTACTTAAAGACAGGGGGTCTAAATTAGGTTTCTTTAGCAATGGGTGCACAATGGCGTTCTAAAAACATTCTGGAAAAGAACCTGAGGCCAGAGAATTGTTAAAGATTTGCAAAATAACAGGGCTAACAGTGGGTAATAGCTCCTTGAGCATCTTAGTGAAGATGACATCTAGGATGCAAGAGGAGGAGTTCATATGGGAGACTGTACTATCTAACACTGAAATTGTAAAGGGTTGCAAGTGGGTAAGAGAGGCTGAATTAACATGGGAAATAGAGAGAATGCAAGGGTCAGGCTGAATTTGCAACCAGATATTCTCCACCTTATTTACAAAAGGAGCAAGAAAGTTTTCGGATAGCTCAACATCAGGTTCAGGGAAAGAGGTGGTGGGATCACAAATAACAGAGCAGTCAATTACCTTAAAAAGAATTGTGGTTATTTCTAGATGTAAGTTCAGAAAAGTACACCGATCTTGCATCCTTAACTGCTTCCTGATAGATTAACATTTGGTTTTCAAGGGTGTTATGTGTTATTTCAGACTTGTTGACCCTCCATTGATGTTCAAATTTTTTACAGTCTTAAGGGCTGATTGTTAACTGAATTTAACAATGTGTCCAGATTGAGAGGGGATATAATGGAATTAAGGGATGATGAATTAAAAGCATTACAGAATTTACCTGCAGAGCCAGCACTGAGAATGCAAGAGCGTGTTGTGGGGTAGGGACTAGGAGTAGGGAGCTGTAGTGGAACTTTAAAAGCAACAGCTTTATGGTCAGTTATAGGAATATCCATCAAATTAACACACTCGAGAGAGATACCAGATGAGAGTACCAGGTCTAAGGTGTGACCTTTAGAATGTGTAGCCCCCTTAACAGATTGAATGAGGTTAAGAGTCTATAAGATCTAAGAAATGAGAGGTTTGGGAATGAGAAGGACAACATACATGAATATTAAAATCACCAAGAATAAGTACCCTGTCATATTTAGGTATAACAATGAATAAAAGCTCAGAAAAACTCAGAAATAAAACGAATTGATTTTGGGGGGAGGGCCCGTGATTAAGAAACTTAAAACTTCAAAAGGAAATAAAATTGCCAAAAGTAACAGGATGGCACAACTTACAAAAAACAGCTAGACCACCTCCTCTTCCAGAGGGCCTGGGAATATTTAAATATGCAAAATCAGGGGGCCTAGCCTCAATTAGGGGAACCGTGTCCCGTTGGGACAGGCATGTCTCAGTAATCATAAAAAAGTCCAGATTATTAGAAACAATAAAATCATTAATGATAAAAGACTTATTACCAAGGGCTCTCACATTCAGGAGGTCAATATTGTTTGGTGTGAGAGCAGAGGGAGAAGAAATGGGTATACAGCAAATATGACGTAAGTTGTTGTTATTATATAATTGGATTTTATACACTGCTGTTTTTGGTAAAATAAAAATTTGCAGTGCAAAACTTCTTAAGTGGTTTTCTGTCAGTCATGATACATGATCAAGTAGAGGGTGTAACAGTGTGTTTGCAAAATGTGCTTTATTTTTAGTTATTTTAGCAAGCTAACTAGCGCAGCATGGGGGTAATTTAGCTTGCAAGCTAGATAGCTTCTGGACCTTCATCGCAACAGGAATTTCACTTGCTATAACCGTGAATCTCAAGAAGCACGCTTTGACCAAAAAGAAAGAGTCAACTCAAAGCAACCGTGATAATCTATCAACTTATCAAGTGCTTATTACCAACATGCTAGTATTTACTGAATTTAGGGCCCCGGTTTAGTCCACTAGCATCTGAGAAAAAAAAATGGGTTCCCCGTGGGTCTAGCTTGCTAAATGCTCAATGCTCTTCACTAGCCATGTCTTTACTTTGTCCATAGTTTCGCCAAATATAGCTAATGGCAGACCTTCTGTATTGTATCGTTGTGCTTCTTATACAAGCACAAAAAAGTCATACATGAGGCTTTTGATATAGGCTGAAGGAAGCTTTAGAAATATTTCACTGGTACATAGGTCTACTGATTATGCATATGGTGAGTGTAGAAGCAGATTATGTTAGAGAACTGGTTTGAAAAGTTTCCATGGATGTGTTGATTTTTTTCTATTTTGGGTGCTTAGATAAAGATAATCTAACCGACACAATTGATACTTTTAACTGTGACTTTACCTGATTAAATGTCATTCCAGCCTTATCAGATGGTCATAAACTATATTATGCAAATAAGACAAGAAAAGTAGATTTCAGTTTACCGCGGATGGCATCTCTGTGGACATCCTTGAATACAATGTAACTCACACCCAGGTGCACACAAACACAAATACAAATATTCCATGAGATTTAGACAAAACAACTCCAGCACACACCCTTGCACACCTGGGTTATGTTTTCCAGCTTTTGGGAAGGAATCACAAGCTGTCACATGCAAACAGAGAGTAGGACCCAGGAGAGATGGACATCTGGACTGAGAACAGGGAGAGGGAGAAATAAGAGCCAAAGGAGGGAAGGCGAATGGTGAGAAAGAGCGAGAGAGGAAATGAACATCTGGCTGTAACACAGCCCTGGAGGACTTGCATTTAGCCATTTGTAATGTGAGTACAGAGACTCTCACTAACAGTGTAGTGCAAAGAGCCTGAATGCAGATATTATCCTACAAACAACAAGATGACAGTCTAGCAAGAGCCAGTATAGCTAGAACTCCAATTCAACTGACACAGGTTGTAGAAAGTATGCAGAGATGAAGCACATAGCAAAATCATTTTCACACAATGTTTTGTTCACTTATATTTGACTGTTTTCATGCCAAACAGACAAAACATCTAAAGCCGTGCTGGTGGCCTTCAAAGACAGCAATATTCATTACACCCACACTGTGAACACAGTGGACGGAACAGACACAAACTAACAATTTTGATATTCTTAGTGCTTTAACACTGGGTGGGGCTAAAAATGTAGTGTTTTGAAGATGTGGCTAAAGGAAAGGTCATAGGGTCGTTAAAGAGGGAGCATGTGTACTAAGCAAATTTCATGGCATTCTTCCCATTGGACATTTTTCTTTCATATGTACCAGAGGAAATTTCACCTACCTCAAACAACATTAGAATTCATCCTCTTGAGACGTTGAATATTAGGGTTTCCTGTAGAGTTTCATAGCAGACACAGGCCACGTCACCTAAAATATAGACAGCCTTAGCCAAAGTCATATAATGTTAATATATTTTGAAATGAAACATTAACATTCAGGAAAAAAGAGCAGGGAGAGAAAACCTTGAGGAAACCCTGAATGTGCACATCAGCTTTCATTGAAACCCAACCATTAGTTTTAGAGATACATTGTCATGGATTAAGTGTTCAAGGGGAAAACCTTGACTTTATGATGGTACTACATGAAACATCATGAGCAATCATCCTCTTGGGACCTTGGATATCCATGTCAAATTTCCTCTGAAGCAGGATACAAAATCTCGCCATTCAAACCCAGGAGAGAAAAAATAGTGCATAAAGATGCATACTTGCGTGAAATCCAATCAAAATGGATTGATCAAATTTGTTAATTTTAAAGAAAACCTACAGTCTGTGTTGAGGTTGACAAGATCGACTGACCTGATGTTTTCACTGGAACATTTTACTGAAAACCTTTATTAGTTAGATAACATTTGTTTGTCTGACAATAGCTACACAAAGTGGATGTTTTCAAGGGTTAAAATTTTCAGAACATCTGTGTTATTATTTATAAAATGAAACGGTCTCACAGCTGAAAGCTGTAACATTGTGGCTTTTGAAGAACACTTCAAGAGGAACCATGACATAGCTTGATAAAGGGGAATTTAGTGTTTCTCACCCTGACTGCCCTCAGTTTGCCTCTTCAAGTCCACAGTGCACAGCAAAGGATATCATCAAAGATTTTTTTCATGACTTTGCAGAAATTCATTCCTCATAGGAAAGGCATGGTGACCAAAATTCTACAGCTGAACAGTTATTATTCAAACAAAGGGAAAAGACCAGAGGCAAAGTACAATGTAGATGCATTCATTTTAATTAAATTAAACTGTGGCCCAGTACGGCGACGGCACTCTAGAGTGCTTACCCAAAATACAGCTTTGAGTTCTGAGGAAAACCATTGGTTTCTCACACAGACAGACTCATTAAAACAATGAACAATGTGACTGAGTTCACTGTTTGTTTGAGTCGCATTAATATCTAATTTTATTTACACGTTTAAACTATTTTAGACCAAATTAACTGATACTGTTATTCAGTGCTATCAGAACAAATATGTTAAATATCCAGAGTAGATGAACCCTCAGAAAATCTTCAGTGCTTCTAGGCCAGGATGTTTCACTTTGGAAGCTGAAAAAGAAGCTTTTTCCTCGATTTTAAAATGTATTCATTCTACATGACAGTAATTTTGTAATGTCATCCAAAAATCAATTGTTTTGGTTACTTAGTTTTGGTTTTTACTTTGGCTACTACTTTTAAAGCCCTGCTAAAATTTGGCTTCAAATCTCAAGAATTTCATTAAATATTGATTTGATTCAGATTTGATTGACAGTGGCCTGGTAACATAAGCAAACAACCCAACAACTGCCATCCCATCTTGAATTAAATATTACTATATTAAAGTCATTTATTTATTACTATATTATTATTCCTGACTGTTGAACAGAAGTACATATTGTCTTGTTCCAACTGAGCTCCGCCCACTTCAATTATTGTGTGCATATGAAGTACATACAACTTATTTTACAACAAAAACAGTGAATCTGTGTCTTCAAAAGAAAAGCTGTTGGTGCACATCAGAGTGTATCAGTGGTGACTGAGTTTCTCCACTCACAAAACTGAATTCAACTTTGGATCCCAATGAGCATCATCGGGAGGTCGTGTATTTGTGCCTTGTGCAGTGCCTCAAACCACTATTCTTGTTTTCCAGTGAAGAAGAAAGCATGCACCAGAAAAGCCTCGGCGGTCTTTTTGGCTTTCATTTGGTGTCAACACAACATGCTGCTACTGTGTTAGATAAATGGACAGAGTGTGGCAGCCTGCAGATTTGGCAGAGAATATCTCATGGCTTTAAATAAAAAAATATAAGAAGAAATATAGGGTGCATTTACTGCTGCTGTGAGTCTACAGAGGCCAGGGAAGAAATAAGGAAAATACGGCCCTGGGGGGGGAGGCAAGTGAGCGATATACTGCAGCTCCCTGGAGCCTGCTGTTAGAGCCACAACCTTTACACCGCCCTCCCCTGGGACTGGTCAGGCGCTGCTTGGCATCAATATTTAACACACTACACCCTGACTGGACTTATGGCTGCATCAGAGGGAGACACACATGCACAAAAGCACACAGACACACAGGCAATGAACACACTTGAAAAAACAATTTAAAAGGTTTGCACATTCTGTAGCACTGCACACACACACACACACACACACACACACACACACAATACACAAAATGGTGCTGAAAGGTCAGGGTGAGACACCACATTAGTCCTTTTTGAAGTTAACTTAGACCTTACTGCAACAGTGTACCAGCCAACTCACTGCCAGCATTTGGCTCAGTACCCTAAAAAACTATTCATAACTCATTTACTAATTTCAACAGCAATATTAGTATTATTTATCAGTTAGTGGGAGTAGCACTTTGTGAAATGTTAATTTTTACCCCAAAAATGATGCTTTAATACTCTGTCAGTTTCAAAAGTGGATATTACTGTGATATAACCCTTATTATGAATGATCCTGACACCAAATAGAACTGATGTTCATGATAATTCTAATTATTTTGCTAATTAAATAATTAAAAGTAATTAAAAGTGAGGTTCAAAGTTCATTCTTGACCTTGGAAACTGCAGCTCAGAAAACAATCTTACCACAGGATCCATTTAGTGGCTGTTCTTGTGCTTTCATTCATACTGTATGACCTTCATAAGCAGACAGAGTTTCTAAGTTTCTGTTTCCAGGGGCAAGAATAAACTCAGCTTTTACACCAACACAGACACGAAATACTACAAGATAGTAGATAGATACATAGTTAAGTGTGCCTTAAGAGAAGCATATCCATTAGTGCTGATGAGATTAGTCGATCAACGTAATATTATTTAACAACAATTTTGATAATTGATAAATAATCATTATTTGCAGCCCTGTTGAGGATGTTTCAACGGATGCCTTTGAAATGAATGCATTTTTATTTTTAACTGATGACATCACTGATGTTGAAAGAATTTGTTTCACTAATCCTTACAAGCAAAAGTAAAAATGGTACAGTAAAGTCCTGTCACCCAATTCTTTCTGATGCTAAATTTATCTGACTCCCATCTCTGCTTTATATCTGCACTCAGCTGTGCAGCACTTCTGCCCGTCCCATCAAAGCGATATCATACTTAGCTGCACATTACTGTGCTGTTGGACTGTTTGCTCAGTCAAAGCAGGACTTTGAAGGCTTCCTTCTAAGTTAATGGCCCAGTTAAGGAAGCGGCGGAGGAGCCTTGTTTTACCTAATTTCATCTCATTTGGAACTCATGTCCTCATTATGTCAGTGCTGCGATGGAGCTGTAAATAAAGGTGGAGGAACAGACAACAAGGGACAGAGGTAAAAGATGAGTAACAGAGACTGCGTGTCCCATGGCTTTCAAAATACAAAGGCTTCAATCGGGATATGAGCTCTAATTTGTCAGGACCTTTCTAGCTGGTGCAATCGCTCTCACTCTAAAATGCACACATACACACACACTCCATCTATAAAAATACACTGACACAGATGCACGAACACAGAGCCAAGAACACAAGCACCCCAGGGTGCTGCTGTATGTACATTTATATATATATAAAAGTGTGAAGGTTTTGTTATGTTCCACTGCCTCGTTCCCGTGCCATGGCTTCGTTGTTTTAAATCTCTCAGTGTGTTAGCGCGTGTGTCTTCTAGCCATTCTGATTTTCAGTGTTTTCATTGCCACACTAAGCTCCAGCAGATGTTTCTCTGCTTTTCTAAAGACCTTCTCTGCAGCCTGGGCGGAATATCAGAATACCTCTTCCTAATCCACTTTACCCACTAATCCCTGCTCCGTAGACCTGTTGGCTTGCTTTTTATACAACACTAGTTCTTTTTCTCTCTCTCTCTCCACCATTCACCGGGGGTCTTAGTGAGATCACTATCGAGGAAACCAGCAGAATTAGTCTGCGTCAACGGACCAGGGGAGGGATCTTGCTGCCGCTTGATTTACTGATATTCAGAGGAAGTGGAATTGATCAGAAGCAGCGGGGCCCGGCCACTGTCTGCAGGGGTTTTACAGGAGTGAGTTAAGGTTTCCATTCCACTGTTGGCCCGCCAAAGCAATGGGGACAGGATTTAGCTGTCTGACAAAAGCTTGAGAGGGATGTGATATGTCATCTGCTGCTGTGGGATACAAGTGGATATTCACAGACACGGCGTAAATAAAGGCAAAAGGAACAGCCAGTGCAGGAGACGTGGCACAGACAGCGCACATCCCACAACCCTGAATGAATGACTGGAGGGTGAGATTTGATTCAGGCGACTGGAAGTGGGACATCTGCAGGGGGAGAGGGACAGAATTAGGCTAACTGGTGCGTTTCAATCCTTGTATTCTCAGAGTCCTTGTACTCATGGGGCCCTGGAAAGGCTGATTCAGTTGCTAGAGGTTGATGAATGGCCAACCTAATATGTCTGGTCAAGTGTCCAAACTGCTGCAGCCTGAGGAGCAGTTGGCTGGGTAAATAACTCCACCCAGCGATATGAAAAACAAAACAAAAAAAACCCATTTAATGATAAAATCTTTGTACCACTGACATTAAACACCTGTATTTCCTGTAGTGTCTTGTTTGACTCATGTAGTTGTGCACACACAACTAAATCAGGGATCATGTGTAAAAATATTTTTTCTTGTATTTAGTCAGTGGCAATACTGATGTAATGAAATCCATTTGAATGGAATAAAACAGATTGGGAAGGAAGAGCCACTTCACACCAAAATTGGAGGAGAAAGAAGAAAGTTTAATTTGTATTCTAACGCAGCGATCACAGCAGATGTGTTTTTATCAGTGGGCCTTTTTCTAATTGATATCCAATGGTTTTGACTTATTTTGCATGCTGCTTACGTGCTCTGGGTGCCTTGCGTTTTACAGTATCTGCCCATCGAGCCATGCATTGGGGGAGCGCTCCAATTAACTTGTGTTGAAAAAGGTTAAAACCTGAGCAGATAAATGTTACTACAACAACAACAACACAGCTTTTTCAAAAGTGCGCAGGGACAAGCCTGCCCAACTGAAAGATCAACAACAAAAATGAAGAAAAGCTAGTTTTTGTCAGAGGAGGGACAAAGTCATTAATTGCAAGTAAGTTTCAAGTATTGGTTATGAAGTCAAGTCTCAAGTAAAGACCAACAAATCTCAAGTTAAGCCCAAGTCCTAAACTTTGTGTTTCAAGTCCCAAACAAGTCATTATTTGTCTATCTGGTTGTATGTGTTTTCCTCCTGCTCATGCAATATGATTGGCTGCTGTCTGATTGATTCAAAATCTGCAGATGGAAAAATTAAGACTTGATTTACTACACATTATGCTTTTTGACTTGATATTCTCCCCAAGCCCAAGTGAAATAATGTGCCATTGGTGTGAAGGTAAGTTGCAATTCTTTTTTGGTTTTGCTAAGTGGAGTTTAAGTCACCCGATACGCGACTCAAGTTCTTGCTGCTGATCTCACTGCTTGGAGGAACATTAGTGGGGCGCTTGGCTTTTCGGTTAAGTTTTTAGATTTCTTTATCTGGTACCTGAACACAGCAGCTGTTGATAGTTTCCATGTGAAGCTTGCAACAAGAAAGTGGCTGACAGTGGTAACGTGTGGTCTAAAAACAGAAGGAGGCCTCTAACTGCAAAAAAAAAAAAAAAAAATGCCTCCATCTGATCAGGATCAGAAATGCAGGAAGAAGTAGCATTGTGGTGCACCACACTGTTTGAATGTCTAGAGTAATTAAACATGCATCTTCTAACTGGTTCATCAAGTTCTCATTGGCAATTTCTGCTTACTGTAGAAAAGGGATACAGACAAAATCAGGCAAGCCTTGTTCAGATTACCTCTCTGACCTGCTCAAACTTGAGCAATAGCTTTGAAACGATGTCTTTAACTAAATCTTCCCTGAAAAGTTCAGCTTTTGCCTAAACTGAACAGGTTGGGCTATCAAAACAAACACTAAATGGTAACAACTTAAGTTTTTGAAGACCAGCATGTTCTGCATCTCAGACTAATCTGTAGGTTTTCTGTTTTCACCGTGCTATTTTCTCACTTTGTCTCTTAGCAACAGGCACTTTGTCAGCCGTGTCAAAGCATTCTGTCAGAGGTATTACACCGAGGTGTGGGCAGCCAACATGTCTTTAACTAAGTAAGTTTGATCTCAGAGGTTTTAATTCCCATTAGAGCTCAACAACAGGCAAAGCAACATTCATTGCTAACTTCACCCCCGACTGACACTCCCTGAGAGATGATCATAAGTCCCAATATACAGATTCAAGTCTCAAGTCTGAGTGAGAGTCTAAGTCATGTCTCCATAATGGTTCAGACAATATGGCTCTAGAAATTTCACTGCAGACAAATTACTGTGGGAAACAAATGACCCACGATTATGACTTTAAGAAATATGAGAAGATTCTCATTTAGTAATATGTAGCTTTTGGGTGCTCTGTTATCTGACAAACACCGTAAACGTAAAGCTTCTCAAGTTAAGGTCCTGTGCAAAAAATACTCAAAACGGCAGCTAAAGTTATTTCATGTTTCTTTTATATACTTTTGGGGTCATACCCCCATCATGGAAACCTGCTATTTCCCAATCTCAGTCCCTCCACTTATGGCTTGCAGATTTGTCACCCAGAAGGTAGATCCCACAGTTGGACTGGGCTCCACCAAGGGAGCGCTGAAGAACAGTTCCCTCTAAGCTGACAATTTTTATGATTTGCATCTAAGAACTTATCACATTCACCAAATCATAACTACATGAAGGGACTTTTACTGATTTACTGACACTTCTACTGAGGAAGAGAGAGGAAGTGAAATATAGTTCACCTTCTGGAGACGCCTTTCGGTGAGAGCCAGAGAAAGACCTCACCTTTGCAATTTCTGCCATGTCAGAGGAGATTTAAAAAGGGCAGGGCTGAAAAAGCAAGTAGATGAATGGCAGAGACGACCACATAAGGACAATTTAGAAGGAATCAGGCTTTCATCAAAGTATTTTTATGTGACTTTTGATAGATCACATTACAAAAACCAAACAAAAACTGTTTAACCATTCAGTTTTGTCTTAAAAGAAAGTGTGATAAATATGTTTTTGCCCAGCAAATAACAAAATAAACCTGGAAACTCTTTTTGGACATCCTTAAATACTGAAATCTGTCCACTACAATGTCCCAGAAATGCCATACGTAACATTGTTAGCACATATTTTCAAATGCAAGCTGTACCTGTGAGTATTTCTAGTTAACAGAAAGAACAGAAGAGTTTGTGCAAGGAGCCTCAAGCTTCTACAGTTAGCAAACTTGAAATTATTTGTTAAAAATAAAATGGACGGAAGAAACTGCTGGCACCTGAACATGAGACAATTCCATACGAAAAACATTGTGCATTTATCTAGTGGATAGTTTTCTAAAAACAGCTTACTTCAAGCAAACCAATGGAAGTGCACCTTTTTTCACATTTCAGTCTTTTCAGACATTACAAGTTCAGTCAAAATTTCATTTGACAGTTGGACAGAGACAGAGCTGGTGTGAGGGAGAGAGACGGGCAAATGACAGGTGGTGACAGACCAAGATCCCAGGGAGAGAGAAAGAGGGTGAGGAGGGGAAGAAGGGTGGAGGGATGATGAGGCTGAGAGACAGATGGAGACTCAGCTCTCGTTCACTCTCCCCGGGGAGACAAACAGCCGATCTGAGATCTGAGCCCCAAAGAGATGGAAATAAAAGAAAGAGGGAGAGGCAATGTCCCCCATCTTCAGATTCATACATTTGCACACTGGGTACTGCCCAGTACAACAATAGTCTTCTACTGGTGACCACTGACCAGCTTTGTAGCAACTGTATAAAGATTCAATACAAAATGGGAAAAAAAGAACAGAATGAAAGTTTGTTTTTCCTGCCTAACTAATAACTAATAACTAATAAAATAGATAGAAAATGTGGTTCAATTCTGTTGGCTGACCTAGTGGTCACTTAAAAAGTGAATCCACAAGGGTGGGAGCTAGGTTTCTTTGTGTTTTGATGGAGAGAGAATTGTCTTGCCAATTGATTAATCATTCAAATCGAGTATGTATTAGAAATACCAAATGTTTTCTAATACATAACACGCAATGTGGAATAAGTTTGTTTCATGTATTAATTTGAAGAACATTACACTTTCCTCATCTTTGCAGAGATCTGATGTTATTTTTAAATAAAGTTAAATCTCTTCGGTGTAACGGAAACTTGAGTGACAAATAAGTCACATGCTTCGTGTATGCTGTGATTTATTCGCTAAGTCCGTTTCCGTTGCGCTTTGTGGCATTTTGTTTTTATCAATACATCAACTTTCCCACCCCATTCAGGTTTTGTTATGCGTAAATTGAAAAATGTGCATTAAAGCAGGTGGATGTAACACATGAAAATAGATTTAAAATAATGATCTGCCTGACAGAGGGGAAAACTAAAAGCAAAGTGAGAAAAGATGAAAAAGACAGAAATTATGAGGATAGTAAGGGAGAAGACGACAGAAAAGAAAAAAGAAAGCGAGAGGAAGAAAGAAAGAAAAAACAAAGCAAAGACAAAGACAGAGAAGGGTAGAGCACAGGCTTCAACTGAATGGTAATTAAAGGGGAAAATGTCATTAATTAGCAAACAGGCCAGCTGTGGCGCTCTTTAAAGCTCTACTTCCTAACATTAAATATAGATTACAGGACATGCAGAACACACACACACTCACACACACACACATGTAGAGACAAAATAACAGTGATGCACAGATCTAATTAGTGGGATTGATTTTCTCTAACCCCAGTGGAGAGACAGCAATAGGAGAGCGAGATTCTCTAAATGCCACTCCTCTGCAGGAATCCTCTCGCTCTGGGGGAACAAAATGAAAGACAAACTGACAGAAAGAGAAAGAAATGGGGAAAGTGCTTGGAGAGGAAAAAAGGGAAGATGGGCCGGCAGCTGTCGGCAAAAAGAAAAAGCAACAGGGAAATAAATAAAGCCAAGAGGGAAGAAGGTTGGGAGGGAGTGCAGGAGGAAGATGGAGGAGAGGCAGCCTTTACAAAGTCTTTAGATTACATGGGCGCTGGGAATAGACCTCACAACCATGACAGTGTTAGTGACTTGCTCAGGTGCTTAGTACAGCAACGTAGGGAAGAGAAATGAGAAGTTTAAGAAATAAAGTCAGATATAAAGACAAAAAGAAAGCAAGCTGTGGTGGCTGGCAGCAGTTTAACTTCCTGCAACAACCAGGAAATCCACCTGCCAGTTGCCATGGTAACAGCAGGGGCAAGTGGGAGGCTTCTCTTCCCCCACGCCAACACCCACTCTCTTTACCCCCACGCTCCGTTCATCCACTCACACAGAACTGACGTCATCCCTCTCACCTCTGGCTTTCGTTCAGCCCTTTTACATCATGTCAACTTTCTGAAACTTTCTTCAGTGCACTTGGAAATGAAATGAAATGAAAGCAAATGTGAACATCGAAGATAGATAATATCTGTTGATTTGTGCAGAGATACTTTATAGAGCAACTTTGACCTAGTGAACTTAGCTTAGATGTGTGCGCACAAAGTTTTAAAACCTAGAACCTAAACTAGATTTTATGTTCTTGCTGAAGTCCTCACAAAACACAGAATGCAAAGAAATAACACATGACATATAATCTCTAATAAGAGCTAGACTTAAAAAACCTGCCATGGAAAGCTCTAGCAGTGTTGCCAGGACCCCAGGTGTCCCGGGCCAACCAGTGTGTGAAGTGACTGTAACATTTCTTATTGCACAATTAAAGGACAAAAAGTAAAAAAAATAAATAAAAAAAAAGCCTAACCACCTTAACATTGACTTTGAGGCTGTCACAAGACAAAAGCAATCATAATGCATTCAAAGGCTCTGAATAAAGAAATCAGAATAGTTTACAACTTGACCACCAAAGATAGTGGGGCCTTTTTTGGTGCGAAAAATATGAATTTTTGTTCAGTTTGTCAGGCCACCAAATGCAAATGAGATGTAGAAAATATACAGGCACACAAAACAAAAATCTTTTTGTTCTCTTCTAATAAGTTTCAGTAAATTATCTGCACAAACAGCAACAACAGTGTTTCCAATGAGAACTTTTTCATCCAAGTCATCCCAGGCCCCTCCCTTCTCAGCTGGTTAAATTACAATTGCTTTCTCACAATACAACAAATGAGATGCTACATTGCCCCCCGCCCCCCTGCCAGAAATAGCCTGCTATTTACATGAGCATTAATAGTGTTCCCACTGCTCTCATACAGTTGAAGGGCATTTGTTTGAGTTATTATTAGTGAGGGCTTTGCTGGTTCTGCTTAGATGCTTGTTAAATAAACCAATCTCTGTGCTAACTGCTGTGATACTGTGTACGGTCAAACAAGTACACGCTGTGCCTATTCTTTGTGCTCCGTGCGTGTGTGTGTGTGTGTGTGTGTGTGTGTGTGTGTGTGTGTGTGTGTGTGTGTGTGTGTACACACGCACGTGCGTCATCAGCAGAGCATTTCAGTCTGTTCAGGGGCCCTTGAATGACACCACAAAATGTCCCCTCAGATATCCATCAGAGTCATCGAATGAGGAGTGACATGACTTACAAATAAGACAAAAACACACATCGAGATAGAGACATTCTGAGACACACACATGCTAACTGTGATTAACACACACAAACACTCACACACACATTTTTAGATAACAACCAGAACGCAGAGGTTTAACCCTTTGAACCCTCTGCAGCTTTTTACAAGCTTGTATTGTCTCTACATCTTTTAGCTTGGCATGCCTTATATCATTATTTTCAGGTTAAATTAGGCTTAGAAATGCCATCATTTGGCTTGTGAGTGGTACTATTCATGCTCTGAGACAATTTTCAGGAAGAGAAACGTTTTTTTTTTTTTATTTGTTTGTTGTTGTTGTTATAGGTATCTTTTGCAGAACAACATGTCCAAAGATACAGCAAATTAATATGAACGGATAGAGGAGAATGTCAGTGCTGTAGGGACATAAAAAACATGTTTATGGGACTGTCTATGTCTTAGTGCTATCACATAACATGAGAGTCTACAGCTACGCTAGCGGCTGTGTGAAGCTTAGCCACAGCAGTGCTTTGAGCTTAATTAACATCAGCATCCTAACATGCTCACAATGACAATGCTAACATGCTGATGTTTAGCAGTTATAATGTTTACTATGTTCACCATCTTAGTTTGGCATGTTAGCATTCTAACAGCTGTGTTTTTCAATTTAATTTATTTGTGATATATATATATATGTTTAGAGTTTTGGTACTACAGTTCCCATTCTAGCTTTGGGTTATGTAAGAAGTATAATGTGCCATAGGATCAATAAGTTACTTGTTTGCTACACTTAAGCTTTGTATCTCTTAACCTACCAATGTTTGCTTTGATGAATCTGCTGAAAAACCTGCTGATTTTTATGTAAGATTTAAAAATTTAACGAGTGCTTTGTTATTTGATTTCTTAGTGATTTATGGACGTTTACTCTTGATGAACATTGGGTAAACATTGGAGACTGCTATCACTGGAAAGAGTGCATTCCACTAATATCATCGGTATGTGTGTTCCGGTTTGACTGATCTATTACACAGCGAAGAAGGGGTTCGACTTTTGACAAACAATGTTTTAGGCCATAAGAGTTAAAATAAAGACACACAAAAACATTGCACATTAGAAAGATACAGCAGCTCCGAAACCAGACACAGACACACACTGTGGGCATTTAAGGTCAAGCATAAAATAAGTTTTGCAATGCACCGTAGGACATAAACAAAGAATAAAGATGAATCCCCTGTAGACGGCAGTCTGAAGGAGTGCAGAATAAAACTATTCCTGCCTCAGCTAAGTGTGTGTTGGTTCCCAGAGACGCTTATTGATATTTCCTGGGTACATGCTATTTTTTTCTTTATTACTCTACTCGAGCCAGGTGATTGTATGCAAGTGTTTCTGTATGTGTGAGAGTGCGAGAGAGTGTTGGTGGTAGCGCTGTAGCTCCCAGGCTAACAGAGTCTGGTGCACTGTGGGAAAACAGGAGGCTTTTGTCTTCTTTCATGGTTTACAGCACTCTTTCGCTGCTCTATCGATCCTTCCCTCCATCTCTCCCACACACTTGGCCCCTTCCCCATACCACCACAGCAATGTGTGTGTGAGTGTGTGGGAGAGATACAACTCAGTTTGTCCACCTCTTGCATGTTTTCTGCCATTTACTGCACAGAAATAGTTTCCCACAGAACAAGAAAGTACTCAGTAGTGTGCAGGCTTAAACCAAAAGCTAAAAATCTGCTCATTTATCTATAATCTCACGGTCAGAATTAATGGCAGAACAGTTGTACAGTTTATACAGGCAGTGTTTGGCCTGATGGTGGTGCTAGGGCAATGATCACAGGGTCCACAAAGTCAGTAGGTGTCTTGTTCTTGTACTAAGCGATTTCTGTGCTGATAGAGCCTGATGATGGCGCTAGATGAAAGGTCACAGGGTAACCAAAATCATTACACTTGTACCTCTTAAGAGAATAAATGTGCCCAGCAAAGAGGAGGATAATGTCCTTGGCAAATGACTATAAACACTCAAAAGTTATTGGTGTCCAAGGTTATTAAACAGACAAAAACAGCAACTGGAAACCTACAGTGAATGTATGTAGAAAAGCTTAAACTGCTCTGGAACAGGGCGCCCTGGTAGCTTACCAAGTAGAGAGCACACCACATGTACAAGCTACCATGTACTGATAAAAAACAAACATATATAAAAAAAATAAAATTCAATAAATAGTGTGATTTGTATACAATGTCTTTCTTGTGTTTCCGCTCCATCTACCTCCAGTGGTTTCTGTGAGCGGCAGACACACAAATCGTCTGTAGGCTACTTCACTCAGACTTCCTTGAGTGCATTTTCACTCTGACTGCATTTCCACACCTGTGGTTTCCTTACAGAAAAAAGACAGAGATCCATTCCCTGTGTTGTCTGTGATGTTCAACAATGTGTCCATGTCACATGCTCTATCCGAGCTAAGTTGCAGTTGTTCCTTCAGCACTTCAGGTTCTTCAATTTCAAACATGCAGTAATTTAACTGCATGTTTGAAATTTGTCTAAAAAGGGTTTTGATTACGCTTCTCTTCATCTCTTACCGGGTTAAACAGCGAGCTGGTGCACAGAAACACATACATTCCCACATGGGTACCAGCTTTTTGTTTTTTACTATTACAATATCTAAGTTATATTAAACCCAAATATTCGGAGAAGGTCGTGAAGGAAAAAAAAACATGCCAATTTCACTATTTAGAGAAATAAAAAAAGAATAATCACAATACCACGCAGTTAACTTTGGTGGTGAATAGACCTTCTTAAATGAGAGTACTAAAGGCACAGTAAAAACATTAGAAATGTATCCAATCAGCACTTGGCAGTGCATTTTTATAGATAATTAGTAGGCTAGATAATTTGTTTCACACACCTCTTTTCTCATTGGTTGCATAAAATAGCTGCATTACAGAGACATCCCCTCAGCCCCTAACCATGAAACATTTCAATAAAAAACAAACTTATCTCAAACTAGCCAACTTCATCTGAAAACTGAAAGTAAATTTAAATAGAAATCATAATTAGAAATGAAAATTACCATGAAAAACAGATGAAGTTTGCAAAATGTTTGCAATATTAATACTGGTTCACATGAGGTGAAGCAGAGGAAAGAAGTTAGGCAAATTAAGCAACAGACTCGCTCTTTTATTCAATCTCCTAAACACACATGCTTGCACACCAACATGCCAAAACCTGATCTTTTCGTGTCTGATGTAGGAATTGACGTTTTCCCTGACACCCTCTCTCTAATCCGGCTGATTTGATAAGGAATCTCATTCCCCCTTGCGAGGCCATGCTGAGGGACCATCCGACAGATCTGACTCCACTTCATACTGCCCTGTCAATGCTATCTCCCATTGCTCATGGCAACCAGACAGGAAATAAAGCCTGGGCGCTGGGGGAGGGGGCAGCACCGTGGTAGCCATTGCATCTGCAACACTGGCCCCTCCGGGACCCTCTCTGGGAAGGGGCCTGTGAGACCTGAGTCGATCGATTCTTATCGACAAAGGCGGTAATTACATTTCATTAGCTTTCAGCGCTAATCCACATAGCCCTGCTGGGGATATGAAGCAAGAGACAAAGAGAATGAGAAAAAGAAAAGAATAATGGAAGGTAAAGAAGTAGCAGGGAGAGAAAAATACCATAAAGCCTAATCTCTGGTTGTTTATTTCGAAAGGTTTCAGATATTCATGCAATTAAAAGGTGATAGTTTAGGAAGTTACTCCTTAGGTGCAATAGGTTCCCATCAGCAGCTGAAAATGTTATTTTAAACAATAGATTTGTATTGGCTGCTTCAAAGTCTAGATTGAAAACAAGAGGCTCCTATTGGCTTTTCCAAAGTGTAGATTTATAAATTGCTCGCTGATTATAACTCTAGCTCTGTGATCACAAGAGAAGCCCTCAAACAGGCTTTATGGGCCTAACCTTTCAGCTTTGCCTACCCACATACTAAAATTTGCATAATGCACACTCAGCATTTGCACATGGTTCATCAGGAGTTGACCTCCTGATGAACCATGTGTACTACCTCCAACATGTGCATCACTCTGGGTTTCGAGAGTCAAGAAGTGAGACGTAATTTAGCTCCATCCCAAATTGTACAATCTTTTGGATAGGATAATTTAGCCAATCACAAATCCAAGGTGTTGTAAAGTGAAGCATCAACTAATTTTGTGGGCCATGGCTAATTTCCTGAACTGTGTCAAAAGGATTAAGTCATCGACATAGATGAGCACTCTCTTCCCCTGGTGTTTCATTGCATCCGGTGCCATCTCTGAACACCCTGAGAGGGTGTAAGGGGCCAGGAAGTTGCTGAATGGTGGCCAATTGTATTTGTATGGTAATCCCTGGAATGCAAAATGGTTCAATTCCCTACAGGGGCAACAACACATGAGTAAGCATCTTTTGGGGTATTCTGGTAGTCCAGTGGTCTGGGATTCTATGATTCCGATTGAGAACATTTGTTGGATGTTATTCTCTAAATTTCCTGTCTTTCTTTACTGTGCTGTCTAATATAGGCAAAATGCCTAAAAAATATATTAAGAAAAACAAAAGTAAGCATCTTTCATGTTTATAATGGTGAACCACATCGCCTAGCTAAACCAACTTCATTATCTTGTTTGACCATGCGGAATGGCATGCAAGCTATGCATTCTCAGTAGGCTGATATCCAGAATGGGTCTTATGTCTCTTCTTGGGGACCAGGACTTTCTAAAACTACTGCACGCTACCACAAAGCAAGAAAGTGCTGGGCCACAGAAATATCTTATAAAAACACATTTATAAAAAAGAAATTGGAAAAACCCCAGAGATTTCAATAGTTTGTCAGATGCAGTTTTATCCCATTACACTAGAATTTGCATATTAGGTCCACACTTTGGCTGGTACATGCTAAAAGCAACACTTGGCCACAGAGCATGACATGTGCTTGGTATGACAAATGGTCATAATGGACATTTAAGAGTCTATTGAAAAAGTTCTTAAGTTGAGCTGGACAGGAAATAAAACTTGAAAATCTAATTTTTAATTGTCTGTTCTCAGTGTTTGGTGATCATGATGTCTTCGGTCTATGCACCATCTGCCTTGGCTCTCCCTGCTGGTTTTAAAATCCATTTGCCAGTTAAGGGTTCTAGGCCAATGGGACTGCAGACAACAGTTTAACTCAACTGCGCTTAACCCTTGGACCAAAGATTCAACCATACTGAATTAAATACTAATTCATCCTCTTTTTCTGTCTCCTTTCCATACTCCCTCCTCCTCTTTTCTCTTATCCTCTCCTCTCCACTTCCTCAACCCCTGAGGAGTATGTCAAAATGTTAATTTCCCTTAAATTACTTGCCATTACAGCGCAGATATGGGCAGTGGGGATGAAAAGAGTTATTTCTCTGTAAAGGTGAAGTAGTGAAAGAGCTGTAAGTGACTTTTTTTCCTCCAGTCTAGTCCTAGATAAAGCTTGTTTTCTCTCCGGCTTTCGTTTTTTAAGAATTTGGCATCATTTCGGTCATTAGCAGGGAGCTAGGTAATAAGTTTAAGAGCATCGACAAGCCTTTAATTAACATGCCTGCCCATCTACCATGAGCTGTGGAAATAAATTCATTCATCAAACCAACAAAGAATTTCATCTTTCAGTCGCTACAGCCATGACAAACGCTCAATGACAAATGCTTTTCTTCGGAGCACAGTTTCAAAGCAATTAGTGTTGCTTTGTGGAAGGGCAATTAGTGACATTTTCTGTTGGGTCAAAGTTGAACTGCTCAGCTTGTTGACACTTGCATGTATCAGACTTCAAGATATTCTGAGAACACTCAGACTTAAGATAATTATCCTCTGGACTGAGAAAAACAATCCCCCTAAAATGTTTGAAGGTGTATTTTGAATTCCTGGGTCGATTTTGTCATTCAGTGGTATACATTTTTTATAAGTTAATTAAGTGGCTAAAAAAAACGCATTACCACATTACAAATCAAAATATTTACAGTACACGACGATGATCGAAATCGTCTGGGTGTCTTGCACTGTGTTGCTACTGCTGTCTCTAACTACATGTATAACCCACAGCTGAAATTAAGTTTACTGGGTATTGTCAAAGTGCATCTTGGGAAATGTAGGACCAGCGCCGCCGCTCCCACCACGCGCATCACGCACTGTGCGTAGGGCACCAAGTGCTGAGGGGGCACCAAAAATAGCCTAATGAAATTTTTTTTGCCGGTAATATTTCATTAGCCTATAGAAATATTAGGCACATTTTAGCCATGTATATGTAACAAAAAAGGGGGAACAAGAAAGATATTTAATAAGTCGAGTCGAGTCTCTCCCCGCCCCCGTGCCGGATGGTCCGTTCAGGTTGTTCGCGCAGGCGAATAATAAAGGAATTATGCTTAGGGCACCAAAATGGCTAGCAGCGGCACTGTGTAGGACAGCTGAGGTAGGTAGAAGTGGAAGAGCAAGTGTGCCACCAAAGATGTACATTTAAAAATCCCAGCAAAAAAATGTGAAATGGCAGAACTGAGGACTATCCAATATTAGGTTTCACAGCTGAATTGTTGAACATGGTAACACTGCGAATGAATTCGGAAGAGAAAGTGCAGCAAACAGGAGGCTAGGAGAGAAACAGGTAAAATATAGGAGAAAAAACTGGTACAGTGCATCTGTGGTCCACCACGTTGCCAGTGTGTGAGAGAGCCTGACTGACGAGTGATAAGAATTACTCACCTTTGTGACTTAATGTGCATCATTGCCTGGCTGTGCTGTGTATCTATTTGTGCGTACAGTGTGTGTGTGTGTGTGTGTGTGTGCGCTTCACCTGTCAGCTCACCTAAACTGCATTTAATGTGAGACATGGCTCATGCAGGATCCCAGGTGGGATGTGCCTGCTGGAGCGTTTGGCGTCAAGTGGGGGGGACTTGGTATTGGTGGTTGTGGGGGTCGCAGGAGAGTGACAGATCTGCCGTGGGCGGTGGCTAGTGCGTCGGAAAGGGACCTGCCGTCCAATCACATTCATGAGACAGGAGTGTGGGAGGATAATTACAAGTATTCCTGTCAGAGGCGTCACGTTTCCATTGATGCACTGGAGTGAGACCAGCAGCGATGTAAGGGGGCGAGTGGGCGAGATAGAAAGACAGGAGAGACATGCGAGTTGCAAAGAGCAATTAATTAAAGTCTGTTTTTGTCCTTTTATGTGCTCATTGGTTTACTGAATGTTTAGAGTTTTATATACTTACAGAAGAAGAATAACTTATTTTCTTTTCAGTTTCCAATATGTAATAGGTGCAGAATGAAAAATATAACTAAATACTTAAATTAGTGCTTTGATATTAAACAAAAGCAGCAGGAAACAGTAAAATTAGTTTGCCTACATTTTTTGGGTCTACGAGCAAAGCATATCAAAGCTACAAAAGCTTCACATACGAACAAAAACACAGAGAGAGGCTTCTACATGAATCTGTGTATTAATGGAGTTCAACACTCAGGCTTTTCCATGTGAGTGCTGGCACTCCTGTGTGTGGGTGCTGATGGTTTTGCATGGAAGGGCCCTGAAATAGCAGGGCTAAGCTAACAGTGTCCCTCTCCCACACAGCCAAACCACTCGACTCCATCAGTGTTACTACTTCTCGTGATTAGACTAACACATGCCATTATAGGATGGACAGGTTTATATTTCTGTTGAGAGTTTGAAAAAGGCATCATCTATGGCATGAAAAATGTGTTACTACAAACATGAAGACCTCCCATTGACAATTTTTTTTCCCTTCTAAAAGCTCTGTATCTACCTCAACCATGACTAACCTTAACCTTAAAGTTAACTCTAATTTTAAGTCTGACCACCTTCCAATCTAAATGTTCTTTAATGCAAAAGAGGGCTCAGAGGAAAATAAAGCCATGCAAAGACTAGACCAACAAAGAGTGCTATGGTTTAAAACAAACTGTATCTTTTCACTGGCCCACGTGTGGCTGTTCATTTCTGTCTGACGAGCTGCCAGTTTGCTGGAGCCCCTGAGGCCCAGCCCCTAATGTCAATGCATCGATAAAGGGACTGTCACACAGTGTGGTCGGACAGTTCATTTGCCACTTCCTTAAATAAATACTGTGATGATTCACCCAAGTAGATACACAAGGCTGCTTTAACATAAGTCTGTAGCCTGGGCAGAGTTGGAAGGGTGGAAAAGGTTTTCTCTGCAGTCATTTTGGTTAGAGGGAAATTTAAACTTACAACCTGGGTCTTAATTTTGCTAGTCCTGGCCATTATTCCCATCGGTTGTAACACCATTTAATCAGTATCATTGCTGAGAGCTGGGGATGCACCTATACCACTAGAACAGAGTACAATGGGGCACGGAGCATGAGCACAGGTTATAAACAAACCTTCCTGATGCAGTATATGCTGTCCGAAATGATCCCTATGGCCTGGTTAGTACTGGGATAATTTAATGTTTACTAAGATGTTTTTCCTGAAATCACCATCTGTTTTTTGGTTGGCACCATATGATTTTGTTGAGTGAAAGTTGATAAAGGAATATAAGAGTACATCATCTGCAATTAAATATAAGAAATGCAACATCACTTGCTTCCACCTACCTCCTTCACATCCTTAGAATAAAAGCTTATTCACACTGATACATACAAAATTCAAAAGTGGTGTGAATGCATTCAAGTTAAATCCAAAGACACAAACCAGATGAGGATTTGCTCTGCAAATTGAGCTCAAGATGCATCCATTGAAGTTGAAAATGTTCTCACTTGACAGTGTGTATTCACTAATGTAAAGAAGAAAGAGCACAAAGGAGAGACCCTTGTGGAAAATAAGAGAAAAGATCAAGAACAAGATTATTTTAGACATGTTTTAAAGGATGACATTTTGACATGTCACAGTAGGAAAAGCACAGGTGTAAAGATTAATATTAATGATGGCTGAATTCCATTTTGCTGCTTCAGTTTCAGGGTCCTGGTATTGTTGATGCTGGCACACTTTCCCACTGTCATGGCTTACTGGGAAACTTGACTAGAATGGAACCATCGTTAGTAATACGTTATTAGTAACACCTGTGCTTTTCCTACTAGGACAACTGAAAATGTCTGCTGTGAAAAAGGCTTATTTTACAACTTGAATTCCAACAGTTAACATCACATAGTGGGAGAAGTAATTATTTAAAAAACCTTCGGAAAACGTAAAGGAAGCGCTAAATCAAGAAATCATTTATATTCCAGTTCATCAGGTTTCAGTGTAGAACCACAGTTCACCTCTCGCTGCAGAGTTTAACCCATTCATCATCTCATTCAAATGTGGCATTTTTCCTCAGTTTCTTTGCCTCTCCTGCTCAAATTGCAGCATAAATGAGTTAACTATCTTTAACGGAAGTCTGTTTCTATTTTCGTACAGGAATGCGCAAAAATGTGTGCTCTTGTGAGATTTAGGGGCTGCCTAGTGACATGACTCTCTTTCTACATGTTGTTCAGTGTGTTTTCCTCTTTACTTAGTCTTCCAATGTGTAGTCTTTTCTGACCGCCAAGACCCAAAAATCTGTATGTGGTAGTCGTTATGTGTGGGGTGTCTCGTCTTTTTAGGGTTTAATAATCTTAAGGTCTGCTCCCAGTTTAAGTTCAGCATAAACTGCCTGAGTCTGCCTGAGTTGTCATTTTTACACTGACACACTCCACAGTGCGTCGGTGTATATGTCGGTGCATGTTGTTGCAGTTAATGTCTGTACTGTCAGCCAAGGAACTCATTCACTACAAAAACAAAGGCAAAAATACTTCAGCAGTCAAATCTGCACGAATAAAGTCAGACAAAAATTCACATCACATTGTACCTGAATGGAGTTTAATAGTGATCACAAAAATAACAGCATGCAGTCAGAACAGCCAGTCCAGGCTCCTAAACTGCTGCTGTCAGCAGTATCACAGACGCCCTGCTGTAACACTGCGTACCACACACACTATTTAATAAGAGCGAGGTGCAAGCTGCCGCTCAATACAGCTTTATTCTGTCATGGCTAATGATAGCAAGAGCTGTGAGTGGGAACAATACTGAGCCACAGTGTCGTCTGAGACAGATGAATTGTAGATAAACCTTACACGTCAATATAAACACCACTGGATGGCCTGATTTCAGGCACACAGAATGAAAAATACTCCACACAGTCTTACAAAACATCAAATTGTTCACAGCGTTTTTTTGCCGTTTTACCAGCATTCAAATACTCTGACTTTTGTTTGGTCACATCTTTATTCCACGGCGCTATTACATTTTCTAACAAAAGCTGGTATTTGGTATATATTAGTGATATGTACATTTCCATATAATTATTTCCATTAGTGCGACAATATATTCATGTCATATACACTAATTTTTTTCCCCTTTAAGTTAAGCTTCTGTTAATGACACTCAACACTTCCTGCAGATGTTTCACAATAAAAGATTTCCAGAGACAGAAAGAATTACATCTGAACAGCTGGAAGCTTTTCAACCTTGGCAACAGTCCACAACAGGTTTTTCTGAGCTTTTAACTGCATCTCACATTGCACGTCACTGATGTGGACATTTGACATTATTTTGTCAAAAATATAAAAGCCTGGTTCTATCTTCAATTGGGGCAAATTGAGGTACCAAAATTGATTAAAGACACAAAGAAAGTTAAAATAATAACAAACCATTGTCTGCTCTGTTCAATCAACAGAAAATTAACTGACAAAAATATTGATCACTTTGACATTTTTACTTGATCAATGACTGAAATGTCAAAGATTCTCTGGTTCCAGCCTCTTGAATCTAAAAATGTGCTGATTTAAACATTGTATATGACTCTAAATTAAATATATTTGGGTTTTGGATTGTTGGTTGAACAAAACAAGCCATTTAAAGCTGTCACTTGGAAATTGTGTTGGGCAATTTTAACAATTTTCTGACATATTCTAGAAAGCACAAGTTGTAGTTGCAGCCCTAAAGTCTGTCCAGCATTTGTTAACAGGCAACAAAATAAGACTAGAGGATTATGTCTTTCATAAACGAAGGTAAAGTAAAATTGCCAGACTGAACATGAATTATGCAGATTGATGATGGGATAGACTCATGTGAAGAGATTCAATGAAGGAATTATGAGCTATGGCTTTTCATTAAGATGAAGACGAAGAAGAAGAAGAAGAGCGAGTCTGAATTGACAGGAGGGCTTGTGAAACTTTGTCAAGCAATGCTGAGGCCCTGTCTCTACAATCATCTACAATATTTTCTCAGCAAACTTACTCGGCTGCGAGCTCACAGCTACATTTGGACTCTCCGGGACACACAAGCCGAGGCTAAAATTCCACTCCGGCCCTTATCGATAGGTAGCCATCTAATCAGCAGCCGATTCAATTTAGCCCAACACACCTCTGGCCAGTCACCGCGGCAAACAGCTTAGCACTGAGCACTGAGCCGCGAAAATGGCCCACACCCATCGCCTCGCAATGAGACCAGCCAGACAACGGCCAGAGCATACAGTCAGTGTAAGTGTGTGTGTGTGTGTGTGTGTGTGTGCGTGCGTGAGAAAAAAGGTGAGACCGAGAGAGAGTGATAGCGCATTCCTGAACTGTATGTCTGTTCAAATGTATCAAAAATCACTGCACGGATGGGTATGACTCGCCTTGTATTCGTTGACTCTGGGCAATATCACAGCTAAGTGGTGCAGCGGGGTGGTGGGTGATCGGAGAAGGGGGTTGGAGGTGGAGGGGTGGAGGATATCTAAGACGAATTAGAGAGACATGATGAATGACGCAATATTTTCATGCCAGAGGGAAACTATTGCACTTCAAATTAGAGGGGGTGACAGAGAAAAGGAAGGAGGCAGAAGAGGAATGAAATAAATCCGCAGGAATAAAGGGCTAATGAGAGGGGGGGGGGGCATTTTATCGCCATTGGGAGAAAGAAAAGGGACCAGGAGAAGGAGGGTAATATTCAGTTTGTCAATATATCAGTCTGATATATCAGCCTTTTATTGAAAATTCATCATATTGACATCATGCACCTCTGAAATGACAGACAAGAAGTAGTTTGATTGATCACAGTGTTATACTGATCAATACTGCGCTGGTTGTCTACTTGATGATGATAAGAAAAAAGTGCATTTACACAAGTACTGTACTTAAACACTAATGTGAGGCATTTTCAGTCCTCCAGCCTAAACAACAAACTAGACCCCTTGCCATTGTCTAAAAACTAAACTGTCATCACAAACATTATTATTTACAGTTATTAATGAAAGCATTCACAATAATCACTCAAAATCTCTCTCTCTCTCCCTCTCTTCTCTCCACTTCCCTGTCGTTTCCCTCCTGTCTGTGGATTGCTACAGTGGAGGGAAAATGGAATTGGTAATAAAGGTTCTATTTAAAACCACAAACTAAGTGACGTGTTCTGTCTGTCTACTGACCTCCTCTGCTCCGTTTCAGTATTATGGACAGTGTCGAACCTACACATGCACCCCCAATTTAATTTAGCCAGACTCATTTCACCATTTCACAGCACAAACACCTACTTGCTTAGCGCTGGGGCTTACAGTAATCATATGCCAAAATATTTAGACACCAAAAAGCATTAAACCACTACTACAGGTAGCCTATATGTGGGGCTTGCAGATTTTGATCGTGACAAAGGAGGTGCTGGATCCAATCAAATAGGTGCCGGTCCCAATCTGGTCAGAGCCCTGCTCTGGTCTATCCGAGGCCCTGATTCGAAAGTAACGACTAACACACATGATCATCAGTCCTGTTGTTGGATGTTTAGTGTCCATTGCTCTCAGTGCTTTTTCAGCTGATTTTAAAGAGTAAATATCTGAGGGAAACACAGAATACTTAGAGTTTCATGAAACACTTTTGGCATCAGAATGTTCAAAGATATTCAGAAGTGGTATAATTCCGGGATTGGCAGCTTAAAAAAATGTTGGCCTTCAAGATCCCATATAAGCCAGGCCTTAGAGGGAAAACTGACAAACCAACAGAGAAAGAAAGACAAAAAGATAGATGCATACGCTTATAGTCAGAGAGAGTGAAAGATAGAGAGACATGGAGGGAAGAACTTAGACGAGGTAAAAGACTGAAGACTGAGACTGTCAGACATAAACACACACACACACACACATACACACAGGTCTCTTATGCATGCTGAGGTTAAAGTCCTCCTCGAGATGAGCTGTGCTGTGTAATATCCAAGCTTCTGGACCACTGATCAGCCAATCCAGAGCTCCGATCAGACTGACAACCAGCAGCCCATCTCTCCCTCGCTTCACTTCACTGGCTTGATCACACACATATATACTCATATATACTATGGGTGAGACAGGGACTTAGACTTGCCCCTTTCACCTTCAGGCCAATTCAAATGATACAGGCTAATTCCAGCTATACCATTCACACACACTCATGGACCTGTCAGATCGAAGGAGAACGGGGGTGAGAAATATCTTATGATAGGGAAGATAGGTAAGACAGAGAGAGACAGAATGGCAGTGAAAGAGAGGACACATCAGACTAAGGGAAAGATACGGGACAGGAATTCATTAAAGTGACAGCAAGAGCTAGACAGTGTAGAGTTAAGTTTACCTGGTTATACAAGCATAAAACTGACAAATACATAGGGGGTGCAACTAATGATTAATTTAATTACCAAGTAACCTTGCAATTATTTTCTGATAAGTTAGATTGTTTAGTCTATGAAATGTCAATTTAAAAAATGCCAATCACAAGTTCTCAGAGCCCAAGGTGACATATTCAGATTGCTTGTTTTGTCAGTCCAACAGTCCAAAGATATTCAACTTACAACGATATAAAACAGAGTAAAGCAGCAAATCCTTATATTTGAGAAACTGAAACCACCATTTCTTTGCCTTTTTGCTTGATAAAGGACTTCATTGATAAGCAAAATTGATATAGATCAATTTTCTGTCAATCAACTAATCATTTCATACATAACACTATTGCCCGACTGATACTGGATTGTTGAAGCCAACATTGATATTGAAAGAAAAATTTAAAAAAAATCAGATAGTGACATATTGGCCGATACAGTTCTCCTTTTGTTTTTTAAACATAAACACATAACACAAACAATCTTGATACAGATCCCTGAGATTTTTATTTATTTATTTATTTTTTTTAAATTGTGACCAAGATACATACTGAGCGGGACATTTATCAGTGTAAAAAGAAACTTGTCAGCGCTCTCTGGAAGACACTGTTTTTAATTACCTCAAACCTAGTTTGGCATTTCTGTGCTGCAATTTCTTTTTACTTATTTACCGATTTTAAATACCTTTTAGAATACACCTTACATACATTTTACATACCCATATTTAATGCTTAATAACTAATACTTAAGAAGACACTTGTACCATTAAATGTATAAGCATAAATTACTTTTTACCGATCCTTTACATTTGTTGGGCCCACTGGGACTCATTTGTGACCTTAACTGAACTGCAGGCTCTTATGTTCAGTAAACAAAGAGCCATTGAACTCAGTCTCCCACAATCCTCAGATATTCACACCTGGGTGTTAGGTCACCCAGGCTCCAGCTGCCAGCTCAGCCATTGTTCTCGCCCTTTATTCCTCGCTCTATGCACGGACCTTGCGGAGGTCTGCGTTGAGCAGATTCACCAATGAAGAACAAAGGATTATGGCCGCAACACGAGGGCCTGCCTTTCAACATTTCATCATCGGCTCCCCTGTCAGGCCTGGACCAGAGGTCCTCCGCCATGTAGTCTAACTGGAGCCATCGAACCAAACTCTCTGATCTTACAGCAGTGCCATGAGGGCCTCTGTGAGATACCTGTAACCACCAGCTGCCAGCTAACTTTCAACAAGAGCAACGAAGTAGCTTAGCAGAGGGAGCGAACGATTTGCACAATCAGAAAACTGCACAGCAAAAGAATGCATCGGACCACAATTCTTCCCCGCCTGGCCTGTCCACATCAGACGGCTAAAGCTAACAGCAGCACGCCAAAGGAACTTCTTCGTTTACGGACTGGTAATATTCAACTGTCTTTGCATGCCGACTAACTCCTTTAAACTTGGCAGCGTTATCTGACACAGATCACATACAAATCTAATTTGACTTTAAAACACATTCACAGAGGAAATTTAAAGCACACGCACACACACATGCTCTCCCTTAGTATATTATATGAGACTCAATCAATTGATTGGCTATCATTTCTCTTCTTTAAGGAGAGTGGTGCCCCGAGGAACTGTATTCATTAGTTATGATGTATGATTATCTTTGATAATTCTGATAGCTATAATTAATTGATTGCACCTACACAATTTGTTGCATTCAGTATTTCGAGAAATAATAGTTTGTTTTAACAGATTGGAGCTAAGGGCAAACATATTTACAAAAGCCACAAAATGAAGGAATTTCAATTTGGTATAGAATATGGAGGGGTAGATGTATGTGTCCAAAAACATATCCAAAATGTATCCAAACAACAATATGAAGCAGTATTGTCCATTTGTAGCATATGACTTACATGACTATCATCTGCCTAGCATAGCTGAAATTCAGTTCTCCAGTCCTCTGGCCCTGTGGAGGTCATGCCACTCTGTTAGGCGACCATCTTTGCCCGAACATAGCTAAACAGGACAGACATCAACATCCAGAGTGAGCATTACCCAGACATCAGCCAAGAATTTCATTTTGTAGTGGCCACCTGACAGATGGTAATCAGCTAATCTTTAGCTGACTAACCAGAAAGCTAAAAATTGGCTAAAACTTTCATCTCTTAAAACTTAATCGCATTGTAGCGCTTTCAAAATGCTATTTCAATATGCAAATCTCGAACTTTTAAGCCCTAGTCAAATTTGAAAGTTATAAACTCTGTCACAATATAAAGAACATATTCTCTGGTATTCCTTCCTGGTGACCACCAACTAGGCATTGGCTCCACATGGTCAGATCAGTGGGAAAATCAATGACACACTTTACTTGCAGCTAATGAAGGGAGGCCAGTGTTAACGCCACTGACCTATGACTGATATCACGGCAGTAATTGGAGACTTGTAATCAAAGACTAAAATAGAGCAGACACAGTTAAAAGCATAAAAATGGCCAAATTGATCAGATTTGGACAATTGGATGAGGAAAGATTCAGTTAGCTTATATAAAATGTGGCACCCTGTCAAAAATTACACGTTGAGTGAGGAGAAGAGTGAGTCAAGAGCTGACAAACACATTCCTGTCAAAAACTGTCTGTTTCTCTAGTCAGCGCTTCACCTTCCATCTCACCTACCCGACTGACATCCTAACCCAAGACAAGGCTGCAATTGATGTTTGAGTCCGATGTACCACGTTTTACTTTCCCAACCATTTTACTTGACAGATGGCTGGTAGAGCTGGAAGCCATTACTTCCAAAACTATCCCTAAGGAAAAGCTGTAATGGGCCCCGGAGATTAACTTTTTAAAGTTTTTACGCTTTCACTTGTGTGTGACATGTTTAAACACCAAAAGCATCCATCTTCTGTGCAGGTAAAGAACATGCTTGCTTGCATTATTGGGGGTGGGGGGGCGCTATGAATAGAAATCACTCAAGCAAACACACACACTCATGCACACTCCTAAACACACGTGGCGTGCCCTGTACACTCCAGTGGGCGGACTGGGGTTTCTGTTGTCTCCCAAGGCAATTCTTGTTTGTCTGCTCACAAGTCTTTTCCTTCCTCTTAAGGTGTAAGAGACGGGTCAGCATCTGTTTTCCCTCGGCGAACGTCTAGTTTGCAGCGCGGTGGGAAAGAGAAAAGGAGACGGAGGGTTTTTGATGCGACACAGAAATGGGAACAAAATGTAAACATGCCAAACGCCCATTCCCCCTGGGAAATCAGACCTTGTGAAGACGAGGTGTCAGAACACATTCAAACATGGTGTATTGCTTGCCTTGGTGCGCCTGCTTTAAGACAGACAACATAACAACAAGAAGAAAAAAGATAGAAAATAAATCGGAGGTATGGGGGGAAATAGAGGAGAAAAACTCAAAGCATTGTGCAGTTGTAAAAGCCAAGCAGATGGAGAACCAAACAAGAGGAAAAAACTTCATCAAAGTCTTAAAGTGAGCGTCACCGGCACAGAGCAGGCATTTAGTGCTTGTGACAGCACTTTGAGATTTTATTTTACACCAACTGCTGTTGTGCATGTTGACTGAACTTTTTCGGTTGCTTTTCTATAATAACAGGCATATGCACATTTGTCCTTCTGAGTGCACATACAGAAGCTTACACTGTAGTAGTACTTATATTCACTGGTGTAAAAAAGCCAGGAATGTAGTCATGTTATTAAAGCCAAAAGGTTTTTAAATTAATTTGACATTATTATTTCCATCTCGATGGTGAAGTTGGTGTAACACACAATATACAGTGGTTAGAGATATTTTCTGTACTCTACTACTGGGAAATGCTGATAAGCTTTGCTGGGTCTCATCTAACCAGTTGGCTACGCTCATGCTGTCTAACTTCACCACCTGAGTAAATATTATATTTGCATTTAAGTTACCGGTTACTTTTTCCCTCCATACCAACATCACTGAGGTGAAACAACTTCATAACAGACGACTCTAGGTGCTCCGTCATCGTTATTGTGGCAGGAATATGCAGAGTTATGGGATGACGCACTGTTTAGCAGAGGTGGTACGTACTGCCGTTTTTCCTCTCCTATCCTCACCTGACTGTGACTGACTGAGCCGCTTGCCTTGCCTTGCCCCCACTCGTAAAACTCAGAAGGTTTCCTTTTTTCGGACATTTTGACTTGTTGCTCTCAATATTTACCGCAAAGTGAACATACAATGATCAAACAATCAAAGACACCTGCTTAACTGAATCAAACAGATTTCAGTTCCTGGATGACATTCAAAATAGTTGGCTCACTCATTAAATATGTGGCATTTGCTGTGTGATGTAGCGCCTCTGTTCATTTTCCGTGAAGCTTAATATATGACGGTATTTATAATTTCTTCTTCTGCTAGTTTCCTGCAGCATTTTATAGTGGAGGCGCCCCGCCCCGCATGAAATAAAGAATGGCCCCACGACAATACGCCGTGGGAAACCTCATTGATTGTACACAGTAGTATATATCTACGTATATGTCATGAGTACAGCATTTTCCTGCTATAGATATAAATATATTTTTTGCCTTATGACCACTGACAGGCACAGATGACGTTAAAAAAAAACCAAACACACACCTAATATAGTAATTTATAACCCTAAATAGCCTATAGTTGATAGCTCAAGTCACCTGAATGGTGGGCGGGCGTCCTAGCAAATGTCGACACAAAACAAAGCCGGCGCCAGGTGAGACCGTTATTCTAAACAAACTGCCTGATGACTAATGCAATGAATCGCCACAGGAAAGGGAATTATCATTCTACAGTGCTGGGCGGCTGATTGGAGTAATGATTGGGGTGGAGAGACAGAAGGGAGTGGAGGGGAGTTGGTGTGGGAGGGATCGGAGGGGGGAGAACACACCAACGCCACGGTCCTGATTTCTTTCTAGCAGGGGGCCGCTGCTCCAGTAGCCTGGCACCGAGCCAAACACACAGGGTTTAGTTTGTTATTGAGGGAAGGCAAAGCAATCAATCTGGAGGCTGGAAGGAAAGGAGAGTGAAGAATTATTTTTGATAAGTCGTCTGAGGAAAACATAATCACGGCTGTGCGGTGTGAGCTTGAGATGGGCGTTAAAAAAACTTTTCTTCTCCATATCTTTCCTTTTTTCTCTCTTAGTACAGTGTGTGTGTAAATTTTCTGGACTTGTGTGAAACCCAGAAAGGTGTTCCTTCCTCAGCTAGCGACAGATGTGTCAGAGCATGAGACGACATGAAGCTCTCGAGGGACTTCTTTAAGTGTCACTGGGAAGCTTTACTGCACGCGCACACACACACACACACACACACACACACACACACACACAGAATATTTTTTGTCAGAAGTGCTGAATAATAGTGCTGTACTAAGCAGGCTGGGCCAATTAGGCCCAGTGGGACTGGGAACAAGCACCACTGTGTGTGTGTGTATGTATGTGTGAGTGTTTGTGTGCGTGTGGACTATCCTTGAGTCATAGGCAGATAGCAGGACTGAACGTCAGAATATTGTCAGACATCTGCCTGCGTGCCTGCCTGCCATTGCAAAACACAGACACACACACACACATCCTTGTACTTCTATCTTTGTGAGGACTGTCATTGACATAACGCACTCCCTAGCCCCTTACCTTAACCATCACAACAAAATGCCTAACCCTAACTCTTACCCTCACCCCAACCATAACCTAATTCTAACCTAACCCTTAAAACCAAGTCTTAACCTTCAAACAGCCCTTTGAAGTTGTGAGGACCGGCCAAAATGTCCTCACTTTCCAAAAATGTCCTCACTCTAGGTAAAAAACATGTTTCAGTACTCACTATGTAGCAAGTACACACACACACACACACACACACACACACACAGACAGGCATACAAAACATGACAGCAGGGAAGGAAGAAGGCAAAAGAATGGCAGGAGAGCTTGAAAAAGGGAATCTTGGTGTGAGCCACGCATGGACATGCTGCTGTGTAAACAAGCTAGTGGAGGATGTGACCTTATATCTGTACAGTAAAAAACAGTGTGGACACTGTCTCACATATTTACATCTGCACTCAGAGCTGTAGTCTTGTTTCCCATAAAACTTCCCATCCAAAAAGAAAAGCGTCTAGGAGTAGGAGTATGCAAAAATACTGCCATAAAGCAGTGCTGCTCATTGATTGGTTGTTTTAGGCCAATTAAGGGGTAGGTACCTTAGTCGAAACGAAGATAGACACATTTCTATGATCCTACAGTACAATATGATAACTCCAAACAATACAAAAGGGCCAGATAAAAAGGTGAGAAACAGGAGAGATAGTTTGCAAAATGTTAAGGTATAAATCCCTTAATGTGCCAGCCAAACCGGCCTGCATACATTATGTTGACTTGAGACAAATGCAGTTATAAACTGACAAAGAACCAGGGTGACTCAAAACCAAATGTATAAAGTTTATGTCATGCTAATGTCATAAACCTCCCTTGGAAACAATAAATTAAAGAGATATATTTATAAATATATTTTAACCCTGGTTGAAAGTTATTACCACCAACATTAGCTAACATTAGCATTAGCTCAAACCACAGCTTAGCCTAAGTACAGCTGAGGCTGACAAGGTACACATTAAACTGATGAAATGATACCGCTTAGCCTGGGAAGCTGGGTCTGGGATGTTCTAAAATGGCATAAATCAGAGAATACACTTTTTTGACCAACAATTTTGAACAACAATTATCTTTCCTCTGGCTCCACCCTGAGGCCAAATTTACCATTTTTGGCCCCACTACAAGTAAGTATTCAAGAATGCTAAAGTCATCTTTTGTCATCAATCAAAGCATTATGTTTCTGTTGTTTAATAAACATTATAGATGCATTTCACACAGGAGGACAATAATTGAATGATTTAAGGGTGAGAAAAAAAGGCACAAGAAAAAGATAGTGGGGGAAGTGGACAACACATAAACAAGGACAGATATGAGGGAGGGAAGGATTACAGGAAAGAGATTTACAGAAAGGGGGGAAGCAGTAAAGAAAGCAAGAGTGGAAGGAGAGAAGTAAATACTGATGGGAAGAAAAGGAAAAAAGGGGAAGGGGGAGATGAGGTAGGAGGGAAGGCATACAAGAGATCACAAAGTAGCAAGAAAGAGAGGAAGTAACAAAAAAAGATGAGAAAATAGAAGAAGGATAAGAAGGAATGAAAGAAAGGAGGTTTAACTGAAAGTATTAGTGAGGATGAATAAGCCCAGGGAGGCACAGTTGCCTGTTGCTACAGCCCAGTAATACCATCGCCTCCTATGGGTTTTCCTCCAACACTCCAGAAGGTTCCACCTACACAACACAAACTGCCTCTCACATACACTAGCACCCGTCTGTGAGCGTGCACACATACACACACACATATGACAGTCCTCTCAGGAACTCAGCAAATCCATTGAAAATAGTCTCAGGGGCAAAACAGTCTGTTCTTTCACACATTACCACTCATTCTAAACTACAACTGTCTGCTCTGTTGCAGAATGACAAGCTACTTGTCTGATATCACTACACCCCAATATTTATAGTCTATGGCCTATTAATACAGTATATAGACAGCTTTCAGTGCCTTCATTGACAAGTGATCATGCTACGTACTCACTATTCACGTTTTAGTTTGCCTCTCTTTTTAGATAACAAATTTGCTTGCTCAGACAAAGAATAATGTGGACCCTGATGTGTGTACTGTAAGGGTGTTTTCAAACCTGCATTGTTTAGTCTGGTTAAATCAGACTCTGGTTCATTGTCCTACTTGGCACCGATCTGAACACAGCAATCGTACTCAGGTGCGGATCAAAACAACCACACCGCAAGTCAGTCACAAACTAATTCTGAAGTAGTTCATTTGTGGTGGAAAGTGATCCAACCTCAATCTGACCCAACTACAAGGCATAGTCTGCAAATCTGAGCTAAACGGCTCCTGTACCTTGGTGCGCTTTGCAAAATGTGATGTGGATGAGCAAAATCAACAGTTGCTAGCAGCTAGCCCAAGAATGGATTGAGGTCTGACATGGACTACAAAGAAAGTGCGTTGCCTTCTTGATATTTGGGCACATAGGACCTTCTTCAGGAGCTTCTTCTTGTGTTTGCTTTCTTGCTCCTGCCCTAGACACGTCTAACCAATGAGCAGAGTGAAGGTTCTCACGTGGCTTTTAGGGATGCATTTTGGTTAGGTTGAATTTTTTTCTGTGTGAAAAGAAACCGAACCAAGGGGTAAACACACCTTACCGACTCCACTGATCCACTGATGAAGACCAGAGCAAACAAACTATAGCTTTGCAAACGGCCTAGAACATAGCATTAGCATGGACAGGGTATGATGCATGTCATCACATGTTTGACATGCTCCACAAAAGCAACAATTTACTCACAATGACTCCCTGGATTGGCACAAATCAACTGCCTTCTGTCTTCTGACTGTTACTTATGTCTGTTGAGCACATGTTTCACCTTTTAGATGTAAAAGTAACAACACTAGAAGCCTAAGGACCTATCAGTGGCCCATTGAAGCTGTCCTGAGAGTGCCACTACCCAAAAGCCATGGATCTTTCCCCTTGGGGGCATGAATGTGCTACTCAGTCAATCTCATTGCAATGTGTATAGTGTTTTAAGATATCTTGAGTACAAAGTTGACTTTCTGTTCTAAGGGTAGCACCATTGACTGTAAAAGAAAATGGAAGTAGTGTCTGTGACGTCATCCATAGGTTTCTGAAGAGCCGTTGTGAAGCTCAAAGTGGGTGGCGCCGGTGGCTCCGGCCGTCACCATCTTGTCAGTGCCTGACTCCGGCTAATCCAAAAATGGGCAAAGAGATGGAGCTGATGCGGGCCAAATTAAGCCTGGTTGATGAAACCACCTAGCAGCTAGCCACCTGATATGGCACCCAGCTGTCATTCAAAGCAGCCACGTCCTTAATTATGCATAACTTTAAGCCCTAAAAATTTAAAACAGGTGAGTTATATAAAATCCACCCCCGTACAGTTGTCATGAAGGGGGAAATTAGCTATAGAGACGTGAACCGTTGTTTGTACCAGGCTGTAAACATTATTTCTGCTGTAAAGTTGGGCATTTTAACATGGTTAATGGGGATTGATCGCTTTTGGAACCAGCCTCAAGTGGCCACTCGAGGAACTGCAGTTTTTGGCACTTCCGCGTTGGCTTAATTTTTCACCCCTGCAGGTTGCGGCTTGGGTACCACTAAAGAAAAGCTTAAAATAACATAGGTTCAATAAATTTCAAAAACATGTGTTCTTACATGAAATGGAAATGTTACTGTGATGGCTGTACTAGTGAAAAAATAATAATGCATAAAATAATGGAAATTAAGGTAATACTTTTCATGACACCTTGACATGATATGTTAAACAAGGGGAAAAATGTCCAATAGTGATGTTTGAGGAAATGACAGGGGCCACCAAAATCATTAAGAATCATCCTATTGGATATATGGACAGATCGCAGGAGGAGGTACATATTAGTCAATAGATGGATTAAGATGCATAGATTATGTACATGGAGATGCTTTTTAGGTAAAAGACAAACCAGTGAATTTTCATCTCAATGGCATCTTCTTGAATTTCATGAGGTGACACATGCAGTGTTCCGGTGTTTTTAGTTAATGAAATCTTTTTTTGGCCACATTAGATCTTTTATTAGGAACAAAGCATCATTTGGCCTCCGCAGTGTACCTAAATATCGTTGCTCCACACCATCTTGTCAAATGGAAACTTTCCACAGAGAGAAAGGCTTCACTATAGTCTAGATCTCAAACCAATAGAGACCTCTGGGGTGAGGTGGCACTAGATCTTTGCAGCATGGATGTGCTCCAAAAAAATCTCCATAACAGTCATTTGTCTCAAGTCAGCATTGACCAGGATCCCTGAAGAACACTCCCAGCACCTTGTTGAAACTCAGCCTGAAGGCAAAAGGGGTCTTACCTTCATAGCAGGTAGGTGTACTTATGAATACTGAGAGTAAATTTAGAGTACCAATGTATATTAGCCCAACTACTACTACTACAATGAGTTCTCATTAGCAGATTTCACTTGTGTTTGATATATATTTCACAACAATATTTAATTCCTAAACACTGCTTCCTGCACCAACTGGTTTCTTTTCTTCTCTCCTCTTCTTTCCCTTCCCTCTTCTTCTCTCCATCTCCCTCCTCAGTCAGCCAGCTTCCCTATGCGACTGTTAATCTAATGCCACTAGTACAGGAGTTGATGCTGCTCACCTGATACCAGTAAGTCTCAGATGACGCACTCAAGTTCAGGTACAATCAGACAGTGACAGGCCCAGGAGCCCCGCAGCTTCACTAATGTTTTTTAGCACTTTTTTGAAGCCTCAGTCCCAGAGTGGATCATTAAACTGGAGAATACCGGTGGCAGATGAACCAAAGGCCCAAGAGCTTGGATCACTCCCAAAACAAAGTTGAAGAAGAAAGGGAGGCAAAGAATGGGATAAGAAGAAAGTTCTCCCTTCGTCTAAACACCGCTCATTAGCAGAAACAGGTATGCCAACGAATGAAGTGATGGCAATGGTGGGGGGGGGGGGGAGAGAAGTCATGGAAAGTAGGAAGAAAGACGCAACGATGCTGACAATGAAGGAATGACAGTTCCATGCTGAATAGGCAGGAGTGTCTAATCTACTGTTAGACATCCGCATCAAAACAATGTCTCTACTCCAACAACTGTTCCGCTTCCTGTCAATTAGGTGCCAGGAAATTGCGCGCACATTTGGCCAAGCGGGAAAAAACACACACATACACACTTTAACTACATAGTCGAAAGAGTACATGCACCCACCCACACATGTAACACACACCTCATCAAGCTACAGCGAGTGAGCCATGATTAGTCTATCCGGGGCCCAGCATGAGTGTGTGTGGCTATGCATTTGCTAGACTGAATGTGTGTGAGGCTGCTATTCTCTGTGGTTTGTTTGACAAATAGAAAGTGAATGCAAAGAAGCTGTAATTACACTTCCTGAGGTAGCTTTGAATTTTGAAAAAAGGAGGAAAGATTTAAAAAAAACAGAGCCAGTGAGGCCTTGAGAAAAGGATGCAGAGGATCACTGTTACCTGAATAGTGATGACGAGCTGAAATTACCAGACATACAGAGCTGAATCAAGTGGAGAGCTGCCATGAGCTAGCAATTAGTCTCCAGCACCCAGCAACACACGCTGCTACAGTACTTTCAAATCAGACAAACAGTTCTTCTCAGCCATTACTCCTAAAATTGGCTATGACTTGTAGAAGAAAAGTCTGCTACTGGTGTCATTTTCAGAATTAAACCTAATTGACTTAATTTTGGCAGAGGACGAAAACTTCAGGTACACCACATGCGTGCACATTTTGATGGCAATTATGTTGGTGCATGCTGGAGGTTGTTGCTGCCCTTTGCCGCCTCCTCAGCCCTAAACACCAATCAGCCATGTTGCACTTAGACATAAAAAGCTCACAGAGAACAGCTACGACTTTTCTGTCACTTACTTCTCTCTTGAGACTGTTTCTTTTTTTTTAATGAGGTAAAGGGTCAGAATCTGATTCTGACCTCAGCACAGTTGTATACCACATAAATGATGTTTATACAGGGATGCTGTAGTGTGAGGAGCCACAGAGGCAAACTTATTGGAGAACGATGTCTGGAGAGGGGGATTTTCCAGACCTTTTCTGCATGAGCTGATTGGCTGCAGCAGCGGAAGGGTAGACGCTGTTTATTTCATTTGGTGCATGTTAAGCGCAATGTGTCGGATAGTCTGTTCTCACCGCCTGGCTGCTCTGATCTCATCCCCTCACAGAGGAGTTTTATATAAGCCTCAACATCAACATAGCTCTCAGTGACGATTACTTCAATGAAGAGGAGAGGAGAGCATGATGAAGAGAAGGAAGAGGATTGGAAAGGAGAAGAGGGAGAATGAAAAACAACAGGAGGCGAAGGGAAAAAGTAGTGGAGAAGAGAAGGAGAGAAGAGGGACGAGGAGAAGGGTAGATGAAGAGATAAGGAGAAGAGAAGGGAGAGGGTAAAAGGAGAAAGAAAAAGAAAAAGAAAGGGAGATAAACAAGAGATGAGAAATGACAAGAGAAAAGGAAATGAAAGGAGGAGAGGAGGAGAGAAAAGGAGATGGGATAAGATGATAAGAGAGGAGAGGGAGGCGAAGGAAGAGGTGTGAAGAGGAGATGGAGGACAATAGGAGAAACAGAGGAAAAATTAAGAGGAAACGATAGGAAAAGTAGAAAGTAGATGAGAGAAAGGGAGAGGAGATGAAAGGGAAGGAAAGGAGGAGTACATGGGACAGGAGAAGGAAAGGAGATTAGATAAAATGATAGGAGGAGGTGAGAAGTAAAAAGAGCAAGAGAGAAGGACAAGAGAGAGGACAAAAATATACACAGAGACAGAAGGAGGAGGAGAAGAGGATAGAAAGGGAGGAAGAAGAGGAGCTGGAAAAGACAGGAGAGGAGAGGGGATAGGATAATAGTAGGAGGGGAAGATAGAAAAAGAAGAGGAGTTAAGAAGTGGGGAACAAGACAAAGGAGAATGAGAAGAGAATGAAAGAGTGAGAAGAAGGAAAGGAGAGGGGAGAAGGAGATGAGGAAGAGAAAGGAAGGGAGACAAGACAGATAAAGGAAAGAAGACAAGGAGAAGGAAAGAAAAAGAGAGGAGAGAGGAAAATCTGAAAGACTGCAATATGAGACATGAGAGATTTGAGAGGACACAGAAGGATAGAGAAAAGAAAAGGAAGGGAGGAAAGGAAAGGAACATACTGTACAGTAAAGTGTCAGTCAATCATCGGAAGTGCTCGGTGTTCTTTGTGTTCATCTTATCTCCCCTGTCGGAGTCGACAGTTTGTGTTTGCTCAAACAGCAGGTCAGGAGGCCGACATTAAGAGACTATTGACTCCCTCCAAGTGCTTAAATAAACACATATCTGCATCCAATGCCTGTCAGCCACCCAGAGTCTAGGGATGTGCGGCATGGACTATGGGAGACCAAGGTTTGTATGTTTGTGTGTGAGTCAGAAGCTGTGTACACTAAGGTTCAACCAGTATAGTTTTTCTGAAGGCTAACACTCGTTTCTTTTGTGAGGAAGCCAATATTTAATGCTGATATTCTATAACTTTAAAGCTTTTTCATATTACAGCAATAAATACATAATGTATTTTATAGGTTTAGATCTATCAGTGACAGTGTTAACATATGCATTGATGTGGACGTTCTGCAATTTTTTAAATGCCTGCATTTGCCATCTGCCTCTTCCATACCTTTGTATGGAAGATACTCTGTACTGTTTTATGACCGACCAATGAGGGGGGAAGGAGGGTCTACAGCTTTACAGTTACCTCCATCAGGGCAACCAGTTGCAAGTTGTGGCTATAAATTCAACTACTGTCATATTGAAAAATCTTAATAACAACGTACATGTATGCAAGGTTTGTATATATGTAGTTTTATTCAGTGCAAGACAGAAAACAACTATGTATTTACATATAGTAGCATTTACAAAATGGAATAAAAACTCCTAAATATATAACATCTGGAAACTAAAGGAACAAGACTGTATTTTGCATGCGGATGCAGAGTGGTTACTCCAGAAGCATGAGTGTTTGATGTTGTAGATCAAACACTATATACAATAGTTCTTTATTGTCTTGGGAACAGGTTGTACAGTAGGACATATGCTCTGGTTTACTTGTTTCAGTAGTGTGCTGAAAAAGCTTAAATCCACAAGTTAAGACACACAAAGATGAATCTTCTGAGAGATGTCACATATAGAGTAAAACAAGAAGTAATACAAGGAGTGACGTTCATATGGATGGAATACAGCCTGAACCTGGACATGGAGATCATGGTTGTAAAGCATGCTTTTAAGAATAATTGAACATCCAGAGAAGGAGAAAATGGTCTAAGCCATACCTGTGTTGTATGTAGGTCTGTCGTGTCTAGTTGTAAGAGGAATGCATTAACTAAGCTGTGTAGCTGCAGCTTAAGGACATGATAAGGTAGGGCTCATCATTTTCAGTTTTTCTTTATTTTACATCTAAAGCCCAAACACTTTTTGTAACTCAGCTTCTGATGCATAATAAGCAGCTCATTGAGCTTTACATTCTTTTATCTCTTCAATTTCTTTTACAAGAAGCATTTTCTGAGCTGTCAACATCGCAAAAAGGGACATAAAAGCTGGGTGAAAACTAGTATTAACTGATCTCTTCCTTTTTTTAAAAATATGTATTTTTGGAACCAAAGAAGCCTGCACACTGTCAGTCACTTGTACTCACTTTATCAACAATGTTTCAGTCCTTAACAATCATCTCAAAGTCTAAAGGACTATAATATATAAAAAAAAGTATATAGTGAAACAAAACAACACTGTCTTGTAGACAATATGATCTTTCAATACAAGGCCAATATTGGCCTCCTGTTATCAGTGTAGCACATGGGTACATGAACATGCACTCCCAAGAAAGACAGTGAATTACCTATAGGACACGGTCATTATCTCTATTCATACAGGGACATAAAATGATTATCGAGTATGGAAACGCATAAATTGTTTCTGTGGACGACTGCAGGAGCGGTGGTGAGAGATTTCACGGGGGAAATCTGAAATTCATTTGCCTATTTGGTTTTCCTCACAAGGGCACTGAACTAGTTTGCCATGTAGACATGAATACTACAAACTGCATATCCACGAGGTTTATAAGAAAAATCCCACATATTAAAAGATGCAGAACATAAACAAGCACGGAATGTGCACATGTACAAACCACACACACATCAGGGTAGTAACTAGTTATCAAGCCACTGTGATCTTGCCATTGATCAGTGTGCAGATCAAAGCAAGGAGCATGGCTGCAGAACTGTGTTGGCTAATTACCGGGTCCTGTAAAGGATTTCGGTCTTTAAGCATGGCCTCTGGGCCTCACCCCCATAGCTGGAATCCTGTGAACAGGGGCACGGAAGACCTGACAGGCATGGAGATGAAGCCTACGATTATAAGCACTCAGCTGGCATATGTTCACCATGACTGATTGGCCTCGGCGCTGCCAGACTTCATTGCTTCCCTGCAGAGGAGGCATCTGCGAGCCTCAGACTGATGTTTTGTGGTGTATACCTCAAAAGCGCACCATCTCTTTTTCATTCATGCTTTTTATGGTGCTTTTCAACTGGCTTTATCACCAACGATGGCATCCCCGCCATCAGCATTACTGCTCTTGATCAAGCGTAGATATGATGATATGGGACGGCAGATAGTGATATTGTTATGTTTCAAAGTCATTGACTTACAGGTCTGCAACAGGTTTGACAAATTTAGGCTCGGATTGGGCCCTTTTTACATACTGTACTTAAGTACATACTGTGGTTTGGTTTGGGCCTAAAATCTAAATATTACTTTTGAACGCTACTATTATGTCCCTATCTTCTAAAAAATACTACTTAAATATTTTGTTAAAAAAAAAGTAATTCCCTGGATTATGTTCACTCGCAATGTTTTCTGCCAGTCCAGGAAGTGCCACATTTTTATACCAAACAGAAGTCTTAGGGGGGAAGTCAGGGTGGATGGTGGATGTACGAAGTTCAGAAGTCTAACGCCGGAGACTAGGGTTTGCACCCTGTGTTCCATGCATGGTTAGGTTTTTTGCATGGTTAGGTTTTTTAGGTAATAATTATCATTACTATGTTAAAATTTAAACAAAATGTAATCAGGGAGCATTATGCTTAATTCAAAACATTTTCCTTCGTCTATAGGCATAAAATTCACCGTCTTCTGAAGTCATTTAGCTGTAATCTCTGCTGTCTAAAAACTGCAGAGTTCTGTCCTCTTTGTACTGCTGTTATTACAGACATGTTTGAGCTAGCCGAGAGTCTGCGACCCTACGAACTGATCATGGACTCGCCCTGTGACGTTTAACCTGCACTGGTTTAGGGCTCATGAGAAATGGTGTTGTTTTAGGCTGCTGAAAAACAGAAATATCGAATAAACAACAATATTAGATCATTTAAATAAAAATTACAGTCCTTATCTAGACATTTGAAGTGAGCCACACAACATAATATTAAGTTATGTTCCAAGGCTGCATTTGTAATTATTTGCATTGTTACAAAATGTCAATGGGATATTGAATGAGGTTTTCTTACTTCTGGAACAGAATCTGGAAATTACAGTTTGACTTCAGCTCTCTATATCATAGCCTATTATACTGTATGGTTATACTGCATACTGACCTTGACTCACTACAGCAAACACATCAGTCTGCTGACTATGTTTTGGATGGTTTATGGAGAATATAAAGAGCAAAATTTTTCTGCTGTTTGAGTATTTAGCCTGTTGGCGAAGATCTGAAAACCATTTTTGAACTTGTTTTGTTTCACCATGGTATTCTCATTTCAAGGAGAAGTGGTCAGCGAGTTTGGCTTTATTAAGTAATTGCTTGGTGGTTTATAGTTGTTTCAGAGTGTGTTTTATCTGTGAGGTTAAATGATTTATCTGTGGGTGTGATGACAGCTACATTAATGCTGCGACAGCCAATGACTTAAAGTAGCAAGACTGTTAACAGTTAGTTTATATGCACACTAGTATCTGAGTTCTTTTTTTGTCTTATTCTTGAGCCACCATTTCCCTGTGTAATGATCGTTTCATTTTATCCTGAATTGTGAAGCACTTTGTAATGTCTGTTTCAATATGAGTGGTAGGCTATAAATTCATTAATGATCATCCATCTGATATCTAATAGTGATGACTGACATATCACCGCTATGAAGGTTTATAGGTTCATGTGATGAATTAGTGGTATGGGCACTATAACCTTAAGCACAGCCGTGAGTCATGGTTGTGGGTGATGACAGCTGTTCTGGTGCTGTTGGAGAACCTTGCAGATGCAACACAATTGGTTAAATTGCACTTCTTCTTCGGCATTCTTCACATTAACAGGTCTAACGAGTGGTGGAGCGGGCACAAGTATCGATATGCAAACGGATGTCTAAGGGTGTTTCTACATCCACTTATGGGAGTGTGGGAGTGGAAATGAGGCTGGTGCATGTGTGCCCAGTTCCACAATTATTGAGATTTATAAATCTCAATGAATCTGACGAATAGAATGTTTATGCATATTTCTGTCTTAGTTTTAGTCATGCGTCTACACAGAGTTTTATACATCTGGCCCCTGGTTGTTCACTGGTTATTCATATCCCAGTATACATGATCATGTATACATTACCCAGCTTTCTGATCATCATTTCTGTATTGACTGAGTTACCTGTCTGTTGCATTTGGCTTCTCAAAATCAGGATCAGGCTTTCACTTTGATTTCAGCTCCTAGATCATCACTGCATAGTTTACCATCAAATCTTTGTTTTTCATAAAGTGAGTTAAGGATGCACCTGTGTACACAAAAGACAATGATCAGAAACCTGGATCAGATGTTCACACACCACAGTATTCTGGTTTCTGTACTGTATATGTACTCCAACTTTCATATTAATGTTTCTCAAAACCAGGTACAGTGCTTATCCAGGGTTCTGAAACCAGTATAGATTGTTCACATGCACAAACACATAACCAGGATACTCCAGAAACCTGATCAAAACCATAGTGGTCATGTAAACACACACAGTGTTGCAGTGTCTGTGTACCTATTTGTGAGAGAAAGGAGTTTTGACCTCATAGTTTTAGATTCCGGCCAGGTTCAGACTGAAAAAAACTGTCAGCTGTCCGACCCTTTCCAGGCCTCAAGCCTGAATGATTCAGGCCAGGTCAGGCTTGGGCTGAAATTTTAGCCCCTTGCAGTTTCTATACTGGCTTAAAAATTCAAGTCCAGCTGTGGCTTTTTGCTCTGTGCCGCCCCAGAGGCCGAAAGGATCCAGGCCACACTCCACATTGAAGGTTTTTCACTCGGCCGACCTTAACACATTGCATAAACCTAACACAGAAAATGTTTCCCCGACAACCTGTCACACATAAGCACTTGCCAGAAGTTATGGAGAGCTAGGCTATGTGTGTGTGTGTGTGTGTGTGTGTGTGTGTGTGTGTGTGTGTGTGTGTGTGTTTCTGTGTGTACACTGCCTGGCAGAGCACCAAGTGCACCCCTACCTCTGCTGTCAATCTTGCTCTCACACTGGAACAACCGGGGCATGTGGCCTCTCCTCTCTCCGACGGTACAGCTAACACACAAACACACACGTAGCACTCTCCCACCCGCTGCGCCGGAGCCGCTGATGGACACACGGGCTTGCTGCTGTAGCACTCTCATATTTCAATTACTCTGTCTCTCCCTTCCTCTCTTTTCTCCACACTCTGTCTCCATCTTTCTTGGCGACACAAAATGCACACCTCACTTCCAGCAAAGGTTTATTAGAACAAAATGAAAACCCTACCTCTACTCCCACCAACAGGAAGACGAAGAATAGAGAAGTGAAAGAGGCTCTGATAGCAACTCATCCGTCTAATCACATCCCGCTATTAGAATACTGCAGCTATCTGATGCCATTTGTTGTATCAGTGGATAAGCAATAGTGCTCATTAGTCACATGCATTAGCTCCTGGATTGGGACAGAGGAGTCGGCGTGGGATTAATACGACAAAATAGGGGATGGGGTGGAAGAATGGTGTATAGACAAAAGGGCAGATTGATGGATGGACAGGTAGATGGATTGAGTGGTGAGATGATTGACAGATTGATGAAAGAATTGACATGTATGTGTATAGACAGAAGATAAATTGATGGATGGGATGATTTGTAGGTGGATAAATGGGCATGTGGTCCGAGTCAACAAGTATGGTTCTACTACAATGAGGTTTTGAAGGCAGATGCCAATACTTTACACATATTTCTATGTGGGGATTCATCATCTTTAAATCTGGAAATTTGTTAAAAGAAAAAAAAGTGTGCAAATTCACTGTGTGTGTGTGTGTGTGTGTGTGCTGGAACGAATAGACATTTAACAGAAAATCAACAATCAACAATTCTGACGAGTGATTAATCGTTTGAGTCTGTTATCAAGCAAGAAATGCCAAACATTTGCTGGTTCCACCCAAAAACCTCTAACACAAGGATCATTATACTAAAACACATCATCAGGGGTGAAAAAATGATATGCTTCTTATAAATGTAGATTGGTGAGGGCATGGCCAATCACTTCGCAAAATCATGATCTGCTTTCATTGTCAAATTTCACACTGAGTACGACAAGGAGAGTTGATCTGCGAGTTACAGCCTACAGTTTTAAATAATCTTGTGTTTTCCATTGATTATTCATCAGTTTTGAGTGGCTTTTGTACTGGTGCCTTTCCACAACTACAGACTTGAACTGTGGTTGGGAGACCGCAGTTCAAAGCTAATTTAGCCTGGTTCTTAACAGAAACGTATTGGTAATGTTGGGCCATCGTGGGACTCCAATAAGAGCTTCACTTGATATGTAGGGTTGATGAACAGTACGTAACTAGTGCTATTCATGCTATTTTCTGGCACTTAGAACACACCCATACACACCAGGAGAGCCTTTCCTCAGAGAGATGCTAGCCAAGCTCCAACACAGGTACCACACAGCAACTCGCCCTATATCTTTGGGTTTTGAACTGTTGGTCAGAAAGAACAAGCAATTTGAAAACACCCCCTTGAACTGTGATGGGCATTTCCCTCCATTTTCTGACATTTTGTAGCCCAAATGATTCATCGAAACAAAATAGCTGTCACATTATCGATAATGAAAATAAACAGCAGCAGTCCTGATTTACTCATACATTTCTGCTTTACATGTCTGGGTCTTTGCTATTTGTTTGCTCTATTCTTCAATCATATTCTGCTTCACTGCAAATAGCAACAGTCCAGTTCCCCACGGGCATCATTAAAGTTTAATCATATCTGAATTAATCGTGCGTGCTTGTGTAGAAGCCGATCAAAATGTCTCATTAGAATCAATCATTCGGGTTAAGGACTTCCCATAAAAATAAAACCGCAGTGCTGATGACTTCTGAAACAAACATGTAATAAAACAAACACATTGTCATATCAGAAGTGTATGACATGACACTAGCTAATATCTGATTTTACTGAAGCTTCATTGCAGATCTGCAGACCGATGACAGACAGGCCTGTCCTCTTGTAATTCTTGACAAAGTGACAAATGGTCTGCATCCATGTCTGTCTTTCCTCTCGGGGGGGGTTAAATGTTAATCAATAGCACATCCCTATTAGAGGCAAGCAGATGCCACCTCCACCTCTGTGCCGCTTCGTGTCTTGTCTAAATGAAAGCTCGGGTCAGAACCACAGCTGGCACAGCTGCACGCACGCACACACACACACACACACACACACACACACACACACACACACACACACACACACACACACACACACACACACACACACACACACACACACACACACACACACACACACACACACACACAGACAGACAGACAGACGGAGTGAATGATGGATAAAAAAGGAGACAGAAGAAAGGGAAGGTTGACGGCGGGAGTAAAAAGAAGTATGTTAGTTGAAGGTGGCCAACACGAATCAGTGCAGAGTGGGAGCCACGGTGCTGCTGAACTGGCTAAAGTAATGAGGCCGGCATAGCAGGGAATATGGCTAATATGGAGAGATCAAACTACTGGTACACCTCTAGGAACACGCTCCCTGGGATCCCTGCACTTAGATGTGACACCCCGCAGGCTCACAGACACACACACACACACCGATACACACACAGACCACACAAGCTAGGCTTCATGCTAAGTATATTTTATATGAATTATGATGTATTGAATAACAAAGGATGTATGGAAATTGCAGAACCTCAGGAAAATTCATGAATATTGCAACAGTGTTCTTACCTTCAGTTCAAGACAAAAATATCTTGTTGATAAAGACATGATCCCAAGAAATAGTGTAGAAAATATTGATGTAGGGTTGGAACATATGGTTCAGTTTCACTGCAGTTCTAAAGTGGCTGTAGACATTATGAAAAGTTGTGTACAAGTTATCTGTCTACCACAGCCCTGTACTTTTGAGGATGTACGATTATTAAATGGTGCATTAAAGTATTGCTTTATGTATTTATGTGTGATCTGTTTGACAATTTGATGTTTTGTCAGCTAAAACGGGATGTCTGAGTGGGATGCAATGCTCATGGAGAAAGTGTGAAAAATGTTCAAACATGCTTTGTTCATACCTTAGGTCTTTATTTATATGAATACATTTATTCATGTATTCATGTAGCCTATCTCAAATTTATCTTATCGGTGTACTTATATCTCGGGAGATGAGTAACAAGATATTTCAGCGCCAAGGATATGGGGCACCCCAGTAGCTCACGTTGTAGAGCGCGCCCCATGTACCAAGGCTTAGTCCTTACCGTAGCTTGACAGGACAGAGGACAGAAGAATTAAACTTTTAGCTTCTGAAATACATTTTTTAAAAGACAGCTCTGATGGAGCTCAAGATTTATCAGGAGGACGGCTGCTTCACTCCAAACTATTTCACCATTTTGACCATTTACCCACCTGCAACCCATCCGCTATTAATCAGAATGGTCATTTTTATGACCCAGCCCACCCGATCCACGGATATAACTGCGATCCACGCATCACTACTGGGAAGAGCGCTTTTTCTGTCGGAACATCAATGTTCCTTATTGAAATGTTAAAAAAAAGTACAATATCTCCAAGAAACACGTCCTGTGCCGTGACAGGTGCGTGGCTGGCAGAGCAGCCCCCCTTCCCGCGGCGTTTCAGTGCCAGGCAGCAGCAAACAGACACAGTGAGGAGTCAGAAATGAGAATAAAATTTAACACTGCTTATAATATAGCCAAAGAAGAGCTACCTTTTACTAAATTTAAGTCCATTAAAAACACTTATCTGCACCTTTATTCCTGTTTAAAATAATTTACGTGTTAAGAAATTACCAATGTGTATGGGAACTGACAAAAAAAAGGTAACGCTAAAAATGTATTATGAAAGTTAATCTGGAGCCCTGAAAATAAAGGCAAAAAAAGATTCCAAGGATATGTTTGAGGTAACAGAAACAATGACGCCATTACATTCTCTTAATTTATGGTGGCTATAGATGTTTATTCTTGTTTAAACTTCAAACTCCCCCCCCCTCCTCCTGTTCACGGACAGGGCGTGTCTAGATTCCATTATGAACACGCCCATTTGTTAAAAAGCAGGGTGACACCATGAGATGTGTGTAAACATCAATGTGACTGTATACTAGTACAGTCACACTGATGTTTACACTACTTGTTATGGTGCTGTGCTCTCCCCATATTTTGTATGCCTTATGTCTATGCCCTATTGTCTGTCCTATATGTATGGTGGCACTCAGTTTCCCCCCTGGGGGATTAATGAAGTATTTCATATCGTATGGTGCTTCCTTCACAAAAATACATTCACACTTAAACCAATGTGTGATGGCCCACAGTACACTGCAGAGTCATGTTTCTTTGTTTAGGCCATGGTTTGGACAGACTGCATACTTTTAGACACACTTACCCAAAATTCAGTCTGAAACTGGCAGAAGGTGTGTGGGTGCTGACGGGCTGGAGCACCGAAATATTTCCAACTACCAGTAGTTATTTATTGAACTGAATTGTTGTTTTATTTAATTTATACTGTATTAACGGTGACAGTGAAATAGGTTTGCATGCTCCATTCATAAAACACGTGGAATTTTTCTTCAGAGGGTTTGTGTTTGCATCTGTTTGAGCTAAGAGGTGTGGGGGCTGGGAGACCTGTTAGGATGACACAACGTTGACCCATTAAGTGCAAACAAAAACGTACACTCAAATGTTAATGATGTGTTTGGGAATGTGAGAAATAACGAGCAAATTAAAAGGTCCAGTGTGTAACATTAAGGAGGAGCTATTGGAAGAAATGGAATATAATATTTGTAAGTATGTTTTCATTAGTGTATAATCACTTGAAAATAAGAATCGTTGTATTTTCATTACCTTAGAATAAGCTGCTTATATGTACAATGGGAGCGGATCCCCTTCCATGGAGGTCGCCATGTTTCTACAGTAGCCCAGAAAAGAAAACCAAACACTGGCTCTAGATAGGGCCGCTTTTTCGCGAGTTTCACAGTCACCATAGTTTCCTACACACTTGGAAAGGGAGGGTGAGGCGAGCGGTATTCAAATGGTTGCAATCTGCGATTTCACCGCTAGATGCCACTAAATCCTACATACTGGACCTTTAAGGCACAGTAGTCAGATTATCTTTTATCTTACTTTGCTGTTTACAATGTTTTGAATAATCAATTTGCAAAAACAAGTGAAAGAAAACTTTTATTCAGCCAAGTAACATAACAGAAGGGAACCAGCCACAAAGGGAATCCTAGACGTCATAGTGTCGTCACAGTGTGATGGAGCCAACTGTCAGTCGTGACACCCACAGGAAACCCCCAAAGAAGTGTCTTGTCTATTCAGGGTCTGTGTTCACTACGTCATCAAGGGGGATCTCATTTCAGCCAAGGGCCCAGCAGGGATCTGCCACGGACCTGCATGGGCCCTGTCACGGACCAGCTGGCAATTCTAGATGGCTGCACCTGTAGTCACAAGGTTAATTTTGTTTTTCGAAGGTATTTGCTGTTTAGTTCTCTGATAAGAGTGGAGGTCAAATATGTTCCACCTTTTTAATGAAACACTACATCACCTAACTCAAGGTCAGCAAAGGACCATAGACTCATGTAACATGCAATTGGTTGTGTTAGTGGAAGCAGGTACACAGCCATGCCTTCTCTTTCCCAGAATCCTCCTGGCCTTCGCACCTGCGACTGCAAACAAAATGAGCATGAACTGATGCCAAACATCCGCCTCTACTGCTCATCTGGTTTTATTGTGGGTATGTCTAGGTATAAAAAGGTAAATAAGACAGATTGAGCGAGAGGTTTTAAATACAACAAAGAAATTTTTTGTGAAGGACACGCATAAAAAACACACACGCCTGCACACGCTAAGAATACAAAGTAAGTACTGTAACGGCTCCTGAGGGAGGCCTTGTCAAATAAACAATGAGACCCGATTAAACGACATTATTATAAGAAACTAGCTCAAGTCATCAGGGAGAAAAAGAGAGAGAGATTTACATTTGCATCCTTCATTAGGTAATGGAGTTGTTTGAATGCTGACGCGTTGTGTCAGGACATGTCAATGCCAAAGCAGACGTTTATGTTCCCCATGTACAGCATCCCTCTCATTTAAACTCTACAGGCCTGTCAGAGCTGCCTGAGCAAGGCAATCGCTCACTCTCACACGCATACAGTACACACACACACACACACACACACACTCATCCAAAAAGAGGCTGTATGCATTCAAGCATTCTCTAAACTAATAAACCTGCCTATGGACTTAGCCAGTCTTAGTCTGAAGTGTCATTAGAAATGGCAGGCAGCTGTGGCAGCCTGTGAGGGGCTAAGAGGCTTGAGCTCCCACCGTCTGTAATCCCCGCAAACAAAGTACACGGCATGCTGCAAAATAAATATATAAGTCAATAATACATGCAAACATGCTGGCACACACACACACACACAAATACACACACAGTCTTACAGTAGGTGATGTGAAAAGACGTTCTCGAAAACTTCAAAGCAACAGTGAAAATGCAAAGTCATGTATTTGACAATCCGCCTTAAAAAGTAATCTGACTCGCTGACAGCTACGCGAACTAGCACGTGTGAGATGCACAAACCCACACACACACACACACACACACACACACACAGACTGATTTCACTTTTAGGGAGGCAGGATAAGAAGCACATTTGGCAGAAAGACACACGCACACATAGAGCTCGCTAAGTGGTAATAAAGGCCAAGGCATATTAATGGGACAATCTGACAACTAGTAGTGCTGTGCTGAGGATTCACACACACACAAACACACACACACACAGACACAGTCTCATTCCTGATAGCTGTAAGTTATTGGAGAGGAGGTAATGTTGCCGGGCAGCATCTCCCTATAGTAACATTTCCACTTGGAGATGAAACAGCTAATTGGACATGGGACCTTCTCAGCTCTGCAGACTCTAGTAATGGATTTGGATGAGGAGAGCCCCCTCCCACCCTGCTTACACATTTTAAAATCCTCTCTGCTTTATCTGCTCCTCAGCCCCCAACCAAAACGTATCTAAAACCAGTTTACCCTCCATTTGAATTTAAGATACAATTTACTCAGCTTTTAAGGCTAATATCATTGAGTTGTATGAGAAAAGAGAATGGTTTTCGTTTTTAAAAAAGAGCTCTATTTTTAGTTATTCCACTGGAGGTTTGCCTAATAATGATCAACAAACTGAGGTCATTGTAGTAAAAAGGGTGGGTCACATTTTTTATTCACTGCAACATGACTAGAAAGAATATTTCTTTACCACATAAACTCCCCTGGTCTTCTCTTCTTTTCAGATCTAACTCGCCGTAAAGCTACTGAGCCATTTGAGATATTCTTTTAAAACACTCACAGCTATTACATTTTCTTATGTGCAAGTGTTTATCTCCGTCTCTCTTTTTCCTCTCTGTGTCTCTTTCTCTGTGGCGCTCCTGGTGTGGGTTTCTCTTTGAAATGCTTTTTAATTATCACGTACAACACACAGCCAGGGTTAAATTAAATTGCTAAGATACAAGGAGGTTGAGGTCAACGGCTCTGCAAAGACTGTCAGCACAGATAATTGGGAGATATAGTTTTTTTTTCTCTTTCTCCCTTTGCTAAATATCCATGATCAAAATGACACCGGATGGTACACAGACAGTTTGGCAGGGTGGCGGTGTGCTGAGGCAAAGACGTCTTATGAAATATGAATTTATTTTTAGAGATAGAGGAAGACAAGTAATTAGGAGTGCAGAGAGAAAATCACTTTCATGTCTCCTCTCACTCTGTCTTTACCCAAACGCTGCAGCACTTGGGAAACAACTTCTTTAAAAACTGATATATCAGGGCCAGTATTGGCTTTATGAAATATAAGATAATCTAGTTCTATGACTGCATATGTACTACTGAGTGTTACTGATAAGCAGGCAAAAGGAAGCCTTTTAAAGACCATACCAATGGTTTAGTAACTTTTTTTATCTTTTGTGTAGATCTCATTTATTTCATTGGTCAATGTGTCCTTGTGTGTTCCTGTTTAAGTTCTGATTGTAGAAGACATACATTTTTTGCCAAGACCTCTTCAGGTAACTGCAACTGAAAACTCAACAACAACAACGTTTCGCAGAAACAATGTCCTGGTTACATATAGCCTGACTCAAAGTGCTTTGCAATCTGTACAGATAGACACCTTTTATCTTTAGACCCTCGATTCAGACAAGACAAAACACCCTTTAATGAGGGGTGGGGGTGGCCACAGAAAGAGCAACAGAGAAGCATCCCTCTTCCAGGACGGACAGACATGCAACAGATGTGTGTACAGAGGGGAAAGAAATAACAATAGTAAAATTACAATATGGAAAATGAGAATGACAACATTTGGTATATAGATTCAAAACATGTATGAAGAATATGGATCCGGGAAGACGTTGCACAACTTTAAAACAGGTAGGACCTGAGCCTCACAAAACATGCACAAACGTAACCGTATGGTCCTGTAACCTAAGGCCAGACTGGACAAAATTAAAGTGGAAACACTACATCCATTTATTTTATGTTTAAAACTAAAATCCACCATGAATCCATCTGACAGCTACATATTATGCACCAACTATAGGTCTGTTTTCCAATTGGTTGTTGATGTATTTCCTTTCTTCCTGCTGATAAGTGACCAATAAAAGATGCATCTTCATATCACAATAATATACATCAACAATATAAACCTATCTGTACAACTCACAGCAGAATAGAACAGGTACACATTAGATCTCTGGAAGATGTCATTCTGGGAAATGTAGGAATTCACAAACTTGAGCGGTTTCACCTGAAGTAGACTGTGTGAGAGCACCAAAAAGGCTAAATGTAGTTTTTATTCAGAAAGCAACTCCTGAAAAATTTAATTAAAGTGTATCAGTGTAAAACAACCCCTGGGAGGAATTTACCCTCACAGATAAAGTTTGTTAGTATTAACGATTGATCTCAACATGCTGATAGTTTGTGCTACTGTTAGCAGACTTGTAAACACACATAAGCCAAACACAAGCCTGATATGAAGTAAATGACCGCCACTGCCGCAGCAGTCAACAGCTCTGTCATCGACTACCTGTGATTTCTTTGTTGTAACTATGCGACAATACTTTTTGCCTCTCCTCTTTGATGAGTATTCCTTTAATAAAGCCTCTGAAGGTGGAAGGATGATGTGTTTACAGAAGCTCGTGTGGGTCATACCAAGTGTGTGTGTGTGTACTGTATGTATGTGTGTGTGTGTGTGTGTGTGTGTGTGTGTGTGTGTGTGTGTATCTGGCTCTGAATTTGTGATGTATTGTATGTTGCTGGCATAATATCTCACACAGAGGTAGGTGGGAGGATGATGAAGAGAATGTGAGTTAAAAATTTATTTCAGCTTCATTAATATTTCACACGGATGGATGCGATGTACAAACCGATGACGACACCCTACTCCGGAAAAAGGCTCCCACAATGCTCTGCGACGCCTGTTGGCACGACCTGCTGAGCTTTGCTTTGCTGCAGAGTAAACAATGTCTCCTCTTACCATGGTTTCCAAATGTAACTGTTTGACTTTGGCTCTGACACAAACTTGAACTGAGGCGAATTCCTAATATTGTCTCCCTCCCCATCTCCCTCTCCCCTCTCTCATCATATCTTAGCGATCACTGAACCTTGAAAAATCTCGAAGTAGAAAATTCTTTGTAACTGAAATACGAGACGTCTGCTGGGATGTAATCTTGGAGCTCACCCACTGACTACAAGAATCAGAAAGATATTGTTTTAGGAACGTGCTGCTTTTTCAAAAGAAGTAATTCAAAAGAAACCTTAACACCTGTATATATACACATCTCTCTCTCTCTCTATATATATATATATATATATATATATATATATATATATATATATATATATATATACATACACACACACATCTATAGGGGTTTGTCCTCCCATGATGGTCCCTCCTCCAGCACCTCTTCCTCTGTTCCCCATTGCCTGAGACATTTACTGAGCACGTCATCTGTTGGGGCCTTATCTTTGATGTACTTGTGGATCTTGGATGTTTCATCCTGGATAGTGGCTCTCACACTCACTAGTCACGGCCGCCTTCCTTACAGCTAGCCTACAGTCTTAGGGTGCTGGATTTGGGATGGAACCCTCCATGCATGGTGAGGAGCTTTCGCGTCTTACCGTCTGTGGTCTGTATCTCTTCCTTTGGCCACCTTATTATTCCCGCAGGGTATCTGATCACTGGCAGGGCGTAGCTGTTTATTGCCTCGGCCTTGTTCTTGCCATTGAGATAACTTCTTTGGACTTGCCTTACTCGTTGGAGGTATTTGGCAGTTGCTGTTTTCCTTGTTGCCTCTTCGAGGTTGCCATTTGTCTGTGGTATTCCAAGATACTTGTAACCATCCTCAATGTCTGCTATTGTTCCTTCTGGGAGTGAGACCCCTTCTGTGTGGACTACCTTCCCAGTATATCTATATCTATATATATATCTATCTATATATCTATATATATCTATATATCTCTATATCTATATATCTCTATATATCTATATCTATATATCTCTCTCTATATAAATATATATATATATATATATCTCATGGGGCCACCATCAGTCACCTCCTCTACATGGATGACATCAAGCTATACGCTAAGAGCGAGCGGGACATCGACTCACTGATCCACACCACCAGGAACTACAGCTCTGACATTGGGATGTCACTCAGGCTTGAGAAGTGTAATCGAATGGTGACAAAGAGAGGGAAGGTAGTCCACACAGAAGGGGTCTCACTCCCAGAAGGAACAATAGCAGACATTGAGGATGGTTACAAGTATCTTGGAATACCACAGACAAATGGCAACCTCGAAGAGGCAACAAGGAAAACAGCAACTGCCAAATACCTCCAACGAGTAAGGCAAGTCCAAAGAAGTTATCTCAATGGCAAGAACAAGGCCGAGGCAATAAACAGCTACGCCCTGCCAGTGATCAGATACCCTGCGGGAATAATAAGGTGGCCAAAGGAAGAGATACAGACCACAGACGGTAAGACGCGAAAGCTCCTCACCATGCATGGAGGGTTCCATCCCAAATCCAGCACCCTAAGACTGTAGGCTAGCTGTAAGGAAGGCGGCCGTGGACTAGTGAGTGTGAGAGCCACTATCCAGGATGAAACATCCAAGATCCACAAGTACATCAAAGATAAGGCCCCAACAGATGACGTGCTCAGTAAATGTCTCAGGCAATGGGGAACAGAGGAAGAGGTGCTGGAGGAGGGACCATCATGGGAGGACAAACCCCTACATGGGATGTACCACCGGAACATAACTGAAGTGGCTGATATCAAGAAATCCTACCAATGGCTAGAGCGAGCTGGACTGAAGGACAGCACAGAGGCACTCACCATGGTTGCACAGGAGCAGGCCCTGAGCACCAGAGCAATAGAGGCCCAGATCTACCACACCAGACAAGACCCAAGATGTAGGCTGTGCAAAGAGGCCCCTGAGACAATCCAGCACATAACTGCAGGGTGTAAGATGCTGGCAGGGAAAGCATACATGGAGTGTCATAACCAAGTAGCTGGCATAGTGTACAGGAACATCTGCACTGAGTATGGACTGGAAACCCCGAGGTCAAAGTGGGAAACGCCTCCAAAGGTGGTAGAGAATGACTGAGCCAAGATCCTGTGGGACTTCCAGATCCAGACTGACAGAATGGTAATGGCGAACCAACCGGACATCATAGTGGTGGACAAACAGCAGAGGAAAGCCGTTGTGGTTGACGTGGCAATACCAAGTGATGGCAACATCAGGAAAAAGGAACATGAGAAACTAGAGAAATACAAAGGGCTCAGAGGAGAGCTGGAGAAGGCTTGGAAGGTGAAGGCGACAGTGGTGCCCGTGGTCATCGGAGCACTCGGGGCAGTGACCCCCCCAAACTGGAGGAGTGGCTACAGCAGATCCCTGGAAGAACACCAGACATCTCGGTCCAGAAAAGTGCAGTACTAGGAACAGCAAAGATACTGCGCAGAACCCTCAAGCTGCCAGGCCTCTGGTAGAGGACCCGAGCTCGAAGGATGAGACCACCCGCGGAGGGTGAATGACTTAGTTTCTAACCAATGAAATGTCAAAGAAAATAGACAAAAAGGCCCATTACAAGTTCCAAAACCCAAGGTGAAGTCTTGAAATTGCTTGTTTTGTCCAACCAACAGTTCAAAACCCCAAAATATTAAATTTACAATGATATAAAAGAACAAAGAGGAAAATCCTCACATTTAAGATGTGAGTTAATTATCAATAAGTTTTGATTTATTTTCTGTCAATCAACTAAGCTTTTAATCGACTAATCATTTCAGCACCAATTATAAACACTTTTAAATATCTCACACAGCCATCTTAAGGTTGTTTGTTTACTCTGTGTACTGTATAATGCATATTCATGAGCCACATCAAAGACAAATTCCCATCAGTTTGCGATGAACAATAATGTTTTTTCTGACTCTAAATCTATGTCCCAAAACTTACATATAAAAGAAGACTTCTAATATCTAATTTTGGCAACTTCTAATTACAATTTGCTTTATTATTTTATCACTAATCAATTAATTATTATTTTGGATATCTGAATTTTGTAAAGACATACAATACTATGTCATAATGATACAATTCCACTGAAAGTACATGAGTGCTAACACTGAAACAATCAATGACATAAATGATTAGTCGACAAAAAATTGTTTAACACAACACTGATAATCAATTCATTATTTAAGTCATTCATCAAGCAAAAATGGCAAACATTTACAGGTTCAATCTTCTTAAATGTAAGGGTTTTTGCATTTCTCAGTTTTATTTTATTGTAAATTGAATAGTTTCTGAATTTGGACTGTTGGTCGGATCAAACGAGCAATTTAAAGACATGACCCTGAGTTCCTGGAAATTGTAATGGCCATTTTTCACTGCTTTCTGACATTTTCTATACTAAATGATTAATCAAAAAAAGAACAGTCCAGTTAATTAACAATAATAATAATAATAATAATAAATTTCACATACAGAAAACCTATAGTGTTTTGAGTAGATATAGTCTTCATATATACAACTCTCCATGATGTCTTCTTCACTGCTCATACACACAAATGCATAAACATAGTAAATTACAAAAGCCCCTCAAGACATAAAACCTCAAAGACTATTTACTTTGCGTGCGGCTCTGAAGTGCCGGGCGGAGTGGGTGAGGGTTCAGTGGTAGATGGTGGTGGAGTCACCAGCAGGAGAAGAAGAGTAGCTCTCAGTGGAATCAGCTCTGCTCATTACAGCAGATGAAGAAGCTTTGAACAACACACCATGTTTGGAACCAGGAACGATGATACAGAGGAGCCACGTTTAATTAAACGACATCAGTGACACTGGAAGGAGGTTGGAGAAAAAAAAAGTATGGGGAAGGGTTCACCTACTCATTGAAATGAGTGATAGGGAGGTGCGTGCTCAAGCCAGGACCCGGTCACACCAGCATTGTTAATTTATACATTTTAAATGATGTTGACCTTTAAAGTTTACATTATTTCACGAGTATGATTTGTACATATCAAATTGAATTCATTCAAATGGAACTGTCACGGTCAGAGGATTAGTTCATGGCAGGCTTTGAGTTTTATTAAGTTCAACAAGCTTTGACACATGATTTTGCTCTATTGACCAGCAGAAAACTGATAACCGACACTACTGACCTCTAAGGAAACAGTTACACTGCAGTCTGCAAATGGCAAAAGCTTTTTTTTTTATGTTTCATAAAGTTAATCTAGCTTGGCACAAAGACTGGTATGTGATGTGATAGATGTGACTTACCAACAGTGTTTCTCAAGTTACTCGAAACCTGTATCAACCTACTCATTACATATTACTCATTAAAAAGTAATGACATTATTTCACTAATTACTCAGCAGCAAAAGTAATGTTACATTACTTTCGCTACCCAGCTCAGTTCAATCAAAGGTGCCTTTAAAGAACTTCAAAGCTCCCACACGCATCACATATGTTGTATTTAACGTGTACATTTGGAGAGTTTTAGTGACTATCTAGCAGCTTAGCTTAGCCTGGATGACAGCTCTGCAAATGTCCTGTTCTCACAGTGAAGCTATCGGATTCAGACACCTTCCAACTCTTAACAAAACTAGGTGATTCCTCAATGTAGGCTTTCCTGTGACTAATTCTAGCAAGCCAGCTAAGAGGACACAACATGTAAATAAGACAACTTTGGAATTACCTGGAGCCACATTTCTCGTTATCGGGAGTCTCATGCGCCAAGCTAGCATGTACCACACACAAGTCTCTCCACTGAACTCACAGTGGCCAAAACCGATACTAACCCTCCATCAAACCGGAGGGTTAGTTTCAATTAACAAGATACGATCTGTAAGCATAAGACCACAGTGAAGTTGTTGAAAGCTGTATTTTTGACAGAGCTATTCTGTTTCCTCCTGCTTGCAGTCTTTATTGTGTTAAAATGATACCAAATGAAACTGATGCCAATTAGAATGGCAAACAAGCACAAATACCAAAATGCTGAACTGCTTGTTCTAACCAGAATGGATTCTAATAAGACATTTTGATGTATGAAGATGCTGGTTGGCTTCAATAGGGAGTTACAATGAGATGTTGCAAAATTATGTATTTAGCTTTCTCAACCTGACAACAGTAATAGTATGAGTCATACTTGGAATGTTTTGGAATATGTTTTTGGAATGCCATGAATACGATCAGTGGTGTTAAGATGTGAACTATCAACACAAAATTGGCAGTTAGAAGTCTTGTTGCAAAAATGTAGCAACATTTCACTTTAGCTGAACCTCACTTTATACATGTATTTATGAATGTGTGTGTATTTCATATTCCCATGCAGACAAAGGGTGCAACAGGCTGCTTGGCCACGGCTCCATTCTCCTCACTAACTTGGCCTTTGAGAATGGGAGAATTCTAATGAGTTTCTCCCCTTTCTCACTTGCAGTTTGTCCACACACACACACACAGTTTAATGAGTGTGCCTTGCGCTTTCCTCATTAGCCACACAGAGTCTTATCGCAGGCATCAAACGCAATGCACCACCACCCCTGACAGGAAGAGAGAAAGGAGGAAAGAGATCTTCCCTCTCCTCTCCTTCCCCCTATTTTTTCCCTCTTTCTTCTCTCTTGCTCTGAGGTTAAAACATTTCATTATGTAGCCACAACCATGCTCTGACTGATGGCAGAGAGAAAGAGAGACCCCCAAATGCACTTATATATCTCACTCTCTCTAAGATGTTGACTAACTTAGATCGCAGCCAAGATCTTCCCTTCCCTTTTCCGTAGGCTGAGGGAGGTTATTGTTGCTATGGCAGTGATGCATATCTTGCCATGTAGAAATGGAGAGGTGGTAGGAGTGAGTTGACAGAGAATGAGAGTGTGTGGCCACCTGCTCAACCCCTCAGAGTCGGACTAAAGTCAATATAGCCTCCTGGCGCAGTGCAGAATGTAAAAGCCAAAAAGCAAAAAGAATACCTATAAGAAAGCTCTGACTTGAGTAGGATGAGCTTCTCAAAGAGTTTCAAGTGTCAGACATGAATGTCACAATAGCTTGAGTCACATGCTTGTTTTATGACAGAAAAATCAACATGACAGCAGCCTGTGATGCACAAAGTCTGTCATTGTAGTCAGGGTGGTGGTGGCAGCGGTGAAGGGAGGTGCTGGTGAGGAGGAAATGAATGAGACCAAGGCAATCTTTTCATTTTGTTTTTCACAGGACGAGTTTGTCAAAAAATTTCAGATAGACTTAAAAAGACTATAGAGAGGGCGGAATAATGTGCGGGAGTGACTGAAGGGTCTGAAGAAAAGGGGGTTAGTTTTTCAGCGCGAGACGCCTAGAGCCACTGCAGAGTCATTAGAGTAGATTTGTCACATTAACAAAGGAAGAGGAATAGGCCCTTTTTAAAAGGGGGAAGATAAAGAAAGACACAGACGTGGGAACACAAAGAGGCAGGGTGGGGGGGAAAGGGATTTCAAGACAGGAGGGAGGAGAACGGGAGGTAGAGAGTGAGATTGATGGAAGGGGGGGGAATCTGAATACATGTTTGGATGGAGCAGAGGTTATTTTCTGGAGGAAAATCTGTTTATGCCTGGATTTAAAAGAAAACATCCGCCCAGATCTTCTTACAGTTGAATATCATCCATGTTTGATCTTCAGTGCTTTCCAGGAAGTTAAGTTTGTGATTAAATGTAATTTAATTTACCTGTCAAGTTTCCTCATTCTGACATTACTTCACTGTACTGGTGTTTTCCTTCATTTTCCACGTTGCTTTTTTAAGCTCAGAGTTCCTGGACTTGTTGGACTCAACAATTTGGTTAAGGGTAAATTTCATTATTTGGTTAGGTATTGAAATTTGCCCTAATTCAAACAACATATCTTGTTGACTGTCAGAGCGAGAATCGTCTGCTCTTTGATTTGGAAGGACAGACGCAAAAAGTTTAAATTTACTGTTGATTTTTTTCGTTAGTTGAGACATTTTCTATTATTATACTCCACTGCTGGGCACGAAATATGTCGACATCACATCATGTCATCTTGATCCTTAAATAGTCCCAGAAATCCGAGCTACCTCATTGTGGCTAAGCATTTTTTGTGGTGAGGCTTTTTCAGGTGGGTTTTTCTTCACAAATTTGCTTTGACTATGTGAGAACAGTCATGCGTCTATCACACACTGCTGACAAAGGTGCTCTGTGCAGCATTTTCTGCTTTTCACATTTCCCATAAATCCCATGGTCTCTTGCAACAAAAGCAATGATTCTGCCTCTCTCCACTTTTTTCATTTTGGTTTACAAGAAGAAATATGAGGCAAAAACTTTTAGTGTGTGTGTCGCAAAGCCACCCAACAAGACTTTCCAACAAATCCAACCTGTTGATACCGATGTAAATGCACTGCAGAGGCTGGGAGAGACTGTCAAGTCTTCTTAACAATTGTCTTTTTTTGATTAATTATACAATAATGCTGCACATTTACAAGGCAATTGATATTACAATATTCCATGTAGCACCTGTATAGTCCACAGTAGTTTAACTGGCTTTCAGATCTCAGACATCATTGCCTCGATTCTCTCCTCACACTGCCCATCCTATTCTGCCTTGCCAGACAAGCCGTATGCCGGGCTACATATCCTTTTCTCTACCTGTTAAGATGTTAAACAGTCCCTGGTTTGCTGCTCCGCCGGCGCTTTGATCCTTTGACGACCTGGTCATGCTAAAAAATGCAAAGAGGCGCACTTGAAAAGAGAGGATAAGGAGTATGTCTCAAATAATACACCTTGGCAGATGGATTTGATAGAGCCTCATAGTGATGGATGCTTTTTTTCTTCTTCTGTGCAACCCTTTGCTCTCTTCAGAGTTGCATTTGTGAAATGAATCTCGAGGTGGAGGAGGAGAGGGGTGAAACGCATTTTAGATTCCGAGGGCTTATCGTGCCGGCGCCTGATTATGGCAGAGGCTGTTGTTTCCCCTGGCCATATTAGGATTGCCGGGTTCGACTTACAGCAAAAATCATTGGGTATTTCTGCCCTTTAGGCAGATTTAGAAGAAAACCTAAAGCTAAAACCCTATATCACACAGTGAGTTTCAAACATTCTATGCCTGCTGCGTCTCAGCCAAGGATTTAGGAAAGAAAATACCTTGAGCCCCCCGTGCTTCTTCCCCACATACAGAAACAGGCTGATAATGATGACATAGCTTGTCAAAATCTGGCACCTTTAACCTTGGATATCAGCGTTATTGCTTTCCGGTGTTACCTCAGCTGTAGATACAGTGGGTGGTTAAGTTGCCATCATGGGCATCACAGCCAGAAGCAGGGATAAAGCAGCAACAGTATCTTTTCCATCTCTGACGAATTGTGTGTGTGTGTGTGTGTGTGTGTGTGTGTGTGTGTGTGTGCGTTTTCTAAGCCAACTCACCCTATTAGTAGACATATCATCTTGAGAAGCCTCACCAGGCAGATGCAAGATGCCCACTGATGGGCCCCCCTACCCTGCTAATAGATTTAGTAATTTCCACGAATAAAACCCAAATCATCATAAAAATGATATTTAATAGGGAGATGGCATGATTTAATACATAGAAAAAAATTGATTCCCACCAAAAAAAGTCATTAAACTAATTTGATGCGACTGGGCAAAGTCGAAATAATTCAGGCACTTGAGTTAATGTTTTTTTTTTTATGTCTCCTCTTCTAGTAGCAATTAAATTGGCAATTATGAGTGTTTACGCGATTGATTCCAGAATAATATCAATTCATTTCTGATCACAGCCTCCTTTCATCATCATAACAAAAATTTTCATATGCATGTTGGACTGTTTAGGGGTGAGATAATGAGCAGGAAGTTAAAATATTTTTGAGTGTTCATCCGGCATTTGATGAGGCTGTTAACTCTGTTTGTCCTGAAGCTACATTGTAGGAAAAACACACACACACACACACACACACACCCCAAGACAACTCCTCAGGACTCATAATCACGATGAAACCCGACGGACTTTGTCTCAATTTCCTCATCTTTTTCTGCTATCGCCACTTCAATTATGAATGAAGATGTTTGATTACAACAGGAAGAAAGGAGCAGAGATTAGAGGAATCTGCTATATTGTGTATGTGTGCCTGAGTGTGAGTGTGTGTATAATCAGTACCTTGATGGTGCAGGTTAAAATGTTACTGATTACACGGGATGAGGGAAGAGATGGATAGAATAAAAGAGAACAACACTTGTTAGCATTTCTTAATGAATATAGATTAAAAACTATAAAGCAGTACAGGCATTTGGGGAGATTTGGATACAATGTGAATATTGTATCACATCCAGAATCCTGTGCAAACCGATAATAACCATTCACCGATGCCAAATTATTCTCCTGGTATGACTTGGCCAACCTGAAATTTACTTCCTGAATAGCGCTGCATTTGAGGAAACCAAAAGCCTAATGGCACATCAAAGGATGTGTACGCTCTGTGTTCCTGTGACCCAGATTCACAAGATGTAGGCTCAATTATTATGCTGTCAAAGGTGTGTGTGTGAGTGTACATGTGTGCTTATGTGTGTTTTTTTGCGTGGGTATGCAGATACGAGCCCTCTTTTGTGTATCCCACTGAAGTCACTGCTTTAATTAAAGCATGAAGAGACGTAAAATGCATGGCTCCCAGGTTCACTGCTCCTTTTCTTACATTATTAAACCATCTCAAGCCAATGACAAACAGTAAACAAAAATAATCTATCCCTTGGCTTGTTATTATTTAATTTTTTCTCAACGACTGACAAACTCTTGCAGTGACTACTTTGTACAGATACTTGACATTCAGAATAAAAGCATTTTAGACAGCAAAGTTTTGCACCAAATTTAATTCATTTGAATTAAAGAGAGACTTTCCTCGTGGACAGAATGAATGCATTATGAGAATATGATACCAGATCCCAAGATGGTGCCGACTGATGCCAATGAACATCCCACTCCCAGTGCATAGGCCTGGTTTGCTTCAGCAGTGTGCAGGCCTTGCATGCTCATTCCATAGACTTTACAGTGAGATGACACAACCCCCAAAAAACAATAGCTTTTCTATATTGTAGTCAAGTCTAACCAATATTAAATCTTCATGATTTAAAAATTCATAATACAAAGAGTAATAATTGACATTGTCTTAAGTTCGAGGGGTAGTTTAATAGTAGTATTAATACATTCATGGTGCAGGCGTAGTCCATCTACGCCAAACTTTCACATAAAGTTTAACTTAAAGTACACACAATTTTCTACAGTCAATCCAAAAGCAAAGCTACAAACTGTCCTTACATTGTCGACAGGGTTAATGCTGTTTCACGCAGAAAATAAAGATTGTGTATCGTTAGACTATGTAGAGTCTGTAGGAAGACTCACCAATCCATTGGGTTTTTTCTGTTATTGATGCACTGACGCAGCTAAAACAAAACAAAAAAAGGTGCAGTGATTCGACTCGACTGATGATTCAGAACATTAACATGGCCCTAGTAACCAGCAAGGAAATGAATAATTAATAAATTAATTTCAAATTAAAATTTCTATATAAATGAAGAATGGTTAGGCCCTTCACATGAATGAGTAGATGTTGCTGGCAAGGTAGCAAGCTTGCTGGCGAGCTAGCTCCATAGCTCTGGTACTGCAGTGGTATGATCACTACAACTCAAAGATATTTCGCTCTGCCACTTTCTGTTGCATCCATAACTTAAATAAGGTCAGTTCATTGAACTCAAACCTGTGGTTCAACATTTGCATCAAACATATTTAAATTTTCGTACTTGCTAATATTCATCAAATGTCTGAAAACAAGGGGTGCAAGCACTGATGACAGAAAAAATTAAATGATGGTAAATTATAAGATACAGGTAACAAAGGATCAACTGACTTCCTGAAAAACTAACTCTAAGTAATTAACTAAGTAATTTTCTTCTCTGTTTTAGTGATGAAGCCTAGAAAATCAAATCTGGACTCTGGGCTAAGGCACACAAGGTTACCACTGGTCGTGTTATTTCTGGAGAATTATGAAGTTGTTGTCCGCTAGACTGGGGAAGTCTGGGAAATGTAATTTGACAAAGTCTCTAGAATCGAATGGGTCACATTACAGGAACAAACCTGAATATATTTTTCAACTTACACTTGGTGGTTGTGTTCCGCTGATTTCCGCCACAGCAAGCACAGCTGGAGCAGAAGACTCTTCAAAAACATTAACAAGCCAGGAGGGAATGATGTATTTGGGCTGTGAAAGTGACTTAAAATATAACGTAATGTCATATCGGAGTAAAGGGAGTTGCTACACGTTGCCTTTTGTAGTTGGCAGCTCTGACAGAGGGACAAGCAATGGTTGAATGGCACCTGTCAGGGAGAAGAAAGAAGAGCAGAGAAAATACGACAAGAAGGGGAAAGGAGGGCAGATGAAAGAACCGTGCTGCTCAAACTCCCCCCTGGGATGGAGAGGTATCTTAAGAGGGTTGACATGATGAAAATGTGTACTTGTTAGGGTGAACGAGAAGAAAATAAGTGAGAGGAGAAGGATCAGAATGAAGATAAAGAGAGTGCAGAAAAATCGGGAAGAATGCAAAAATGCTCAAAGAAGGTGGGGGTGGGGAGGGTAATTTTCCAGAGAACCAGGTTATGATATGATGTACTTTTATCCCCGTTGTTTTTATTTGCCACCTCTCAAAGGGGTTTATTATTATATCCGCTGCAAAGCTGCTCTGGCACATATGGAGGCTGCCACTCAACGCTGCAGCCAATAATGCTGGTAGTGCTCTGCGTGCAGCTATGAATTCATTCCCTTCCACAAGTAGCTATTCATATTAAAACAAGCAAGGATATGAGAGGAAGAGCACATATTAAAGCCTGATGATGTCTCGCACACCCGCCCACCTACCTAACCATCCATCCATCCATCCATCCAACCATTCATCCATCCAACGGTTCTCCTCTCTATCCGTGCGTAGCTTTGGTTTTATTAAACAGGGAGTGAAGCCAAGCTCCAGCCAAATTTGGACAGACAGAGAACATCCCTGTGTGCACAGGGGCAGATGAAGCGAGAGAAGAAGAAGAAAGATAGGCGTGGACAGTCCAGATGGAGACTCACTAGCCTTCTCACTTCATGTTGAGTGTGATGTGTGAGCATGAAGTGTGTGTGTGCGTGCGTGCGTGTGCGTGTCGTCTGGGATCCGTCACCCAATCTGCCAGCAGAGGCAGAGCTCAGCTTTATCTCACACTAAAAACTGGCTCAGAGCTTCTCTAATTGGCTTGAACGTTGCTGCCATCCTTCCATATAGTTCTGTCAGAGAGGGAGCTAGTCAAGCATGATCCATCGGCCTGGCGTCTGTGCTCAAACACATGTGAATCTCCTCACATAATGTCGGTGCGATTGGTCCCTCCGGGGGCAATCTTTAAGGCGCCTATAGGGAGAATTAAACCTGAGATATCCTGAAGTCCTCTAGACTTCACTCTACGTTTTCTCCTGCCATCCCCGTGTGCTATCTAGGTTTAGCAGGCCTCTTCCTACGCTGCTGCCACGTCCTCTGTTGCTTGGTCGCCTCCTCCTCCCCTCTTTTTCCTCCTCCCATCTTCAATCACTCATTCTTCTTCCCCCACAAATCTTTCTTCCCCTCCTTGATGTGTGCAATCCCTTAATCCTCTTCATCTCACATGCACTGGGGTTCTCACCCTTTCTTCCTCCGCTTCCGTCTCACACCTCCATCTCCTACTTTCCTTTTCCTTCCTTTCCTCCCTCCTTCTGCTTATTTTTCTGCCTCTGTTCTCTGTCGCAACTGGACATCCATCCCTTCTTCCTTCCAATCACTGTTATCCACCATAGTCTGTCATCACCCATTCATTATTGCCCAAGTTTCCTTTTTTCACTCCGTCCCTTACTCATCCTTCCGTGACCTTTCTTGCCTCTTCAGCTGTCCTCCTCATGGCTGTTCTCCCCTCTTTTTATGTGTCTGTCAAACATAATCTGTCCTCTCCTCATCCCTTCATCGTTGCCATTCTCTTCCCCTGATCCCTCTGTACTCGCTCATATGCTGTCTGAGAGCAATGTGACATGGCTTGATGTTTACCTTCTTTCAATAGGAATCACCCCTTTTAATAATGTTTTTATTGGGTGTCATAAACGCCGCCATTCCAGGATCTCAGGGCTAATATTTACTTAATTATTCTGGCTGAGATATTGCCATTTAATCAAATTTGAAACACAATAAAGAAATCACATTACGGAGGAGAGCAGATATTAATATCCACTGACAATTTAACTGATCATATACAGTAAAGCCTCTCTTCTGCAGTTTGTGGAGACAACACTGAGTTTAAGAACAGTGTATTAAATGCCACTTAATTATATGATAAGACTAGTAAAGTGCACACAGGCACACACACACAGGACACACACACACACACACAGGGTGATGAAGACAGCTTTGATACACACACATGCATTAACGTGCACACTGCCACACACACTCACAAACGCATGCATGAATCATCATACATGCTCACAGAGAGCTTAGTGAAGTCCCACTGGAATCAATTTCTAAAGAGAGGCCCTCTGTGTCATATTAAAAGGAATTACAATTAATAATGTTATTATACCAGCATGACTCTGAGAATGGCAATGACCAACAATAAATGAAACCATAATAACTGTTAATAAGGATATGATATGAAATGAAAATTAAATGTGTACCACTAGCCTGTAAACATAAATATCTGAATGGAACTCCAATGAATATTACAGTCTGCAACATTGAAGACTCTGTAACTGTATCAAATGAGGTGAAACTAAGTGAAAATAATTACTTCAGGCGTCTAGGGCGTCGGAAGAAAACGTCTTGCTCCTCCCTTTTCTCATAGACCATGTTCTGCGGTCTATGGATGAACATGAAACTTTCCCGGTTGAATTATCAGTGCAAGAGATGAACAACTGAAATATCTGAAAATATCTTGTTCCTTGATGGAAAAAGTCAAAGGAACAAGCCAGTGTATGAAACTAAGGATTAACTCAACATGACACAAGTCAATTACGACTGCTTAGGACACTTTAGGTAAGAAACACCAAGCTTAAAATGAATTTGCCTGCACTGCAAACCAGATGAATTGAAGACTCTGAATAGCCTCACTGGGACTGTGAGGGTGTTAGTGCTGTGATGATCTAGAAACTTGCACAGGGTGCATCCCTCCCTTTGGTAGGATCAATATATAACAATAAATGTGCATGAAGATAAATGACACAATGAATAAGAAAAAAATGCATATATACTTGCGAGATCACTTGCTTAAGTCACCAACTTGCAGTGTCATTAATGATTAAATTATGTTATTAACACTATCCTGACATATTTGTTTCATATGGACAAAAGCAATGTTCATACATGGGATAAAAATGATCAATCACCAGCCCTCTCTTGGTAATAGTTACATGTATGTCCTCTGGAGATGATGACCTCTGAGGACAGTTCCCGACACAGTGCCAGGTCCCGGGACTGTCCTCAGAACATGAGCATGAACATGTCTTCATGTATTCTATGAAATCATGCTGTTAACATTTTGGTCTGGTTTGTTTTAATGACAGGGGCCAACCACCTTCTCCATGCCACTGTCATGGTGCTTGCTGAGAATGTTCCCACCAACAAATAAATGTATAGTTGAGCTTAGCTGTCTTTTCTGAGATCTCTCTCAAGGTAAATTCTATATTAAGCGGTGGCAGACTTGGAGCAGACTCAGCAGTCAATGCAGACAATGGTGTAATCAACAGTGAATCAGTGGGGCACTGAATCCTTTCCTGTGAGTACAGAGAGGGAGAGAGCCGGTGAGGAGGCGGGGGGAATGAAGGATGTTACCTGGGTGTTTGTCTGACAGTTCTTCCTCTCTGTGTCTTCACCCCTGCTGGCAGCGCTCATCAACAATATTAATCAAAGTCTGATGTCTGCTCAATTAGACCGAGGCTCTGCTAAACAACAACCAAGAGCCTCAGGTGCACAAATATGCACACATACATAAAATTGCATGCATAAACCAAGTGTGCACACTGTAGTCACAAAACAGAAGTATTAATCCCCTCTTAAGCTTCATTCATAGAAATATTTTTGTCTTTTTGTAGCTAGAGTTCCTCTTGCTAGCAGCATGAGATGGTAGGAACAGGTAACCCTTCAAAATTCAAGGACCTCAATACCCAGAAATCACGTAACCTGATGTAAATCTACTGCACACAGCACCCTAACTCATCTACTGCACTGTTAACTATTTCCATAAATTGCGCTACTTTACTTTATATTCATTGCACTACTGTTCTGCCCAGTCCTATTCATTATTGTACATATCCATCAGTATACTTATGTTTATAGTAATGCCATCTGTATATAATGTCCATAGTACCACTTGTAAAATATTTTCATAATACAGCTCTATCCTGCATTTATGCACACACTTTATATCCTGCACTTGCTTATTGCACTTCTGGTTAGACCTAAGCTGCATTTCGTTGCCTTGTACTTGTACATGTGTAATGACAAAAAAGTTATATCTAATCTAATCTAATCTAATCTAATGTTTGGCAATCTTGATAGTCTGTGCTGATTTATACCAAAGGATAAACATTGGTGAGTCGAGCTTTCTGTAGACGAAATGTTGAGACATTGCTCTTCAGGTGGCACTTGAGTGCACATACATATCAAACACCAGAATTTCACTGGAAAAAAGGACAAATCTGCGGCATCTAAATTAGGTGGGTTTCACTGTCACTGCCTCATTGACTTCACCGTTGAGACGGATAAGATAGATATATTAAAAGTAGCCTAAGTAAAGGATTATTTCTGCGTTTTTTTTTCTATTATACTGCCCACTTGTGTCACTCAGGACAAACACTTTTGAACTATATGTATGGAATTTGAAGAATGCAGCTTGTAGCTTCTGAAGCGCCGTGACAGCCATACGTTTTGGTCACAAACTGGAAGATTAGGACTAGGACTAGGACTTTTGAGGAAACCCAACTACCAATAGTGCATTTTGTTTTGTGTCCAGTTTCAAGTTAGAAACATACCCAGATTCAGATCCATTATCTTCTTCCACTTTTTGATTAGCAAGAGTAATGTGCAAAACACTCTGGTAGCCATTTCACTAAATAGCGAATATGGCCCAACCTAAATCGATTCAATAAGGAATTAGGAAGAATTAGAATTTCCTGAGCAGATTCTCTAATGCAGCCATTGTTAAGTCTGACACTGCCCCCCTTGTGAAGCACTTTGGCACAAACCTGGTTTGTTTTTAAAATGCTCTATAAATAAACTTGACCTTGAAATTAAGCAGAAAATAAAATGTTCTTTAATACTGTCTGCTTCCAATCCAAGTATGAACTTAATGGCTGGTGTCATGAATCAGTATATTGGTAGGTCCAGATGTAAAGCCCCGGGTCCAGCATGATGGAGGAAGGATGTTCTGTATACTGAGGTTATTTATCCTCCCTTCATCCTTCTTCCCCCTCGGTACATCCCTTTGTTCTGGCATGTTATTAAAAACAAACAGCTCTATACTCTTTGGACTACCAGTGTCCTTTCTGCTGCTCACCCAGAGCTGTCAGCCTGTATGTCACACACACACACACACACACACACACACACACAGCAGACTGGACACTAAATCTAATCAGGGAATTTCAAGAGTTCATAGCACTGGAAAGAATGACAAAGTTGTTTAAGTTTGTGTATATGTTTGTTATATTTTCAACTTTGGCATAATATGTTTGTATGTGCACTTGACCTGAACTTTTAAGGCAACTCACAAACAGAAGTAATTACGTAGAAACCATTATCTGATTACCATAATCAAAGTAAGTAATGCCCTATTAAGGTCAATGTCTTTTAGAATGTCACATGATAATGCAGTAACACAATAGTTAGTGGTGAAAAACCAACAATATTTGTCCACAGTAGCAGGTGGAGTTTGAGGGTTGTGGTAAAGGCGAAAATGCACAACAACAAAAAAAATTGAAAGAATTCTTAACTGTGAGATGCAAAACAAAATCAACACCAGCTACGACTATGCTGAAGTTATGGCTGAAAGAGGAGAAAAGGTCATGCAAATAATGTCTTCTCCTAGCAGCAAAGGTGGATGTAGCATGACAAGTACAACCATAAAGCCTCTTAAGGAGTGGGTCTTACAAAGCATACTGTATGACTTTGACACTGAAAACCCTGGTTTGCATCATGTCTCTAGCAGCAGTCAACGGCAGTTGCTTTTAACCGTTAAGGCAATATTTTCCTTCAGTCATCTTTTCCTTTTTAGAAGGAGGTTTTTTATACAACAAGTGTTACTGGAGTTTTTACTTCTTTAGAAAAGAAAGAGCCAGAACAGAAGACGGACAAGATGATATAAAAACATGGTCCCAAGTCTATTCAAACACAAGTCTATTTAAACACAAGATTTTTAAAGATATAACATCATGAAAAAGAAAAAAAACAAAAACAAAGAACGCACACTGATTTAGCATTTCGGTGACTTTCCAAGAGAGTATTTCAAAGCAAAAGCATGATCACACCTAAACTTAAGCAGACCTTGACCATAAAGGTGGTAGATCAGTTGTTTTTGGAACATATGGGTCATTTTTGAAGGCACTGATAAACTACCTATCTTTGGTATATTTCTAGAACTTGTTCAGTCGCATGAACTGTGGAGTCTATTGTAGCTACAGAAGTTGAACATAGCACCATATGCAGATTTAGGTAATTCCCCCATTTCTGTGATCATCAATGTGTAGATTTCGTTAAGCTGCCTATTAAATGCGACCATCTACATGCAGGTTTGGTGAGTCCAACAACATGCAGATTTCGGTTGTTCACCTATTAAAGTATGACCACTTGATGTAGTTTTTGGTCGCCTCCCTTTAACGTCTGACTGATTGGCTAATGGCGGAAGTATCTGCGATTCCCTTTCCCCCATTTTTGGACCCTTGCTGCCTGTTCTTTATGCATTAGACCGGAGCACTCAGGACAGCTCATGCTAATTCTCTCCCTGAAGAAAGCAATTAGACCACCGCACTCATCTAATGCTCGGAGGAGGAAGTGGGAGGGAGAGCGTCAGTGGGTGGATAAGAGAGAGCGAAGGAGAGAGGAGATTGAGGTTATGGCAGGATGGGAGAGACTGAGCAAGGGATGTAGAAGAGAGGGAGCGGCAAGGGATGCTTTTTGGCCATCGCATTTCCAAGAACCATTCATTCCTCATCCAATTATGAGTCGTAATAATAATTTCATCAAGGTTGGCTCCTTAAAAACTGTTGGTCCTGTATAATGAGAGTGGAATTATTTGACTGGTAGCAAAGGGAATTGAGTGTAAAAGAGAAAGGGAGAGGAACAGTGTGTGAATGTGTGCCTGAGCGTAGGTGAGCTACAATACAGAAGCCCTATCAGTTTAATTGAGTTTTTGGGTTTATTATTATAATTTAAAGCCAAGCCAGGTTCACCTGACACACTTTTAGAGTCCACTTTGAGGCTAAAATTATGTGGACACTGGAACATTACTACCTTTATGAGATAGTTGAACATCTTTTTCCAAAACCATGGGCATCAATATGCTGCTATAACAGCTTCCACTCTACTGGGAAGGCTTTCCACAAGATTTTGTAGCCTGACTGCAGGGATTTGCTCCCAATCAGCCACAAGAGCATTATTGATGTCGGCCAGTGATGTTGGGTGATATGGCCTAACTCGCAGTCGGCGTTCCAGTTCATCCCAAAGGTTGGATGGAGTTAAGGTCAGTGAGCTCTGTGCAGGCCAATCAAGTTGTTCCACACCAAACTTGGAAAACCATTTCTTCATGAACCTGGCTTTGTGCCTGGGGCGCATTGTCATGCTGAAATAGGAAAGGACCTTCCCCAAACTGTTGCTACAAAGTCCGAAGCACACTATTGTGTAAAATGCCATTGTATGCTGAAGCATTCAAATTTCCCTTAATGAAAAATAAGGGGCATACTATGAAACTATGAAAGACCGACAAGACCAAAAGTACACAAAAGTATGTGTTTCTACATACTTAGGCCATATACTGTTTACTGATGGAAGATATTACTACATTTAAAGTATCAAACAGGGAAAACAGGTTCCGTTCACATCAAAATAATACCAAAGCAAAAGACTTTGAATGTCAAAGCCCACAGACAACATCTTGGTCAACACCTTTGGTCGGGCGGATGATGACCATGGCAGTGAAGTTTTTAAAATTGTATTTCTACTTTTGGCAGCATTATATCATTCCTCCTACTTTATTATTACTAGAACTCAAGCAAATGCACGTGTGGACGGTCAGATCGAGGTCATGATGACAGTCTGTGTATGAAGCAGAGTTGAGTCATACTGAGTCTGTGCCCACTCAGTGTCATCCTCCATTATGACGGATATGATGCCATTTGTTTGATTACATACCCATTACAGTACATATTGCATGAATATAATTGTATTTATTTTGTAAGATTAGTGTCCAGTGGACCCACCCGGACAAGAAGAATTTTTGAGTGATCTACAATAAACAAGCTTCTTTTTTATAATTTCTTTTCATTCTGTTTTTTTTTTTAACTTAATAACTGTGAGATATGTTTTTGACCTTCTTTTCCTTTTAACATCATCATCACCCCCCTCCCAAAGAAATTAATGAAAAAGAGCCCAAAACTATGAATAAAATAGACATTGCAGATCCCTATAGTTTCCTGGAAAGGTCTGTACGGTGCTGCAGGCCATGGAGTGAGGCTACAGACACTCACAGTGGTAGTCGTGATGTTTGTTCGAAGGGAAGGGGGTTTTTTAGAGTTGACTCTGAACCTTGATCACTCCAGGACCTGTCATTTGATTGTTTTCTGTTTACTGATGGATTGGAAATGATGAGATAAGATGGGGATGTGTGTTAGGTTTGTGCTGTCCCCGTCGGTGCCTCCTGTATATACTGGGGTTGTGTTGGATTGCGGCTGTCATCTCATATTATCTCTAGACTGACATGGCAGTGGTACTGTGGGTGAACGGTACAGAACATCTAAACAAAGAGAAGAAAAGAAGAGGGAACTAATGTGTAGCATATAGAAAATGCTGTGGTGACTCACCATTAGTGTTGGGGTATACACATGCAAAAATATTACAGCTCTCCCCTATGATGAAATCTAAATTTGGTTTCTCAGAAACCATTGATAAAATTTTGATTAAACTCAAAATAATCAAACTAAATCAAACTTCTACCATAACAAACCAACTTTCTTGTAAATACAGTGAAATAGTACTCCATTTAGTGACCTTCTATAAAGTTTGATGATAAAACGACGATAAGAATAATCAAATTCCATGCAGAAGAGGCTGAGATATTCTGACTTTGTCTCTACCATGTGTTAAGCTCCAAAAGGCTTTAGAACTGATTTTTAATGCTAGTAATTCTCCTCAAAACCAGTAAACTGATCTTGATGTGTAAAATAGGCAAAGTTTCCATTAAATCAGACGCACTTCATCACAGTATTTCTACATTGTCATGCAATTTTAATCATTACCTCAATTTACTGCAAAATTACACATAAAAGCACTAACTGTGTCACAATTTTCTAATAATGCTTCTGCAAATTCGGTAATATTGAGCCTCAATAAAACAACAAAACTCCAATAACCCCATCAAACCGCCATATACTGTACATATAGTAGTCATGACATTCTACAAGGTCGTAAATCATCCTGCAAATTGTCCCTTCAGTCGGTTGAAACTTAGTAGGTCACTGAGTTGATTGAGTTGTTTCCCTTTATATTTCACTCCTGCCTCCCATTTTGCATTTTGTTCCCTCTTTTCAGAACAGCTGTTATTAATAATGCTGCTGAATGCTTTCTACATTTCATATCCACCACATGCTGAGGGTGAATGATGCAGAGTTCACTTGGTTGGATAAGCAGTGGGAGGCCCGTGAAATATGAGTTAGGAGATGCTGCTGGTAAATAATCTAGATTTGCAATGCTTTGATATGGCAACATAAATGAAAACAAGCGTAGTAAACAACTACAGCGGGCGGACAAAATAACAGAAATAACAACAGACATTATGCCCATGCAGCTAAGAGGAAGAAAAGCCTGCAGTTCTTTTAAAGGAGGTGGAAATCGCCTTCTCAAAAAAAGTTTTCAGCAATGTTCAGCAATCTGCTGGTTGGGGACATGGAAGGACTTCGACTTCTCCCCGTTTTTCATGAAACTTCTTACAAATGTATCAGTGCATGGGGAAAATATTAACTTTGAATGTAAATAGATAACAGTATTTTACCCCTTAGGGTTCTTTTCATGCAAACTGACTTGTCTTCCTCGCCTATTCTGGGACTGTGTAGAGCAATCATGAGATCTGCTGACTGCCAGCATACGGCTGCTCTGTCATACACACCTATTTTAGGATTTGTCTGCCGTGTTAGGAAGATTTGATTTGTGACATAACGTGTCATGAATTTGCCTTTGCCAAATTTAATGATTTTGCAGGTTTTGTAATTGATTGTCATACAGTTTAGTGTCTGACTCTTTGAAACTCTGTTGGATAACTCAATTTAGTTAAAGAAAACACAGATTGTGATCTTCTAACCCTATAATGCACTTCATTTTATTCAATATGATACACCAGTAACTGCCTTTGCATAACTACCTGGGGCGTTTCCCATAAGACCAAGACAAACTGAGTATCTGGCATAATTTATAGGTTGTTGTTGCCGCCTATAAACCACACCTAGTGGTTCTCAACCAAGAGATTGGGACCTCCAAAGGGATCATAAAATGAGGTGTAACCACCAGATATGCCATGTAGAGAGAAGCAAAGCCAAGATACAAAAGCTGGGATGTGCCAATTCTGGAAGCAAATTTAACAAATTAACTGCTGTTCTCGAGTGTTGACTCAGGGAAATGGGGCAGTGGCATATCCTGCTTTTAATTTAGAGCTGAGACAATTAGTTGATTAATCGATTGGTTGATCGACAGAAACTTAACAGCCAAACATTTTTCAAATCAATTAGTTGTCTCGGACAAAACGAGACATCGTAGATATTGAAAATAATCGTGAGTTGCAGCCCCATCGTGATGCTGTGGTGGTGTGAGCTTACATAGAAAACAGCTGAAGCGTCATAAGCAGCTGGTAAGTGTAGTCATTAGGGATCGTGAGATAATTACCAAAAAAAGAAACAAACATTTTCTTATATGCTTGCTGTTTTCCCCCCTTTTTACTTGTGACATACTGGATTGTTTACACCTACAGGCATCTATCATTCATAACACAGTCTGAGTAAAGAGCACTGTTTGACTGAACAGCTCAGACCATGACTGTAAGAGAATGTCCGTAGTGTCCGTAACCCAAAAAGGTTGTGAACCAGTGCCCTATACAAAAGTTAAGGTCCAACCAGCATACAGACTGTATGCTATAGACTGTATGCTCGATTAAAGACACTTCCGCAGCTAAGTCTCTATCATATTAATCAAAATGAATCGCAATCAGAAAGGCAAGAGGGAAAAGAGATTGCTTATCTGTCAGCGAGAGAAACAGAGCGGTACTTTGTTTGCGCAGCAGAGCCTTCATGCTGCCATCAGAACCAGCTGGCCTTGACTCGAACCAAACACATCAGTGCTCCTCTATCCCTCGCTGTCTCCCTCGCTGTCTCTGCCGAACAAAACAAAATACTCTTATCGAGCAGAGAGGAGGAGGCAGTTATTAGTGCTCTCTGATGAGTCTCTTGGCCTCAGTCTGGGTTTGCGTATTCCGCTGGCTGATTCAATTACAATAGTGAAGTACAGTGCTACAGGTGGTGTATGGAAATGGAAATTCAAAAGCGGTTATATATTATTTGCTTGAGGTGATGACAGCGTATAAGAGATTTGCAAGCAAACACATACTGTGACCGCATCTGTGACAGCAGGGGGCAGAGGTTATGTAATTAGACATCAAGTGAAGTCTATCTCAGCGGTGCGGTAATAAACAGGCACAGAGACAAGGAGAGGGTCAGCTACCTGTGAGGCAGGTCAAACACTGCTGTACATTCATGCCATCAACGCCACCGCCCTCTCTATCTCACGCTCCATCTCGCTAAAACATGCATAGCTGGTGTTCAGCTCTATAAATAACACTGTGCTGTCAAGCTGTCAGGTGGATTAGCGCGTGCTGAGTGTATGAGATGGCCTCAGGGCGGCCCAGGGGACCAGGAGACAAACTAACCCTTCAGTTACACCTATAGTCAGAGATGAGCTGGATTCAATTAAAATCTGTTTTGCTAAAGACTCACTTTAACAAAACTCCTCGAAGCCCTGTTAATTGTACGAACAGTGATTTGTAATTTCACCATCCTGAGAATTTTTCTTCTCAAATGAAAGATATGACTGAAAGTTTCAAAACAAAAAAATAGAAAAGAAAACATAGAAGTGAGAAACAGTGAGAGTGAAAAAGGCTTGAAATCAAAAAGACCTTAGAAGCATCACTTTTGCCAGTCTCAATGCTGAGATCTTTGCCAGCAAGACAGTGACGATTATGTCAACTCAAACGTGTCAGTCTCTACTTTCTTTTCTTTTGTCACCATGCAGTTTTATTTCTGGCACAAGTATTAAAGTCATTTCTTCACTTAAAAAAGTATCAGATTTTCTTTCTCCTTTTCTCTCTGTGAATTTTGTGTGAGGATTTTCCATCTGTTTTTCTTTGCAACCAACTTTTATTTGCCTTTTTGACAGCAGCACAGCTCTTTCTGCTGTGGACAAATTAGAAATTGTTACCCTTTTTTCTGCACCATGAAAACATATTAATGTTAAAAACTGAACAAGCTAGTGCTCGTAGCTGAATTCATTCCAAGAAACTTCTGCAACATCACATTTTGAAGCTGTAAAAAGAGCCAGAATGGATCATTGAACTTCTAAGGGCAGATTATGAGCACACTCACGTGCACATGGATATGCAACAGGCACACATACTTGTACACAAAAACCCACACAGATGTGGACAAGCCCACTCTTGTACACTGTTTGGATTTGACATTGGGAATCGATGCAGTCTGATCGATACTGTTGGCTTCTCTGACTTCACACACACCAGCTGCTGTTTAGACGATGCCAGTGGCACAGATGGAAGTTTATGTGTTATCTGGAAAGGGATCAAAAAGCTTTCGGGTTTGACAGCAAAGTGTTAGCGAGTCTATATTCGAGTCCTACCTGAGCTCTCACCAGTGTTTCTTGTTACTCTTGGTTTCCCTGCAGAGGTTTTTTCATTCTTTGTTCTGTGTTCAGTCATTTTATGCTTCTTCATGCTTTCCGTCACTGTGTAAGCCTTTCACAGCCACTGCCCAAGGCTACATCCATCAAAGCAGTCAAGGCACCACAGCCAATTGATTCCTTAATCGAATATGATTATTACCAGCAATTAGCTTGCACTATGACTTCAGTTAAAATCACTAATTAACAAATGCGGGCTTGAGTGTGTGCTGGGAAGACAAAATATGTCTTTGAGAAATGTGCAGCGGTGAAGACTGCACCGGCGTGTAACGTCCCACGTCTCTGCACGGCGAGATATTTAGGAGCTCCTATTAATCACTTTGCTGTCGTGGCGGTGTTCGACATAGCGATCACCGAGGCGACGGGGGCCCACCTGTTTGTATCTGATGCTCTCTCAGCAGATGGTCCACCCAAGGCGTGGTGCGAGCTAATTGCTGTTGATTCATACACAACATCCAACATGTTTTTTTAACGCTTTCTTTATTGAACAAAAGGGGGGGGGGGTCATCTGTGAGACAGAATCTCAGTCTGTACCGTTTCAGAGGCTCTTCCATTAATTATTACCATTATTATTTATTTAACTAATAACAGTATAACTCAGAGCTTTATCTACCTCTTGTGGCCTGTGACTGAAATTCCAAAAAGAGTCCAAACAAATGTGTATCTTCTTCTTAGGATTGTATGTAAAAGCCTGTTATTTTTAATGGATTCACCTGTGGCATCTATATTGTACGTTTTTAACACTGATGATGAATGGACAACCAAAAAGATTTTGTCACTTTCCTGTTAAGAGCAACACACTACAATCACTGTCAGTAATTAAAGAAACAGTAATTCTAGTTTTTACTCCCCAAAATTCATATTTTCATGCTGAGTTTTCTGATGTCAAGTCAAGTATGGCATGTTAATCTTTAAGAAAACAGAGGTAATGGTAATGCTTATGCTGTATAATTAAAGTACAGTATATAGAAAAAAATGGTTACATAGTGAAAAACTTTTTTTTATTATTGATATATCAGTCTTATGTATGCTGTATCGCATATCCCCATGTCAGGTCCCAACCCTACTGCCAGACAAGAGCGCAGATATTGGAAGATTCTCCAAAGATTGTCCAAATCCTTTCTCCAAATATCTGTGCATGGTTAAGGCTAGGGGAAAGATTGTGGTTATGGCAAATAAACTTAAGGTTAAGGTATAGGCCTAGGGTTTGGCAACTAAAACACTTGGTAAAGTTCAGAATTGTTACACACCCATCCAACACCCCAACCTCCGCATTAGCACTGCAGTAAATCTTGAGGTGCAGAATTGTCCAATATGGACATAATTCCTGGCGATACTGGACTGGGGGTCCCATCCCCAAGGTTGAGTGCTAGTTAACGTAGTAGTAGTGCCAGTAGCAATAGTTTTGATTTGATTTATTCATTAAGGTGTCCTTCACCACATGATGTCCAGCCTCAACGGGCTTACACAACACTAACTAAAACATACCAACCTAATGATGTGTAGTTTCACAAATGTACACATACTAAAAAGAAAAATCCTATTTACAATACAGAAATGTCCAATACTCAATGATACAGGATATGCTTACCATAACAATAACCTCTTCATTAAAAAGCCACTTATTGCACATATTACCTTCATAGAATATCAGTGACTCCTCGGGTCTCTGGGGGAATGGAATACAAAATGAAAGTCACCCTAAACGACACCAAGATCACAAATAACAAAAACAGGTATTCTTCTGAAATACCTTTATATCTGCCTACCTCAATAGTCAGAGGCCAGTTCTCAACTGAGCACACAAGGACCTTTGTTTTCTCTCTAAATCATATATAATGCATGGTTTTGTGTAACCGTCTGCTTTGATTTGGATGTAATTTCTAAGATTTGGCTTGTCCCAGGTTTCCTCCTCTATTGTAATAGTAGTAGTAATTAAATAGTAAGTGGTGGAATAATCTGGGGTTTCAGTGGAGAGTTTTAGTCTAAATTACAGGTTCTTCCACCCTGCAAAGTTAAAGTTCATGTATATGCTGAATAGTCACTGAGTTTAATGCTGAAAATTTTTGGCATGTCATATCAGCCACACCCTAATAGGCCCAGGCTTGAACACACACTGGAACGCACAGGCACACAAACTACACAAAAAGGAAACGCACTGAAAGCAGAAAGAAAGGAAGGACGGAGGTGACCTCACTAATTCACGTCGAGTCAAATGTCAGCGGAGGGGGATTGGGGGGGGGGCCTTTAGCTCGACGGTGGAGGTCTGGGATGGAGGTTGGAGAGCGGTGAGAGCGGTCATGGTCGGCGGGTGTCTGCTGAGGTCTTTGTTAAAGCCCATTCTCTCTGTGACTGCAGGAGGGAGCGGAGAGCATCGGAGGCCGGTCGAGGAGACTGAGGGAAAATCAATGGAGCTGCTGGAGACCATCCTCTCGCTCGGCACGACGCTCACACTCACACAGCTCTCGTGGCTTTCTCCTGCTCTCTATACCTCAGCTTGACCCCTTCTTTCCCTTTTATTTCCACTCTCCATCTAACAGTGAGCCTCAGTTTCTGTCGTCCTGAGCCAGTGTCTGTCTCTTTTCTACATTTTCTTCCTTTTCCTCCCTTGGCGGTAATACTTTACGAGCAACAAGCCTAATATGTATTGGACATTCGCCTGTTTGGATCCAGAAATCCTGGTTGAGCTTGAATGTGCAGCTTATGAGGGAGCTGAATATCATGAATAATAACTACCAAGCTTCTTACTGTAATAACACACACACACACACACACAGGCTCACATGATGCCTGTACTTGTATTGTACGCGGGCCACAATTGCCCACAGCTATCATCCATTGTTTTAGACATTTAATTGGAAACACAAAAGCAGCCCACGCTCCTGCTAATGCACACAGTGCATCCAGCCCCCAGAGATCTCACCAAGACACATTTAAAGTCTCCTCCCACAGGGGAACGGGAGGAATAGAGCCATTCAACCTCCATCTGTCTCCCTCATGAGGCCTCTAAGCTCGGGGACATAACACTTTACTCCTCGATAAACAAGGTGTGGGCCACTAAGCACCGCTCCCCGCTAAAGACGTCTGAATGCAACTGACCACAGCTTATCTGACTGAATATCAATAACAACACTACATTTTTTATGCTCTGCTTCCTCGAATTCGAGCCTATTAATCTGGCTGGACTGGACACCCAGTGCCTTAAGGTTTGATACAATATCTTGGTCCCTTTGTAAGTTAACTTGACGAGAATAATGCATGAAGGTGCGAAGTGCATTCGATAGCAGCATCTCAGGCAAACCAAGCCTCTCTATCTCCACTTGATATAATAACTGTTCACACTGAGAAAAAACAGGAGGAAAGTAGAATCAATGTGTTATTTAAAGAAATAGACCAAGATCATTTGCCATAATGCTCTACACACGCTTCAGCATAAACTTCTCTATGCTGAGCAGCACTAAAGAGTATCCAAATATTCTAAGCAGGGCATTTTGATAAACTGTGGTTTTGCTTAAATGGACTGTAGATTCATAGATTCTTTATACCAATCTCCTACAATAAGCTGCTTGACTTAGACCTAAATCATTTAACATTACCTACTGATAGTTTTACAACCATTACATGTTCTCATTTTGTCACATTTTCTAAAATTTACAATATATTTCATGCATTTGAAGGACCCATCAGGGACACGTGGATGATTTTGGCATCTATCAATCCACAAGTGAATGTCAAGACATACTCAAAAGGAATCTGTCATAGCGTGTAATGATCGATATCAGCTACAGATGAAGGGAGTGTCTTTTTTTCTGTTTCGCTCAGTCTGTTTTTTTTGTGGCTGACACAGTGGAGAAACACTTCATGGAAGTGTGTGGTTGGGAGGGGCAGTAAGGTTTTCACTGCTGGAAGACAGAGGGTGGAACCTCAGTTTTGATGCTCAGCAAAAAATGTGTAAGGATGTGTAAGGAACTGAATGCGCCTTTATGCTCACCATCATTCCTAATCATCTAGCATTCATTGCTCACGCTGGCAGGAGGGTGGTCGCAGGGGCAGGGGAGTGGATATGTGATCAGTTCTTGTCAGATCACATGTTTGTAGCCAGCACTGCACAGACCGGTCACCGGTCTAGAAGGTGATTTTCAGCAATTATATTATTGTTACTGGCATAATGAAAACCGTGTTAATGTGCTGCACATAAAATTTGAACAGAATGACACTCTGGCACACTGAATTAAATTACTTTGAAAAGAGGAGATTATTTCAAATTTATGTCATGTGAAGTTAACAATGTTACCATAAAGTGTAAGTTATGTCCAGGTCACAATCAGCTGTCCACAGGAGCAAACTCAATAAGCAATCATATTACAGAAGATGGGGAGAATGCCAAAACCTGAACCTGCTTAACAGACTAGGATCACTTTTGGACTGGCTGTTCAGCTTTAACATAGAGAATAATGATGAGACTTATTTCAGAAGTCTCAGGTAAAATTATCTGTCAGAGAAATTCTGAACAAGACAGCAATGGCATGTAAACAGGGTCTGAAATTAACACTCACCAAGTGCCAAATGCAGGTACATTTTCAGTTTGGCGAGTAAATCTCGGAGGGTGGCGGGTAAATGTTTGTACCAAAATAGTCATGTAACAAATTGTGCTGAGAGTCTCTACCGTGTTTTGGTGTCTGTGTCAGAGTTTGACCCACACAGACACTACCACATGTGCGTGCATCTAAACAGTGCTGCGAAACTGACCGTCTCAAGCGCACCTAGTTTTGTGGCACTGTTTACCGTAAGGGACATCAGATAGTAAACTAAACTATCCCATGCAGCCGGTCTGCAACCCAGTCTCACGCCCAAACATGTAATACACACATCAATCCACCGTGGCAGGTTTTCAACACGTTCTCATTCTGCAGTCAAATTAGCAATAATAAACTTCTTGTTAGACTTTCAAAATAAAGCTTTTTTGAGATCAAGACTTGTATTGCTTGGCAGGTGGATTTTTGCATCTACCCTAAGCCGATGAGTCAAAAAGGTAATTTCGGACACTACAAGTAAAGATCAGTTTGACTTTTAGAATTAGAGTGTCATTTAAAAGTAAAGAAGTGATATACTTTCCATTTTGAGTAATCTCTCTCTCAAATCTCAGCAAATCAATTGGAGAAAAAAAATTATATGGGAATAATGGCTGAAACTATAAAAAAATAACATGTCATAAATTTTAGAAATAGAAATTTGATTTAAGCACATAGTCATATGTTATGAAATGGTGATCTCTTCAGTGTAATGATGCATTCTCTGATGACAAGGCTATCACAGCAGTATGCTGATAAAGAACACAACTGCCTTAAGTGGAGTTATAGGGATTATCCCATTAGGCTAAATCAGCTAATTACATGGAGATTTTCTTACCGTTCCTCCAGCTAATTAATTGGAATGACTACCACCACTGTGTTCAGGAAATGAGTCCTCTCACAGCAGATGAGGTAAAATAAAAAAACATTACATCAGGCACTTTTGCATGCACCTGTGAGGTAGAGAGGAGTGAGTTTTTAATCCACCTTTTCCTTCCATTATACCACCTTAAAGGCAAGAAAAAGATCAACCTCCTAATTTTCACCTGCCAAGAAAAGGATGACAAAGAAGAGAGTTAGAGAGGGAATGTAACACTCTTATTCTCTGGTGTTTAAATTAGCAGCACACTGTTCAGTAAAAGGTGAATCAGGTACAGCAAAAGTACTACAGAATCAAAATCACTTGAACTGCACTATATGTAGTCACTCCTTAAATTGTTTATAACCTTGGTTCACTTTTAAAGTCAAGGACAGCATTTAGAAAACAAACTTTCTTATTTTAGAAGTGCCTAACAATAAGAGTTAAAACAGAAAATGCGTGCTGTTTCGATAAGTTGCTTGGCAGAAAAAGGTTTTTTGATTATTTATTGATAGTGCATAATGCATTTACCAAACAAAAGTGCCAAATATTCACTAATTGCAGATTCTAAAATGTGATGATTGTCTGATGTTCTCTATTTTATATCATTGTAAATTGTCAAATATTTGGGTTCTGGACTGTCAATCGGGCAAAACAAGCAATTTGAAGATGTCAATTTGAGCGCTGGAAACTCCTAATGGGCAATTATTGTTATTATTGTTTGACATTTATAGACTAAACATTTAATTGAAAAATAATCAACTGATCATTTCTGAAAATAATAATACGTGAACATGAATTAAAAAGAAATGATGGAGTTACAGAAGTAACAAGCAAATCTACAATTTGGAGACCTCAAGTGGCAGCATGCTATAACGAGCTGAACTTTTCAACGCTTAAAAGGGCTGCATTAAATCATCAAGTGACATCAGCAAATGTTTCTTTACTTTGTTCACAAAGAGTTTACAAGCTGCTAGTTTGGAGACTGTTTTAACTTTTGCTTTTGTGCGTCCACTTTAACATATGTATGTTTTTCATATGTAAAAAAAAAAGTACGAAAAAAGTGGATTTTAGTAATATACATTTTTTTTAATCACACAAAAAAAATCAGCATTAAAATTATTGCAGATTTAAATAATAAATAAATAAAATTTTATTCATAGCACTTTTCAAAACAAAGTACAAAGTGCTTCACAGAGAGAGAATTAAAATACCACAGAGAATGATAAAATACATTAAAAAACAATAAAATAAGCAGACAGCTCAGGTAAGATCAGGATATGCTTTCCATTTAAAGCAATTAAATTAAAAAAAGAACAAATCAATAAATAGGAATAAAAACAAATGTCTTGAAAAGAATAACAAAGGTATTACAAATGTCTTACTAAAATGTTACTTACAAGGTTACTGGTGAAAAAATATAGTTAGTGGTTAAACTAGCTCACTAAGATTTGGCAACCTCAGGTGGCAGCAATCAATAACAAACTGAAAGTTAAATCATCAATTGACGTCAGTAAATATTTCTACTTAGAAAAGGTGTTTTTAATCACTGCTTTTTTTGGAGATCCTTTTGACTTTTGCTCAAATGTTCGAAGTGATATCCTTTTTTAGAAGTCCCGAGACAATTTGTGACAAATTGAGACAACCTGCGAGAACATACCAACAACTGAATATGAATTGTGGCCAATAGCGCTGGCCGACATCATCTCAATAAGAGGTTGCACCTGTGCTTAAGCCAATTATGCTCATCCACTTCAAAAATAAATGACTCATTATGGGAACATCGCTACCCTGTAAGGCCAGGAAAAACAATGTAGAGAAAGTGTTTTGACCAGAAACAGGAAGGACAACAAGTTATATATATATAAAATTAATTTAGTGGAGATTTTGAGCTCAGAGAGGAAAGCAACAGTAAAAGAAAGAGTGCAATGACATTTCTGTGATGCTGTGTTCATTACAGCCTCTTCCTGACCTGCTGAATAGGCGCCTCCATCAGTCAGGTGTAACCAGAAAACTCCCACTCTCACAGCATGGAAAGTGTCTAACCTTGAAGGCACTGAAGCTGTAAATTGACAATCAAAACACTGCTGGCTTTTAACCAGAACCTTGCCGCGGATATCGAGTCTAGTCTGGTCAGTCGTTTAACTCTGAGACCAAAAATTAATAAAAAGTACAGAAAAAAAAAAAAACTCAAGAAGTACAGAGTGAACTCAAGAACTAGACCAGAACTTAAGAAAAAACGAGCAACTTTAAAAAAGGACAATGAAAGATGAATGAGGAGCAAATAAGGAGTGAATCGGAAAAAAAACAGAGCCTACACAGACATAACCAGAGAGAAAAAGACAGGTAAAGAAAGCGATACATATGTAAATAAACAGAGAGACAGACTACGCGATGCACTGCATGGTCAAATGTATGTGGACACCCAAACATTACACTTACAAGTGATTGTTGAACAAAACCATGGGCATTGATATGTTACTGTAACAGCCTCCACTCTTCTGGTTTCAGGCTTTTCACCAGATTTTGGAATCTGGCTGCAGGGATTTGTTCCCATTCAGCCACAAGTGCATTATTGAGGTCGACCACTGACAGGGCCTTCCACAAGGATATGGAATAGGCAGCCAGTGGGAAAATGTAGTCAGCTAAGGGTGTCCGGGGTATGCCCCCCCTGCCAAAGAAAGATTTTGCCCGTGAAAGCCCAAATGTGTTGGCCTTTTGTACATTCTAATGCCACTATTACATCATATACTGAGCTAAATTATTGCATATTTTCTCCTTTAAGAAGTCTGTCAGAGTCTGTTATTTCCACTACACTCTTCTTTTTGGGTGGTATCTTTCCTCTCCCTTTTCTTCTCTACTGATATACTCCACACCTATGGACAGTAAGCAATCATGATTTAAGAATGAACATTCACTTTGTTACACACAAGGCAGGAGAACATTACTCAATGACAGGATAACCAAAAATACAAACCATGGATAAAATGTACGATGTGGAAAAACTTACATACTTGATCATATATATTACTGCAGGAAGTTCCATTACATCATATTTTATTTTTAAAAACATGATTTGGGGCATCTGACATTAGTTTGCATAATTGGTCAATGGCAAAAAATACAAAAGCATTCTTGGACATTTTAGGCGTAACCTACGTTTTCCTAATACGACATAGGCCTGTTGCTTTGACAACATTGTCTGTTTTGGTGTGTTTGCAATGCGTCTTAGAGAGTGCTCGGCTGTTAGCAGATGGCCAGCAGCCATCACTTATGGAAAGCACTGCCGCTGATGGTGGGCCTGGCTCACAGTCGACGTTCCAGTTCATCCTAAAGGTGTTGGATGGGGCTGAGGTCAGGAAGTTCTTCCACACCAATTGGGAAAACCATTTCATCATGGACGTGGCTTCGTACACAATGGCACTGTCATGGTGAAACATTAAGGGGTCAAAATATTACTGCATGCTGCAGAATTAATTCCTATACTGTAGCTGGAACTAAGGGGCCAGCCCCAGACCACAAGTACAAAGGTATACATGAGTTCACATACACCTTTGGCTGGCTGGCTGGCTGGCTGGCTGGCTGGACGGATGGAGATGTATAAAATGGATATAGAATGGAGATATAAATATAGTGAGATAGCAAGAGATGGATGGATGGACAGAGAAATTGATAGCAACAGAAAAAAATTAAAAGAGACAGGTAGATAGATAATGATATCTAATGGAAAGGGTTATTCATAGAGAGAGAGAGAGAGAGAGAGAGAGAGAGAGAGAGAGAGAGAGAGAGAGAGAGAGTAAGACGATAGAGATAGAAAAAAGATAGATGATAGAGTGAGATAATAAATATACTGTACAGCTTGCATGACATGCTTAGATAGAGAAATAGATAGACAGATAGATGGATGAAGAGATAGAGTGAGAAGTAGAAAGATGAAGATAGCCAAAGATAGCCAGAGAAATAGAGAGAGAAAGACAGATAAAAGATAGATGAATAGAGATTCACTGATAGAGAGAAAAAGAGGGACATAGATAGAGGGAGAGAAAGATTTAAAAAAAAAATGAAAGAAAGATCATCGACAGACAGAAATGTAATGAAATGAGAGAAAGACAGATGGGCTGATAGATATAGTCCATAGAGAGATAGACAGAATGATAGAGAGACATTGATAGACAGACAATAGATAGAACAATGGATACTGTAGATAGATAAATACATGAATACATACTGTAGACTGATAGACAGACGGACCGATAGACAGAACGAGAGTGTTAATGCCAACTCTCAGACTCGTTCGCAGGTGTGGGTGGGTGGAAGAGGAGGAAAGAATGAGAAAGAGAAGAGGAGGGGGGAACAAATTCAAATGTCTGGGTTTTCACACTGTTAATTTAGCCATGCAGAGCCCCATCGCACCATTCTCTCACTCTTCCTCGCTCCTGTCGGAAACATGCTAATTAGGGAAGTCGACTGACGTGAGCGAGGTTTAAAGGGTAATTAGCATATTTCCTACATGCTGTATTTTTACTTTCTCTAATCAACACCCTCACACGTACACATTTTTCAGATGTGAGAAAAAGCGGTTTGACGCAATTAAAATGAAAATTAGCATGGGGGGAGGATTTTCTCCCCTTGCATTTTGTTGTTTTTTTAAGACTCAGAAGAAAGAAAAAACAGTGGATAATGTAATTGTTTTTACAAATAGAGGACATGTCAAGCGACAGGAATGTGTGTGTAGCTGCTATCTTGTTCTCTGTCACCGACTGACAATCTTATCTTTGCCTCTCGGGAACATTGATTCACTGTACTCCACATAGTGAAAAAATTATTTTTCTCTCATGCAGTTTAAAAAAAACAATCTTCTTTAGATAAAATGATGATTGCACAAATGTTTACTTGAAGTGATGCATAGAAGGCCCCGAAAGTGCCTTATAAACACACTGTAAGTGCCTGATAATTATTATGGTCAGAGTAAACACCATTTGCGAAAACACCATAGGTTTGAATGTTATCAACATAATGGCATGATATTGAACTGAACGTACTTTTCAGACATTTTTGAGATGATTATGTTGGGCTTTCCTCCAAACTGCTTGTATTTAACCAAATGAAGTTCATATGATTCACGCACATTCACACATTCTTGCTGCTTAACAAAGCAGCATGCGTGGTCTGTCTGTTCAAGCTACTCATCACAAGATTGACTTGAATCAAAGATCAGACTTTGTCACTTCCTATGTTTTCCTGTTTGGATTCCTTCTACACTGACTTCAATTCTGTCTGAAGGTATTTCTACTGTTACCCCCCGGTTTGCTTGAAAGGAGAAAAGAATATCTTATATTATAGTTATAATCTCAAAGATTTTCATTTAAATAAAAGTCTGTTAGGTCACTATCACCGAATGAGGTAACAATGGTGAATGAGCCTACGGCCCACTGATGAAAGTACTGAAATATTTATATATTCGCAGTATTACGAACTGGGCATCTGTAGCGATATTCCCGGGTAAAAATGCTGTATTAGGTTACTGCTAATACAAACCGAACATTTCCTACTGCTGCAGCTTCACATTAACAGAATTTAACTGGCGAAACATGAGTTGACTTTTATTATGAAGTTGTCACAAGAAATGCAATGTGTTTGTCAGTGAGCTTGACACTGACCGCTATCGTTCATCAAACATGCGTCTACAAAACAAGACATAATTTTCTGCATTTTTTCACAGCTGATCAGTTTGAAATATTGCAGGGAGTAATGGAACAAGAAGGAGCCGCCACAGTGAGCTGTTAGATGAAGAGCTGCAGGCGACGGGCTGCACACCTCCAACTTCCCAGCGAGGTAACCAACTCTTTTCACCGTACCCTGCTGTTCGCAGACTCATGCCATGTGCAGCATGAAATCAGATCACGGTTGCTTACAGAATGATGGAAAGAGACCAATTATTGCCTGACTTCTTTATTAAAACGACAATAGTTTGTTTTTCTGCCCCCAGAATTCTGTGACCTGTAGTATTAAACTGCATTTGCTGTTACCAACACTAACTAGATGTCACCAAATCAACCAGGACTAAAATCTTAAGGACTGACCAAAAAAGGTCTCTGCAGGGTCAAGACACGACAAACTGTGCTGAGGGTGAAAATAGTTATTTTGCACTACTGCTGCTGTGTAGAATTTAATTATTATTTTTTTTAATTTATTTTTTTTTTTTTTTTTTTTTTTTTAAATCAGACATGATGGTTTAGGTGCTACTCTTTGTCAGGTCATAAGAATACCTTCCTGTGCTTCCCGGCAACATACTAGGCACACCTTTGTCTAGGGAAAGATGATGATTGAGCTAACACTATTATTACTGCAAATAAAACAGAAATAGAGCTGGTTGATTGCACACACAGGTGGCACAAGTATCATTCCAGTTGAGTTATTCATTCTTTGAAAGAGTAACACATACTTGTACACAGTGCTAAAAAGCAAAAACATTGTGGACATTTTGAATTGCAGGATAAGTCTGAAGTACCACAGCAACATTTCATTACTTCTACTGCAAGTTCATAAGACCTATAAATATTTTAAAAACCAAAGTAAAACTAATGTCAGCCTTGGGAAGCATTTCAGGCCAGCTGTCAAATAACTTTCAGTTAAGCCCAAATTTCATTTTCTCCATAACTACTTCTGAATTATTGCAATATCTCATTTATATCAAACGCCATTTTATTTCTGCTCAGACAGTAAGACTGAAGTTTTTGTGTTTGTGCTCGACTTCTTTCATGAAACGCTACAGGGAGAGACAAGAGGAAGAGCAATGACTTGACCTTGGAGCCCGGTCTCTGAGCACCATATTGCCCCACACCTGGGAGGCCCAGGGGGGATGGGAGAACCCGTCAGGCCTTGGAGCTCTACAGATGGACAGGAGCTGCAGCCGAAAGAAAGAGGATAGGCCTGGATGAGGGTAAGGGAGGAGAGAGGATGCCCTACGATGCCTTAAGGGATCCATATGCTCTGCTGACTCAAGCCAATGACACCAATGATTGCGATTGGTACAGAAATAGGCCAAACTGTGTCAGTTAGCTGTCCTCAAGTGCGGCGAGAACTCTTAAAATTTGTTTCGAGATTATAAAGATTAGAAATATTCCATGTTTCTGCAAGACCATTCTTTTCAAGCTGGAAAAGGCTTTGAAGCAACTTAAGATAACAATACACTATGAATTGATTCCCATTATTCCTTCACATTTGTTTGCAATCGGAATGAAATGTTTCATGAAAATTGTAGTCAGATTCCAAAAAAAGACCACAGCAAATATATAGCCTAATCATACATACTGCATAGTACGTATGAAATCAACGACCCTCAATGGACAATACTTGGCAACAGGCTACACCACTCTGAACTTATATAATATATAGGATTTGCAAGTTCAAACGTTAATATTAAATAAAAAAAGTATGTCCAGTGTCCCTTTCTCTACTTTTTTCATCAAATTGTTCCACTCATCCCTGGAACCTCTTCATCTCTTCTCTCCACAGTATTAAATCTACAATATAACACTTTCTGCCATGACGACAGCAGAGTATTTTAGTATGTTAGTGGCCCTGGCTTGGATTTGTAGCCTGGTCCAGACGTCTGAATCACCATCCATACCTCCGATTTGATTTATTTCATTGATGGCTGTTTTCCCTGGCTGGTAGAAACAAGCAACCAATCAGAGATTTTTAGGTGAAATTCAAATGTGGACGTATCTTCCTACATAGCTAGCTAGCTAGCTGCCAAGACAAAACATAGTGAATACAAAAAGGCAAGAAACACGACAACAATGGAGATCGACGCAGCTGTACAGGTTGTTGTAAGTAGACATAAATACAGATACTATATTTACTATATTTAATACTGTGTCGACTAAAAATGATGTTAGCAAGACAGATACATCACTGGCTATTGATTGGTTAGGGCAAAAGAAAATAATCCCCCTTCACAAAACAGGATCTGTTAGCATGAACATGATGTCAGGCGGAATTAATTAAACAAAATTGCAATTCAGTCTTATGATCAGGCTACGATTAGTCAAGTTCCTGTCATTCATTCAGACAAGCTGTCTACCTTGAAATTGATATTTAGGTTAAAGTTGAGCTAAGTGTCTGCAAAACAGGGATCGGACGATAATAAACTAAATGTCTATTAAGAGAAAAATGGCTTTGTGTATAAAGTTGAGGGTTCGTGAACGTCGTCATTGTAAGGGGTGTACATCCTAAAAGACACAATGTGAACTGGACACATCATGCCAGTAACTGGACATTTATCATGGCAGAGGGTAGAGAAAGCAATGTTTAGACAATAGATAAAAGTTGTCTGGGACTACAAGACTTTGCATTTTTATATATTTCCTCATTAAAAGTCGTTTTTAAATTGAAAACAAATGTGTTGAATGATGATTGTTTGGTCATATTATTTAAGTGAGTAAGTGGGTGCATGGCCAGTACAGAGGGGAAGTTCCTGTCCATTCCCATAAAGACGCAGTTTTTGATTCCCTTTGATGACAACCTGAAACATGTTCTTGGAGTTTTCCATCCATATTCTAAAATAAATGGGTATGGGACAGCACTCTTGTGAGTATGAGTCATGGAAGATAACAGATGGACACAGGCTGATAATATCGGATGCGTTATTCTGTCAATTGTGTATTGCAGTTTTCACACACTTTTTATGCTGGTTTACTTCATTAGATCTTTTCCCCTTTCGCCAACGAGGAGGATGAACACCGCCTGATGTAAAGGACCACGATGTCGGCGGGTCTCCAGACTGGAGAGCAAGGTGTGAGACCCGTCTAGCCCGTCCCCACGGTGATGTCACCACGGCAACTCAGCACAGATGCCAGAAGCGTTGCCGAGCCCAGCAGGTGTGTAAGGGGGCTGCTTGTACTGTTACCATAGCCCCCGACCCGATGCCCTCGTCTTTCAAATGCCACCACCCATCTATCCCACGGTCCTCAGGCCTTCTTATCACCCTGTGCCATTTCCCTCAGAGCTGACTGCCATCTGTGCTCTGAGAAATACACCCCATTAGTTTTTTCTCTGGATCTCTCATCCACTCTTCTTCTCTGTGTTCTGACTTGCAGGATGCTGCCGCAGGGGTTCTTAAACTCCTTCATGTCAGAGACCCCCAAATAAGCTCCAATAGGCCACATAACCCCATAAGATTTCATCCAAGGCAGCCATATGGGAGGATCTTTGTTGATTTAGTATTGCATTTCATAATTCTCTACACTGTATGTGGAAGGCTGAAAATTGAGATTACTCATTCTTATACATTATGTAACTTGGGTCATTTCCACTGAATTGAATAATATTGAACTTTTGCTTTGTTAGGGGCCTCCCATGAACCACTTCAAGGATCCCAAAACCCCACTTAGAAAGCCACTGCAGCTGCATATAGACAGCAAGAGACAAACAGAGAGCAAGAGAGAGAGAGTTGCAAGCTAAAACTAATGTTCTTTTCCTCCAAAGGGCTGAATGTAATAATAAGTCCTCAGGCTCTTCTCTGCAGCTGTCAGAAAGATCAAGTTACAGCCCCATATGAGCAAGCACAGTAAGTGAGTGTGTTTGTGTAGGAGTGTGTCTATGTGTGTGTTTCTGAAGAGTGTACTTAACATGCTGAATTGCCATCTGCATATGTCTATATAACCAATTTGGCGGCTTCAATGAGCCAATGACCTGATGAGCCAAAGAGATCATTAAAAATCATATCATATTACTATCTTATCTTTACCCTTATCTTTATCCTATTTTATCCTTATTCTCATCTTATCGTTATCTTTATCTTATCCTTATTTTATTCTTAAACTAATCTTATTCTTATCTTTATTTTATCCTTATCCTTTTTCAACTTTATCGTTAAGCTTATCTTATCTCAGGAGTGTGAAAGGGGTGTAAGTATCATTTTGGTATAAGTGAATCATGTATATCATTAGAAAGCTTTTGAGAAGCTCTGTCTATTCAAACAACCCTTTTGTCATCAAAATCAATTAAATATGATGAAACAAGACTAAGAGTCAAGCTGTGCTAGCGGCTCAGTGAGGCTGTACTAAAAGGCACACCATTAGCTAAGTGCTAATGTCAAAAAGCTAACATACTCAAAATGACAATGTTAACATGGTGATGTTATGCAGGTATAATGTTTACAATGTCCAACATCTCAGTATAGCTAGTTAGTATGCTAACATTTGCTAATTAGTGCTAAACACAAAGCAAAGCTGAGGCTGATGGGAATGAATAGATGAAAAGTTAAGGGATCACCAATGATATTACAATTCATCCTGGGGAAGGCATAGATATGTGTGCCAATTTTCATGGCAATCCATCAAATAGTTATTGAGACATTTCACATGAAACCAAAAATGTCAACCTCATGGTGGTGCTGGAGAAGAAGTCAAGGGATCACCAAAGTCAGGAGGATATATCATCTGGGAACCATCAATATCTGTACCACATTTCATGGCAATTCATCCAAGAGTTCACAATCAAGTCAGTAGGCTTAATCCTCTAGGGGCCATGAATGTCTGTACAAAATTTCATGTTAATCCATCCAACGGTTGTTGAGATATTTCAGTCTGGACCAAAGTGGTGGATCGACCAACTGACCTACCAACCAACTCACCAATATTGCCATTCCTAGAGCCACGCTGCTAGAATGGCTAAACACAAAATTCAAGCTGAAAACCTAGAAATGTCACACATTGGAAAATTTGACAAAATGTATAGATTTAATGCAACCATTTGAAGTTCAAAATGGTACTTTCTCCTCATTAGCACTCAACCATCAATCTTATCTCTATCTTATCTTATCTTATTGCAGATGTATATACAGTATGGATATGTACATTTGTGCATTCCAAGAGCAAAAAAAGAAAAGAAAAGATGCACTGCAAAGGCTACATATTGAATATCACAGGGTGTACTGGGCCAAGTGAACATCAGAATTACGAGATCCCTTCCACTTACTGTAACTCTGTTCCTTAAGGACAGACAGCCTCATTCAAGTGCTGTCACTTCCATTCCATCTATTCCTCTGATCCCTTCTGTAACGGCCGGTTAAATAGCCAGTAATGCCTTTTAGCCTGTTAGTGCTGGATGCTAGTGAGCCCAGACAGACTGGGATGGACATATGGAGGGAGTCTGGCAACAGACTTGCAGTCCTGATGCCAGCTCCTCAGAAACATTCATACACACTCATGAGCATACACACACACACACCCACCTACACAAACACACATATCGGCACTCCTTCGTATCCGTTGTCCAGAGCTCTGAACCGTGCCTACTTCCTGCTGTCCGATTATCTCAGAACCTGCTCCATACGAGCATCGTGGGAATTTTGGAACCTCCTCGATTTCCCATCATCCCTCTCGGGCCAAGGGCAGGCATCCAGGACGAAGGCTGGACTGCTCTCCGTACTCACAAATGCCCACCCACAGAGAGGGAGGATAGGACGGCAGATAAAGGCGAAAGCAGCAAGCATACAGCGAGCACAAAGCTTTGTTCAAGGAACAGTCCAGCATGGATCGCTTCCCTCCCTCACATCTTTGTCTCTGTGTCTTCTGCCTTGCATGGGTATGTGTCAGCTCATTTTGTGTGTGTTGTCTGGTGCCTGTGCTGACAGCTGGCCTGGAAATCCTTTCCAAGAGTCACAGGTTGAATTCTGTGTGAAACAGAGAAGTATTATTTGGAGGCCAGACTGACAATGAGACTCGCTTGCTGTCTCTATTTTTATTATACCGGCGTGCAAATGCAGAATGAATCACTTTTTCTCATATTGGTCTGATCCCAACTGGACTTTGTTTGTTGTTTTATATAGTGGAAGTGCCATTATTGAAAGTAGGTATTGTTATTAGAGCTTTTCCTTTGAATTACATATTCTAAAATCCAATGAACTTTAGACTGTAATTATGGAGCAATTTAACATCAATAAAATCTGACCTTGTGAATTTGTAGAAATTATTCTATTTACCTTTGAAAAATTAGAACATCGTGTTGAGTATTGGCAGTCTCTACGCTATAGTTTTTCACATTTAATGTCATTGGATCTGATTTGGGGGGGAATTTGATGGAGTGCCCAGAGTGACAAAGAGAGATTCCTGTACAGCACAAAGCAGGTAGGGCTGTTCTCTTCGTGTGCAAGTGGAGCTAAAGCTTTTCTGGCAATGGTGCAAACTGTGGAGCTAGAGGAAGGCCTGTGGGAATAAAAATCACTTCCATTATCTTTGTACTGTTTAATAAAGCCAATAGGATCAATAAGGAAAAAGGATTTATGGGAAATAGAACAATAGTAATGCTGCCACTCTTAGACTAAGGCTATTTTTTTTTTACCATATCATTATATACTGTATGACCATTATATTTATTCAGAGTAATTATATGAAAAAACTCTCACAACTTCACAAATATACGAATGTTTAAGAATAAGTAGCACCTAGATACAGTATTTAACACCAGTCTTTGAGCAATAATGAGGGACAGCTACATCTGATGCTCAGTCAACAGTACAAAACAAGTGATATCAGCATTCTGTTAGGACATTATGGTAGCTTTAGTAAGAGGGGTGGTAAAAAACTATACATACTCAGAGTGGTGCTCATAGAGCATCATAATGTCATTATAATTACAGTGTGGGTTCATGAGAACTATTGCAGAGAAAACTATATCATCTGAAGGTAATGGCAATGTACTTTAAATAGAATTAAACTAGTTTTCATATGCAACTTATCTATCTAAACTTACCTGACCCTTAACAGTAACACAAGTTTGGTTCCTAATGTGTACAGCATTGTAAAGCACTTAAATTATTATTATGCATTTAAAATAGAGAACACATTTTCTATATAGCAATTTCTGATGTCAGAACTTGTTTTTTTATCCTTCTTCGGCCCCAGTATCTTTGCACATACCTAAACCTGTTTGTGATTACAGCCGTGGGTTAAAGCCAGCCGGTGTACTACAGAATCCCAGTACAGTGCTCCATCTCAAATGGACTTTAATCTTAGCATTGTGTCCCATCATTGCTCCACCAAACTGTTGTCTAACCCTTCTCTCTCCCAGGGAACAGCAGCAGGTGGGTCTGTTCCTTTGTGAATAATGAATGCTCTAGGATATTGCGTGAAGCAGCAGAAACCTGTTTTATACACTTTTTCCATTGATGTTAATTTGATGAGACTCGACCTGCAGATAACCTGTCGTCCACCTGTCATTGTCAGAAAATGAAATTCACTCTGGTCTTATTGTGCGAGTGAGAGGTGGGAGGCAGAGAAAAGTGGACATCTTGACCTCTCCCAGAGCTCTGTGAAGGTTAGAGAGCAGTAGGGGCCTGCAGAGCGCTGAGGGCCAACAGCACACATAAACATGCATTCACATAATATGCATGAATGCACTTAAAACACACACACACACACACACACACACACAGAAAAACATCCACTCACAATCCTACCATACACTCATTGGCCTGGACATGCCCAGATGCTCCTGTTTGCATAGAATCACAACACCAATAACAACCATCCAATTCTCTATGCTATACTTGTCAGGTCATGTCCCACAATATGTAGGTCGAAACTGGAAACATCATCATCATGCATAAGTCATCTAAAAAGCAAGACAAACAGCTAGCCTAATATGAGCTCTCACTGAGCATCATGTTAAAGCTGCACGAGGCAACTCTGACAGCCCCCAGTGGCAGCGTGATGTAATAGTTATAATTTTTCAAAGCCTGAAGACTTTGCTGCCCAGAAATTATGCAACATGATACTGAGCTGTTGGTTGACACAGTTTCTTCTCTCTGTTCTGGTGGGGGAGAGAGATGGTGAAGAGGTTCAGCCTTAATGACTACTCAACTTTACTCTGGATGTAAAAATCTATCCCTTTAAAATGAAAATAGCCAAATGTTAAAGCTGAAACTTGCCTTTAAAATGTGTTTCACATTAAAGCTCTCTTACTCTCTCATGGTTAAACTTTTAATCCACTATATGTAGATTTTGAAAAATTTTGACTTTGGTGGTCCCCAGTGGAAAGAAAAACAGACTGCAGCAGTTTACACATGGATTGCCTCATTTGTCTACAAAAAATAACTTATGACATCACAATAATTACAAAAATTGTATAGTAATATAAATATTCTACACAGTGGGTTTAATTATTATTTTTTAATTAAATAGATGAAAAGATCAAAACTGACCAACCGGCAGACTTAATTACTTCCTTTTTTTCTGGACAGAGAACTTTGCTTACAGGGGCCATGCAAGAAATTCTGGCCCCATGAAACAGTAAAGATTAGTTACTATCTAACAAACATTTAATAGCACCTGGCTTCTTCCAGGGCCCCCTGTCATTTCAGCTACATCATTTTTTGAGTGCAGAGACATTTTCCCACTAGTGACCATAAATGACATCAGCAAACTAAACAAATTTAATTAGATGGGATGGGATGGGATGCTCATCTCTGTTGTAGCTCCAATACACAAACTTTGCTCATGACAATATATTTTCACATTAAATTCCTGCCTGGTACATCTTTTATATGAAGCTTGTTAGTCTGTGATGTTGGTTATACTCATCCTTTCCTCTCAGCTCACTCAGTACTCTTTGGGAGAATAGTGCTGTAATTCTAATGAGATTAGAGCTTTATCAGAGCACAGGTAAGGTGACAGACTCTTTATTATCCACTCAGAATAGACCTAATTTAATGACATTGATTTGGAGTCTGTTAGAAGCTCAGAGCCTAGCAACAACATACAGCAGACGTGGGTGTTAGGTCTTTGAGTAGGTGGATGTGTGTCTACTTTATTGAATATTTCATTATTAAAAAGTAGATTGATTAGTTATGCTGTGTCTATCTTCCTGAATATGTTGCTGATAAAGTTTGATGCATTATAATCAAGGTTTTATGTGACAGTATCCAGGGTTCCATGACATAAACAAAACAATGGGTGTTGATCTTTATCCTAGGGCCATCAATTACAGCTAATATCAGATTTTTACCAGCATTTTTTTTTTTATTGACCTATTTTCATATATTAAAATAAACAAAAAACATTTTAGGATGCACTGTTTTGAAAAATAAAAAACTAAATATTTTCCCATATCATATACAAAACATCCCAATGTGAAGCTAAATATTGCATGAGCCCCGTTGTATTTTTTTTTTTCTTGTGCTGTAAAATATGTACAGGCAGTGTTGTTCAGGTAGGCGTGTTATCACCCTTTCAAGGCCCGGTTGGGGTGGACAGATATATCTGCGCTCATTTAGTTGCACTGTCACGGTAGGTTGGTGCACCAGTAGCTTGATGGTCCAGGCTACAGGCAGCTCAGCTGTAAATCAGACTGTGTGTAATAGGCTTCGCAGCGGTCTCCAGGGCTGAATGTGTGTTAGCATCTGCACGTGTTCTTCTGTGTGTGTGCGTGAGGCATGCCAGAGGACAGGACGATGGCTTTCCAGCATTTTATCGGCCGTTTGGTAATGATGGTGCAGGGTGGAATTGATGCAGGCCTTTAATGGCGGCTGGTAATTTGTGTTAATGCTTTCAGCCGGAGCCCTCTGAGACTTTCAACAAGGAATTTTATGCCTCCAAATGAGGGAAAGGTCACTGCCTGCTTTATTCCATCGACCAGACGGGATCAATGTGGCTAATGTTCTCGCTGTAACTTTGTTGTTTTGCCTGGTTAGAAAATCAAAACCATATTTATGATGGTCATTTTTTCTTCCCCCTTGGCCGGCCAGCAATCGGCACACAGCGCTCAGATGAAAGCTGCAAACCTACAAATCTTTATTCATGTTCCCATCATTTAAATTCCCAGCTTTGTCCCTTTGTGGCGATTTCAAAGCCCCGTCCCCTAAAATATTTAAGTGTGGACTAACCAAAGAGCAACAATTTGGTTAAACTCGGGGGGTATTATCTCCATCGAACAGAGTGTAGCCCTGGCAATCAAAGAGACGCCTTCTGCAGCTGAGAGAGGCGCAAGAGAGACAGAGCAGGGAAATAATTAGATGACAGAGATCGACAAACACATCAATAAAATTAAAGGGATACTGTGTACAACGAGCAGGAGGAACAAATTGAAGAAAACAGGAAGAGACCTCCCCATTTAGGAAAGTTCATGCATCCAATCAAAGCAGAGGACAACAGTTACGTATTGACCAGTATTAGCTGAACTGTAATTGGCTGCAGATATAAAATGCAGACAGCTAAGGAAACAGGTTTGAAAGTGATCCAGGCTACTGACCGTATTTTTCTATTTATCCTGCCAGACCAAATGTCTTCTATGCATTCATCTCTCGCCTCCTATGCATGATGGCATGTAAGACATCTCTTTCCTTCCAGTGGTCAACACATGGAGCCCTCGCCTCTGTGGCCCATACAGTGATGCATGGCTGTATCTGTATACTCACAATTATGTGCAGCGTGTGATGGATGGAGGTGGAGGGAGAAATCTCCAGGGTGCGCAGCTGATATAAAAATCAGCAGCAGGAATGCACAGCGGAGAGAGAGTGGGGGGACACCCAGATTTATCTTGGGAACTATTGATTTAGGAAATGAAGCAATTATCAAAGCTGAATAATTTCTTAACAAAGATGTTAACAAAACCTTGACCATTTTCACACCCCAAATTTCAACTTGAACTGTATGTCTTAGTGAGGTTACAAATCCTCTCAAACAGCACTGACACCTTCACAGAGCAGTAAAACTATATTCATAACTTTGTTTCTGATGGGTTAACAGTATATTATAGAAGGATAAAGAAGGTTAAACATACTGGATAGAGCACATACATATCAAGTTTAAATAAACAGCATTTACTCTGAAAAAGTCCAACCTTTCACCAAGAGCAGAAAGCATCAGAAAACCTTTCAGCAGAGGTAGATACTTGAAGTACAACATTTTATCTGCATTTAACATCTCATGCAAATCCAACAGTTGACATGGTCACCACTTTCCTGCTTTTGAGATCTTCACTTAATTTCACTGTATTCATTACATTTCCATGTGTCAAATTAGTCCTTGAATATACAGTATAGTAAGTGCCCCAAGTAACTCAAGAAACCGCTTTGATATATGGCCCAAGTGCCATTTAGTTTGAAAGAAGAGCAAATGATATGTGACACATGAACAGCACTAGTAACAATTTTCAATGCAAAAATTATTTAGCATTTTCTTTTGACTTATATTGACTAAGAAGCTGAGTCAAACTCTTCCACAGACTAATTTCTCCAGTCTGAAATCTGATTTAAAAATAAAAGGAGTATCAAAAACATATACTCCAGCTGTGGTCATTGAGGAAAGTCCCTCATCCTGGGATATATCACCATTTTTGTGAGAGCTGTAAAGCAGATTGAGCAACCCAAACACAAACCAAAACTGACAGAGGATCGTGAACGCAACATCTTCAAGTCACTACACCCCACAACTCTTGAAACCAAACAGCAGCCTCAGAGAAAATACATTATTTCTTCCTTGTTGAAAAAAAGAAAAGAAATCACATTACGATTCAAATGTGTTCATTTAAAGAGGCCTTTTTAAAAGCATCTCCGAGGCATACAGCACAGCGCAGTTCTTGGCTGTGGCAGGAAATGATAAATAATAAAAGGAGCCTTACTTCATTAGAGGGTGACATTATTTTGAGAACAGATATTGCGCTATGAGACAGAGTGTACAATAACACAATAACAACCATCACCCGCCACTGCTGCCTCCCACCTCAGCCTCTTGCTGTTGACAACACAGGATTGGATATCTTGTAGAGTGCACCGGAGTGAGCACTGTACACAATACAGTATGGCACTCACAATAATACAAAAAGATATTTCCAGATGTAGGCCATAATTATTTCTCCCTGCGTAATTTAATCCGCCGAGTGCATTTTCCATTCCGATCTGGGTTTCTTGGTGCGCTGCGAGGTGCTCGGCGCGATTGTCTCTGAAATTGGATTATGATAACCTGTCATCGCTTTAATTCCGTAAGATATTGGAGGTGGTGGTGGAGCAGAGGAGTGGAGTGTATTGAACAGGGTGGCGGCAGTGATGGTGGTGGGGCTTTCGGTGTTGAGAGAGATGTGTTTAATGATGTTTCATTCTGTGTTTCCTGGAGAGGAGGGGGTGTCTAGTCTGACCTCTCAACACACTTTATTCCTGATCCCTGACATACCCTTTAAATATCCATTAACAGACAGAGAAGGGAGTACAGGGGTGGAGGCGGGACGGGGGGCTAGGATACTCATTTCTGCTTGTTATGGACTGCTGAGGAAGGCGGTCTCTCTGCAGCTCTCCTTTGCAGCCTGATTAATGGACGAGGTCAAACGGGCTTCTTCTTCTGTGTCTACTGCTACAGTTTTAATCATATCCAGCAGGCCCAGAAACCCTGTTTTGATCTACAGTATTTGCTGTAGAGTTAAAGGGTCAGTTCACCTAAATTAAAAAAGACACAGTTCTTTACGTTAGGCCAAATGGTGTCAAGCCATACAAATAGATTTTGGTTTAGGTGTCAAGATGTGTCCGCTTCTAAAAGTTCTGCCACCAGCCCAAAGCAAATGAGATGGTGCTGAAAGCATTGAAGGATTAACTGTATAATGAATTTAAAGGTGGGGTATGCAATTCTAATCCAATACACGTCTTTTTGTCAAATCTGGTGTTTGTCCACAGCCCTGGCTCTGTAAATAGGAAACAAACAAAATGTCTTGGACCGAGCCACACAACACTATTCCAGCCATTCCAGCCATGATTTGTGTGTCAGGTGACGTTAAACGGACATTCAGCTTACTTTCTAGTAAGAGAGTTGTGAGTATCGCTGTCTGGAGCTGCTGTGCTGGCTCTAGGAAACCATCTTGTCCTCTCTGGCCGTTAGCTTCGCAGCAGCAACTGTAGCGACAGTTTGCTAACCCACAACCTAGCTAACGTTAGTTACATTACTTGCTCTGTCATTGTTCGCTCTATATCTATATCAAAACTCTCATCCAGTCATTTGGATTGAACTGTTTTCAGACATTGAAAAATTAGATTTGAAAAATTCAACAACATCTCTTTCCTGGCATGGTGTCCCTATTACCCCCTGGGTAATCTACAGAATCCAATGTTTACCATTTTCATTGAAATTATTTTACCGAATAAATAGTACATATGAAAACCGTTACCAGAGAAGTGGATTATCTAGAGCAACTTGGACATTTTGTAGTCAAAACTGTTGGCAGGTGCACTCAGTTCCTAGTTACTGAAACCTGATCCAGGACCAAAGTCAGGCCAGGTCCAAATTATATTCAGTTCAATCAGGTTTAGTAGGTCCCGATGTATAATACATAATCATGTGTTTTTAATGGGTGAGATGTGAGTGTGAAAAATGCTCATTTTTGACCACCAATGCTCATTAATTGGTGGAGTGTTGTGCTGCTGTCAGTATGGGTGTTTTTTCTCTATTTGGATAAAATCTGGTCATTCACATTTTAGTGTTGGTCTTATTATATGTGGGTGTGTTTGGGAAAAGATCTGACTTTCTTCAGGTACCTTTTGGATCTGGTCTCTACAAAGGTAATTTATGTACATCAGGTTCAGGTAGGTCTTCAACAGGTCTGTTTTGGATTAGGTGCAATATATTTGGTTCCTACGTCTGTCTGCTGTACAATCAGAAGCAGCCATCAAGTCCTTCCATGCTCACTATCTACCATCTGGATTCCAGTTGTTCTCTGTGTGGAGAGTATGGACTACTCGTGGCAGGTAACTGCAATCCACTGTGGTTGGAAAGACAAATCTCTGCTTGGCCTTTGTGTCTGCTGTGCCTACTCAACTTGACACAAACGCGCAGCTGACATTAAGCTTCCTCATCGGACTGGCCCTCTGCTTCCCCTCTCCCATCAAATACAAACGGGCAAACACATGCCTCTTGTCCTTATCTACCTTCTTTCTTTTCTTTTTTTTTTTTTTTTTTTTTTAAATGTAGCACGGTTTTGCAGGGTGCCCAGTCAAACTCAAACTACAAATATCACTGAGCAAAGTTTAGGGTCACTGATCTGGAGTTTTCTATCTTTTTTTTTCTTTTCCTCACTAAAGCTAAAGATGATGGTTCATTTAGATAATGCCTCCATCCTCCAGTGGACCCCCTCTTATCCAGCTTTGGATGGCACTTCCTGTAATCATATCCTTTGATTCTTTCTTTTTGCATGTTGCTCTAGGTAAAAGCTCTGTTCAAATGAATCCAGATCTCAGCATATTACTGCAAGCACTTACATTTACTATGTGAATTTGGCTGTACTCCTGCTTTTATAAGTGGAGAGCAATCAAATCAAGCCAATGGCAAAGCAGGGCAACCAGACATGGTAAACTTCACCAGCAGTATCATTAGACCTCTGTAAGGCCCTGAGATCAGACATGCATTAGGTAGGCCTAACACTTGAGAAACTGTCTATGGCAACCATCATTTACCCCTGCTGCTACTGAGTTAAAAGCCGCACAAGAAAATTTTGTATGTCAACGGCTCAATATAGAACCAAGGACATAGGGTTTGACGTTTGTGGACTTCCAAACCTGGAAATGTAACCAGGTGAAAACATTTTTATAATTGCCATTTGTACTTTTTGGGGTAATCTATATATGCCTGTATAAGGCACAGCCAGGTGGGCACAGCATTGAGGTGGAAACAGGAGTCACTTTGTTCACTGCAGCACTAGCTATATCAGTGATCATCACCAAAAATAATATACTGAGGGTAAATTGTGTTTTTTCATGATATAACAATCAATATGCATTACACTGACACTGTTGTCAACAAGGAATGTCTTTTGAGAAATTTAGGGAAATGTAGTTCTAGGCAAGCACGCGATAACCCAGGACCCAGGCTTGAACTAGTCTTTTTACAACCATAAGGATGATGTCACCTCCACCATCCATGTCTTTCTACAGTCTCTTTTCCCAATTCATCTATCTTTCCCAAGTGGTTAGTAGAAGACAAGGCACAAGTCTACTGATGACATATTATTCCGGGATTCTTCACTTGTCTCCCTTTTTGCATTGCTGCAGAGCAGCGTAGCGTGCTTTGTGTCTGTGACGCTGTACATGCTTGTTACAATAAAAGCTTTTCTTCTACAACTTTCGTCATACATAGATCACGAACCAACATACACACTGTGTCATTCAACACAACACTCCCTCTGAATGTACACCCAAAATATCCATAAGGAGAAGATTTATATGTAGATAAGACAAAACTGCAGGCTTTTCCTACTTTAATATGCAACGTCTGAGCAAATCTGCAGCAATCGTGGTCATTGTCATCTGTGACCTATTGCTGGAAGATGCTGAGCTATAAATAGCCTTCAGAGGCAGGTTTCAAAATGGAGACCTCACATCTCCTTGACAGCCCTGAACCAAACATGAGACATCTAGCACACGTTTTTTGTGCTGGCTTGATCTAATGCTAACTGATGTGGATCATAGTGTCTGTCACGATCCGTCTCTCCTCTCTGAGTTTAAAGAGGCAGGTAAGCCAAGCAGGCCTCCACTGAGAAACTCCACTCCACGCATGGGGCCTCTTCTTCTAAACTATACCACTGGGAGCGAGAGAGTAGTATGTTTCATTTGAAGGCAAAAAATAGCTGGTGACATCTACTTGCTCCTTTTTGAAGTGAATTGCAAGTCGTAGCTTGGAGTAAATCTAGGGAGACACCTCATTCTTTAGCTTCACCCTCATGCCTCATGATATGATCTAATCTAAGCATCAGTTTAAGTGCCAGATTTGAATCAAACCCACTAATTTAGGCGCTATTTGATTTGACTAACTGCTCCTTTAAATCTGCATCAAAGTTAATGATACATTTGTGCTCAATTTGTTAGGGGACTAAGTTGAGTTGTGTTAAGAGGCCTGTAGGCCTAATGGTCTGTGCTTACCTATGCTTTAATGTGCGCTGAGTAAATCCCATTTCCATCAGGCCCCTCTAATCAAAGACAGAGCTAAATGGATGCATGATAAATAGACTCTTACTTCTCTCATTACACACTGACTAAAGTGGACGTAATGGCCAATCGCTCTAAAAACAGATGTTTCTCCCTAAAATCAACCTTTTGAAGCTATCAGGCTACTTGTTACTTGTTCTCTCTGGCTGTCTATGTCTTTGGCTGTCGCTCTTTTCCTCAAAAACAAAAACAGGCTCATTTCAGACAAGCCCAGTTATTGCAAGGCCATACAGAGGCTGCAAAGACACAGACTTTTATAATGCCAACATTCACAGAAGATTAAAAAGCATCTCTGTGTTGGCTTTTTTTCATCATGGCAGATACATCTCAAAGGTGTGTGTGGTTAGGGGGGGGGCAAGGAAATGGGGACTGTTTTCTTCAGAGCACAGATTCAGAAGTTGGCACCACTTCCACTCCGCTGAGTCCTCCCCCTCACAAGGCCTTTTCTTTCTGTTTGATGTCTGTGTCAGTTTCTTTCTGTCTCTCTGTCTTTCTTTAATTTAATAATCCTGCTTTGAACTTTATCGTGCAAAGGCCTCACTTTGTTGGCTGAGCAGGCAGGCGAGGCATCACTCAGAGGGTAGGGTTGGGGCGGTAACAAACGCATCTCGCTTTGTGCTTTATTTGCTGTGAAAAGGGAAGAGTGTAGAGACTCCTGTGGTTTAAACCTTCTGCAGCTGTCAAGCATAAAGCACCAGTGGACTGAATGTGAAAATTGGCAACTCTTTGCTAATCATTTCTACATATCAACTTAAAAAGCTGGTAATATGTCAGTGTTGCATTTCACAGCTTGTTTCTACTGTCCCCAAGTGGCCAAGCAGGATTAAGGGTACTAAGTGTAGAATTTTTATGTAATTACATCATCTTTCAAATTCTTTTCATGGCATTAATTTTTGTTTGTAGAAAAAAACAGAACGTAAAAACTGGGCTCATTGCTGTCAGTAATGACACCACCACTAGGAGTCGCCAAAGTAAGACATTTTTGAATCTTGGATGTAGGGGCTTTAAAATTGTTGAATCATAAACCTAAATTAATTCAATAATGGATTTGATAAGAAGATATGATAAAATGCTACCAAACCCAGCTGTAAATACTGACTGTCAGTACTATGTCAGTTGAACGCTATTCCTCTGTGCAGAATTCAGCACTCTTTGATACAGGAGCCTGAGGTTATTTCAGGGGCAGCGGGGCATTTTGTGTGAATACAGCCAATCAGACAGATCTGTGCTGAGGTGTGTGATGACTCTAGCCCAATCCATGACCTTTTCTGAAAAAATAAATAAATAAAAATGAAATATATATATATATGTATATGTGTGTGTGTGTGTGTGTGTGTGTGCGCATGCAAACGCTGCGTCTACCACAGAGCGTGCACTTTGCCGAAAGGGCCAAAGATGAAAGGAGGAACAAGAGGTTGAAAAAAGAATGAAAAAGTTTGAGTCAGGCAAAACAGAGACTTTCCTTTATGAAGCGGTGAGTAAAAGTCGGCGTGACAAGGGAGCAGGCATGTAATAAAAGAAACTGGGAGGAAGACACAAAAGTCAAAAAAGACAGAATGTTCAGTACCTCAACAGCTCTTTAAGGTGCAGCTTTCTTCTCTAAATATATCACTACAAAACAAACTGTGCTGCTGCTGCTTTTGTTGTGTCACTCACTAGCCATAAGCATCTTTGTGGGAAATTTTGCATAAGAAGTCAATCTAAATCATTACTTATCATGGCTGAGGCTTAGATCTTGAAAAAAAAAAAATATAAAATTTCAGTTTTGCATAAAAAGCAACAGAACTAGTATACACTGTGTTCTTCAGTGATGCTCTGAAATACCCCAGGCATGTCTTTTATTTCAGTCACTAGTGAGGAGAGGCACCTAACATGAATCCCTTGGACTGGTTGTTTGCAATCTTGAAGCATCTCAGGCTATGCTCAGCTTTGTAGAATTTAAAAGTTCCCACATTTAACCAAAATGTAAATCTACCTATGGTTTAAAGTCACCAATAAAAACTTGACATTTATTCTAAAATGCCCTGATAATAAGTGTAAATATGCAACAGTTGTGGTCATTCCCCAATTCAAACAAACATATCTGCCTCTCAAAACTCTTTTACTGACCTGAGGATAAATATCAATGATTCACTCCTGGCAGAGCTGGTGAGTTCTGAATCTGGAGCAAAATGATTTCATCTCCATATATTCCTCTCGACAGACTTCATCGCTGTAACTGAGAGCAAGTTCTTAGAAAGTAGGGTGACAATTGTTTTAATCTGAACTTAGAAAAAAGCTGCTGTTGCATTTTTAACTGCTTTCTGATGTTTCATCATTAGTTCTGTCATAGTTTTGTAAAATATCTGCAGTCTGGTGGCCTTGCTTTTTACTTCCTGGATTTCTACACTCTCTCTTTGGTGCTTTAGTGTGCTCTCTGAGCCAAGGTAAAGCTTGGATTATTTTTTTACTTTAAATGGTGCAGTATCATCCAGTGTGGTTAAGCAAGTACAGCAAAAACAATTTACTACTCCGATGTGTCATAACGGACTAGAGCTTTAGTAGCAGCAACGTGTGTGAAATCTGGAATCGCCCAGTTCATTATTAAATTATGGCTAAAAACCTATTTTGAGACCTTTGAGTCAAAGTGTCACCTATTCAGTGTCCGACCAACTGTAAAGTATGGTTACAATCGCCCCTTCTGTTCCTGAGTTATGGTGTTGAATAATGGCTAAAAAGTGTTTTTCCAGGACATTATGATGTCGCAGTAAAGTTGACCTTTGACCTTTTCATAGGTGAAAAAAAAGTCCCTTCATCGTTGCATCCCATTAAATACCTGTGTGAAAAAGGGCTCGGACGATTCATCGACATAATCGATTACGGAAATACGTCGATTTGCATATTGGGCATAGACGCGTCGCAATGAAGTATGGCAGCACCCGGTCAATCAGAACACAATGCCTGAGGATGAATATTCATGCCATGATGACACCATCTGTGCTATTATTGTATTGCTAGCAAGAAAACAGGAGAGACAAGAGCCCTCACCGATGTATGACCAAAGATTCAAGTAAACTTAAATTAACAACATTTTTTCCTACAAGGGTATTTAAGTGGGAGGCTGATTTATTAAGCTCTTTGAGACCCATATGTAGACCCAAAATAGAGCTTGATTTCTGTAAAACTGTTACCAGGGCACCACGAAATGCAAATGAGGTAAATTATTATGAATATTATATATTACATTAAAATTATTAAGATATTATGAATTTTTAAACCATGAACCACCTACATTTTTATGTAGACTAATATTTAAAAAAAACTCCACAGAGCTTTTAGAAATGTCTGGAATAAAAGTATCACTTTTCCTAAAAAATATATTATGATTGTGAATTAATCATTGTAAAAATTTTGACGGGTCCAAAATGAATGTTTTGTTTATCTTTGAGATGTCTGACGTTTGGTTCCTTCTAACAATGTGACGTTGGTATCATGTGGTATAGTTGCCAGTTAGTGTGGAGAAAACAGACACTGACGTTAGCACATATTAGCTATCTTAGCGTAATCGTCTGAACAACAATAATACATAAAATTATAATTCTGCATATTTAAATCAACAACAACTACAGACAGCCATAGTCCTTAAAACCTTAACTAATGTGTTGTCACCGGTTAGACTGTCAAAATGAGAAAAATGACAGCATTATTGACGGCTGCATGTTGCATGCATGCTAATGTTATAATGAAGATGCGTATCAGAGGGGATTTAGAAGTGGGCCAGGGTCCGACATAACCGATGGCCCGGGGCCAGTACAATATGCAGGGCAAGTTGATTGACCAGTCACTGGTCTGTCCAGGCCAGTGGCGAACTGGTCCGCTTATGAAAAGACGGTTGTTCTTTTTTAAGTGGACATAGGATCCCAATATATTACCAATGTGGCATGTCAAAGGTAAATTAAACTACTACTGTGAATCTGCTCATTATAGTGTTTAGATCCAAAATGTGACTGTTATTGAGGGTGTCATCTCATACAGCAGTTGCAAAATTAATTCATTACTCTATCACGAAAGATCATCATCACTTGACATGACTGAGACTCACTCCACTCGACTACGAAATATGCAGGCTGTGCAACGAACTGGCAACGGAAGGTGGGAGGGGGAGTGCGTCATCTAGTGGCTGGATGTTATCAATAGCACCTTTAACATGTTAAATAATTTTACATATACATTGTCAACCAATTCTAGAAATGAACACTGAGAAAATAAAGAATAAAAATAAAATAAACAGCAAAATAAAAATCAAGACGGGATGTTCAGTATCAGTCAATTGCTGAGCATTTGAATAAAGAATAAATAAAATAAAATAAATAGCTAAATAAACGTCAGCACTGTTCAGTATCAGTCAATTGCTGAAGTAAAAGATAATGCCATGGAAATACTCAAGTAAAGCACAAGTACCTCTAAATTGTGCTAAAGTACAGTACTACTACATGTACTTAGTTACATTCCACCACTGCTCTCTACTAAACATGTAAACTAAAGCGTGAAGTCAACACTGCTGGATAAACTTTGTAGTGACACCATTCTATTAACAAAGGCCTTTCTTTCTGCGTAATATACTGGAAATAAAACGGTTTTAAAATCGGGTCATATCAGACAACGTATACGCTGATACCGATATATCTGCGATAGGCCAATATTGGCCAATAATATCAGCTCTAATACATTGTTCTCCATTTTCCCTGTGTATGTAAAAAATGGGTAGCAATCTCGCCTCTCGGCAACAATGGTAAACAGTTGCACTTAATTAACAAAAGCAGTACACAAGCAAAAAACAGATCGGAACATCAATAAACAAGTGCGAAAATAGATCAGCAGGGTTAGGAGCAGGGGAGACAATAAAAAAGCTGCTCAAATTTAAACAAATGAACACAGCATGAAAACGGCCTAGCGTAATTCCACCTAGATACATATGGCAGCATCATAAACATATGGCTCCTAAACTGCAGCAGGCCCACTGAAACTGCTATCTCACATCGCAATGTATACATATATACAAAAATGCATTGAATTTGGGTTAAATAAATCAATCAAAGATAAATCTTTTGGTCCGTGTAAGACACTAAGCATCAAATCATAACTATCAAAAAGATAATACATTTGGTAACCCGTTAAATTGTCTTGAACTGCATGCAGCACGCCATACACTCAGCAGTCATCTAGTAAGCAGAACTGATCAGAACAGGCACAGCAATTCAGCACACAGCGAGAGTTGACGCCTTGAGGTAAATGAAAGGTGATGTGAGTGTGTATAGATTGTTTTGTCAGAGCGGAGATTCTGCAGATTCTCTGCAATGGGTGCTACGTTTGTTCTCCTTCCTCAGTCAGGTTGACATATCGGAGACCCGACTGTGAAATAAGTTCAACAGCAAGATTAACAGAGATATTCTGGCAGGTGGGGAAGAAGACATAAATACAGAGGAAGAAAAAGAGCCTGAACCTTGAGCAAGGCAGTAACACTTACAGTATGAGAGGTTTGATTTCCACTGAGGCAAATTTTGTCCTGTAATGGGTTTTAATTTTTTAAAATGCACTGACACATTATGGTCTAGATAAGTAGGCATTGGTAGAAAAGAAAACCACCATTGCTTGTTAGTAAGACTGGACATTAACTGCAGCCTTCAGCGTTGAAGTCAGATGTTTACTACACCTTTCCATCCACCCCCAAATCTTTCTGTTGCGCGGACTTCACACAAAAACATTTGCTGTTTGAATCTCTCTGAACAATCAGTGCAGTTGCTTTTTTTTTTTTTTTTTTTTTAAGAGAACCTCTAAAGAGCCATGAACAAGACGCTGATTTAATGGACAAAGATTTTGTAAAATGTGACTTTGTGAGGAAATATATTTTGCCAGTTAAAACCAATCAGACTGCCGTCCCTGTAACTTTGGTTAGCTTCATGGTCTTGTATAAACACAGTGTTGAGACTTTGACCTTCCCAGGTCTCCATTGAAGTAAATTGTTAATACTGAATACAAGCAACAATTAAGACCAAGATTTGCCCTTGGTTTTGTTATGCTAGACAGATGGCAGAATCCATTGTCTGCTTTTGGCCATTAATCCTTACATTGGTATAGTTTCGTCTACTTGCCCTATAAGCACCAAGATGTTTAGGTGTCTAGGTTAAAACTTAAAATTTAGGAATAAAGTAAACTTTTTTTTTTTCGATATCTAGGTTACATAATTGTTTTAACTAGGGCTGCAATTACCATCTTCAAGCTGCTTATTTGGCCTGACCAAAAGTCCTAAACCCAAAGATATTCATTTTACAATGATATAAAACAAAAAAAACTGGTATTGTTGCTTGACTGGTTACTTATTTAACGATTTAACTAATGAGCAAAACTGTTCATTTTTAATTGCTGCACTAGTTTCAACAATGCTTACATGACTATATTTTACTGTGAAGCTGGACCTAATTACATAGTGAAATTCAGTCAGTGAAATATTGCAAAATACCAAAACTATACTGGGAGGTTATTAATGTTCACGCTCAACAAATGTTCAGCCATATCCTTATTTGGTGAGTTCAAAGGTCATTCCTCTGACCACCCAAATCAACCAAACTAAAGACCATGTAAGACCTAAAAAAATAAATAGAATCTGACATAAATAAGCCCCAAGAGCTTTCTACCAGGCAGAAGCAAACATCTTGTATCATCTAGTAGCTCTGATGGAGCTGGATTATACTTATACATGACAACTTAATGCCTCTCTAGTATGTGCAGTGAAATTGGATTTCCCCTTCCTTCTCCAAAGCAGATTGCCAGGCGTATCACTTTCACTTGTCATATTTACAGACTTTAAAAAACTGTCAGTAAACACCTTGTTTTGCTTGTTCCCTATCCTGAAGCATTTCTGACAAGGATGTTACAATCTGAGCTGCCTGCCACCTGTTTGATTCAATTTATTTGTTTCCTTCCCCATCGGATCACACAAGACAATAGCGATGAGAGGTAGAAAGGGGTTTTGGAATCATGTGACATGAACGATGAGGAGAGGACATCACATGGGATGAATCATAGGACCGTGAGGACGGCAGGTGCACTCATGCCCTGGACCGGGAGGGTTATTTCAAGCTCTGCCTTTAACCTTTCCATGCAGGTGCTGAGATTTCTGACCTTTACACCATGCAGTTCCCTGCTGCCTTTGAGTGCTTCTGATAGTTATGGAGTGGAGCTCTCTAGCATGTGTGTGTGTGTGTGTGTGTGTGTGTGTGTGTGTGTGTGTGTGTGTGTGTGTGTGTGTTGAAAATACACTTTTATTGTTTAGGAGCATGTGCTTGTGTGCTTCAACTGTACGACCTTGTGTGTGTGTGTGTGTGTGTGTGTGTGTGTGTGTGTACCGTTGATTCTGTGGGTGCTGCGAAGCCATTCGGGCCTAGTGCAGGAAACTCGATTTGACACGAGCATAGTGAAGATTACCTGTGTCCAGACAGTTATTGCCTTACAGACAATAAGAACCGCCATCACTCACTTTTAAAGGTCAACATGCTGAAACAAGGGGCTCCGCCAGGCCGGAAATAACCTTACAAAAGACCCACAGGGGAGAGAGAGGGGGAGAGAGGGGAGGTGAAGGTGAGGAGAGACAGAGATAAAGAGATGGTGGATCTCTAACCCCAACACAGCCGGCGTCTATCAACCTACTGACCTCTGACCTGGCTTCAGCCGACCTCTTTGTCTTTCGTTGCATTCCGTGGTCAAATCAAAGCTTTGGATTTTCCCATCTTTCGTTCTGGTGCCTGATTTCTTCCCTTTTATGTGAAAATGGGTTTTCAGCTTTTAACTACGGACGTCCTGATCAGGGTTTGTTTTTTTTTTTGCCTCTATTATAAAAATATAACAATTCAGTCCTCTAATGTTAAGTATATAAATGTATGGAGTCCGACCTATTATTTGTATTCCTACAACATAGCTAAATAGTGCACAATTCACCTAAAGAAGGCTTACATAGAAGCTGGAATCCATAATTTACTTATATAAAATATCTTATAATATTTATATTTTTAATTATTGCAGTACGGAAAAGATTAAAGACATGTTTCAAGTAATTTTTAATTAAATCTGGCTCAGTACAAATCTTTGATAACCAAATATGAGGGACCCTTCTAAAAAATGTTTATCAGAATCAGAAATACTTCATTGATCCCCAAGGGGAAACTCTTTATGCTAAAGAACTTTTTTTTTTTTTAAAACCTGCAATTACTGATTTTTTGGCAACTTGGGGGCAGCAGAAACAAGTTGTGAACACATTGACATATCTCCACCTATTAAGTTGATATGGCGAACTGTTAGCAAACAGCTGCATATTTACACATCCAGCAATTAGAGAGCAGCGTTATCATTCATTTGGAGTCGGGTACAGTACAATTATTAACTTTTTTTCAGCTCTGTTTTTGGTCTCTACCAGCTCCTGAGGGAAATATCTGACTCCTTAGCTGCTAAATGTTCCACTGTGTTCACCGGCTAATCACTGTGACGGTCTGCCATTTGGTGCCGAGCAGCTAGCGTACAGCAGCCGAAAACGACACTATGAAAGCAGTGAGAGTGAACCAAAAAAAATAAAGTTGGGGGTCAGACAGCTAAACAATGAGCTGAAACTCTATAAAGCACCATAAAACTGAGGGGAGCTGCAGATTCAGGTGATAAGTCTCTGTAGGCCCATTTCTTTGAGCAACCTCTTTCACATTGTCACATTGTTTTCACATCATCATTCGTTACATTGTTATTTATTATAGGCGCTTTAAACTCATATGTACTGTAGATAGAGAAGTATTGGCCTCAAAAACCTGGCATGCTATGTGCCTCACAGCTTTCCTTAACTGTTTCATATATAATATTTTGCATAGTGTATTACTACAATAAGCAACTGGAAAAAAAAGTATTAAATATTCTCCTTATTCTGTTACTACCGCTCCACACATCAGAGATAGATCTCTGTTCATACTAAAATACACTTTCCCACCCATCTACATCTGTGCGCGCGCACACACATACACACACACACACACATATATAGATACACACAGCCATGCACAATCAATATGTCTTTCAGCAGGCTGCTGTTGTGGCTTGAATGTGAATAAACAGTCGTATATTTCAGCTGAGGATCGATGGGTGTAGACAGATGAATGGCATACAAAGACACCTCTGAGGAGGACAGAAAGACCTGTGTGTGTGTGTGTGTGTATGTGTGCGTGTGTGAGAGTGTGAGTGTGAGAGAGAGAGTTCCCCCTCCCTTTCTCTTACGCTTACTGTTACTCAGTGTCTCTCTCCCTCCTGTGTCCAACTGCTCTTTCACTCTCAGAGGATCAATAGGTGTGATGGATTAGTGACAGGTACCACACACTGGAGACATACGCATAACACTTCCTATTCAGACCCATTTCAATCACTCTGCCAGTCATAACTTGTTTTCTCGCACTGTTAAGGCCACTGCCCTGCTTCACACTCTGCGACTGGTCACTTGATTTCTACCTCCGACACAAACATTTATACACACACTTGCACCTCGCACTCACACAAAAGGTTGAACCGCTGACATTTGAGTGTGTTTTTGTGAAGTTCACAGCACTGTGTGTCTGTCTATCAGAGGACGGCAGTGACTTTTCAGACAATGGCCTGCCGACGCTAATCGATGATATCTGTGGTGCGGGCGACAGCAGTGCAAAGGTCCGGGTTTACAGTTGTGGACTCCCGACTGTCTTCCACACAAACACACGATCACAAGACAGGTATTTCCTATGCACAAGATGTATAGATGTCTAGATTTGACTGACGTGCATTTTTGATACAATGTGTTGATATTTAGCACTGCTACAGGAGTTTTGCAATTTAGAGATTTAATTTGAAGATTTAAAGCAATAGTTTGACATTTTGGGAAATACGCTTATTCGCGTACTTGCCAAAAATTAGAGGAGAAGATCGATACCACGCTCATATCTGTCTGGTAAATATAAGGCTAAAGCAAGCAGCCAGTTAGCTTATCTTAGCATAGAGACTGGAAACGGGGGGGAACACCTTTGTACAGAACAAGGCTAGCTAACATAATCCACCTACCAGCACCTCTAAAGCTCACTGATTAACACTTCATATCTCGTTTGTTTTCGGGTTTTTGTACAGATTCAACAAATTGGATATCATATTAATCACGTGGAATTTATGATAAGGAAAAGCATCAAACTCACATCTGAGAAGCTGGAACCAGGAAGTAAAATATAAAGTAAAATAAGATCAAAATTTACAACTGACACATTGGATATAACTTTAATTGTTGCCTTCATTATCTCTTGCATATACATATAATAAACTGGCGGTTTGTTTGTAACCTCTCCGATCATAGACCAGACCGACATCGCGTCATCAAGCACCAAGGCCGTGCCCCCTTTTGGGGGAAAGAATCGGGCTTTCACATAGCTAACCAGAGAAAAAGGAACATGCCGAAAAGCTGCTGTGTAGCAGGTTGTAAAACAAATAAACATACAAACTAGAAAATTCCTTTTTGATGAAAAAAAAAAAAAAAATGCAGAATAAGAAACTGTCAACAACCGTATCAATAACCAGGGTTTTCACACTGAGATAAGACACATGAATATTCGCTGTCAGTGTGGTAAATAGCTAAATGATGCTGGTGACAGTTACTACTGGTGATAGCTAGCTTGAGTGGGAGGTTGCTGGAGGACAGTCATACAGCATAGCAGCATTAGAGTGCCATCTCCAACTAAATCTTAGCCTAGGCTAGCTCAAAGAGTTGGCTATAAACAGGTTGGTTATTTACAAACAACACTTAGCCAAACTATACCTGGTGATTCAATCAAATATGTACAGACGTCCAAATAAGCAATATCTGGCTACTGTGTTGGTTCATCCATTTGTACGGAGGAAGACTGAAGGGGCATGACGGCTAACCGACCAACCAATCAATTTATTAAGGTATCGCGAACGCACAGGTTCAGGCAAGGTAGCAAAATAACTAAGACATGTCTATAAAACAAAAGGTTTGTTTAACACGAAATGAATACATACAAACTTGCCAAATTGTAATCCAAACACAAGTCAAATTGCATTGACGTCTATAGAATCTTCGATTTTCTATCACCCCATAAGGGGCCAGCCATGACTTTTTCCTAAGTACCCCGTATGTGCTGGTCTGGTCTATTCTGCCCTGTTAGACTCAGTGAAGTTGACCCCAGATCTAAGCATAATGTGATCATAGTTAGAAATTATGGCCAAAATAACAAAATAAGACCCAGGTTGTAAAAAATTACATTCATAAAAAGGGTCTGTATCAGCTGAATTTATCTACTCGCACAAATGTATCCAACCACACACACAAAAACAAATAAACTGAGCTAATGATATTCATATGGCTCACACCAGGTGCTGGCGTTGCTATGCCCTAATGGCTGAAGAACACAAAGGCCTGTTTGAGGCTGTCACTTTGATCCTAGCAGCTCGGGGCTCCTGTGGCTCTGCTGTACTAAAACCTTTATTAGCCATATGCCGAGGACATCAGAAACAAGCTAATCAGCATTTACATCAGCACAGAACGGGAATCAAACTACAGCAGAACCCAAACGAAGCAATGCACATAACACATGTTGCCTGGCCTATATTTACTTGCCTAACAGTCCAGAGGTGCATTTCTCTCCAAAACTTTCCAAAAGTCTAGGAGGTACTACATATTCTAATTTAATTGCTCAGAACTTGAGTGTGTTGAAAACATAGCGGAGAGATATTGAAGATCCTCACATACGTCATTGATTCCTATAGGCAAAAAAATCAGCACACCCCGAGGAAGGCTCTGGGAAATAGCTGTGTTTTGGCTCTAAATACATTTTAAATTAACAAGAGTATTATTTTTGTCCTTGTATTTACTTAGTCGCTGAGTCTCTTGCACTAGGCTACATTTTAAATATCCCGAAGATCAACGTAATTCAGAATCAGCAAGATATTGGCGAGGACATTTCCACTGGCCCAGATGTATCTTTCCAATTGCCCAGCTCTAGCTGAAAATGTAGTCATGCAGATTATGTTCTGGCATTTGTGCATCAGTTTGAGGCTGTAGCAGTGCAAGCATTCTTGTATTTAGATCCGTATGTGGAAGCAATGTCCTCACAAGCATAAAATGATGAACAAAGTGCTCCAGATTGCATGATTATTGGCTTATTATGATGGGCATTGGATTATGATGGGAAACACAAATTTACAGCCCTCAGTCACACAGACACAGACTGGGTGGCGATGATGCACTGAACGATGGAGAAATGCCCAACAGAAAAAGAAAAGAAAAAGAGACATGGAAGAACACAGGCGCGATAGTAGAAGTCCCTTGATATCTCTAATGGGCAGATGATTAGAAAGTAGAAGCACCAAAACAGGTAATTCTTCTTCTTATCATCAGCACCAATAGTCAGGCTCACACTTATCTCCATAATGACTATAATTAATGAGCCTTTTGAGAGTACAGTGACTTGTGCTGAAACTGCACACAAACAGGTGCACGCACACGCACACACACACACACACACACACACACACACACAAACATAGATTGGACTCTCTCTATTCACAGGAGACTTTGGTAATGATGGCAGATTGAACGTAGCTGATGGAACTTCTCATTCTATTCAAATCTTTTTTTTCTTTCCTCTCTTATTTAAAAAGTCTGTCCAAGGACAAGCAGCAGCTTGAACAGAGCTGGCCTCTGATCAGACAACAGATGGAAGGAGCACATTAAGCCTTTTCAGACGTCAGGGAGCCTGAATGCAGCACCAGGTTTTAAGCTTTGGTGAGCCCTGATGATGCCGCCGTGTCGTGCGAGAAAGGGTGAGGGGGTTTCAGGCGTCCTTTGAATTTTCTCCGTGGTGGATATCAAAGGGCAGAAGCATCAAGCACCTCTGCACCAACAGTGTGATGACAGGTGTTCTAATGAAAGCTCTAATGAAAGCTAAAGAAGGTGGAAGGGATCTGTAGGTGCTACAGGTACAGCTTTGTTCAAGAGCGCTGGACATACGTCAAGGGCTCATGTGACTGATTTATTTCAATAGAGGGGATGCCTTGATACCACGTGGAAAACTGACGCCACCCCCCTCACCACCATTGAGTGGCATAACAAACTTGTTGTAGCTGTAATGAATGGGTAGAATTGTGATACATGGAGGAAAACAAATGATTAGGGATGTCCTGATCACGTTTTTTTGGCCCACGATCCCAATCAGAGTCCTTTAATATTGGGTATCTGCCAATACAGAGTCCGATCCGATACCTATATGTACTTAAATATTCATTAAATATGTACCTAACAGATTGAAATATACAGCTGTAGACTACTTTATCTGACACACCTTATTTTTCACAAGCTACTTGGTGTTACACAGTGGGGTTCCTTTTTAGCCTTCAACTGTCAGTAAAAACTTTTACCTGAATTCTTTCTGAATCTGTATGTCCAGTCAATCCCATCCCAGGAGGGAGTGACCACAGCAACTACGCATACAGTGGACATCACATGCTCTGTACTCTGATAAGAAAAATACATGGCTAATTTGAAAACAATCTCGCAAATATCTGGAGGAAGTGACTAAAACAGTGTATTGCTGCGTCCTTACAAATTGCTCCATATAGCAGGCTGTCACAACAGCACGTCCCCCACAGCTCCTCGTATACTTCAGCTACCAGAACTAATGTAGCATCCCTTCAAATCGAGGGGCTCCACGGGTGAGTTGATGAGTAAACCTGCGCAGTGATAGGTCCACTGCTGTGTGTGAGATTGGAAAGGATAGGGAGGACAGGGTTCTTGTTCAAACATGGAGACACATACTGTTACACTTTGTCACACACACACACACACACACACACACACACTCCCACTTTGCTAGAGCCAACCTGTGGCTTTGACACTTGGCTTTGAGTTTATGGCCGGGGCCCCACAGTTACTCAATCTCCAGTTAAGGGAAGTTTGGCAGCCACGTAGGAGGTGATCTACTGGCTTTCCGACTGCAAGTGAAATGGCATGTGAAGTTCTTTTCCGCTGCAGATGTAATTGACTGTATTGTGTGTGTGTGTGTGTGTGTGTGTGTGTGTGTGTGTGTGTGTGTGTGTGTGTGTGTGTGTGCTGGCAGCTATAAACTGTACAGTTAGGAAAAACTAATTGTTTTGATAAGTTTGATACAGTTTTCTGTGCATGTGGAACAAGACTGTTTGGAGTCAAAGGACTGTTACATCACTACCTTTGTTTGGACATACAACATAAAAAATGGAGTGCAGGGATTAGACATCATGCGCTTACCAGCTGGCATTCACCAACTCCAGGGAAGCTACTTATATAGTACAGTTAGTTACTTGACTGTGAGAGAAACTGTTCTAAACTCAAAGCTGCCCTCAAGAAAACAACTTTGTTTTAAAGAAGTTCTCCACCAAAAAAGTGTTGTGAGAACATCACCGCTTGTAAAATTAAAAGGTGGCTCTGAAAGGTTTGCAGCTTGCTTCTTCACAAAGGCTGGCAGCTGTAGTCAGCTGTTAGTCAGTTACAGTGGATTGCAATGTTGACCTAGAGTCAAAGCAATAATAAAAATACCACAAAAAAAGGCTAGTAGATACACATTTTTCTGAAAGGTGGTCTGACACTTCCACATTCAATATAGATATCTGTCTGGGAAGATGAGATGCATCATATCTTCTATTAAATTTTCTTGTCTTTGCCACAGTTGCATCTCATGTAATGTCTGTTATTGAACACATTGTAAAATTATTCTGTAAAATTGGTCAAAGATTTGCAATTACACAACAAACTTGTAGCCCCTGGTGCAGATAGTAAGTTAAGGGACAAAATCTTGCATCTCAAACAAATGCATTGTGGTTTTTAGAAATTGAATTTGCAATAAATGTTGCTGATACATCTTGACACTAATAAGTTTTTGTTAATAGATATGAAAGCTACTACCACCAGCTAATGAGCAGGGAGTTAAAGCTGTTTAGTGTGGGCTCAATGTTACAAACAAGAGTGCAAGAGCAGGGGAAGGTGCTGGCGGCAAATAAAGGGTGTGACGAAAGGGGGAATGAACAACTCCATAGACAAATCACAACCACCATAAAAGAGGAGGTAAACGATTAAATGGGAAAAAAAAAACACCCAAAAAAATCAATTAAAAAAAAAAAAAAAAAATCAATAAAAGAGATAATTAATTTGGCAAGTGCACACATATTTGAGGTATCAAGGCAAACCCATCAGTCTGAAAACACAAGTTTTGGGGGGTTTTCTCACAATATTTCCTGAATTCTTTCCTCTTCTCTTGGACGCTACCCAAGGCTGTTAGGTCTAATCCAGACTCCGTCAAAACAGACAGGCTGATACAATCTTGACTGTCCCAACTTCATCAGGAGAGAAAACATTAAATTCTTGACAAGATCATCTGTATGGTTGCCACAAACCAGCAGTTATTCTGTCTGATCTTGAAAATCCATATGATGAAAATCCACTGACTTCATATGTCCTCAGCCTCAGCAGAGAGGGCGGCTTGGCTGCTGGTCGAGTTAGTAGCAGTTCAGGTGTGAGATGTGTAGAGTTGGAACAGATGCTTCCACTTTAATTACCTCACAAAGAGCTAACTTTTCTGTGATGGAGGAGACGCCAACACAGCTGGGTCCTGATGGATGCCAGGGCACAAATAACGAACGTCCACAAACATGCACAAACAATCACGTTTCACGTGCACAGACCTGTGCTAAGATATATTCAAATATATTCTGATCTGTCAAATGTCAAGTGAGCTAATCTGGGAGATGGAATTTCTGGCACTTGTGATGAAGAAGAAAAGGAATCTGGAACATAATGAAAATAATACCCAGGATTGTTGTTTTAACCAGAGGGTGAGTGTGAGGGCAGGAAAAGGCAACTGCTGACTGTCAGCCAATCCAAGAGCCAGATAAAGTTGTCAAAGTCAAAGCTGAATGATAAAATGTGAGTCAGTTTTCATTATGAATTCATTTGTTAATTATTTTTTCAACTAATTGACTGTTTGATTTATAAAATATCAGAATATAGTGAAAAATATTCAACAATATTCAATTAATATTGACGTTAATCTGAGAAAAGCAACATATCCTCACATTTCAGAGGCTGAAACCAACAAATGTTTGGTATTTTTGCTTGATTAATGAAACTATCAATTAAATATCAAAATTGCTGATTAATCCTCCACTCGATTTATCAATTATTCTTTTCAACATTAGACTGAGAATATAATTTTAGAAGCCTAAGATCACTGCCAATGATGTAGTGTTCTATATTCCATTTTATTATACCTTTGATTTTCCTCAGCCAACATATAATCCATCCTATGTCAAAACTGTGAAAATACAGAGATTTTTGTATATAAAACTTATTGGCCATTATCACCTGCCATACTCCTTTCTTCATGCATTACAGGTGAATTAAAAGCTCATTTTCAATCTAATTAAAAAAGCCCAGATCAGTTCCTGCATTTGACATATACTGTTTTACAAAAGCAGACTAGCTTATTGACTGCCAGAGCTTTTGCATTCTTGTCTGATCTATCATACAAGCAAACAAATAAGATAATTTACTGTGCCCATTCATGTGCACCTATGCGCAGCAGAGATGTATTTGCTGAATCTTTAGGCTTATTATCTGATAGAGGAATAATGTGATTTGACTTGTTTCCTAATCATGCTCTCAAATCATATTCAGTGACCTATATTCACAGTGTACACTGGGATATACAGTAGTTACAACTTTTTCATACCATCATGATACGTTGCATTGACTGTTGATTATGTTTTCCATTTACATTGACTTGCTCACCAAACATTCAGAGGGGAAAACAATTTAGATTACCAGCTCAAACACAATGCAGCAGCATCACCGTCCCTGTTTTGGCTTCACAAGATAATGCTCAGATGATACTGGCTTGTGCTCTGAAATGAATTTTAGTGCTATGAATGGCAGAGCAAACTCCACTGAGGATAGATATTGTTCATAGGCAGGGTAAAGGAAGTAGGAACTGAATATCTTAATAAACGGTGCAATAAACGGTAGATTTCTTGTGTGCTGTGTTCACCTCATTTTCAAAGCATCAAGCACTGGCATTACACTATACAAAATTCTTGAATTGGATAAATATTGTCAAATGCACTCAGTTAAGTTTATTTTCAAGAGCTATGAGTAAAGCCTAGAGTAAGATCCACCAATTCCACTAAACTCTACAAATTTGACTGGATTTCAGTCCTGCTGTCTACTTTGAGCCCAACCAGCTGGCTATCAGTAATGATCTGTCATCGAACTTGAGTAAGCTTCACATTGACTCCATCCTTCTGTACAAAAAGGGACATCACATGTTGATACTAGTCAAATAACATATGTCAACAACCAAGGCAGTATGCACTTTCACACACATAATCACAATTTCTAACCTATGTTTCAAACATAGTCTGAGACCCAGAAGCTTTTTCTGCAAACAGCAAGACCACTCACTTTGAAGGCACTGCCTCTGTTACCTAAGGTGCCATTGGTTAGCTGAGATAGCTCAACCCACTCACCAAAAAGAACATTGACATTGGATAGTTCTGCAAACCAGATTATGTTCAGTGTCCACCTGGACTACCAGTTGGTTCTTATGGCTGGAGGACATGAACTCATTTGCCTCTGATTTTGCCCAGTTAATTGTGTAACTATATACTTCAAATAAGGAATTTTAAGAGTAACTGAAACAACAGAAAAAGCTGCCCTCTCTGGTTGAAAGTTTCAAGCCTATTTCCCCTCCGACCACACCAAGCATTACTGATGGATGTGGTTGGTTGTGGCACACTTCTGACCACAACCAACCACAGTTGTGGACAGAAGTGTGCTTTTTTTTAGCACCTGTAACCACACCCAATAGTGATGCCACGGGGTCCTGGAGAACATCTGTACATCTGTAATCTGACAAGATTGTCAAGGAGCATTAAGTTAGTCTTTAATAACTAGATTTCTAGTACCATCATTTTGGTGTTGGTAGGCACCAATAAAAGATCAAAGTATAAAAAGGTTTGTGCTGCAATAGACCATATTTAACTGCAATTATTACTTATATTATTCCACAAAGCGACAGCTAATGTTTTTAGGAAACCACATGAAAATAAGCGGTGACAGAGTCTTGGCGGATTGCCCTGCTCAATTTCAAAGGAGATACTATTTCTCAGAACACTAGCCTGACGATACAAATACATTAATTTAACCCAGATTAGGATCAATGTAATTATTTGTAAAAATATGCGTGCCTCGCAACTACAGTATGGTTTAGGTAATTTTTAAAAAAGCCAAAAATAACCTTGCTGCATAAAGAACAGAGTAGTTCCTGAATTGGCACTGAAACATAAATTGGGTCCCTCAGAATCATACCAATATGAACATAATTCATACAAATGTTTCCAGCCTCCACACCAATGTGGAGCTGTGAGAAACATTATGCAACTTATGAATTAAAACCAAAACAACACAGATAGTGGAGGCCATGATCAAACATATGTATACTTTTCTGCTCTGTTTTGCTGAGTTGTTTCTCATCATTACCCTGTCTACGCTAACTGACTGATAGCTCACCTCATAATTTAACAATGTTATGACACAATCAGAAATGAACTTTGTCGCTCTCTGTCAAATGCATCATTATCCTAAACACAATGTGTTTAGCATACAATGCTTCTGTTTATCTTGTTTTGGTTTCTAACAATGCCTGTAGTTTTGCAATATGGAGCCTTCCAAAGCTCCCCCTGTAGACTTGCTGTTGTTTGAGGCCGAGGTTGGGCAAGACAGCCCTGGACTGAATGTTTACATAAATGAGCCAATTTAGTTGCATTTCAGAGAACTGGACGGGCTGGCAGGCTGACTGGCTGCTTTAACCACACACAGACATGGATGGACACCGACAGAAACTCACAATAAATCACAACAGAGTACAGAATCTAACAGTCCAGTGGGCCCTGTTAGCAAATTACCAAGTGGCAAAGATGCAAAACAAGATACAGTGCATCCGGAAAGTATTCACAGCGCTTCACTTTATCCACATTTTGTTATGTTACAGTTTTATTCCAAAATGAATTCAATTCATTTTTTTCTTCAGAATTCTACAAACAATACCCCATAATGACAACATAAAGTTTGTTTGAAATCTTTGCAAATTTGTTAAAAATAAACAACAACAAAAAAACAAAAAAAATCACATGTACATAAGTATTCACAGCCTTTGCTCAATACTTTGTTGAAGCACCTTTGCACCATTTACAGCCTCAAGTCTTTTTGAGTATGATGCTACAAGCTTGGCACACCTATTTGTAGGCAGTTTCTCCCATTCTTCTTTGCAGGACCTCTCAAGCGCCATCAGGTTAGATGGGGAGCGTCGGTGCACAGCCATTTTCAGATCGCTCCAGAGACGTTCAACCGGATTAAAGTCTGGGCTCTGGCTGGGCCAAGGACATTCACAGAGTTGTCTCGTAGCCACTCCTTTGTTATTTTGGCTGTGTGCTTAGGGACGTCGTCCTGTTGGAAGATGAACCTTCAACCCAGTCTGAGGTTGAGAGTGCTCTGGAGCAGGTTTTCATCAAGGATGTCTCTGTACTCTGCTGCATTCATCTTTCCCTTGATCCTGACTAGTCTCCCAGTTCCTGCCGCTGAAAAACATCCCCACAGCATGATGCTACCCCCACCATGCTTCACTGTAGGGATGGTATTGGCCAGGTGATGAGTGGTGCCTGGTTTCCTCCAGACATAACGCTTGCCATTTAGGCCAAAGAGTTCAATCTTTGTTTCATCAGACCAGAGAATTTTGTTTCTCATGGTTTCTCACGGGTTCTTGGTCACCTCCCTGACTAAGGCCCTTCTCCCACTAACGCTCAGTTTGGCCGGGCGGCCAGCTCTAGGAAGAGTCCTGGTGGATCCAAACTTCTTCCATTTACGGATGATTGAGGCCACTGTGCTCACTGGGACCTTAAGTGCTGTAGAAATGTTTCTGTACCCTTCCCTAGATCTATGCCTCGATACAGTCCTGTCTCGGATGTCTAGAGACAATTCCTTGGTCTTCATTGCTTGGTTTGTGCTCTGACATGCACTGTTAACTGTGGGACCTTATATAGACCAGTGTGTGCCTTTCCAAATCATGTCCAATCAACTGAATTTACCACAGGTGGACTCCAATCAAGTTGTAGAAACATCTCAAGTATGATCAGTGGAAACAGGATGCACCTGAGCTCAGTTTTGAGTGTCATGGCAAAGGCTGTGAATACTTATTTACATGTGATTTTTTCATTTTTTTATTTTTTATAAATTTGCAAAGATTTCAAACAAACTTCTTTCACATTGTCATTATGGGGTATTGTTTGTAGAATTTTGAGGAAAATAATTAATTTAATCCATTCTGGAATAAGGCATAACAAAATGTGGAAAAAGTGAAGTACTTTCTGGATGCACTGTATCTTATTCATTAGTTATGACAGTGGAGGTCATGCTATTCCAAGACATTTCAAGTTGAAAGAGACAAATCAAGAAGTTGAGAGAACACAGACAAAGAAGGAAAACAACATGGACCATCACAAATAATATTAAATACAGAGAGAAAGCATTTTAGAAAACAGAGGCTGTGCTGGGGTTGAGAAATTCTGATGTTTCTGGTTGTTAGTGTCACTGTCAGCTTGGCCTGGCATGAAAGAAGAGCGAGATGCACTGCAACAGCTAACCAAGCCAGGCCAGGCCATGACAGGCCAATGACCGAGGTAGAGAACAGGCTAGAAAGATGACAAAAAGCAGGAGTAAACTGAAATGAGCACAAACACTCAACACACACACACTGATTGTGCCAATCCAGTGCCAGTAAATTGCTCTGTGCTGGAGAGCTTAGGGAGGCATCAGAGAGCCTGGGCAGCATCCTGCTCTGAGCTGTAGATCCCAAGCCGACTGAATGTGGATGCTTGGCCCAGTCGGCTGGATCAGCCGCTAATACACAGCCTGGGACCAGGGAATTACTGAGTAAGCACTGAGCCCCATGCAGCCGCTAGAAACACGCGCACACAAACAAGCACACAAAGGGGGGGCATGTTTGGTCACAGGAATGCACGGCATGCTTGCAGACCCTCCTGCCATGAAAACAGACAAAAGTGCAGCCAGATACACTGGTGTACATCACCATGGATGCTATGGCTGGGCAATATGGTTAAAATTAATATGACCACATAAAAAAAACAAACTTTCCACAGTATTTAACAAAGCTACGGAAGCCCTGAGAGGCAAGTGAGAAAAAACAATTTCAGGTGATCCAAGTCTGATCTAAATGGTTTTCTCTCTTGTGTTTATGACTTAAGAACAGGTAAAAATAAAGTTTTGCCAGTATAATCTAAGTAACTTTTTTTTTTAAACTGTGAAAAAAAAAACATTTTGGCAGGTGAATTTTTTTTTCCAGGTGAGTTTTAATTTCTCAAGTTATGTAATATTACTGTCATGTCTTTCTTTTGGCTAGAAATGCGTTTTAATTGGCGCTTCACCTGGAAGAAAACATGAATGCTTTTAGTGCTATTTAGGACATGGGGTAGTGGTGCACTTCAGCCTCTTGTGGCCGAAATGAGTATTACAACAACAAACACTTAGAAAAGTGATCCTAACAAAAAATATTCACCTGCCAAACCTGTTTTCACAGATGAAAAATGAAGTGTACCCCCTATAGAAGCCAATTTTCCTAAACTTTGAATACTTGATTTTCCAGTAAGCAGAATAGTTAACGTTTCTATAAAGAGGAATGGCCCTCTGTATATGACGGCCCCCCGCCAACATAATTTGAAAGCTTCCTCTGGTACAATACCCTGGCTGAAAATAACCCACCCTCCCACCAGGATGCACTGGCCTACTTTCCAAAGTACTCACATCTGGCAGAGAGACATGAAACCCTTGTAAGGTGCTTTTGAGAAACTTGTGCTCTTATTCCCTTAAAATCTCTTGTTCTAGTTCCTTCCTTCATCCAACTCTCTCTGCTTCCATCTATCCATGTGATATATGAGAGTTTATGTGCACAAGCTTTTTGATTGTGTACTCTTTATCCATGGTTTCCAGCCTCGAAGGAGCACGTGGATCGATAGGATGTTTAACATACTCCTTCTGCTTTTTAAAGCCTGCAGCGAACAAGCCCCTCACCATCGACCCCGAACCCCACTCGCTGGCACAGATCGAAGCCCCCCCTGTCACGTGAACGCCTTACACAACACTCACGGGAGGTCCTCTTCTCACCAGGCCGCCTCCCACTTCCTGCTCAGCCGCTGGTTACCGAGGTGAACCATCGCCATGGGCAACGGACCAAAAGAGAAGGAGGAGGACCGGGAGGAGGGAGGTGAGTCGGAGAGGAGATGTGAATAGATGTGAGAAGAGGGCATGAAATCAATGAGGCCATGCAACAGCTTGGCGGCTCATGTGCCCACACAGTGAGATAGAGATGCAGACGGGAACGCGCGCACACACACACAGTAAAGCAGAGAGTGAGATGACCTGGCATTCACGACTGCCAACAATCTCGTCCATATTACAGGAATGATACACACTTTCCTCCCTCACAAGTTAAATGTTTCATCCATTTTTAGACTGCACAAATTAATCTTCTCCACCTCCACTGACATGAATATGAGTTTTAACTTTAACTCTCCTATAATTAAAGCAGAGCTTTAGCATTTCATGCAGGAGATTTCAAGAGTTTCATTTTCCACAGAGCCTGTGTTGCAAAAGGTCTTGTGTTTCTTTTAAATGTCACTCTGCTAAAAACAGGGTTGCATTTAAGCAGCAGTAGGACTAGTGATATTTAACAGAGAGAAATTAGAGAGGCTGCGAGAACACTCTGCTTGTCAACTCGCAGCCGAGGATATATTTATAAAGAGACATCTACGGTAACAGCTAATACCTGACTGAATTAAAATGTGTCTCACAGACACAAAGTCACTAAACAGGTTCATGAAGAATAAATTAATCAAAGTTTCGACTTGGAACAAGTCAAGAATCATTGTGTAACTGAGATTAAATTAAAACAGTAAGTACTTTATTAAAGATTTTATTTTGATCACCAATACAAAAACAACAGCGGCAGCTATTCTCATTTCATTTGACAATTCCAATTCAGAGAAAATCAGTTTTCAGTATTTCCCCCCAGAATTTTATTGTTGTTGATAGCAAGGCCCATGAAACGGCCTTCAGACAATGCAGAAAAAAATCTGTGTCCAAGATCCTTCACTCTCCACTATAAAAGTCCACTATATAATGTGTTCACCATTTTGTAGTGTTATGAGAATGTCTACTGAGAATGATCAAACCCTGTATATAGTAGACCCAAATTACAGTGTATTAAGTATGGTACAATCAGTGGTCACTTAACTCAACAGCTAACTACCATCAGGCATTGCTCAGGTCAAAAAAAAAAAAAAAAAAGGTTCAGATGACTACCAGATGAAAAGAAGTGTCTGAAATAGTTTTTTGATTTTGCTGTTGTTTGTTTTCTGACACATTCTATTGTCATCTCTAAATAATTCTACATATAGTGAGTAACAAATTAGAGGAAAACTATAACCTGGGACACATTACTGCTTTTGAAGCTGACATGTACAGTTTGTGTATAAAAATACACATTTAAAGAATCGCAGAGCAGCTGAGTTTGTGCACTTTACAAATGTGAAGGCCAAATGTGCAGAAAATACAGAGGAATTTGGAACAGGTTTTAGTCAATAGTAAATGCGGACTGGAACAATGAAATGGTAAACTAAGTTTGACATTTCCACACCAATCCAACAGCTCATAGAGGTGGTGAAGATTCAAAACAGATATCTGCAGTGGACCTGAAACAAGAGTCTGGCTGAAGACCAATGTCACCAGCACATTTCTCTGCCATCCACTACAATATATAAACTGTCTTTATGCATGTGGTCTCAGCAGACCATCATTGCTGCTATTTGGAGATACCAGCAAGTCCAAGTTGACGAAGGCCCCTTGCATACTCTTTTAGATGTGATGTTCAGACAATATGAAGTGGTGAAAAACTCCTTTCAGAAAGTCGTATAAAAGGAGTCTATGTCGCCCACTTTGTGACTGCCACAGCCACTTTTGGGAGCACTTTTGGCCAGGCAAGCAAAGGTGTGAAAATGGATCCATCCCACTTCCGTTATTGTCCGTGTTTACGGCATTGGAGGCAGCGTGCTTTCAGAAAAGAGACAGGAGGTGGATAACCAAAACCGTGATCTAGTTTTGAACAGCTGGAAGACTTAGCAAGATAAGATAAGCTGATCGATTGATTCTCCCTTCATCTTCACCTGCCATTTTTGTAATAAAACCACAGCAAATCACACACATGCAAATAACTTCTGTGCCACCTGTAAAACCTATTTTATCATCTTTAGACTGTTTATTGAATGAGAAAGCAGAGTTCTCCTCAGCAGCACTGCCAGCAGAGCCGTGCCTGCAGCACTTACATGTACCAGGATGCACTGTGAGTGAGCTTCTCACGTCCACGCTCACCCAGCGGTTATCTGTATAACAAGCTAACCGAGTCCAGCTGCACTTCTACTGGTAATATCACCACAATAACCACTTCTAAACCAAAAACTTGACCACTGCACATGTTTAAGCAGGAATCTGGTCCGTAATAGCCTCGGTCTCACTGCCCAGCGGGCCACTAACGTCACAGATTTATGGTCAGGGCAAGCTAGCAAACCTGCAGTTTGACCATTACTTTGTTGGCCAAAACATAGCGTTAGGTGACAAAAATACTCACTCATCTGCCCTCTCAGCCCTGCTGGTCTTGGTTGTCTTTTCCAGTTTATATTCGGGATCATGAAGAAGGTCTCCAGCATACCTCTGTCCAAGTGATGAGTAAAACTTCATGCATAGTAATGCACACAAGGGGGGTTGTCGTCTGCGACATCTTCCAACAAATACTGCCCACGCTGAAATTCATTGCAGCAGAATTATTCAGTTTCTGTTGCCATCGGAGGGCAATTTGAGCAAAGGCACCACCAGTCGCAGTTTGTTCTCTGCGGCTCAGGGTCTGGATGGTCCCTGCCAGCCATATCCTCTTGCATGGCTTGCATGACTTGCATGGCTTCAGCCACAGCTTCAAGCGAAGACAACAAGGAAGTTCTGACAAATACGCCGCTGGATGCAGGAAGTACTACTTGGCAAATTTAGCTTTCTCAGTCAATATAGCATGCGCTCAGAAATGTATTGCTTCAATAGAGTACATATGCCATCAAGACTGACAGGCACTTTTTTAGTGGATTCCCAAAGTTTCCATTTAAAGCTATGTGTAGAATTTAAAAAATCTCCAACTTTAGCACCTGCCCAGTGGCAGTACCAAAAAAGACACTATGGCAGACAGCAATGAATGCAACTCCCATATTCGACGTGGGGGGATGAACGTGCAAAATCTTATGCCTGCAATATTTTTTTATAAAAATTACCTTATACTCAAATATTCCTTTAACAAACTACCCCCGCACACTGCACTGAGTGACAGACCACTGTAAAAGCCCTCTGCTCTGTGACCAGTCACCCAGCACAATAGCCACACTGTGTTTAGAACATCTCAGCTGCTACTCGGCGGGGTCAGCTCTCCAGCCGCGCAGTTTCAGCTCAAGCCTCTGCTGTGCGGAGGGGAGACGAGCGCAACTGCACAAGAGCCTCCATTACGGTTCCGGCACAAGAGCTCTGCTCCATTATGGCTTTCACATAAGGGCCTTCATTCTGGCTCTTAGTCATTCTAATGAGCTGTGCTTTGCAGCTCTGCAGAGCCTCTGACTCGGTCTGCGCCGGGGCCCCATGTAACAGCTCCCACGCGACTCCAGGCAGCCCCTAATGCAGAGGAGCGCTCAATGAGGATTGTGATTTTTTTTATTTCTGTAATTGTGACGCTTCAGAGGGCTCTTAGGCAGAGATTTAATGGCGTCTAATGGAATCTCATCACAGAACAACAGAGAAAAAAGGACGGAGAGGGAGAGCACTGACTAATGCCTCTACATACTTTTGCTTTGCAGTTAGCCCTTAATTCTGTGAATGCAATTACCTTTTTGAATGATACTTTATATACAATATTTGGCAAATGTTTGTGTGAATATGTATATATTTAGAGGTTTACCCTCCTTTTAAAGCTGACATACATTCAATGTTTATGAGATGAATTCACTGGATATAACATTATATCAACATTAAGTTATAATCTGATGTAATTCACATGGGGATAGTGTGCTTAGATTTCGATTCTGTTGGTATTGGAGGTTGTTTTTGTTTGGTATACACTGGGAGCCATAATTCACCCAACATTTAATTTACCACTATATTACTGGAGAAATAGTTTATGCATTTCTCTGTATGTATCTGATTCTATCTGCATTTTTAACTGCCAGTGGTGTTTGACTTTTCTCTTCCTCACTCCACTTTTTTCCTGTTATTTCTGCCTAAAGCAACAAATGACAGCATTCCTAACTCTCTTTCACTCTCTTTATCCCTTCTGCAGCCATCTCATATTTCTCTCGCTCTTGACCACGCAAAAACAGTCTCTCTCCTTTTTGTCTCCCAGCTGGTTCAGGTTAAAGTCTCCCACTCGCATCTTAAAATTTGCCTCTGTGGTACAGTTCAAAATGACGAGTTATTGCAGCATCAGCGGTCATGGTTAAATGCCAGCCCGCTTTTTTGTAGAGCAAATGCAGACGCAGGGGACCACGCATCCAGACAGTTGTTGCTCACGAGGTAGATTTCTAAGTGACCCATCTTAGTAAGAGGCTGCATAGTCCAGAAAGCATCATCATCAAAAAGGTACAGAAAGAGCACAGAAGCTATGTATAGCACAAATGGGTAGTCTACTGCCACATAAGCCTTTCAGACGAGGTTACAAATAAAGTGTAGGACATGCAAAGCTCAGAGAAATTCATTATTCTGCTCCTCTGTCAGTGGTCATGTATAGAATGAATTTATCCCATCTAAGTAATTTTCATTCTATTGAATCTGGAACTTTTTTCACCTGTTTCAAGTATCACATGATTATTTTGACAAGACTCTCTGCTCATAAATTCATGTTTTAATTAAATTCATTGACAATTTTGTACTTTGAAGACCAGACAATGACAAAGATGACACAATAAACAAATCAAACGGATAATAACTAGTCCTGGACCAAATTAGAAAATGAATATGGCCCTGGATTTTTTGAGAATAGCTTCTGACTTTTTGGGAAACAGCAGGTGTAGACTAGGGATGCCACGGTGAGGAAACTTTTCCACCAGTTAATAAATTCATGACAACACCGGTGTTACCAATTATACCGGACATTTTACAAGATATTCGTTGATGCTGCTCAACACCCGTAGAGCTCTTACTTCGTTTTGTTTGCTGATCATTAACGTTAGCTCTTTAGCTCTTCCCCTTACTTTGAACAAACTGTGTGTGTAGATTAGAGGTGTTGCCTCCAGATGCTGCCCCCTTCATCTGACAAAGTTTACAGATTGCCTCGTTAACGTTATCAGGTTCCCTATTAGCATTGGGTTTAAATCCGAAATATTGCCAAATAGGCGCTTTTGCTTTTCGCTTCGACCCCAAATCCTCTGCCATCATCTTGTCGGTTAACTCTCCTTACTCTCATCACGTGATAAGTAAAATCTGACTCCTGCCACTCTGTGCTAAGACTCTGCTCCGTAGGCTACAGCAGCAGACACTTTCAGTTTGTAATTGTAGTGCCCATCGTCCAACTAAGTATTGATAACACGCTTAGTATTTTACAAATTACAATTTTTTTATTTGATGAAGGTGGGCACTGATAAACGAAATTAACTAAATGGGTTTTATTTCTATTAAAAAAAGCAAAACAATGGTGGGTGCAGAGGGCAAGTAATGTAATCTATGTATGTACATCGTATAACACCGGTAACACCGACTACCGCGGCTAGCCTATTGTAGACTAGGGTTGGGTTGGTCTCCGGTTTTGCTGGTCCGGTCCAGTGTAAAAGCTTAAACCAGTTTGATTTTATGCAAACCGACTGAACCGGCATTTGTCATTATGGGACCTTCAGGCCAATTAAAAAAGAGACAAGAATCAGCTCTCAGCGATGTCAACTAACTAATGGTTAAAACTATAAACCAGAACAAAAATGACAATTACCAACATAACAAAAGCCACCATGTTCAGAACAGACACAAAAAGTAACATTTGCATTTTGGAACATAAAACAGCAAACTTCAACTACTCAGTCCAGGACTGCATGATGGGAACATATGCTGTCTGCAGCACATGTACGCATCACAGCTGAGCAGACGGTGGTGCAGAGTCAAGGTGTCTTCATAATAAGTGGGTAACCAGTTTGTGAAATACCTTGCTGGAAAGTTATAAAACAATGACCCCATCATTTTCCCTTTTCAACATAACTCAACTATAACCCTGTCCCTGACAACCGTCACGTCACTCATGCTTATCACATCAGTTTGCTATGTTAGCGAGGTAGCTAGCCAGCTATAGTTTGCCAGTACAGTCAGTAATGTAGTAGCTGATTAAAGGGTAAGTACGAAGTCTCTTTTTGATCCGATCCCATTTGCCCTGTTAAAGTTACTGCATTACGCTGTTAATACAAACTCAACACTTCCTGTATACATTTCAAATTAAAAGCCCTCTCGCGTTTCAGTGGACAGAAACCCAAGGCTTATATTTGTGAAACATTTGCAGGAACGTGTTGTGGAAAACTCACTGACTTGCAACTCCACTCTCATTCATGGGTTCTCATTATGTTTCACTCTGGAGTCACGTGCGACACCTAGTAGTAAAATTCGGTATAATGGTCCAGTCTTTGGCTTAATATCAAACCAGTTTGAAAATTTTTACATCAGCCCAACCCTATTGCAGACTGCATGTATATTCTGTACACAGACATTTCACTGGGAGGCAAAGTGGGAAAACTGTTGTTTTATTTAAATGTAGTCTTTTCTAAGTTCTTACTTGTCATTCATTAATTGTCATTCTACAAAAATCAACACGATGACATGACTTTTCCAAGTTACTGTAAATAAATTCTTTCAGTCTCTGTCTGTCTTGCCCGTGTGTTTTCCAACACCAGCTTAAAAGACACTGTTTTACAGTCATTTTACCAGACAACAGTCTGTCAGTCGCAGTATCAGTGTCTGTACCCACCCAGTCACAGCATGCACCGAGCTGTGTCTTTCCACTCCTCGCTACAGCTACAGACAAGCCTAATATCATAGAAGTACAGTGGTGTGAAAAAGTGTTTGCCCCCTTCCTGGGGGATGACAAAAAAATAAGAAATCATGAAGGGGGCAAACACTTTTTCATACCACTGTAGATAAAATCTATAACTTATCTATATCATGTTATTGACATATATCATGGTATAGTACATTTTCTGTCTGTTTTCTAAAAATTCTTAGCAGTCTTGCTCCTTGATTTGCAACATTGCCCAATGTCTTAATACAACCCAAGATATTACAAGGACACAGTAGGTACTTCATTAGATAGAAAAATATTGATTTTGACATATTTCTATTGTCATTTCACCGAACCCCAATTGTTACAGGATATATGTCCAAATTGAAGGAGCAAAAATGTACATCACAATGTTTTTATGTAACATTTGTTATGTAGATTTTCTATAATCTGCTGGCCTGGTTTCTCTTCCCTTTAATGAATGAATATTGGTTGAAGATAGTCACTGGGATGTAACATGTCTCATGAAACAATGTTCAACATTGACCAATACTTTGTTGTTCACAGTGGGATAAATTCATCATGGATATTAGCCATTCCATTATTATTAGACATTATTTTGCATGCAACCATATGGAAAATGTCATCAATGTAATATTAGAGACTATAAAACATGTGGTACAGTACATTATGTTGAATTAAATTACAGCAGCGGCAGAATGCATTCAGCAGTAGGCTATTAAAGAATAAATACAGTATACCATTTTCACTTCCTGAAATGGTACACAATGGTACAACAAGGTGTGTGTTTTCTACCATGCATGGAGGCATGCTGCATGTGACAGAGAGGAGAGAGTGGAGAGCGGGATATGGAGAGAGAAAGAAGACATTGAGAGAGATCAAAGGTTGACACACTGACAGCTATCTTTGATTCACTTGTAAGCCTTTGTAAGTATGCACACACACTCAGGAATGAATGCAGGCAACACATACACTTACACACAAACAACAGGGGTGACAGCACAGAGCACCAAATTTACATTAATAAGACTTCTTGTTTTTCCCTCACTTAGACAAGAGATATTTGAAGCATTTATTAAATTATTAATCTATTTATTTATTCATTTAGTCAGTCAGTCAGTCAGTCAGTCAGTCAGTCAGTCAGCCAGCCAGTCATGTTTTTTTCATGGCTGAGAAGCTCAGTGTAATTTCATTGAGCTACCAGATGGTTGAGGATTTAATTAACAACTTCAAAAGCAATAACTGGAGAGCTGGCCAAATACACAGATACACAAACACACACACACACACACACACACACAATATTAGCTGCCTATGCAAAAGTCCCGCACAAGCACAAATACATAAATACATATCATCCACGCTCGCTTATTAATTCATACTGCACTAAAATCAAACAGAAAAGCTGCCATTGTACTCTCAGCGTGTTTATGTACAGTTCCTTTCTCCTCGTTATGGAGGTGGCTCCCCCAGCTCCCCAGACTGTCTGAAGGTGATAGTTGGAGTGGAGGTGCTGTGGATGGGCTCTGGGTTCCCAGACTGTAAGTCACACCCTGCTGATTGGATCATACTGGCCTCTCGGAGACAATAAAAACACCCCATCTTCCCTTCATCTCTCCCCCCTCTCTGGCTTTACTGGCAACTGCAGCCATTATTCCACTATAATGACATTATTCTGATTGGCCCAGCAACAGTGGTCCTCCATCTGCTCACATTAGGCATTGTAATCAGACAGCGCTGGGTTATGTTAATATGAGTGGCAAAGGGCAAAGAGCCATTAACCCGACCTGGAGGTCAGACAGCCTCTGCAGTTTTTGGCTCTCTTCTTCAGACAGAACCATACTATCCACAGATAGTTGTAGTATGCTGGCCTCTTTCAGTACAGAGTCCATTCAATGATGTTACTGGCCAGAAATATACTCATGAGAAGCCAATCTGGACAGAAAGTAATTCTCAAGAACAGCTTGCATCTATTCACTAAACCCTATAGTATGGCAGTGTTTCTGCATCCAATATTATTTGCCACCAAAACTTCCAAACTGCCTTTCCTGTTTATGTTTACCCTTAATTTCTCAGGACACCACATTATTATTTGGACTAGGTGAAGTTGAGAGATACCACAAATGGGTCTTACCTAAACAATAAAAAGCCAATAATGAGGAGAGAATATGAGCAGAGAAGGAACATTGTTCCTGAATGCTTCTCTTTTTATTCTTATGGCCTTCAAATATCTCCTAAGAAACATTCAGTATGCAGGGGTTTTCAAAAACGCTCTTAGAGGGTTGGGCAGAAATGGAGGGGCATGTCTTTATGTGCAGAATTAGGTGCATAGTTGTCCTAAAGTCACATAGGCACTTGAGCTAAACAGGGGAACATTGAGGTCAATCATAAGGCCAACTTGGGCCACTCGAAGAGCAACTCCACACTAAATTCTATATCAAAAAAAGCATTGCTTCTCTGTTCTCTATGGATTGAAAAGTAGGTACCTCATTAGATAGAAAAATATTGATTTTGACATATTTCTATTGTCATTTCACCGAACCCCAATTGTTACAGGATATATGTCCAAACTGAAGGAGCAAAAATGTACATCACAATGTTTTTATGTAACATTTGTTATGTAGATTTTCTATAATCTGCTGGCCTGGTTTCGCTTCTGAATACACTTATCACAGGTAGGAATGGTTAGGTGTGGACTGTTGTACTTGTAACCACACCCACTAATCATGTGGATTTGTTAGACAGTAAACTGTAAAGTACATTAACCATGGAAATGTCCCTTTACAATCCTGGGTTAAATTGTGGGGGGGGGAAGTTTACCATTTAAACTTACTTACGTCTTTACTCTATATTACAAGGATTAAAAAATAAATTAAAAAAATCATCATTTGTCCAGATGAAACTGGACAAAGACACATTCGATGCCACAACTTGTCATATTGATGCCCACATTAAATAAGTAAGAAGAGTGCATTAATGATAATAGTGGCAGAATGGGCTCAATCGTTTTATCAACTCGCCAAAACCAAGGGACATCTAAAAAATGTGTTTGCCCGAAATTGGCAACAGCCCCCAGCAATACTAGATCAAGTCAACAGGGAATTGAGACAGTTGGCTCATTTAAATCCTCCCAAAAAAGTTTAGTTACTTGTTTCTACTCTTACTGTAGGTCAGGAAACCAAATGGCTTGAGTGTGTTTGATTTCCAAAAGAAATAGTTTAGGTCCCTGTTGACTTTAGACTGATGCCAACAAATTATATCAGCAGGCGCCAGTCAGTTTCTTAAATAAAACACACAAAAACAGGGAGAAAAATCTCTTTAGATGTTCTGAACTCCTGATTAATAACAAATATAGTAGCTTATGAAATTCTAAGTTTGCCCTTTGGATTAGTGAGTGTGTCTACGTGGCTGAGTGTTCATACAGCGACTGTGCGTATAGTCGGTAGATAGAATGCATATTTCCTCACTGTCAGCCATTGTTTGCAGGGTAAACAGGACAATGAGGATCTTCAGAAGGCCTCCAGATCAATGTCCTTCCTGCTGGAAATGTCAGATCAGTCTGTTCATTAATCTTTTGCCACCAAACAAAGCAAAGAGCTTTGTTAGATATTGGACCATCCACCATCGCTTTGATGAATAATCCCCCTTTGCTCACAACAAAGGGAAATTGCTTACTGTACAATTTCACCACCTAAATCGGATTCCTCTGTGCCTACCTTTACTTTTACATTAAGAGGTATATGGAATAAGCCATGCAAGATGTTTTCAGGGACTGTTTGTGTGGTGGCCATAATGAAGGTCCACAGGTTTTCACAACATCTGTAATTTATCAAACTAAATTTCAACATAAATCATTTTTAAATTTACCACCTGGTCCCCTCAGCAGTATCACAATCCTTTTCGCTCCATTTTTGCAGGGCAGGCCGCAAAAGCTTGCTTGTCAGCAGAAGGGAAACATGGGTCTTTTCAGTCATTTAAACAAATGGCCAATGTTTTTGCTTATCAGGTGAGGACAGTCTTGTGGTTAGCAGTCTATTAAAGTCTATTAAAGTCCAAAAAAAAAAAAACAAAAAAAAACACCTTGTTCACTGTAACTGATTCTCAACTACAGCTCAGGTTGTTTTGGAGCAAAAACTTTGACTAAAGGCATGGCTGTGTCACAGAAACACAAATTTGCAAACAAAGCTACCTTATTAGGCCCTTAAGCATAAGTTTTCCTTATGGATTTAATTGTTTGTTTTTCTTTTCTGATGTGCCCCACACTGTGTCATATATTTAGATACGAGGTGCATAGAACCAGTTCTCTTTGTACAGGTCTTTATAAGCTCTATATGGGCTCAGCACTATGGCTGCTGTGAGGAAAGCCCATCTTCCTCCAGTGAAGACTCTGCTGAATGTCACATGTGCCAATGTTAAAGAAAGCAATTAGCCACTGTTGGCATGTCCTGGTCTGTGGATGAGTAATGGCTGGCGGGGCCGGAGTGTCTAGCCCTGATAAATTCTACTGTCCCCCTGCCTTATTAGTACAATAACTAACTGGGGGGGAGCTAAGGTTAGAGACCATAGGGGGTGTCAAAGATAAACCGAGATTGACAGCAGAGCGTGGTGGCTAAATGCTAATGCAGCGAGTGACATTTCCGACGCAGGCCCGGGTTAGCTTAGATGCTGCTGGCTTGTTGACAGATGGAGCTGCAGAGATGGGGTGGGTTAGGGGGGGATACCCAAAATACCAGTGCACCAACTCTTTCTTCTTCCTCATCCCTTCTTCATTCTTCAAAATGAAAAGAAGGTGAAGGTGGGGGAGAGGGTTGAGATGTTGTCACAAGCCTTTTATCACAAGTTAGCAGGCTAAACTAATAGCAGGTGCTTCAGACACTGATAAAGAGAGCGACAGGTAAAGATGGCACCATATGTAGACCAAAAGGGAGACAAAAGCAGAGAAGAGGAGAAAACAACGCTGATATTTAGCCAGAGAAAAGCCTCTGCTTTGCCTTCCCATCAGCCACCTGGGGAGTTTAGCCTGAGTCCGATACTTTGTCCACTAAATCCCCAAGCACTGCTTTTGTTGATAAACCCTCTGCTTCCTCTCCTTCGCCCCCCGTGAGGATGATTCCTATCTCTACCCTCAATTTGCAGGAGTTGCCAGACCATTACAGACAGGAGAAAAACTTCTGTGACTTTTTTTGGCTGGTGGTTGGAAGTCGAACGCCTGTCGAGACAGAGCAAGGTCTCATCTTTCTGGGTGGTCGGACGTGATGGTGTGTTGAAGCTGTGTCTAATTGGCAGTATTTTTAACATTGAGTAGTGTGTCAGCCAAAGAAACCTCCGGAATTATGAACGCCACCTTTAATGGAATCTAATTAGTGGACGGGTGTGCTAACAGAAAGTCAGTGAGCAGAGCAAGCACTCGTGTATATGTGTGTGAGTGCTTCTTATCTGATTGCTCACTGAACAGTTCTGATACCTAATGCATTGTGACAGAATATGTGTATGTGTGCGCATGCATGCACGTCTACGAGAGCAAGCATCACTTAACAGAACTTTCTCAAAGGTTGCTGGACCGTATATATATTATATAGAGGACAAATTAGAACAAGAACTTTATATTTAATTACGGCTGCAACTAACAATATTTTCAATATAGATTAATCAGCCAATTAGTTTTAAATTCAAATGCCCAAATACTGAAAATGCCCATTTCGCAAAAGGTGGCGTCTTCAAAATGCTTGTTTAGTCCAAGCAACAGTCCAAATAGGGATGTCACCTTTCTGCACCAGAGCCAGAAAATGGCCACAAAAATAGCAATGAACATAGATCAGAATCAGAAATACTTTATTGATCCCCGTAGGGAAACTCTTTGTTACAGTAGTTCGCCTTTACCTCAGATGAGAATGATGCAGCTATGCAGTTTGTTGTAAGTCGACTAAAAACAACTCTTAAATTGGCACATTTCATCGATTGACATAACAAATGTTAAAAGATCCCCTCCAGACTAGGGTTGCAACAGTATGAGATTTCCACGGAATGATAATCATCTCAGGAAATATCATGGTTTTACACTATCACGGAATTACAGAATTATTATTATTATTATTATGATTATCATCATCATCAGTTAAAATGACCCATAAAAAAATTAAAACAGAAGGTTTTTTTGGTTGAACAAACGCTTTATTATAAATTTCACAAAATCTGTTCCGACAGACATGAAACATATATATAAATAAAAGAACACAAACATGGTAGAATTCAATACGATAGCTAAGCAAATGTATATGGTATGATAAGTTAACTTCTCCTTACAACCACTACTGTAGCTTTTGTGTCAACTGAAAATTGCGTGACGGCGCGCATACGTCAGTCACTATTCAATGGTTAGGGCAAAATAAACATGAAACAGCAAACATGAACACAATGTCTAACTGAATAATGAAGTAAAAACAAAATGGCAATACAGTCTGATTATCAGGAACTAACTGAATATATAACTAATCACTTAGGGCCTGTAGTAGGGATGGGATGATATATGATTTTATCACAGACTGGGATTAAAAAAAAAAAAAACACACTAGATAAGTTGATTGTGGTGAATTTCTGTGAATCAGGATAATTGTGAATATCCTCACGAGTGACTTGAAAAGCCCAATGCCAATACCAGCTGGAAAAAGGATAAGTCCTGGATTTCTTAAGTGAAAAATAGAGCCTGATTTAAAAACATACAGGAACTATCATGCAAGAAAGAACAGAATCTCATTTTTGCCTTTATTCAGATAGAGATAGCTGCAGAGAAAGACAGGAAAGGCTGGAGAGAGAGAGAGAAGAGGGGGGATGACACACAGCAAAGGGCCACGGGCTGGAATCAAACCCAGGCCGCTGCGGTAAGGACTCATCCCCGATGGCACACGCTCCACCAGGGGAGCTACTGGGGCGCCCCAATGTTGCTATTTTTTAATTATTTATTTATCCTTTATTTATGCAGGGGAACCTTATGATTTATGATTACCTTATTTACGATTGTTTGATTGATTGTTTTTCACTAAAAAGAATGCTCACTAAAAAGATGTGTATCCTATCTGTGATGCAATAAAAATATTTGTTTCTTAACCAAATGTAAGGTAAAGTGATTCCAGCATGTTTTAGTGCCATCTTGTGAGTTTTAAGCATATTTTGATGATTATCGGGATAATATCGTGAATGGCAATTACTTTGGCCAGGATAATCGTCCCATGCCTAAGACTGTAGTTCATTATTTTATATATTTTTACACCTTTTATGTTATCTCACTAGTAATATTAGGAAATCTGACAGGAAAATCCAGTGTCAGTCAATCCAAGTGTATGACCCTAGTTAGAACACACACACACACACACAAACACAGATTACAGTATTGTTTTTGGAATTAGACGAAGACAGATTCAAGAGAGATTAGTCTTCTCAGGCAACATAATCTGATTTAGTTTTTGGCCCCGAGCATCCTCTGGAGCAGCGCTGATCTGATCCCGTCGTTGAGCACAACAGCAAAAACCCAGACTTAACCCTGCCCTCCTCCATCTTACTCTCCTCTCCTCCTCTTTCCACCCTTTTATTTCCACAACTCCAGCTTTCCATTCTTCTTCTTTATTAAACTACCTCATTTATTTTCATGCTCTGTAGTCCTTTCTTCCTATGTCTGCCTCGCTCTTTCTTCTTTACTCTGTACCTTTTTTTACAAACAAGTTATTTTTTTGCTCATTACTGCCTTCTGGAAGCATGAAAGTGAGTCTAAATCGAACATTAAAGACTGTTGTATTTATTTGTGTATTCAGTGTGTTAAAAATGCCAACTAGCTGGCCAGTAATGTCTGTTTTCATGATGAGCCTTCCCACGGAGTTTACACCACACGCCGAGTTCATTACAATAGATCAGTGAAGAAAGAAAAAGGAGAGGATGGACAAAAACACACGCATACACACTCACATTGATATGTATAATGGGTCTTCCTTTTATGATGAGCAGCGGTAATTAAAAATGCCACTCTGTGTGACAGGGCAGGGTGGAAGGAGGGGAAGGAGGAGGGAAAGGGAGAGACGGGAAATGGACAGAGAAAGGGGGGGGAAGGAGTCTGGTCCTTTCTTTAATGAGGATCCTAATCAACCCAGCGGAGGCTGCCCTGAGACCCCCCAGGTTCATTAGACCAGAAAAACCAGACTGCCAGTAAAGGAGGGGAAGGAGGGAGGGAGGGGTGGGTCCAAGCTGAAAAAAGAAAGAGGGAAAAGTTTTTACCGATTGATGAAGCAAAGAAGTGTTAGAGGGGAGGCAGGGAAAGGCAAAAAAGCGAAAGAAAAGTGCAGGGAGAGACAGAAAGGGGATGGGAGGATGGCCAGCCGAGATAACAGTGTGGGTCATTGGGCGAGTCACGGCTGCCATCGATCCCCTGATTGGCTGTCTGACGGTTTCAACACGGCTGCCAAACCCTTTAATACGGGGTGTCTCCTACTGTGTGTGTGTGTCACAATGAGTACTATCTGTGCCATATGTAGTCCATGTCTTTGCCACCAGAACTGATATCTGTCCAACTTCCTCAGGAGGCTGATAAGAGTACCTTACAGCTGCACTGATAAAAACACACACACACACACACACACACACACACACACACACACACACACACACACGCAGGTACCATTCTTTTCCCAGCCAGCAAGACAAAACCTGGAGATCTGTGTGTGCAAGTATGTGTGTGTGTTGAGAGTAACATTTAGTGACGTGTGCACACTGCAAGGTGAGAGTGTTACAAAGTGTTATACTGGCCCTCAGCCCTTCCTTTGCTGTCCTCTCACATTGATTGGACAGCAGGACGAGGAACACACATTGCTTCCAGCAACCCACTCCACTCCTGTCCTCCCTCTAAATGCCAAGACACAGTATGTGTGTGCATGTGTGTGTCAGTATTAATTTTGTCTGGGAAAATTCTTATAGATAATACTCATCAAAAATAACCATATGTATTGTATAACATGACCAAATGATGTGGGTTTTATTAGTCCTCTGTGGTTTTAATGATTTAAAAAGTTCAAAGATGCAAAAATGTGACTTGACTAGAAATGGGAGTTCTGTCATTACATCAATCTATTATGGTAAAAAGGGAAGTGTGGACAACATAACAACATTGTCTGAAAATCTGCATATTCCAGTGTTGTGTACATGGTGGTTTTAAAGGCTGTGAAGAAAAGAAACTAGGGTTAAAGCTAAAAATAAGCAGTGGGAAATGTTCACCCAGCAGGGCTACAACACAATAAGCACCTGTAACTGTGTTCATACGGGTTTGGGCCTTAGGATTTGGACCTCCGTTGACCTCTGGGTGCTCACTTTCAGCCAGACTGGAAGCAACGATTGCTTGAGCTCATATTCCTTGGCTCTTCTACAACAATGCAAAGCAATTTCTCAATACCCAATTACTCCCAGTATATGCTGCCATTACACAACAGATCCACCACTATGTTTAACAGCTGGCTGTTTTGTGCTCCTTTCACTAGGTTATACATCTTTGTGTTCGAATTTTGGATTCAAGTAGTTTCTAAATGTAAATGGCAGCCTTGCCACCAATACGACTTTTGTGACACTCACAACATATAATTTTCATTGAAACTGTGATTCAGAGGGTTTGATTCAATCTGTAGTGTTATTTAAGGCTGTAATTTTGGGATCTTTAGCAACTATTGCTTTGCTGTCTGTCTTTCCCTGATGGTGAGGTTTGATTTGTGATCATTGTTCCTTTTGCCAGTACAGATTGCCTGTGTCGGGAATGTATGTCATATTTTTTAAATCTGGTCCACATAAAATTATTATGCAGTTGTTGTTTTAAAAAAAAGGTAGTTCTACAATTTGAGCCCAGACAATTGCACCTTTTGAAACTGTAGGATGCTTCATGATGCTTTGAAATGTCATACAGTATCTAAACATGTTTCCTGCATCTCTTTCAAAGTTGACACATACAGTTAAATGACATGTGGCTTAATATGACTCTCCTGTGGAGCAGCTTTTATTATTTTTGATATTTGTTACTTCTGATTTATAGTTATGTTTCTGGTGGCTTTTCCAATTTTGGCATTTCTGTAAAAAAATTTACTTTGAGAACCCAAGGAAAGAAAACAATCTCTAATACAGATGTTGAAACAGGTAAATGGGTGAAAATGATAAAACCAACCAGTATTGTAGGTTTAAGACAGTAAGCAAGAATGAATGGGAAAAATGCGTGATTACTAAAGTTGGAGACTGAGCACTGATATATAGATGCGTGGACGAACGGACGGCCTGTAGAAAGTCACCAAGCACAAACCATCCACCTGTCCAGCCCGCAGCTACGATACTGTGACTACTCCACAAAGATTTCCATGCCAGACAACAAACATTCATTATGCTGGAGACAAACAATTCAAATTCTCCTCATCTAAATAGGCATTACAGCTTAGAGGAGTAAACAGGATTCACAGAGGAGCTTAAGTCTTTAGGATGCTGTTGTGCTTTTCTTGGCTTTGAGGATATTGAGGCACCTCTCTGTGCTAAAATCGCTCCCTGGGTCGTATGCATCTCACTGCATTAGAATAATCACCTGTTTTGTTTAACTAAATTATGGAAAACAGGACTGCATTATGACTGAGCAAACAACTATTTTTAATCCCAAATGTGTAACTCGATTAAACGCAATTTAATGGCATTCTTTCTGACAGTGTGGGCGCAGCTAAATCGATATGTACTTTACACAAAAGTTTGCTACTTAATAAAATTTGTGCATTTAATAAGCAAATTATTCTAATCATAAACCTCTTGCCAAAGCAATTAGTGATAAATTATAATCTTATGATAAATTATCTTGTGTTGACAGCCTGGGGGAACGCTGCAATCAAACATTAATTATTCATTGGGTAATTAAGTTCATAGGTGTTTCTCCCTCCCTTTTTCTCCCACTCTCTCCCTTCCTTTCTTTCTGGGTGGAGGTTGAGTGTCCGGAGTTTAGTCATCTAAACTTTTCATTAGTTCACTGTGTGCCAAACTCAAAACACCATCAAAATTGGTCTAACCAGTTCCTGTAAACCTGCCGATCTGTGTAACAGCACATTTCATGTGACCACCTCAGCTGACACAATGTTAAATAACTTGATCAAAAACAAGAAAACATTTAAATATTAAATAGATGCTTACAAGACAGCTTGCATCAACACTGAAAACTCACCACGGCCGTAGCTACCATTGCAGACACTGATGACATGTCTTCATAATTGTTTTTGGGAATTTGGGAATAATTTTAAATATCGATTAATCTCCCAAAAGTTTTCTTGACTGAATAAATGAATCGCTTGTCTATAAAATGTAAAAAAAAAAAAAAAAACAAGGTTTAAAATGCAGATCACAATTTCCCAGATCCCACAGTGACATCTTCAAATTGCTTGTCTTGTCTGACAATCTTTCCAAAATCCAAAAATATTATGTTTTAATTATATAAGACATAGAAAAGCAACAAATCCTCCCAAGAAGCTACAACTAGCAAATGTTTGGCATTTGTGCTTAAAAGATTGACAACTTATAGATTATCAAAATAATTTTAGCTCTAAATTGAATAAATATAAACAAATTTATTACGTTTTTTTGTGTGTCCAACCAAACGTTTTGCAGCGTGCAGTTGCGCTGGTTGAATTTGGAGTGTTTCCAAAATCCTGGCTATGGCCAAGCAACAAAATGTGAGTTGACACAATGTCACGCATAGCTTCATCATTTTGTGAAAATCTAACCCACATTTTGAAACATTAAAGTTCAAAGCATTTTCCAAAGATGCTTTATTACAATATTTCAGCCTGCGTCAGTGTCATATGTGAAAATATTAACATGGGACACATTCATCTGCTGAAAAGCTTGTTGTAAACTATCATCTTTTCTGAATCTTTTACTACCGACTATCAGCATCTAATTTAGGCAGTGAAGACTTAACAGAATCATACAGATTTTCCACAGCAGTATGCAAAACCTGCAGCAGCACTCGCAGGGGAAAAAAAAAAAAAACTCTCATGACTACATATAATTGACAATTCAAACCTGAGCTCTTCAACAGACAGGTACCGAATTGTGTTCTGAAAATAACCGGCCGGCCCAGATATGTCAGATGGGGTTGAAAGGACAAAGCATGTTTGCGGGAAAACAACGCCAGCATTCATCAAGTTCAATTACATCGAAGAGACATCAAACTTAGACAACAAGACAAGCGAAGCAGTTCTAGTTCTGGGATAGTTTTTTTTTTTTTTTGGTCTTATTAAAAGGTTTTTTTCCCCCTCACTGGAAGAGTCAGCCTATTACCAATAACAACGATTTGGATGAAGACATGAGGAAGATTAAAGAATCAAAGAAATAATGAGCTCTAACTGTCCATCCTTGTTTTTTGCTCATAGCTTTGCTCCAGACATCTATCAGATTCTGTGCCTCTGATTCTTTCTGTATGATGGAGTGGCATTCTGCTGCCATCTAAAGGTGTAAGACGACTTTACTCTGTTTAATGCTGTGTGTGACAGAACTATGAAACACTTTATTACAGGTTTATCCAATACGTCTCTCCTCAGGCCAAGCAAAATATAAATGATCAACTAATGGCTTCAAAGGGCCACATGTCACTGAGGATGTGTTGCTGATCGGCTGTGGGAGAGTGAAAGGTTGAGAAGGATGAATGTGAGGGATTTAATTAGACAAATAAAGCTGCGGTGTCCAACGTACAGGCAGGAGCACAAAGTGATGTCATTGTAATCCTTTGTAAGCTCTGGCCAGGTAAAACTGCTGGGCAAACATATGTTTGGTTTTCTATATACATGTTTATAAATACTTTGCGCATCATGTTGCAAGTTGCATATACCCACAAATGCATAAATTACACATGTAATGCACATAATAAGAGCCTAATCATCAGTGCTATCATTTTCTTAACACTGAATGAAAATTCTTTATATTTGGAGAAAATAAACTTTTTCTCTTTTTTGCCTGGTTAGTACTTTTCATTTGGGCTGGTGTGAAAGCTGTCAGTCGAACCCTGGTGTGGACCAAACAACCGAACCGAGACCGCTTGAAAAAGGTGGGTCTCTCATGGGACTGAGGATTTTATGATATGTGATTTTAGCATTGATCGTGAAATTTGTTCAGGAAGCAATCTTATAAGTGATCTGAATAAGTCATGTATATATTTATGTAAATCATTTGGTAACCATGGTAATACGCATGTCAACACAGGTATTTTCCCTGATTAATAGGTCAAAAGCTGTTAGAAATGCTGCGCTTGTATCCTACTCCATGCACTTTGTCAGTTCATTAAGTCCATTAAAAAGTGTGTGAGAGCGATCCCATAGTAATAAGTCCCCGATTCATTACTGTACTAGACCTGTCTCTACCTGTTAGTCATTATTCATAACATGTAAACAACAAAATGCGAGTTGTGTTTTTTGGCCGACATACTGCTGATGACGAAAGTCAACAAAGCAGACTGTTGCGACTCTACCGATGAATTCATTCATTTGGGTGATTGTTAACTGAACGTTTGTTACTGCATTCTCTTTTGTCCCACAATCCTTTTAACTGGAGCAACCGGCTTCCTCCGATCTCTACAAGCAGACACTGCACAGCAAAAGACACAAAAGACGCTTCCACAACGGAACCACAATTCTTCTCAGCTGGGCTCTTCTACAACAGACTGACCGCCAGCTAACAGCAGCACCAAAGCCACCTCTCTTTCCCTCCCACGGACCGGTAACGGAACAACTGGGTAGAGCATAGAGTAACAGTGTATACAGCTAAGCAAAGGTCTGTTTAACTTTTGTACATGTGACATTACTGATGTGTTTTCATTGAGGTTTTATTGTTGTGATGTGTTTTCATCTGTTAGGTTAGGGTCTTGCATGCAACTAACTATCCTCTTTTCTAACTTGGCACTGTTAGCTTACAGATCACGCACATATACTTCGATTTGGCCTTAAATCCAAACCACACGGCGGAGAGCAACTTTAAAGCTCCCGCTTCACGCGTTTCTTTGTTCCTGACCACGTGTGTTCATGCACGTGCACACGAGACATACGGAGGCAGAATAAAAAACACACACACACACACACATCACTTTTGGCGCGCACCCAGACCCAGCACACACACACACACACACACACAGATACACACACATTACTTTTGTTTTGTAGCTTAGTATTTTGAGTTAGACTTAACATTGTGTGTTTTTGCTTTGTTTATCTTTTAATAAATGCTTGTGTATAATTATGCTGGTTTCTTTAATGTTTCACAAGAGTGAGTAATTTGCCAACCTCTTCTATGTTGAACTCCAAATCCTTCAACCTACTAGCTATTAATGGTAATTTTGGTTATAGTTATTAATTTAGTTCCAAATTGATAGTTTAGTGTATTTTATGACTCATTTCTCTTCTTTAAGAGGAGTGGTGCCCCCGAGGACTTTATTCATTAAAGTTATTTATGATTATCTTTGATCATTCTGACAGCCATAGTTAATTGATCACACCTACACAAATGGGTGCACCCCTTTGACCATTGTAAATCCCAACAAGACACATACAGGGAGAGAGAAACAGAAAGAGGCGGGGCAGGGCAAGCCAGTGTGTGTGTGTGTGTGTGTGTGTGTGTGTGTGTGTGTGTGTGTGTGTGTGTGTGTGTGTGTGTGTGTGTAGAGAAAAGAAAAAGAGAACTGAAGGGAAAAGCAAGGCGAGATTAAAGTAGTTTGTGAGCAAACACAAAAATAAGGTGGAGAATTAAGTAGAATTAAAATGGTGAAATAAGAAATAACTTAATAGAAATAGGGTAATGTATTAATGTACTCTTTAAAATATTAGCGTATATATATAAAAAAATACACCCACATTCATCATATATATTATACCACAGTAACAATAAATACTTTTATCTGATCAAGGGGCAAGTGTCCACTAGGTATTTACGTGTTCACAGAGAATACTTCTGATTGGCTGAGGGTATGGTTTATTTTTAGATAACCGCACAGCTTTGTCGTTGTTGCTTCAGCTGTCTGGAAGACTACTCATCTGTTACTAGGAAACAACTTTTCTCACTTGTTGGAGTTGTAAAATAAAGTTTATACCAAAGTTGAAAGAGAGTGCTGCCAATATAAGGTTTTCATCTGAGAAGTGTCTTATATACTGTATGAATAGGCAATGCTTATGTTTCGATTGCTGTCAAATGGTATATATGGGGTAATTCACAGGGATCCTTGCAGTTATGCAAAAACATAAAAAGCCTATAATCAGAACACCTCAATAATAGTCAATTCAATAATCAGTGTTCCAAATTAGTGCTCAGTCTCGGGCTGGGTATCACTGAATTTTTTCAATATTAGTGGTGATACCCAACTAGATCACTTTATACATGTTTTTCTACAAAACAGTTTTCTTCTTTTAACAAAAGAGGCCAAACATCTCAAATATCTCAATGTTTTTGCAACACCAGCTACCAAACAAGAATTTTCACTGAATAAAAGAAAACTGGCCAAATGTTGATTTAAACCATTTACTCTGATAATACAATAAAACTACAAACACATTTTTGTCTGTACCAAAAAACTATTGAGGTTTGATATATTACTTTAGCCTGTATTAGGCTGCAAGTGACATAGCACCAACACTGAAACTAAAAAGAATCACAAATTTGAATTCCACTGTTTTGATTCTTTAGCAGTTGACCATGGTATCAACAGCATAATGCATTCTGACACGTCCCATTATAGAAAATAATACACTTGGCAGAGAATTCCATTATTTTCTTATATTGGGACACCTAATCATGCATTAGTACTCACATGCCAGCCTAAAACAAACAAAGGACAGCCAAATCTTTTCTGCTAATTAAAAGTTACACTTCAGAGAACATCTGCGCACAAACACACGCACACACATACACACACATCATGGTTTAATCAGTGCGGATGTACTGTGGAGGCCCTTTCCCCCTTCGGTGCCAGGCACTATTGTGGTGATGACTGCACTGGCATATTGATGTCAAGTCTTTATTGTGTGGGTTTAGGTGGAAAGGGAGTGTTGATTATCTTGTAACCTCTCCACCCCTCTCTCCACACCTCGCTCCCTCTTAGCTAACAACATCAATGTGTGTGTATGTGTACATGTTTGTGGGTTTAGTCTAATGAAAGATACAGGCCCACACCCTCCATGTTCACGCCAAAGCCTCAACCAGACATTCTCCTGGCTGCATCTATGTGCTGGGTGTCTCTTATCCCTCGCTTACATAAAAAAAAAAAGAACTTTGAAGGGTGTTTGTGTTGCTCCCCCATGTCTGACTGTCACTGAGCCGCTGCCTCTGTCCTTGTTCGAAAACCAGATATTAAAGTTACACAGCAGCAAAGATGCAGCGAGTGAAAAGAGGAAAGATGATAGAAGATCTATACACAACAGAAAAAAAAATAAAGAGGGAGAGTAAAAGAAATAGTTTCTGAAAGTCAGACATCCAAATAGGCAGACAGATCACAATGACAGAGGCATGGTTAGATCGGCAGACAGCTCCCAAAACCAGAAAGAGATGGTAATAGGAAAGGAGAGAATGAATGAGGAGAATGTAAAGTATGACAGGTATTTTGCTCTTCTATCAAAGTCTGTTAATGCCAGCACCCCACCTTTCTGCTGTAATGTGCGTTTGTACAGGTGGTGGACAAAATAATAAGAACACCCTATAATGTATTGCATGTCAAAAATATAATGCAAAGCTCGCTATATTAATTTTATGTTGAGGTGTGGATTCAACTCATTTTTTGAAGCTGTAGTTTGTGGTGTTTTCCTGGACTGCATTCTTCCTGCAGTTTTGACACCCCACCCTTTATGTGAACTTGTAAACTAAAGGGATACTGTACAGCAGTCCCTTCCCTCAAGTAGTAAACAGAAGCTGGGATCAGACTACATGATATCAGCACAATAATGGCCAGATCTAATACACATGTTGGGAATGAAGGATCATCATCAGGGACCATCTCGAAAAACGAAAATGTTGTGTAGTCCGATCCGAGATAAGGTGACATTTCACTTCACATTACATAAACTTTACTTAAAACAAATGTTACTTAATTTTATTTAATACAATCAACAACAAAAAGCTTTAGGCATTTGATTGGCCAGTAAACCAGTCCTCTAAGTTAGCATTTGACTCACTATAGAAAGCAATCTCCCACTATCCAAGGGGTTTAAGAATTCAATTATCACAGGGACTAGAATGCAGCTGCACATGTTGTCAAAAAATATTAATTTGTTTCATATTTGTAGTTTTTGTTCACTAATCCCTAACTGTAAAAAATGTAATTCTGTTTAGCCATAACACATTTTTGCCCTGAGTAGAGCCCATCAGGTAGACCATCCTCTCACACTATGTACAACTCCACATCCTTTGCTTTAATCAATGGACCCTTAACAGCAACCACCGCCCTTTCATCTATAACAAAGCATTTGATTGGTAGAAGCAGCACACAGCCTGAGAAAAGGGGCTGCCTGGGGCAAAGGCAAAACTCCATTTAGTCCACCAACTCACATGGAGCAAATTTATTTATGTGAATACAGTGTATGTTCAGAGCTGATATTTGGCATCTAAGCTTTGACCTCATCGCTCCCCTCCAGTTTACATCAAGCCCAATACAGCAGAAATTGAGGAGTGGCAATAATAAACATCCCTCCCTAAAGCACAGAGCTAAACTGTTAGGAATCTGCTGTGTATGGGCCAGCCGCCAGCAGATACCTGGTCTTTCCTCTGATAGACCACAAGGGGAATATACTGTAGTATGTAGCAGAACCTCAACACATGTCACCTATGCAGCAGATAATTATTTACATTAAAATCACAAACACTCATGGTTTCAAGCAGACATTCTCTTGTAATGAAATGTTAATGTAGCATTGATAAGCAGCAAATGGCCATCAGTACATTAATAGGAGCTTAAGGTTGCCAGTGAGTGCGGCTGAGTGTAGCTGCAGCATAAACTGCAGAACAAGAGCGTTGTAGCTAGGAGGGAGTTATGATGTGAATAATTGTTGTACTCAGCTGAATATGAATTGTGTAATGAAAATGTGACTTAAGGTGAAACAATTAGACAATGCATGGTCTGTGTGCAAAACAACAGACATATTCATATCCATAAAGCCAATACAATATTACCATACCATTATCATATTAAAGCTAGGGTAGGTAATGTTTATTTCAGAAGCATTTTTTATTATTATTATTATTTGTTGAAATACTCTTTACATTCCGACAGCAATTAATAAATCAAATGCTCTGAAAAAGAGATGAAAGATGGCTGGCCTGTCATAAGCCCATCTGGCTGAATGAAATGATTGGCTGGGCTACCTGCCTGGCTACCTGCTCGTGCACTCATTGCGCATGAAAGTGTGTTTTGGGGGAGTGGCTTTGGGAGGGGGCCATATGGGGAGGGATGGGATCTTTTCAAAGTCTAGTTTCTCCTACTTTACCTACCCTAGCTTTAACCAGAGTTTCCACTGAACCAATAGCCAAAACACCAACAACATGCTGTGCCGAACTCCCTCAAACAGTCAACCATAAGCATTCATATTTCGCCACTAAATAAATTAACATCTTAAAATCATTATTATGAACCTGCCAAACAACAACAACAACCAAAAAAACAGCTCAGCAGAGGAAAAAAAGCTCTTCCAATAAATTAACTCACAATTAATACCACAAACCAACCAAATAACGGTACGAAACACACTGTAGCAATGTGACAGCAGAACAGAAATAGCATATAGTAGGCAGCATCACATCTTGTAAACATTTCCAAACACCAACTGAACAAAACCAAGACATGTACACACTTGCTAGTAAAAGCAGCCCTTACCTTTTTCAAGTGAAGATTTGGGAATAAAGCCTTTGGGAAGATTCACGAGTTGCTGTAATATTCTACATCCATGGTAATACCGACCAACAGCAGAGCGGGAAACTCCCGCTTGTAGTTCATGTTTGAGGCAGGTGAGGCAGGTGCAAAGATGGTTAACGTTACTCCTCCACCTCCACAAACCCCTCCTGAAGCGAAGCGACGGCCTTTTCACAGGCTAGCTAGCTTATGAAACACTAAGTAAACAACAGCATTGATAGCACCAAGAGTTTTCAATAGAGTTAGCCAAAACAAAAACAGCCCAACATGTCCAGAGCCCCTCCGAGCTAAGTGGCTTTTTTTTTTTTTTTTTTTACTTAATTGGATAATAGCCAGCCTCGTTCCAAGGGTGCGCTTCATGTATGTTACAGCCAGTAACATCTGTCATGTGACTGTAGCAACGCACTGGCGGTGTCAAGATGTTTTTTTTGTTTTTTTTTAAAGTCGCGTAAAAACTACTTATGACTAAGAATCTTATTTAACTACTGTTGCTAACAAGCTAATTAAAAAACACTTTTGCCACACTCAGATGTTTTATGGGTTTTGTTTTTGCTTTGTTTTTATTTTTTGGATGGTGCTCTGTTGTTAATACTGTACGTCATTGTAAGTTTTAGTGAGATATTGTTCTATATGTTATATGCTGTCCCCTTTTTATGCGTTGGTGAGCTAAAGACAATTTCCCACCCTGGTGGACAATAACATTTTATTCTACAGAGAGGACAGAGAGTTAAAATTAGCATGTTTTAGAGCAAAAAACAGAAATAAAGTGGTATTAAAAGTTAGAACTACTACTAGTTTAGTTTTACTGCTAATGTTTTCATCAATGTCATTTACAATACACTGCAATACTTGCAAACTCGCAAACACAGGGCATTAGCCAGGATTTTAGAAATACTTAGGTCATGAGTCCTAATTCCCCCATCAGAGCCCTTTCCACTGAAGAAATGTTTGACTAACCCCCAAATAACTGAAAAATGTTTTTAAGTATTTCAAATGATGCCATAATTAGCCATATATTACCCCCAGACCCTCAACCTAACACACTTGAATACTGCAAATATACTCATATACACCTAAAATCTACAGAGTTAAACTAATGAGAAAATGTGTAATTACATTTAATTTCACTAATTCCACATTTGAATTACGGCGTGAGATGTGCACCTGCATGTGTGTAGTAGTAACAGCAGCACTCTTTATTTGTCTCACTTGCACTTCTTTGTGTCTGCAGCTCTCCATCTCAGTTCCGGGGCGCTATACAGCTGCAGTAATTGCCACCGGAGCGATTGCTCCTCATTAGATGCTATGGAAGCTGTAATTGGCCATCCCAGGGACAGCGATCAATGCCACAGTTATTACCAGGATTTCAGGCACCTAGGCCCCAGACGGCAGGCCCAGCCAAGGCCAAAGGGGAACTGGGGGGGGGAATGAGGCTCCACAGCTTGTTACGGCTGTACAGAGACTGGACAACTGCTTGTCTAGGACAGCTCGCCCTCCAACATGTATCTGCTCTCTCCATCCAGCTCATTGACACTTTCCTACACAGAATCTGTCTTTCGGCCTCATCCCATCTCTCACCCTGCCTCATTATTGGTACTCCTTTTCTGCCGTTTCTCGTGCTGCCACACAAGCTCTGTCAAAGGGTCACATTGTGTCCAATCTACAGTAGGAATCCCAGTATTACAACTATTACTATGAGTGTATTTTGCTTCATTTTAGCAGTAAATGTATTAAATTGTTGCATGTTTAACTTTCAAAACATCATTGTATTGTACAGCTGTTAAAGCAATTATAATGTCAAGGGAATGAATGTGATGAAATGTGGTCAGGTGCTGATGACTGCCAGTAGATTTGGAAAGCACATCGGTTAGGATGTGTTGGGTCACCAAAGTGTTCTGCTCTCTGACCAACTTTCATCAGTTTCAAGTTCCAGTGTTTTCATCTAGTTGAGGCACAAATGAGCCCACATGTGACAGTCAGAAGAACTGATATAAGCTGAGGAAAAACTGCATCCCATGCAATAAGAAGCAGTAGACCATGAATCCCACTTTTGATGCTGTCAAACTGAAAAAATAAAGGAAAAAAATGATGAAACAATTAAATAAACTACCTTATCTTACTTACCTGTATCAGTGACAACAGTAAGTCTGAATCTCAATCTCTTTGTGTCATACCAAGGTCTTTTTGGGTCTGCACATATCAATGACTGAGCAATGAACGAGCAAGTGAAGCATCCATGTTTTCATTCACATAGTTCTACATTATGTATTGGAGACAATAATACACATTTAGAAGCAAAAGTGTGTCTTTTTAGCAACCTCTAAACCTCAGTAATTCAATTGAGACATGCTGTAGACAAGGAGACCCAGTAGAAGAAGAGAAAAGATGGCTGCCCTTTAGGACTCACAGTGAATCTGTTATCGTTACGGATCATTACAGGTTATGAATTAAGTTGATTATGCAAATGAAAGTTGAAGGCAACCTCAACTCAGGCTTTCAAAAGTATTATTCATGATGCCCTTGATAATCTTTTATAGAAAGGTGAAACTTTCTCAGACTCAAACACCCTGTTATTGCTCCCTTTTTACCCATTACCAGAAATACATAAAAGCCTCAGACATCCTCCAGGCAGACACATTGTTGCCAGTACTGGCTCTCTTACCTCTTTCACCTGTCTGCTTTTGTGGATTAATTTATCTCACCATTAGCCAAAAATCTTCCCTCCTCCATAAAGGAGACTTGGTAAATACAGTAAATCGGAAAGCATACTTTTTTTCTCTAATGTAGAAAAGCTTTATCAAGTGAAAGTTATTTATACATCTATACCACATGATGGAGGTATTGAGTCACCTTGAGCCTTGACAATGTCCTTTTAAAACTCAGTTCCTTATAGTTCCTTTCAAAACTTATATATTAAATGCAACTATTTGAATGTCCCCAGCTTTTCTTTTATGTTAAAAACCATGCCCGTGGGTAATGTCTTTTCATGTTCATTTTTTAAATTGTATCAGCTTGTTTGCTTAATCCAAGGAAGTAGAAGTGGATGAGGTTGGAGGGAAGGATTACAGTTTGCCCATGTGGAAAAGAAAAATAAAGAAAAAACATTACGACAGGCAGACATCATAGGCTCATCAAAATGGCTGTTGTAAAGTCAGATAAAGACACATTTTCAATCCAGGCTGTATAACCTCCCATAGCTAGTTTTATGTGCAGTAAAGGCTGGGTTATTTGTTGTCTATAAAAAACGACCTCTTTTAATTTGGCACTGCATGACTCAACACAGTCCGGAATGATGAGTCTGGTTTGCAAGGAGTAAGGCTAACATTTTAACACTTATATCATCCTGGAATATTAATCCAATGATTTAGATAAAAGACATTTACAAAGCATTATGAGATTAACTGTCAGTTAATCTCTTGGCTCTCAAACCTTTAACACAAAGATTCTAACTAATATAATGTATTTTTCTCACCTGAGGCAATATTATTCCTGCAGCTCTCTCCTCTCTTGGCTGCAGTTCTTCATTTTCCTGTTGAAATAAATCAATGCTTTATCGGTATAATACATCAACAATTAATGATGATTTCATATTAGCTAATATGAAATAAGATACTTGGTAAATTGGTACAGGTATTTTCATTACCACTATAACAGTTTCAAGTGAGCCTTAAGTTTTTATTCTCATTTCAGGTTTTCCTTCATAAACTGAAAATCTGGCACGTTGTTTATCGGATCCAGAATTTCTCATGTGAGCACACATGAACTACTCCTCAGCTCAGGAAAGAGATCTTGAGAGCTTATTGAATTCTTAGAGACATACAAACCTTTACCATTACACTAATAGCACACAGTTATTTTATTGTTATCATCAATGTGCATAAAAGCTGTAATCACTGTTGATAGAACAGCGGTTTCTGTTATCTATTGAAGAAATCGAAGGTTAAATTTGATCTAATCATATATGCAATAATGCACTTTGTCTGTACAAGGTATGAACAAGGATTAATGCAGGGAAGTGTATTTGTTGTGTCACACTGCCCTCTTTAGGATATATGTATGATGTAAGTGATAGCAGCAGCTGGCAGGTGGAAAATCTATAGATCTATATATACATATATAGCTACCTGTTGTTAAATATTTCACGATACATTTTTCTTCTCCTTGCATTTTTGAACAGCTGTAATCCATGTTATGTCCAGAAGAAGATCTACACAAAATCGTGCACGACTCAAATGTAAATGCAATGTACATATCGGGTTGGTTTGTCAAGATGGAGGCATCTTCATGTTGTTTCTCATCTGTAAAAACGACCCCTTTTTTGTTGTTTGTGTTTTAGATACTTTTGTATTCATATTTTCTTCATAAATACCACGTTTCCCTTCCCTACTGTATGGCATAGATCAAAGGCCTAACACAACACACTATGCTGACTTCAATCCTATGCTGGTGACCACAAAGTCATCATCAGTAATACACCAGAACTTGACAGTTCCAACATTTAAAGTTACTCAGTAGATCGAGTACGTAAAGAAAGAATGTCTGTCAATGACAGTTAAACTCTTGGGATGAAAATGGTTTGGAGAATTGAGGGATAAACTTCTGTGTTCAGATTCCTGATGGATGTATATAATTAATTGATGGAAACTGTGTAACTGTATCGACCAGGTGTCACCCCATAATTAGAAAGCTTATTTTAAGAAGGAATTGAAATTGAAGTTTAAATGAAGCCATTTTTATTAATGAGGCCCTCAGGCTGTTAGACTTTGCAGCTCTAAATGGAGAATACAGATACATCAGAATTATCCATCCATCCATCTAGTACCTATTTCTTCTCATCCCTATTCAGGGTCGCGCGCATGTTCCAGATTGTGAAATATATCTAAAACACATGTATTGTGACCAATAAGCTGGAATGCGACCAATTTATAGATTTTCTAACAGACCAATGTTGACCTTTTATTAAATACCAGATACTGGCCAGTGATTGTCATCCACCAGGAAACCTGTCAGGAATGTTTCTAAAAATCTGACTTTTTTCTCTTTCCTCATTGCATTTACACATTTCATTGCTCAATCATTTTTTATTTTAGACAGGATGTTACAGGTAAATGAAAGTTAAAGATTGTTTTTACCATACATTTACCATATTTTCCATGCAGTATTGTTTGACAGTTCTCCATCATATGTTGAGGTGTTGTCTAACAACTAGTACTGTAAATGTGGATATCATGGAACATGAACGCCGCTACTCAGGGGCATATTCTTGGTGTGATACTGTGAAATCCTCTGCTGTGTCCCAATGCAAGACTCCATTCTTCCACACGATGCCAGTGTTGCGCTACTGAATGCTGCACTCTGTTCAGTCTGCCTTCTCTCCTCAGCTCAGCCTCCAACAACCAACACAAGTAAGACAAGTACCTCTGAATTAGAAATTAGTAATAGTAAGTAGTATTAGCTAAAGAGAACAGTTTATCTAGCTTTTCACAGATAAAGCTATCATTTTCTCAAATGGAAAGTCCATCACTGAAAATGGATATGAATGACTTTCTATCCACCTTTGTGAATAAGCCACATGTGTAAGCTTCTGTGTCCATTTCCACGGTGCTGATGTATGTGACTGCGTTCACATTTTGGATGAGAGTCTGGCAACTCCTCCATCTTAAGGCTTTAGTCAGTCCATCTCCCCCCATTCTGATGCATTATTGGTCCACTCTGTAGGGCCCAGGAAGCATTGGGAGATAAGGAAAAAGGCCAGGCTCTGTGATCCCTCAGATAGTACCTAATCACATTCATTACATCAATTAGGGCAGGCCAACACAACACTGGGCTGGGAGTCAGACCTCCATCTCCTGCTGATCGATGCGCAACACAGAGCACATCCTCTAGTCTTCAACCTCCACCCTGTAGACCACCACACTGTACTTACCCTCACCTGCCAAACTGGTCTCCAATGGTATGGAGTTTATAACAAATTGTTGTTTGGAGGATTCAATCTAAATAAGTTTTTGAAAGCTGGTACCAATATTTCTTGGATTGAGGATGCCAACTGCCAAATTATAAATCTACTTTGGGCTATTTTTCTGATTGAAACAAGTGTGTGGTGATTTGCAGGTTGACAGATCAGTCTAAAATCAGACTAAATGTATCAGTATTTTAGACATCTGGTCATATATTATTGTCTTTTCAATTACTTTTCAATTACTATATTTCAGTGAAAAGCATGTTAAAATATAGTCATTGAAACAGCATTTATGTGCAATATAGATGTCTAAAAAACTGTCACATTTCATAACCTTGATGTAAAGTAAAGGCCTCCCATAGACAGGCAATATAGAATTGATCAATAATACATTACAAATGTAATAAAAGCAAGCTGGATCATATCTCTAAAATCACATACAGTACATAAACACAATCCCAGTATACTGGCAAACCGATCTATTCAACACTAGACCTTTGGTACATTTTAAGTAGTAAGGATATTAAGTGGTTTAAAGCAGGAGTTGAATGCACATCCTAAAATCCCCTGTGTGTAACTCAATCCATATGATGATTACCAAAGTCGAATCTTTAAGAAGTCAAAATTTAGTATCACATTAAAAGTCCAGACAGCAGTTAAGCCTGCACAATGGTTCTTGAATGATAAATATAAAATCATAATCTGAGCTGGTTGGTCGTTAGATGTAATTTCAACAGAATCTTCGGTACTATGACAAACCACAGAGCTGCATTTTCTTTCTGCTGATAGATAACAGAAGCATGGAGAACTCTAATCACAGGTAAAAAATAAAGAGAAAAAGGACAATTTCTGTGAGCTTTACTGGTTCAATAATCTCCACAGTCGAATCCTCTTTAGGAGAACCAACCTGAAACCAAATCCTGAAAATACGTTCATTTAGTCTTGTGCTTTAAACTAATGTTCCCTCTGCTGAGTCCAGTTTAAATGAGTTAATAAGTTAATTTTTAAACATCAATACCACTATAAAATGCTGATAGTGAAACAGCTGAGACCAGGGTCAATATGGTCAATAATATTATATGTCAGGTTCAGTGCAAAGGCACACACGCTGGTGCAGACACCTCGTTCAGACAGGGAGGGTCACACAGAGTTTGAGCTGATGACACACATGTAAGATGTCACAAGGTTGAAACCACATCGCTAGCATGTACTTTACTTCCTGCAGGTGTTGCGTGTGGATGAGGAGCATGTGACACGCTCAGGTGTGGTTTTCATTTGTGGAATGCTGCCTCAAGCATTCACAGCATCGATCAGATGTCTGAGCGGGATTGCCAGCGTGATGGACAGGTATGCCTCAAAAATGTTCATCTATTTTGAAAACTAAATGACTCGTGACCATCAGGTGCACTGTACAGCACGTTTGTGTGCACATGTGCGTCATCAGTGACCTCCTGACTGAGTTGGTTTCCTCCTGAAACCTTTTGCCATCTTCCCCCGGCGACAGAAAACCTGGTGACACCAGGATGAGCGACAGGCGAAGAAGAGGAGAAATGGCGCCGAAAACTGGAGGGAGATAAAATGGGTAGATAAGGTTGGGGCATCTGAGAAAAAAATGGGAAAGTGGATAGATTGCGACAGAAGAGAGAGAGAAAGAAGAAGGGGGGGAGGTGAGAAGAGTGATGCTATTGATACACTGAAGCTGCAGAAAGAGGAGAGGAAGGTGCACTCCATTTTTTCCCCCTCAAAGTGCTATCAGAAGACATACATTACAATGACAGCACTGTGACCACGCCAACCACATAAAAACACACCGCCTTTATTTCATCTCCCACAGATAGTTATTAATAAAAACCAGGACAAGGACACACACACACACACACACACACACACACTCCCAGAGACAGAGAGGAGAAATAGATGAGAAAGAGCAATGGAGAGTTGAAAAGGAGAGACGAAGGAGGAAGAGCATGTTGTGAGGAGGCTTGTCCGCATGACAACGTGAAGTCGAGAGCAATGGGACTCACACCTCGATTTGTCAGTGTGCTGAAATTAGCTACTGGCCACAATCCCATACTCCACACTCTCTCCTGACGTGACAGCTAAAGTATCTCTTTTTCCCCTCTCTTCCCTCCTCTTCCCTTCCAAGTATTCACGTATGCCCTTATTTCTCTTCTTACTTCCCTCACAGACCCTCTCTGCCTTTCTCTCTCTGAGTCTCGGTGTTATCAGTATCTGACACACAGTGAATCAGGGAGTATCTGGCGGCCCGCTATCAGACCTCTCTTCATCTCCCACTGCCCCTCTGTGCTCAGGCCTATCAATCAGAGAGCCACTGCCAGGACAGATGCCACCGACGCAACCGCGACCACTGACACAACTCACATCTACCACAACGTAGCAATGGAACACAACTAATACATTTAACAGCAGTCATTCAGTCACTGCAACAGAGTATAGTTGAGACAAAAGTTTAGCATAATATGATGTCTAATGTAGTGGAATTTGGAAGATTATGATTTTTGATTATGAAGTTAGGTTGGACTGATATTTAATCAAATATTGGCTAGTAAAGTCATCTACTTCACATGCGATGGATGTTTCATGATTTTCCACAAAACCAGCTCCATTGGTGTAACTATGTGAAAACATTAGTGACACCTACCTGATATTTCTGTAATAAGCTGCTAGCCTACATGAGAGAATTTAATGAGTCTGAGTTTCAGTGGAGGCTATGTCCTACATCCCTCTCTACATGCTACCTACTGCACTTTCTCCCATTATATTTGAGTGTCCAAATTCCATGTGTAAAATGCTTGCAACTGTACTGCAGGGGCGGCCTATTAAGTTGTATATCATATAACCCAACGTTCCTGGTTCAGTTTCGGCAAGGTACCTTTGTTGCATGCCATAACCCCCCCTCTCTCCCCAAAATTACAACTATGGAATGAAAAGTGTAGTCTCTACAGAGTGCACAAAAACTTGTTTTTTTGTTTGGCCAGAATTGAACAGGTACACAGTATGTATCATAAGCACTAAGCCACCAAGACATTCCACAGCACACAGAAACTTTTAGCTAAAAATCCCACAACGCAATGTCAATTTCAAGTCCATTTTGTTTGTAAACCCCCTCAGAGGGATTTACAAACTGGATAACATATGACCCCCTTCTATTCTTAGACCTTAGAAAATGCTTTGCCTTTCATACATGTCAAAATTCCAGTTATGCAACATTACACATGTCACCTGTCACTGATACATTAGAACTGGTGAATTTTCTATTAACAAAAAGGATTTCAAAACCTTATCTGTCTGTAAAACACACACACACACACACACACATACATACATATGTTACATATCATTTGTCTAATTTAACAATCTGCTTTATAAAAAAATCTCCATCCTTGTTTAAATGTTGTCATGGACATTCCTTTATTGATCTTTTAACGATATAGACAAAATGGGAATGAAGGCAATAGTGAATGAATGAGTTTTGACACAGCATCAGTGTCCTCAAGATTAGATTGTGAATAGTTTTCCATAAGCCCCTCCCCCATGACAGGAATAATATTTAGTGGCAACAGTATCCACTTGTAATCTTTTTATTTATTTGGCATAAAAATGGCAAAATAAAGATACTGGCTGTGATTCCAGAGTGAATATTGGTGTTCAGCAGCTTCAATTTAAACTGAATGGAGCGTGCTACTTCAGTCACATGATAAACTCTACTGGCTGCAACATATCAAACGCACCCCCAGTGCACTAAGGGCTACTTAAACTGTGTTTGCCCTGCCCACTGTTTGCTCGCCCTGGCTGCCATCAAGCCAACCTGTCAATTAACCCAGCTAAGCTTAAGGCTAACTGTTTTTTTCAAGGGAAAAACTTCATACTAGAGATACTAATGTTCATGAGGCATTTAAGCTAGCTAGCTAGCTAGCCAGCCAGCCAGCCAGCCAGCCAGTGAGTGCCAGCCAGTCAGCCAGCCAGTCACCAACAGTCTCACATGTTGCCTCAGGACTTCTTTGAGGAGGAAGTTTGTGCTGGCTCTTCATCATATCAGAGTTTCCTTTCCTATTGTTGGCTGTTTGGATCCCAAAAAGCTCTGCAGAGATGCCAGAGATGAATGCTTCACTTCAGCTAGGTAGGAGCTGCTTTTGCTAGCATTTATGTTGGGAGTTCATGAGTTGCTGTTTGTGTGCTTGTCTTCTGATGCTGCTGTCTGTTTTGTCTCAGAGATGGTTGTTTATGTCTTGGTGTTTGCTGGCTGCTGCTTTCGTCTTGCTATGTGCAGTATTTGCATTACCATTTACTGTGGATTAATTTCTTGTACTGACTGAACTTATTTTTCTTTTGGTTGTTGTTTCTTGTGTGCATTATGAGGCCTTCAAGCCATTGAATTTACATGGTGGTGAAATATGAATCATCATCATGTTTGAGTATTACTAGTGTAATGAGCTGAAGTGATTGTGCAGCAGTTTGTTTGTTTTGTTGTGGGTTGTTGCATGCCGGCTGTAAGGATGCTTATGACTGTTTTCTTGCACAGTGCCCATCAATACAATTATTCTACTGCAATATGCACTTCATAGGAAACTCAACATGGCTTTTGTCACACAACATAGGTTGTCGCATTCACATTTTTTCTACACACTTCATATTAAGCAAAGCATTAGAGCTCCTACTCTATGGTTTACACTACTGCAACACTCAGTTGCACTCATTGCCAACCATAAGCTCATATCCATGTGCTAATGGTGATCTGACATGTTGGCCTCAAATGCTCACTTCAAACTTGAGGCCCATGTGTGGCTGAGATGCCAGGGGATCACTGCTTCACTTCAGTAAGGTAAGTGCTGATTTCTAATATGTGTTGCTGCCTTGGTCCTGCTCAGTCGCTGTTTGTGTGCTTGGCAAAAGCTATGAAGATTCTGACGCTGCTGTTTTTATTTTTGGGATCTGCTAGCTGCTCATTTCTGCTTGTATACGGTTGTTGTTAATTGTGATGAGAATAATAATGTATGGCACTTGAGACTGTTTTTCTTTTGGTTGTTGTTTCTTGTGTGCATTATGAGGCCTTCAAGCCATTGAATTTACATGGTGGTGAAATATGAATCATCATCATGTTTGAGTATTACTAGTGTAATGAGCTGAAGTGATTGTGCAGCAGTTTGTTTTGTTGTGGGTTGTTGCATGCCGGCTTTAAGGATGCTTATGACTGTTTTCTTGCACAGTGCCCATCAATACAATTATTCTACTGCAATATGCACTTCATAGGAAACTCAACATGGAGACTGTTTTTCTTTTGGTTGTTGTTTACGTACATTATGATACTTTCATATTTTTGGTTCACCTGGTGTTGATATCTGAATTATCATGTTTGAGTGGTACGGGCTGAATGGCTTTTGCAGCAGATTGATGCTGTTGTTTTGGGGGTTGCCTGTTAGCACTGCAAACTCAAACACTTGCGGCCACCACTGCTGCTGCTCATGCAGCTTTGCATGTTTCAGGACAGCTTTGTGTTAGAAAAATCAGGTTTTTGCCGTGTTCCCTGCTGCTTCTCTCGCAGCTTTATTAGTTGGCCCGACTGTTAGTCATTTTGGGTTTAAACTACCTCCTCAAATTGAAAGCGGGGTATACTGTATGTGGTGTTACAGTTAGGGCTGAACAATTACCTCTAGCTGGTGAGTCTTCTGATTGGTTAAACAGACTAACTGATGAAATGATTTTCAGATGTGGAATTATCAGCTAGCTAGGTGGATGTCCAGAGTCAATGACTTTACAAACAGTAAAGATTTAAGCATACCATGTCATCATTTTATGCTTGACAACTATGTAACTGTTATCAGTTAATAAAACACATTTTGAATGCCATTATGATTCCTTCTGAGAAGTATTTTGTAAAAACAAGTATAACTTTAATGTAAACTCTTACTAAATGTGAGCTAAATCTGCATATTTTTCAATAGATAAACTAAGTTTAGTTTGAAGCTGACTTTTCTTTGGCTGAGTGATTTGATAAAGAAAGCCCTGGGAGGACTGGTGTCGTCCTCACCAGGCAAAGAGCAACAGCAATATCATTTATCCTTTTTATATTGTTATTCTAGGTAAATGTCTGATGGCCTTCTATGTACAACACTTACTGTATACAGACCTGGAGTGTAATTTAAGGGAAATTTATATAATTTAGGTTGTAATTGTAAATGGTTAAAAATAATCACAATTAGATGTTTTTTCCAGTTGTTTAGCTCGGCTTGACACCACTCTCTTCCTTGTTGCTTTTATTAAGGACTTTTATGCATATTGTTACTTTTTTGGTCTGTTCAGTCTTTGTGTGATTAATAATCTTAGCATGCTATGATGCTGCAGAGGCTTCTGGCAGAGAGGCTTCTGGCAGTTTTATTGCTGATTATTCCTGCCGTTGTGCTGCTGCCACCTACTTATAGGCATTTTTATACATTGTTATTACTTTACTTCCTTGTGGTGGCTGTGCTCATTTTTGTTTGGGTTGTTGCAAGTGCAATATGATGCTTTTTTTGATACTGATTTACATAGTGGTCAGAGTGGTATAAATACTTATGTTTGAGTGTTACAAATGGTATTGGCTGACTTGTTTTGCTGCAGGTTGTTGTTGTTGTTTGCAAACTCTTGTTGCAATCACTTACTGCTGCTGCTGTTCATATTGCATTTCATAAGCTACACCCCCACCCCAACATCCACCTGTAGGCTCTGAATCTGAGTTATTTTGCGGTAGTAGTAGTAGTAGTAGTAGTAGTAGTAGTATAAGTATATAATCATCATTCTGCTGTGCAGAGCTTGGTGCATCCTTCTGTAGTAGTAGCCAAATATCCCCTCTGTTCATCTGTTCAAATAACAAATCTGTTCCACATGCGTTCACTAAATTGATATCAATAGGCATTAGGAAGCCAAATCATTTTTTTCCCAACTTTAGCACTCCATAAATTGAGGGCATCGATATATGTAGATGGTTATGGTTATGATTGTCACTGTAGAGGTTTAGACCTGCCAATCCTAACGATGGAAGGGAGAGTTGTATTCAACGTGTTGCTTTAGTTATGGCAAAAAACACTCTATATATCTTTGGCTTTGACAGTAAAAGACCAAGTCTGTGTAGCACCAGCGCCAATCATCAGCAACTACTCTGCAGCATGTGCATATCCACATTTCTCTGGGCCTTTCAAACTAATGATATAGTATTCAATCTCAGCTATCTTCAACTATTTATCAGGTAATTGCACTGATGTCTGTGCTGATTGTATTGCGCTTCAGGCTTGATTAGGACTATATCTACATTTCTAAAAGCATTCTAGATTAAAAGGTGTGATCTGTTTTGGTTTTTTTGTTTTTTTCAAAATATTTTTTTTCTGTGTCCAGAAACTCTCTTCTGAGTAACAGCAACCTCCTCACCAACCCTGAACAAGTGGAACAAATATATTTTATTACATAGCCTCGCCATGTACCACGGGCCTGTCCAGATTCTGTTATCGATTTGTAAACAGACTTCTGGTTTGTAGAAGCATAGATCACTCAAACTGCAATATCTGCATTACTGTTGGCCTTCAAAAAGCTCATGGTGGTCAGACCCTTGAATCTTGAATTAAGTTAAATCTAATGCACAAACATGTGACGAAAGGAGGGATAAAAGTATGTTTGAGACTCTCATCTATTATTGAAGAGGCCACTAGATCAAGATCACATCAGGCCGGGGACAGTAGATAGTGTTTCATGGTGGCTTTGTCTTTAAATATTCTCCTAGATTGAAAGCTTCAAAGTAAACTTCAATTACTGCAGTGATTAGATCTGGCCTGCTCCATTAGAGGACATTCTAGCTTGGGGGGGACAGACAGAGAGAGCAGGGCGAGGACTCTCAGACCCCCAGCCAAGGAATTACTAACTATTGATCTTGCTGCCACAAGCCATCTGACAATGACATTATAGTTGTGTAGCTTCAGAAGGAGCAGTACAGTTCAGCACAGTGGCTGACGTAGTCCCTGCAAAGCACTTAGACATGGGGATGAAATCCTGTTTCATTTGGGATGGGATAGAGAGCAAAGGATTTCTGCTGGCTGTGGGTTAAAGTTCCACTTTGATTCAGTTTTTATCATTTTGTTTTGAAATACACTGTGGCTCAGTGTAAGAATAATAGTTTTCAATGTTTTTTTTTTTTTACTTCCATATCAGTCGCTGAAGAAACATTGTGTTCATGTGTGTGTTTGTTTTGCTGGACAAGTCATAAACAGATGCTTTGCAGCTTAACAAGCTAATAATGTAACACATTCAACTGACATGTTCTTATGGTTAGAGCTAAGCACATTTTGACTTCTTCATCAAGTGTTGTTCATGTGAAACTGTGCTCTTTTCATATATTCTATCTAGACCATACAAACTCCTCAAGTTCACATTATCTGAGAGTTTATCAGGCTTGTGTTAAATGCTGCAGAAAGGCCTGATGGGACGACTATGACATGTTTGTTGGGTGAATGAGTGACTCTAAATTGCCTATAGGTGTGAATGTTTGTTCCTGTGTGTTGGTCTACTGGATACATTGGTGACCAGTGTGGGGTGTAACCCACTTCCCACCCATTGCATGCTGGGATAGGCTCCAGATGCCTGCGACCCTGAACGGGATAACAGGTTTAGAAATTGGATGGAAGGATGAAAAGGATAGACATTAGAAGGTCATGAGTGCAAGTTGATCTAGGTGTGACTACAGTAACTCCAGTGATGTGTTGACTGTAGTTTATTTAAAATGGCTTGAACCTGTCAAATGAATAAATAAATGAAAAATGAAATCAAATTGGCTTTCTCCCAAAACACCACACATCTGACCATGTATATACCCTTCACATTTTAATCAACAAACATGTACACCAAACAAAAAATGGTTAAGATATTCACTTGTTTTATTGACTTCAAGAAAGCCCTAGACTCTAAGGGCTCTCTTACAAACTTAAACATACATATTACAAACTTATACTGAACCTCACCTGGTTCAGAGATAGGCTGGAGTTTTGGGCTCTGTAGACCTTGAAAACAGTAGATTGAGTAGAAATGAAAATGTATGACCTTGATAATGATGATAATGATCCTGATGGTTTTCTTCATCACAATGCCAATACTGTTAATAATGACAGTGATGATGATGGATATGATGATGATGATAATGATGGTGCTCCCACTGATGGTGCTGGCGTTGATGCTGCTGATGATTGTGGAAATGAGCATGTTGATAAGGCAGAAACATTTTCTTTGAGCATGCATGGCTCCTGATAACAGTACAGTAAGTCTACACTGATTAGTCCCACTGACCATCTTATCTACTACATCTCACTGTCAGACATCCACTTCCCTTTCCTCTTTGTTTGCAGGCTCCCGAAAACCATTATAACAACCTGATCAACGCTGTGCGCACATCCATAATCATGAAACAAACATAAGAGGCTAAATTACAGAAACACAATGAACAGAGGAGGGTGCATTTGATTTCAAATAAAAAGAGGGGTGCATGATAGAGTGAGAGAAAAAAGGGGAAAGTGAAGAAGAATATGGTTACTCAAGTAGGAGAGGGGAAGATGGAGACAGAGAGGGGAAAGAAAGAGAGAGCGAAAAGGCAGGGGGAAGATAGATCATGGTCCTGAGCGATTGTGACAAGCATAGACCCTATCAGCCGCTGTTTGTTTGCACACTCCCCTCTCTGCATTAAAGGAGCCGTCCAGGCCGCCGGCAGGCCGCGAGCGCTCCATCTCATCACTTGACACGCCAACAGATGTTATGGGCTGATAAGAGCCCCGCGGCCCCCTTCCCTTTGCATCTACGATTACCTCCACACAAAGGAGAAGGGGCGGTGGAGGGGGGGATGAGGAAGGAGGTGGAATGGAGAGAGGGAACGAGGCAGAGGAGGGAGGAGAGGAAATCAAATACTTCATGATGACCTGGTGTGTGTGTGTGTGGAAAAAAAATAAAAATAAATAAATAAAAAGAAGAAATGAAATAGATGGAAGTGGAGTGTGTGTGTGTGGAGGGGATGGGAGATTGAAAAAGGGAATGAGAGAAGGAAAGATGGTAGGGACACACTCATTTGTCCTGTATGAAGTGTTAAATGGCCTCGCCGTGCTTCCTGGCCCCATGCTGTTTGTCTCTGTCCTAATCGGCTTATTCCATAAGCACTGCTGCACCATCGTCATTAGGCAATGATAATGATATTATTTAACAGGGGATGAGAGAATTAAGGAGGCGCACTATCTGATGGCTAGTTTTGTTCACTGCCTCATTTCCTCATCCTCGTAAAATGTAGCATTTCCCTGTTGATAAGAATTGTTTTGCAATTGTAAAGATGCTTTAATAACAGCCACATCCATTGGCTTTATTGCCTAAAAACATCATTACTCTAACTTTTATAGTGTATTACATGGCTGGTTTGTTCTCCAAATAACACTAACTAAATTGGGATGTCAAAAAAAAACGCTATGTGGAACATTGGTCTTGTTATGGCAAATGTAACCCAATCACTGCAGTAAATACATACATATCTCCAACTCCCTCCCTCTTTCACTTCCTCCTGATCACTAATTTATGATATAATTTAACAACGTTTCTATATTTGTTCCGCTAAACACTTTGCGTGGCATCAAATTACAGCTCACAAAAGATCATAGAAACCCAATATCATGCATCCTATTCTCAGCCAATCTGAGTGGAGAGATTGTGTTTCTTTTCTTTTCCACTGCTTGGCTCCAAGTCCAGAGGGGGATAGATGACATTACTAAACACAAATCAGCCAATAGAATAAACAAACTCGGGGGATAAACAACAATGCAATCTCCATCTACGCATAAACAATATGGAGTGTGCATGTGTGTGGCTTCTCTTGATGAGATTGAATATGTGTAGATGATAAGCCAACCAAGGTAATCAATGCAGTAATGATGAGGGGGATGGAGGGTGAAATGGGGGCACCAGGTCCTATCACAGGCAGTCATCAATGGAATTTCTAAAGCGCCTTGCCTGCCCTGTGTGTGTGTGTGTGTGTGTGTGTGTGCGTGTGTATGTGTGTGTGTTTGTGCGTGGAGCAAAAGCGTGACAAACGCGTCATTTCGTGTGCGAGAGAGATAAGCTCTAAATAATTGCAGTCTGACAGGCCTGAATAATGGCCAAATTAGACAGAAGGTGCACATTATTACGAGTGGCAAACATTCAAGGCTGGTTTGAGATGTAACTGGGCTTGATTAAGGATCCGATGATGGTGTTGTTAGGCCCCCCCACACCCCACCCTAATCCTATTTCCTCTCTTCTACTTTTTCCTCTTTCTTCTTCTTTCTGTGCATTAGCATTGCGGGCTGCTCCACTGAGTTACCTGTGGACGACCTCCTGTTGAGCAGCAGCCCACACACTGAGAGCGAAAGAGGGATGAGCAAAGAGAAAGATGATGAGGGGGTTAAAACAACCACGGCCGTTGATAATCAGTGGATAAAAAGAGCGATACAAGGTCAGGGAAAGGACGAGGAAACTGTTGGGTGAAGCTGGGGTTGTGGGGAAGGGGTGTGAAAGGAGCGATGGCAGAGAACAGAGAAGATGGAGGAGTGGCGGCTTTGATGTTGATCAGCTTTGGATTTGGTGTTTTGTCTGTGCTGCGGTCATGCCACGCTCGGGTAGAAAGATGAGAAAGGCCTTTTGGAAGCCTTTGCTTGGTTAGTGCTTACCTGAGGCCCAACCAAAACAAGGAGCCTGTATCCACTGTACGGATCAGAGCTGTGGTACAGCATGACCTAAAGGCAGAAAGACAGGCTGAAAAATGACAGAATCAAGCATGCATGGAGTAAAAACAGATTTAAAATCAATTTCTCCACCTGACATAAACCTTTATGGCATAAACCATAGCATATACCAAACAAAATGACATCAAACTGATGTAATTTTGCACTGACCTTTTTAAAAGGAAAAACCACAATTCATGCTTTTTCCAAAGAACATGGTTTTTTTGTTCAATTTGGTGGTTAAACATCATTCTTATACTATATTTCACTGTCCTTTTTAATTTACTGCTATTAATATTCAAATAGACAGCAGTCTCCTTTTACATAAATAATCAATGACAACAAATGTAAAGTAGAGGATATAGGATATACAGAAACACACGAGCATGTAATGGGGCAGCATGTAGGCTCAGTGGTTAGTCCTCCCAGCAAGAAGTTTCCAGGTTTCCTTGTACAGTTCAAAACACATGGAGTTGGTGAACTGGAAAACTCTAACATTCATCTCATTCTTCATGAATGTGTTTGTGTGTCTGTATGTCTAAAGGCTCAAACTTGTAATGTGACTAGTCTGATGTAGGTTATCAGGGAATACTGAGCACAGTGCGGTGTGTAGTCTGGTGGTGCAGTAATGTACAAAACAAGGTCATGGAACATGCGAATGACTCTTCTACAAATACAACTCAAGACGCATTAAGACAGAAATATTTCTATTGGCTGACACAGCTTAAAAGATCAATAATGGTGAACCTTGACCAGCGAATGTGCTTGAAATTTTCAGTCACATGGCCTTCAGTAGAATTGAATGAGAGGCAGAGCAAATATTCTGAGAGACTGGTGCAAGTGTGACTGTGCCTTTTAACCATGTGATAAACAGACTTTTCTAGGGTTTACCCTACCTTACCCTACCTTACTTACTTTGTGAGGCAGCTGGATTTGCAAGATCACACGAGATCATGCGAGAATCCATCTTGCCAGGCTTCAAGTTATGCGCTTGTGGTCGGACCACAGTGGTTCGGACCAATCGGTGTAGTGTGAAGAACTACTGGCAGCTATGGGCGTGGTTTAGGTGTGACGACAGCGAGAAGCGAAGCGACTGTTCATTCGAAAACAACAATGGTGGCTCCTAAAGAAGTTAGCATAGATGCTGCTATAAAGTCAGTTATATCAGAACTGTAGAGTATTTCTTCATTGAAAGAAGAGCAAAAGATGTTTTCTCTCTTCTTTCTCTCTTCTTTTCGCCTCTCCTCCTATGTCATATGGTTTGCTGATCTGTTTGGTTGATGTTAGCCTGTGATAGACTTCTCAGATGGTTCTGTGTAACAAACCATCTGGCGGGTGGTCATCACTTGCTGCAGGTTGAGTTTCCACACAGCAGCATAAGCTTTATTGGAGGCATCTTAGTTTGGATGGGACAGTATAGCTGACTTTTTTCTCAGTGAGATGATTTTTAAGTTTTTTCACAAGCTGGATAATTTCAGTTTTGGAGCAGAACTCCCCAAATCTATTTCAAACACCCATCTGATATCACTAGGAGTGATCAGATCCAGATCACATCCATAATCTTCACGCTGATCACTGCCCAAGCAGACTGTTATCTGGGAGCGTTCGTGATTGGGAGATTAGTGTTTTTAAATGCTTATCCGTGTAGACCTCCCTGAGGTAGTCTCTCTCCAGAGCATCCGTTGAATCACAGCATCAAATCAGAGACTCAGACACACAGATCTGACATGTTGGCTTTTGGGGGAGAAGGGAAATGATGGAGGGGGTGGCTGGAGTGGATCATGTACATAATCACTTGTTTATCACCAGAGCATCTTGCCAAATCACTAAAGCACTGCTCTAATCACAATAACCAGAGCAGATGCTGCTTTCCTTTTCTGTGTGCATCTTAAACCTACTGTATACGGGGTCAATTTTTGGTAACATAGATACAGGTTTTTGAGAGTTGATAACAATAGCTTATAGATATTTTTGGATAAAATATTTGGATAAAAATGTTGATATTAAATATCCTTGAATTTCACCATGTTTAAAAGAATACACTTACACATTTTTTCTACTGGGAGAAGATCAAAATAAAGTTAAGTTCAGTGTGATTGGAAGAGAGATTGGTCCGTGATGTATTTACCCTAGCTTAGCACAAAAACTACAAGCAGGGGGACACTGCTAGCTTAGTTCTGTTATAGGTGCTTTCCAACAACTCCAGATCTGTCTTATTTATACACTGTTTCTTGTCTAGGCTATAAATCAAAAAATTGTGGTATAACAAGCAGCTTAAGGATTAGAGTATTTTACTAACCAACTACAGCTGGTTTTCCTAAGTCTGAACAAAATTCAGGTGATTCTTGCATGTACTCGTTGCTGGCTTGCTAGCTAACAAGATACAGCTTTTAGACAAGACAATTTTGGAAGTTGGAAGATCTATTTTTGCTAGGCTAACCTTGTCTTGGATTAATCTCTTTACTGAACACACAGAGATGAAATTGATATTGATCACTCCTAGAAAAACTTTGACCAAAATGTCAGAATAATTCTAAACATAAAATGTTCACAAAATCATAAGTATTAAATGTCTTAAGCACAATTCTATTTTTGGCGAGGTCAAAGGAAAAATGTACAAATTAACATTTGCTGGGTGCTGCCTGAAAGCTGTGAAGAACTGCATGCTAAGGTGTTGATTCTCAGTGGTATTGTCATACTAGCAACTTTTTCACATCAAGTATTGTTATGTATAATTTGATTAATTTTAAATGTAAAATATGGTGCTTAATGCTAACTAGGAAATGTCCAGAAAATTGCAGGTATTCAGTATCTTTCCTTATGTTTGCTTCTTGTAAGAATGAAAAAAGTATCTAAAACAGTATTTACTCCATTATAGAACAGCTGCTGCCAATCTGACTAATACTAACATGCATGCATCTTTTCGTGAAATTTGATCAAAAATGTCACAAAAATCAATTCAGGCTATGATCTTCCCAAAGACAACCACTGTCACATCGACCAGTTCTGTAATAAATATGCAGTCAAACTACTCCAACACTTCACCTTGCCTACCCTGTGGGCCAAAAGTAGTGTATGTCTGATCCAAGTGTATGTGGCTCTGAGTAAGAGTGTGTGTTTCTGTGTTTGGGATCAGGATGAGATCAAATCCTCAATACACAAAAAGCTTCCTGCTATGTATCTACTGTCCTCATCTACCTTGGCCTGGTAGGAGATGTTCTAGTGCCAGTAGGATGGAGGGGAAACTTCAAACACTAAATAATCCTTATCTGCTCCCAGTGCTCGGCTGAGATTAGGAGAGGAGTAAAGGAAGCCAGCAGAAAGGAAAAGAAAGGAAAGGCCAATAGAAAGGAGAGGAAAAGGAAGCAGTTAGGAAAAGGAAAAAAGCCAGTGGAAAGGACAGGAAGCAGTTAGGAAAAGAAAGGAAGCTAAAGAGAAAGAGTTTGGCGGAAAGGATGTGAATTCAGTGAGAAGGAGAGGAAAAGAAAGGGAAGCAAAGGAAAAGAAGCCAAGTGGAAAGGAAAGGCCAGCAGTAAGGAAAGGGTAGGAACTCAGTGAAAAGGAAAGAAAGTTATAGGAAAGAGAGGAAAAGAAGCTCATGGATAGAAACAGGAAAGTAGCCAGTGGATAAAAAATGACTGGAACTCAGTGGAAAGGAAAGCAAGCCAATTGAAAGGGAAGGACAGGAAAAGGCAGTGGATAAAAAAGGAAAATAAGCCAGTGGATAGAGAAGGAAAGGAAGCCAGTGGGAAGAGGAGCAAGGGAGAGGAGGCCAGTGGGAAGAGAAGGAAAGGAGAAGACGTCAGTGGACGGGAAAGGAAAGGAAAAGAAGCCAATGAAATGGAGATTAGAAAAGAAGGGATAAGAAGGGAAGACATTTGACAGGAGGTAAAATGAAAGGTGAGAATACAAGGGGAGACGTAAGGAGACCAGATGTGAGTGTTAGATGATGGGTGTACTGGCTTTTTCAACCAATTCTAAACTTCCTTTATAACTCCCCACTAAAGAGCCACAGAGTCAACCCAGCCTCCTCTGGGAAATGAGTATCTATCTTGGTGGGAAGCACTTGTTTTTGATTCCATTACCCGGGCGAGGTGTGAGGGTGGCAAATGGGGGAATTTGGGAGTGCTTGGCAAGCGGGCGCATGGGGAGAAAAGCCAGTTTGGGAAGCAGCGGTGGAACCACAATCTCTGGAGTCCATTCTGTCCCTGCCGCCCTGTGATCCCCACAGCAATTAAAGGCAAGGAGAGAGAGGCCACAGGGAAGTCCAACAAATCACGCCCACGTGTAGATGCACTCGGGCTTACTAACAAATGTATTACATTCTATACATATAGAAAGGTACAGAGAAAAAGACAGTGAGGGTGTATAAACTGAGATTGATTTACAGAATCCCTGTAACAGTGGATCAGAAGGGATTCAAAGAGTTCTCAATAAAATGTAATTAAATTAAAATTTCACTTTTATTTCTTAAGAAATGTTTTATTCTGAGTTATCGCTTTCCCTCTTCTCACTGGTTTCCTTTAAGTATAAACTGTTAGCATGGTACGTGGAACAAGAAATTGGATTTCCTTCGACTCAATTTCTAAGTATTATAAATGCAACTTAGAAATTTAAAGTGGGATGCTTTTTACCCTGGAACATGTTAGGACCTTTTTAACATAAAAGAAAATAAGATACATGGAATATCAAATATCATCAAGTTGTGACATCATCATATTATAATTTAAAATTAGAAAAAGCTTGTTGCTGAATGCTTAAAGGGATTTAAGATTTTACTCGTTAAGGTCAATTTATGAGGACTACTACTGCTGTGAAAACAGTTGTATAATGTCTTCTGGCTGTAGGTCTCCAATGTCAGAGAACATAACACTGTTGAACTTAAAAGGGTAGTGAGGATCAACAAAAAAAAAGAAGCTATTGGTTGCATTACAGGAAGTTCAGGACCCAATGTTTTTGAAAATTGACCCATAGAAGGACTGGAAATTGGGATATCTCTGCCTCTTCTGCCTCAATTGTGATAATTCTTCTTTTAACCTTCTTCTAATCTTGAGACCCCAAACTTTATATGGGGAGAGTAATACTAAATTGCTGGAGTACCTATTTAATGCTGCAAGGTAGGATAGGATAAAACAGTTGACGATTTTTTTGCACTTAGAGTAGATTGTGAAAGAAATGACCACTGTCATTATGGTTCACTATGTGTAGATTGATGTAATGGAAAAAATATAAAAATTCACGGGGTACCACTTCTGAACTCTAAGTTAAAAATTGACATGTGTGTGATAAAAGGGTCTTCTGAAGTTATATTTATTTTGTTTTTATGTTTATATGCAAATAACTGCTCCGGTTGAGTTCTTTGAGACCAGTTTCTATAAGGTATTGAAGGTTTGATACTTTTCATTACTTACTTTTCATTTGGGGTTATTTGATCTGAAAACCCTTTTTTTTTGTCACAGAACCTATGAGGAAAAAAATCCCTCATTTGGCTTTCTCACGCTGTACACCAGTGTCTACAGTGGTGTACTTGGGTATAAATCTTTCAATCTGGTTCTGCTTTTTCATCTCATGAAAAAGTTCACATTCATACCTCATGAGAAGACATCTGAAGCAAAACAAATACACAGAAGTCAAAACTTTTCCAATTTTTAAACTCCCCCAAAAGATCATAGGAGAGTAAATCAGTATTTCACAAAGAAATGCACCCACTGAATTCTCACTTTGTCACAGACCAGCTAACACAATTACATCATTACCATAATAAGTTTGAATCTTTTGTCATTTTCCCCTGTTGGATGTAACTCATAGAAGTTGTGATATTTTGATCCGTGCTGTGTTTTCTTACTCCTACACTGTTCAAAAAGAAAAAGGAAAAAATAACACCCTCATCTGACCAATCGCAGAGAACGATAGTGAGATTGTCTCCATCCTTCATCGTAGGATGATCCTAAATCCACATCACATCTCTTCTCACACCCCCAGTTTTCACTTTAAGTTGAATATCACCACTCACTCTTTGCCGGAGCTTTAAACCAGTGCCAGTGGCCACCCACTCCAGCTCTTATCCCCTCTTCTTCCCCTCTCCTCCAATGTCCATCAGTCATTGTTCCCTTCCCATCCTCCTCTGCTCCTCTCCTCACCCCCACCCTCCACCTCCCCCAACCCTTCGGCTTTGATCTTGATTTCTTACCAGGAAATATCTACCAAGGGGCCGTCCAGCTACAATAACATTCAATAAAAGAACACAAGGGTGGCTGAGACCAGACCACTGATAGTGCCACGATTTATGGGCCCTGCTCGCTTGTTTGCTACATAACCTGGGCACTCACACACAACAACACACACACACACACGTAGGGTTATACATCACCAAGCACACTGCCTTGTATTCAAGCATGCTATGTATTTGTGTTTATGAGTATCTTGTATTGTCGCTCTCTTGATTTTTATTTTTTATTTATTTATTTTTTTTGGTAATCAGCACAGTACTTGACCTCTACTTGATATGCTTCTCGTCTTGTCAGTTTACCATTTTAGATCTGTAAGCTCTTTCCTGGAGAAAGTTTATGTGTTTTGGTTTTGATTCTTTTAAACTAAGAATTAGTGCATGCAATGTAACTTTTTTTTTATAGCATTCCACCAATAACACCAGCCATTAAAAAGATCATCAAGTCTTCTTTTTTCTCTTTTCTTTTTCCTTTTTTTGCAGTTAAACATCTCAGATGTTTGTTTGCCTTTTTTTGTTCCTCAACGCGGAACATAAAAGTACCTCCTAGTATGAAGCCTTGCCTTTCATAGCACTTAATAGACCTTACAAGAGTCTTGATTTGGTCATAACTTTGTCAAATTGTGTTTATGTGCTTCCAAATGTTCTGTCTTTGCAGGCAAATTTCACATCTGGTCTGTTCTTCCTTGACAAAACTATACAGTGGTAGAGGGAAATTTGTTATTTTATATTTGGGGGATGAAACTGGTCAGATTTTAAAGATGTTGATACCTGGCACAGATTTTCTGCCATCATCAACTTCAGTCGAAAGTGCCTCGGTGGTTTTCAAGGTTCTTGTTTCAGCAGAGAAACTTTACATCTGACATCTTGGTTGGGCTTTGTTCCTTGATGCTGTAAGAATAAAAGCACTTGTTTTGGCCTGAAGCAAACCACATCAAATCAAACACAGGCTGGGCTGTAGTTGTTGTTGTTGTTGACACTTGTCTCAATCCCCTTTGTTCCAATGTCCATATCACCAGCCCACCGCACACTGACGCCTGTCCAAACACGACTACAAATGGCTGCTGTCCCGCACTCTTTAACATGGTGTGGGACCGTGGACGGCTCCTCAGCCTGCTCTGGAAATCCACTGTGACCAACGCCGTTCAACCGGACAAGAAAACACAGTGTCCCCTTATTCCTCGACCCCTGAGGGCTGGAACCGAGTGTGACGCCGCTACCCACAAAGCAGTGGGGTATCAGCCCCACTGCGCCCACATTCCCTCGGCCGGAGCGGAGCGTCGCTGTTACGGGACACACCTCTGGGATTCGTTCCCCGTCCTGCTTGCGGTCCCACCGCGGTTATCTGCTCAGGGCCAGGGAGCAGGGACAAGCGTGGGACGGAGGGGTTGGACTGGGGTGGGGGTGGGGGTAGGGGCTGCAACGATTCATTTTAGGACGGTGAGGGATCATCATTGTCTCCCGTCTCACCCTGTCACTACTATTAACAAACCACTGGCTGACATCCTGTGTATTTCTATGTGTGTGATTCCATAAAAACTACTGGATGTGTGGTCTTGGCACCAAACTTGTACACGTGCACTTTACAAGCAGAGTACACAGTCTCTCTTTCTCACAAACACACACTCTCCATACACAGACACACTGTCATCTCTACAGGCGCTTCTCAGCAAACCTACACATTGGATTGTGAGTGGTACAGCTCTTCCTAGCAGACTGTGTGTGGGAGGGACAGAGCCACAGGCGCTAAGTGTCTCTATAGCCCATGTGAAATCACATGTAGGCTGCGATGAGCCTCCAACCATACCAGGCACAATCACATGGAGAAACAGAGGGAGAGGGAGCTTTAGAAGACCACCAAGGATAGCAGCATGGCACAGGATGCCTGGGCTGTCTTCATGTTAAGGCCTTTTTCTTCACTGTTCCAAAGTATTCACCACTTAAAACAGATTAAGAGCTTGGGGAATAAACAGGCCCGATGCTACGAAGTGGGGAAACACAGGAGGAGGGTTTCGGGAATTAGAGAGCAGGACGAAAGGGAACGAAGCCTTTCAGGAGATAACGCCTCGAGAAGCAATCAGGATTGTTCCAATATTAAGGCGCTTGTGATGAAACAGATGAATGGATGAACAAAAGGGGGTAGAATAGAGACATTTGGATTGCTTCATGGTAAAGGAGCTACTTTTTGTAATTTGAGATCTTCAAAAGCTCAGTTTTTGACTTAAATGAATTGATAAGATTGTTAGATGGTGTCTACTGTAGTTCTTGTTTTGTTTGTTGTACAAAAGCATCTCTTAACTGTGTATCTGAACTAAAGACCATAATCCAAAGTAAGCCCTCAGGCGACATGGTCACCGTGTTTCTGTTCGTTTTTGCTTGTTTTGGAGATGGAGGAAGTGTATGGTCTGAGTGTGATGAAGCTTTGCAGGCATGTCCCCATCCCCTTCCTCCACATTTTCCAATCCAGTGTTGTGTCTGTTGGGACAGAGTGCTAAGAGTGGGAGAAATGCATCAGATTAGACTCCTATGCATCTGATTAGTTCCTGTGGGATAGAGTGTTATAATGGTTTGCCATTTTTGGTCTGTTATTAGTCTGGATATAAGCCCGTCAGTGCTGTCCACTTCTGAGATCTTGATATAAGAAAATAGTGGAGCCAAAGGAAGGCCTGAGTGGAGTCCATTATTTTCTTCATCAGGACACCTCAGATCGCATTATTGTACTTATACTTATATCGTACTTGTACCATAGCCACTTACCACAGGCACTTACACAGCTGCTCACCTTTTGTATGATTCAACTGTGAGACTTGGACCTTGGAAGCTGTATTTGAATTTCAAATACAGCTAGTTTAGGGTGTCCAGACCAGTAAAGGTCCCATTTTATTTCCTGCATACACAATGTAAGATGACATTGTCAGGTGGAGCACTTCCAAGGTTTACATGGGCACGAAAGTCTCACAGTTGAATCATACAAAAGGTGAGCAACTGTGTTTAGAAGATATCTGGTTCTTTGACAAAAAGACCAAGTCACCATTTTGGTAAAAAACATCCAATCACCAAGCTTAAAATTCAGTTTTTCTCTCCTAAGGGTGAGCTGAAACTAAAGATTATGTTTTTTAGAAACCTGATAAAAATATTCAGCAGTTTAAATCACTTCATTGTCAGATTCTGGGTCAAGTTTGGATGAGTTCGGCAACTGTGGTTGTTGCTGAATTGTTTCCTACTGCAACAAGAAAGTGTTCTCCACGGCAATTGCGACTGAAGGCTTTGGGTATCTAGTAATTACAACCATCCAAACGGATGGAAAAAAAAAACGATTTCTCAAAAACAAAGTTGAAATAAGAAAAAATTGAAGACCATAACAGAATATATGTTATATTATTAAATTACCTAGGAGACTCCAGTGTTTTCACATTGCAGAACATCAAGGATATCATGAAAAGGAAACTTTCAATTTGGAATTTACAGTAGTAAAATAAACACTTGGCACCTCTGTAGGATTTTACTCACAACTTACCTGCCAATCAGAAGGAAGTATTTTCTGTGGCCATGGTTATTACTACTTTAGGTGTTAAATAAGAGTTCTGGGGTCTAAATTATAA